>NW_026453204.1:0-624198 GCF_025200985.1 Drosophila gunungcola
TTCTCGAAGTGGACGAAATAGGTCAATGCGTAGGCTACCACGGAGACGCTGGAAAAGGCAATCCGGAAAGAATGTCTCAAGGTACGGCGTGCCGAAGGTCTTAATCACCGATAACGGTGTGCAGCTCACGAGCAGGGCGTTCAAGCGGTTTCTGACAGAGTTGGGAGTGCGGCACCAGTTCACAGCCCCGTACACACCACAAGAAAATCCCACGGAGAGGGCCAATAGAACTGTAAAAACAATGATCGCCCAGTTTGCCGGACAAACCAGAGAACGTGGGATGAGAAATGGCCAGAATTGCAGCTGGCCGTGAACACTAGTGTAGCCGAGTCCACAGGGTATTCGCCGGCATTCGTCACGCAGGGTGGAGAGCCCAGGTTACCGAGCGCGTTGTTTGATGAAGAAACCACCGGCACAGGAAGGGAAACCCAGACCCCGACGGAGAATGCGGAAAAAATAAACGAAATCTTCGAGCTGGTCAGACGGAACATGGAGAAGGCGGCGCAGGATCAGGCGCCCACTACAATCTCCGGAGGCGCCCTTGGAAACCACAGATTGGAGACACGGTATGGGCCAAGGAGCACCATCTATCCAAGGCGGCAAAGGATTCGCGGCGAAACTAGCCCCCAGATACGAGGGACCGTTTAAAAAATTAATTTCGATTCTCCGGTTATTTGCAACCTGCGGCACGAACACACGGGCAAAGAAAGGAAAACACACATAAGCCAGTTAAAACCTCAAAGCAAAGAGTGGCAGTCTCAACAAATCCGGCGTATCGGAGGAGCACTGTACCCTAACCGAAGAAAGGGGGAGGACGATACACAGTATCGAAATTAACGGTCAAGCACACACACAGGCACACGCATCAGGAGCGCGAGAGCGGGACAGGGAGGGTTTAAAAAGCCGTAGGCACCGTTACCGGCTAACACACACATGCCGGGTTGCGTAGGAGGCGTGACACGGAGGGCACTGTTACTCTTAAACGTATAACGGACACAGAGCGGAGAGCGAGTCCCGTTACCGGTACACGTCTCCGCGAATAACGGAACCGAGGATACGTGGAAGAACCGAGGTTTCGTCAGCGACGGCGCTGCATGGTGCAGGTCTTTTCCAAACAAGATCGTCATCATGAGCGACGTAAGAGTAACACCCAACAGCGAGTGGAGCACGAGGTGAGGGAGGAGCGCGCCAGGGAACAGCCAGTGCGAAGTGGAGACGGGACTCCGATTCCGTTCTCCAGCTTCTGGCGTCCCCCCTGGTGTCGCGATCCCCGTCACCGGTCAGCGAGGCTGACGAGGAGTCCACGGGGAGATCTCGGACGTGGAGCTGCCGTCCGAGGAGGAGGACCCAGGTGCAGACGCGACGGAGATCGCAGAGGTCGTCGCCATCTCTTCCGACGAGAGTGGGCCAGAGGACGCGAGTGAGGAGGAGGAGGAGGGACGGAGACCGTCAGTCCGAGGTGTCCTCGGACGAGGACGACGTGGCGCGGATGATCTTCCGCCGGTTGAGCAGGGCGACGGCAGGGCTCGAGAGGATCTGCCTAGGGCAGATACCACCGTCGGGCAAGCCCAAGGAGTGGGCTCGGATCCTGGAGGCGCGTGCGGTCACTGTCCGCCAATGGGAGGCCCGGCGGGCGGCAAGGAGTACAGCAGTCGCCGCGTGGGCAGCAGAGGCTGAGGGACGCCGAGGCCGAGGTAGGCCGCACTGTGGGAGCCCGCCGCAGGAGCAGCCACAGCCGCCGCAGGGGCAGCCGCAGCCGCCGCAGGAGCAGCAACAGCCGCCGCATGGGCAGCCGCAGCCGCCGCAGGAGCAGCCACAGCCGCCGCAGGGGGCAGCCGCAGGAGCAGCCACAGCCGCCGCAGGGGCAGCCGCAGCCGCCGCAGGAGCAGCCGCAGCCGCCGCAGGAGCAGCCACAGCCGCCGCAGGAGCAGCCACAGCCGCCGCAGGGACAGCCGCAGCCACCGCAGGAGCAGCCGCCGCTTTCGGCACCGCAGTCGCCACCAGCACCGCAGTCGCCATCGGCAGCGCAGCCGCCGTCGGCAACGCAGCCGCCGCTACCGCCACCACGTGCGCCGACGCCACCACCACCGCCACCACCACGCTCACCATCACCACCACCATCGTCTCCGCCGAGGCAGCAGGAGTGGCACCTGCCACAGGCGCAGGTCGCGCAAGCGCTGCGGACCATCGTGGTGGAGGGGCGGCGGGTGTCATCAGCAGACGGTCACGTGATGGGTGGCCCGCGCCCGAGGAGGCAGCAGAGGAGGCCAGGATGCGAGAGCCATCGAGTGGCGGCGCCCCACCGCCGTTGAACCCGCGCGATCCGAGAGCCAAGTCGGCGAAAACGCGTCGCGGAGACGGCCGATCGCGAGGGACCGGAGGTGACGCCCGAGGAGGAGCGCGAGGCCCAGGAGGGGCTGGAGAAGGGGCCATGGGAGTGGCCATCACCGCCGGAGACGTCGCGGGACGCGGGGCCACCCCCGAAGCTGGCGCGGCAGACTTCGTGCCCGGAGTCGCGAGCCCCACCGGCGAGGCCGACGCTGCGAAGACAGCAGTCGGAAGGCGCGGAACCGTGGGCGGAGGTTCCGAAGGCGGAGTGGCCGGCGCGGGTGGCCGAAGAAGCGCAACGACAGCGAGGGAGGCAGAGGAAGGCCAGGTGGGCCAAGCTCGTGCTGGAGGAGGGTCAGCGCTACCGAGTCAAGGTAGCAGGGGGCCGGGTGCGGGTGTTTAAGGCCCAATAAAGCAGATCCAAGCATTAAAGCCCAGCAGTTATTATTTGGGCAGGCACAACACAGGAAAAAAAAGAGTGGTCCGCCGCAGCAGCCGATCGCGGAACGGGGGCGGTGAAGGGGGGAATCGCGGGCCAAGCACGCGGGCCGGCAGAAACACGAGGCTGCCGCAGGCGTTGGGCGAGGAGGGTCACTTGCCGCCGCAAGGGTCTCCCGGGGCACGCCGTCCAGGGTCAGCACCCCGAGACATGTCAGGGGCATCATGGTCATGGTGTCGCTGTAAAGAAAAAAGTCATTAATTAAAGGAAAACCATAATCAGCAAGTTCACTTACCAGTTTTTTCAAAACAACGAGGCCGTGAGGAAATTAGGTGGAGCTGCCGTCCGAGGAGGAGGACCCAGGCGCAGACGCGACGGAGATCGCAGAAGTCGTCGCCATCTCTTCCGACGAGAGTGGGCCAGAGGACGCGAGTGAGGAGGAGGAGGAGGGGGCGGAGACCGTCAGTCCCGAGGTGTCCTCGGACGAGGACGACGTGGCGCGGATGATCTTCCGGATGATCTTCCGCCGGTTGAGCAGGGCGACGGCAGGACTCGGGAGGATCTGCCTAGGGCAGATACCACCGTCGGGCAAGCCCAAGGAGTGGGCTCGGATCCTGGAGGCGCGGGCGGTCCTTGTCCGCCAATGGGAGGCCCGGCGGGCGGCGAGGAGTACAGCAGTCGCCGCGTGGCAGCAGAGGCTGAGGGACGCCGAGGCCGAGGAGGCCGCGCTGTGGGAGCAGCCACAGCCGCCGCAGGGGCAGCCGCAGCCGCCGCAGGAGCAGCCACAGCCGCCGCAGGAGCAGCCACAGCCGCCGCAGGGGCAGCCGCAGGAGCAGCCACAGCCGCCGCAGGGGCAGCCGCAGCCGCCGCAGGAGCAGCCACAGCCGCCGCAGGGGCAGCCGCAGCCGCCGCAGGAGCAGCCACAGCCGCCGCAGGGCAGCCGCAGCCACCGCAGGAGCAGCCGCCGCTGTCGGCACCGCAGTCGCCACCAGCACCGCAGTCGCCATCGGGAGCGCAGCCGCCGTCGGCAACGCAGCCGCCGCTACCGCCACCACGTGCGCCGACGCCACCACCACGCTCACCATCACCACCACCATCGTCGCCGCCGAGGCAGCAGGAGTGGCACCTGCCACAGGCGCAGGTCGCGCAAGCGCTGCGGACCATCGTGGTGGAGGGGCGGCGGTGTCATCAGCAGACGGTCACGTGGATGTGGCCCGCGCCCGAGGAGGCAGCAGAGGAGGCCAGGATGCGAGAGGCCATCGAAGCCATCGAGTGGCGGCGCCCACCGGCGTGGAACCCGCGCGATCCGAGAGCCAAGTCGGCGAAACGCGTCGCGGAGACGGCCGATCGCGAGGGACCGGAGGTGACGCCCGAGGAGGAGCGCGAGGCCCAGGAGGGCTGGAGAAGGGGCCATGGGAGTGGCCATCACCGCGGAGACGTCGCGGGACGCGGGGCCACCCCTGAAGCTGGCGCGGCAGACTTCGTGCCCGGAGTCGCGAGCCCCACCGGCGAGGCCGACGCTGCGAAGACAGCAGTCGGAAGGCGCGGAACCGTGGGCGGAGGTTCCGGAGGCGGAGTGGCCGGCGCGGGTGGCCGAAGAAGCGCAACGACAGCGAGGGAGGCAGAGGAAGGCCAGGTGGGCCAAGCTCGTGCTGGAGGAGGGACAGCGCTACCGAGTCAAGGTAGCAGGGGGCCGGGTGCGGGTGTTTAAGGCCCAATAAAGCAGATCCAAGCATTAAAGCCCAGCAGTTATTATTTGGGCAGGCACAAAACAGGAAAAAAAAGAGTGGTCAACGAGGCCGTGAGGAAATTAGGGACGGGGGCGCCAGGCGATAGGCGGTCGATCGATAGTTGCGATCGATGGGTACAAAAAAATACTGGATTTCTCAAGAAACGGTCACACGGAGGCAACTTAAGACAACGGAAACGATAACGGCAACAACGATGGCAATGCTGGACCTTGGACCCGGGCAAAGCGGAGACACCGTGGACTAACGGTACCACGCTGGACATATGACCCTCTCACGGCAAGGGCAACAGGGTCGAACGGTAAAATGGCGGACTTCGGACCCGCACAAAGAGGACGCACCGTGAACTAACGGTGCGGCAGTGGACCTTGGACCCGATCACGCGAGCTGGAAAAGGGAAATAACGGGACCATCACAGGCTATAAAAGGCGGCGCAAGCGCAGCAGAGAAGGAGTAATAGTGCGAGAATCAAAGCGAGTGCGTGTACGCGAGACCAGTAGCAAGTTAATCAAGTGCCGAGGACCAGGATCAAGATCGCAAAGTCGAGACGCCGAACGACTGAGAGTCTACAAGGCTGAGGCTTTAACGCTGAGATCCAACGGGTGCTAGGTCGTGGTTAAATCGAGCTCAGGGAGTCCTTGCGTGGAGTCTGCGATTAAGGTGGCTAGGCGAAGAGGTCGAACCTAGTTCAACCTGCTAGGCGATACACCTTGCCGACACAATCCGGACCAACTTAGGGTGCCTGCGACAAAGGTGGCTAGGCGAAAAGGCTGAACCTTGTTCTACCTGCTAGGCGAAACACCTTGCCGGTCCCGCCAGTGAGGTTCGCATAACATCCAGAGTCTCGAAGGAGCCGTCACGAGTCAGATACCAGCAAGCAGTCGACGACGAGGAGCGACGCCGCGAAGGACAGCGACGAGGAGCGACGCCGCAGAGGACGACAACGAGGAGCAGCAGCAGATGAAGAGCCGCGAGGCTTGTAGAAGGAGACGAATAAAGACAGTTACGAGCCCAACAGAACTCTGGCGTTATTCTTTGGTCAAAGGCAATCACCCAATATAAATTTGGTGGAACGAACCCATAACCTCTCTGAGCTAGCCACCCGTTAACGTAGCGAGCGAGAATACATAGAAATCAGAGTCTCGAAGGAGCCGTCACGAGTCAGATACCAGGAAGCAGTCGACGACGAGGAGCGACGCCGCGAAGGACAGCGACGAGGAGCGACGCCGCAGAGGACGACAACGAGGAGCAGCAGCAGATGAAGAGCCGCGAGGCTTGTAGAAGGAGACGAATAAAGACAGTTACGAGCCCAACAGAACTCTGGCGTTATTCTTTGGTCAAAGGCAATCACCCAATATAAATTTGGTGGAACGAACCCATAACCTCTCTGAGCTAGCCACCCGTTAACGTAGCGAGCGAGAATACATAGAAATCAGGCCGTTACACAACAAATAAAAAAAACAAATGTGCTACCAAACGCGAACCTTGATGGCGCCTACGCATCGGCGTGCTGTTCTACAGTAATATAATTTTGGCAGAAAATACCGTAAAAGGCAGCGCGTTGGTGATAGCCTTGAGTGTATCGGTGGAAGGTAGTGCGTAGCAGTGGTTTGCACAAATATGTTATCCTGACATAAATTGGGACGAATTTAAAGAACTTTTTATACAGCGTTTTGGAAGAGTATAAACGCCAGCGGCTATGTTTGTCAGTGTTAGCTAATTGTCCGACCGATGGCGAAAGTCTCTCCAATTATGCTAGTCGAATGATTGCGTCACTTATCACGGCGTGACATGAATGTGGAGGAAATTGCAGTTTCTGTGCGAAGATGGCTCACATTGATTAAAGATTGCAGCGCCTAACCTTTACTTCAAATATGCGCACCGGAATTGAATTGCAAACCGAGCTTAAAGCATTCACGTACAACAAAGGAAGAAAACTTTGCAAGAGGAAATTTCTTCACCTGAAAGTCTCCGAAACTTTCAACAATCAAGTGCCATTTTTGTGGAAAATTAGGACACGAAATGATGGAATGTCGAGCTAAACAGCAGCAAAATCATCCTTTGTCTCATGCTATGAACAGTAGCGACAGGAGCGCACTTGGTCTTCATAAAAAAGCGAATGTAAACTGCTTTAAGTATGGTGAACTTGATCATATTTCAACACATTGTAGTTAGTTCAAAATGGATAAAGACAAGGATACACACCAGATAAAATAAGTGGAGCTATGCGACGTGGTTGAGCCCAAAGGAGAGATGGTTTATCAAGGTGAGACGTTTATAACAACGTTCGATTCTGGATGGGAATGCTCATTAATAAACAAAAGATAAGTTTCAAATTAGTTGCTAAAAGAATTAACAATGTAGTGATGTTGAAGGGTATTGGTAGTGGCGGCATATGTAGCACATTACAAGTATTTAGCAACTTAAAAATTAACCCACTGTATTGAAGTTGTTTCATGTTTAGGACTATGAGTATTGAAGAATGATATTATTATTGGTCGAGAAGTACTGTTCCCTGGATTTAATGTTATAATATCACCAGGAAAATTCAAAATTATTAGATCAAAAGCTGTAAGCTATTGTTCAAATGATGAGAAATTTCGTGAATTAAATACCGATCTTGTTGGAGAATTAGAATATATTTTAAAATACTCAAAATCTTTTATTAATGGAATTCCTTCGACTAGAGTTCAGGTGAAATGAATATTAGATTAGTAGACCCAAGAAAAAATTGTTGAAAGAAGACCATATAGGCTTAGCCCAAATGAAAGAGAATTGGTACGAGACAAGATTAATGAATTATTGCAACGTAAAATCATACAGCCAAATTGGTCACCTTACGCCAGTCCCATAATGTTGGTTAAAAAAAAAGACGGCACTCATCGTTTTTGTGTTGATTACCGTGAATTAAATTCTAATACAGTCGCTGATAGATATCCCATGCCACTTATATCTGATCAGATAGCCAGACTTTATGGAGCAAAATATTTTACATGTTTTGACATGGCAAGTGGGTACTATCAAATTCCCATGCACAAAGAATCGATATAGTGTACAGCATTTGTCACACCAGACGGGAAATATGAATTTTTGGCAATGCCTTTTGGGCTCAGAAAAGCACCTTCAGTATTTCAGCGCACAGTCATGCCAGCACTTGGAGACCTTGCAAATACGTTTGTTGTCATTTATTTGGATGACGTAATGGTGGCTGATGCAACAAAAAATGACGCTTTGGAAAGGTTGCATAATTACTCTTGATGGTCTCACGAATGCTGGATTCTCATTCAATGTAAAAAAAATGTTCCTTTCTCAAGTCAACAGTTCAATATCTGGGATATGAAGTGAGTGCAGGTGAAATCCGCCCGAATTCGCTTAAAGTTACAGCGTTAACTACCTTGCCACCTCCTCAGACAGTCTCTGCTTTACGCTAATTTAGTGGATTACTTCAGGAAATTTATGCAAGGATTTTCTTGTTTTGTGAAACCGTTATATTTTTTGACATCGGATAAGAATGATTTTGCTTGGAGATCGGAACATGAAGAAATTAGACAAAAAGGTTTTTCTTTCCTTACACAAAAGCCAGTCTTAGTAATTTTTGATCCGAAGTTCTCGGGTCATTGAATATTTTAGTACGGCTGCTTCTCCGGCTGAATCACGGTATCATTCTTATGAACTAGAAACTCTTGCTAATGTTTTGTCTATAAAATATTTTCGCCATTATCTATTGGGTAGAAATTTTGTTGTTTTTACAGATTGTAACTCACTTAAAGCATCAATAACTAAAAAGGATATATGTCCCAGGGTGCAAAGATGGTGGGCGTATTTACAGTCCTTTACATTTGACATACAATGAAAAGAAGGTAAACGAATGTCTCATGTTGATTTATTTTCAAGAAATCTGCCTTCAGCAGAATTAACTTGCAAAATTCCAGAAAAACGAGTTAATTTCATCCAATACCAAAAGTAAATACACCTTGGCACACCATTCACATCGACATAACTGGGAAGTTGAGTGTCACGTCGGCTATTTCTCTGTTTCGAGTACCAAATCGCATAATAGCGGAACAGGGCAATTGTTTCGCCAGTACTAAATTTAGTGAATTTTTTTTTTACAACAAAAATTTAATTTGCATTTGATTGCGACAGGTTCAAGTAGGGCCAACGGTCAAGTTGAACGCATTATGAGCACCTTGAAGAACTTATTAACGGCCGTTGAAACTAGCAATCGAGCTTGGCAAGATGCATTATGAGAAGTTCAATTAGCCTTGAACTGTACGGTTAGTCGAGTGACAAAAGCAAGCCCCTTGGAATTGCAGGTGCAGCAACATATAACAATGAACAATTTGATAATAACAAGACTAAAATTGTTGGATGCAACGTTGGAGATTTCGTATTGTTAAAAAATGAAGAGCGGCATTAAACAAAGTTAAGTCCAAAATTTAGGGAGCCGTTTCAAATAACTGAATGGTTTGCGGTAGATATATGTGGGAGTGAGATTGAATTATTCCCCGAATCCCTCCCATAAAACCCCAGCATTCGTATGACATGACGCCCTAGGCAACGAGAGAAGCAGCTAAAACTAAGAAGACGAGTAGATGGTCAAAAGACGCATTCCAAAAGATGACGAGCCGATGGAAAAGAAGACGACGATTACTACAACGAGATGTGACGACGAGGAGACGAGCAGAGCAACTTATCGAGAGGACGAGCGATAGTTGCTGACGGGATCGAGTTGAGTAAAGACGTGCTCAAGCGATCGACGCGTGACGACGAGACGACGGTTAAATCGAACACAAAGATTCAGATTTCTTACTATGTTAATTCATATTAATAATCAAACTTTTAAATAACAACCTACTTAACAAATAAAAACCCCACATTTGGGAGCTCGCCGGGAAGTATCTGAAGAAAGCTGAAGGTGAATGTGAAAAGTGACTAAAGACGACTGTGAAAATAACATTTTTTTTTCTAAACAATGGCTTGCCTAAACGATCTGATTTCCAATACGCTGAAAAGTGCATTTGTGCACTTCACAAATTCATATTCGAAGGAGAAGGCTGCTTTCAGTATGACGAAAATGACGCAATTTATAAATCCAAATGTGTATACATACACGCGAAATTGAAAGACAAAGATTTGATATTAATATGCGTAGTTTTTGCGATTTACTACGACGTAGAAAATTTGCAGCTGCACATTTTTCGCAGTCTGCAGTTTGGCAAACTTCTCTTTTTCAACGAATGCGACGATTCAGAGAGCGAGGAAACGACGAAGAGAAGGAAAATGACGAAGACAGCCAAAATGATGATGAAATTAGAAGTGTAATTTCAACAGGAGTAGAAATATCTTCTACAGGCGAAAGGAAGAGAAAGTCGAATTCGCAACGAATCAAGGGAGTTGATATGCCGCGTTTTTAGAAGAGTCAATTGAACATTTTGATGGAAGTGATGAAATTCCAGTTGAGGTATGGATAAGCGACTTCGAAGATCAAGCATTACTTATGGGTTGGAATGCGCTACAAAAGCTTATCTTCGCCAAAATGTCACTTAAAGGTGTTGCTAAGATGTTTATATTGAGCGAAAAGGGATTAAATTCGTGGAATGCATTAAAGGAGTCTTTGCTAAATGAGTTCAGGTCGATAGTAAGCAGCAAACAAATACATATGCAGCTAGGAGACGGCAAACGACGTGCAAACGAAAATGTGCAAGAATACTTTTATCGCATGAAAGATATTGCATCCCGAGGAAATGTTGAGGAAGATGCTCTTATTGCTCTTAACAAATCAATTCTGTACGGTGCTAAAAACATGAACGAATTCAAGTACAAATTTCTGGTGGCTGCAGCAATAAAGAAAAAGGAAGAAAGTGTTTCAAGTACAACAAATTTGGGCCCATTTCCAAGAATTGTCCACAAAGTGAAAAGGCAACAAGCCCAACGCGCGAGATTTAAGTGAGCACAGTGACATGACGAGCAAAGCAGTTTTGAAGCAGCGAATGAAAGAAACACGTGTACTTGTAGGTTAAAAAATAAATGCTCTTTTAATTATCTAAGTATATTTTGACGGTTGATACATAACTCGCGTGATCTGCGGCTTGAAGCTGACTGACTTATGAAAAGGGGTAGAGTCGCGCTTATCTACACTTCTTTAGGTTATAAATGAGGGAAGAGAGATAAGCCGTTACTTTTAAGCTTTTACATATGATTCTCATCTCTTTATGATATTGGGCATATAGAACTGATCATATCGTTTACATTTGTTGCTTTGATTTACATTACATAGTTTCAACACGCCCTCTCAAAGTTACAAGTTAATTTTAAATTTCAGTGACGCCTAAAGATCTTAAGCAGGTTTTGTGCTTATTGTGGCTAAGACCCTTAGTCAATACATCTGCTGGCATCAGTTCGGTCGGCAAGTACTCGATTTGGATGTCACCACTTCGCTGCTTCTCTTGGATGTAGTGGTGGCGCACGTCGATGTGTTTGGTGCGCGGGTTGTAACCAAATCCTTTAGCTAATTTTTGGGCGCTTTGGTTGTCGTTGAATATACGGATCGAGTCGCAACCTCTCCCAATGCTGGTTAAGAGACTCCTTAAGTATATGGCCTCTATGACTGCTTCGGACATAGCCAGATACTCCGATTCCGAGCTCGAAAGTGCCACAGTTCGCTGTTTTCGGGCTTCCCAACATATAGCTGCGCCAGACAACACGAACGCTTGTCCAGAGTAGGAGCGTCTGTCGCTAAGGTTGGCTCCCCAGTCGGCGTCGGCCACACCGTATAGATTTTCCTTGCTCGGAAGGTATAATAGGCCTAGTCCTTTTGTCCCAGAAAGATACCGTAAGACGCGTTTCGCTGCTTTCCAGTGTTCCCCATTGTAATTCGCGTTGAACTGGCTCAGAAAATTGACAGCAAACGTAATGTCTGGGCGGGTGGAAACTGAAAGAAACATTAAAGCACCGATTAAGTTTTGATAAGGATATTTCTTCATTTCCGCTTCATCAGCTACGTCGGGGCGTTTGAGGTTGCTCTTCGCTTCAATGGGGGTCAACGCTACTTTGCATTCCGACATCTCGAATCTGCTTAAGATTTTGTTTATATACTGCTCCTGCGAGATAAATATCCAGTTCTCCTTCACGTTTTGCAGGAACTCCATACCTTGGCAGGTATTAACAGAGCCTATATCCTTCATTTCGAACGCTTCCGTAAGATTTGATTTGGTTTCGTCTATCCATGCGGCATGGTTTGAGGCAAGAAGAAGGTCGTCGACGTAAATGGTTACCAGTAATATCTTCTCTCCTCGCCGTTTCACGAATAAGCATGGATCTTCCTTGGTCGCTATCAGTCCGCTGTCTACCAACTTCGCAGTTAGCTTTTGATACCATCTTAGCCCGGATTGTCGTAGTCCATATAACGCCTTTCGAAGCGCACATACAGGCTTCTGATATCTGCTCATGCTGTGTATCCAGTTTTTCGCTGTTTCGGTGGAATTTCGATCTAGAGATCTTCCGTGTGATCCAATAGGCGCACCAGTTGCCATTCTGGTGACAAAATCGCGAAATCCCTCCGGAATTTCCATAAAGATTTTCTCCTCGAGCTCTCCATTTAAGTAAGCTGTCACAACATCCATTTGGTGAACTTCCATACACGCTTCCACGGATAATGCCATGAGGAGTCGGATCGTACTGAATCGAACTACGGGTGAGTATGTTTCATGGAAATCCTCACCCGGTCTCTGTGCGTAACCTTTAGCCACCAAACGCACCTTTTTCTTGATCTCATCGCCTCCAGTGTCCTTTGTGCGAAAAACCATTCTGTTGCCAATCGTCTTTCGGTCATCTGGTTTCTCCACGATGTCCCATGTCTTATTTTTTAGATGCGCCATAAATTCGTCTTCGATCGCCTTTATCCATTTATCGGCATCGTCAGAGCTTTTTGCTTCGGCGATATTTACAGGATCGTCAAATAGTGCGTTGGCTATTTCACACTCTTCGTAAGGCTCATCGCTTTGTAGTTCCTCGCTCTCCGCGTCGTCTTCATTGCTGTGTTCTACATTCGGTTGTTGATAAAATTTCCGTGGCCTGCCACGGAATCCGCTTCGAAGTGTTTTCGGACGCCCTCTGCCACGGCGTTGCGCCGAAATAGTGGGTTCTTGTGGAGAGTCCACCGACGGATCCGCTTCAAGATCAACTTGTTTAGTTTTCGTGCCCGTCATCTCAATGCTAATCTCTTCTGAGTTGGGCTCCGTATAAAATTCCTCAAAATGGGTACTGAAACCTGGAAGACTCAGAAATTTTACGTCATTAGAAATAATTACTTTTCGCCTTTCCGGGACATAAAGTCGATATGCCTTTGAAGTAGCTGCATATCCTACCAATATGCATTCAACCGATCTGGGATCAAATTTTCCCTTGTTGATGCCTTTTTCGAGCGCAAATGCATTGGTGCCGAATGCTCTCAGGTGTCGCAATTTTCTTCGTCCAGTACGTATAGGGAATACCTCCTGACAAGCCTGCTGCTGGACATCGGTTGCGTATGTAGCACGCTGTGTTCACGGCTTCAGCCCAAAAAATAGCAGATGCTCCTGCTTGCCTCATCATGCATCTGGCCATCTCAACTAGCGTCCTGTTTTGCCTTTCTGCTAGCCCGTTTTGTTGGGGGGTATATGGTGCACTTAGTCTTCGTTTAATCCCGTTCCATGCTAGGTAGGCGTCAAATTCCCGGTTACAGTATTCCGTTCCGTTGTCAGATTGTAGCGTCTTTATTTTCTTTCCAGTGAAATTTTCAGCGGCGGCCTTATAATCGACGAAAGCTTTCAATACGTCAGATTTCTGTTTAATAAATGTAACTTCGCAATATCTAGAGTAATCGTCAATAAATGTTACGTAATACTTGCATCCGCCCATAGATTCTTTTCGCATGGGCCCGCACACATCGCTGTGTACGATTTCCAGTAGTTCAGTTGTTCTGCTTCCAGGGGAACTTTTGTACGAATTCGCCACTTGTTTTTCGCTCACACAGATTTCGCAATCCGACATTTTTTCGTTTTCTTTTATATTCATTCCGTGCACTTTGCCTTCATTTGCCATGTTCTTTAGATCTCGTTCGTTCAAGTGTCCCATTCGATAATGCCATCCGTTGATATTGCTCAAGTGGATTTTCTCGATGTTATTTGATTGATGTTCTAAGCTGTCCAAATAATACAGATTTCCGCGTCTTTGTGCGCGTAACCAAATTTCGTTGTTACCCTTCATGATTAGAGCCTCGTCTTTCCTGAAGTGTACCTCGTATCCCTTATCCGTAATCTTTGATATTGACAGCAAGCTCTGCCTGAGGTCGGGAACGTAATGCACGTCTGTGAGAGTAGTGTTTTTTTTTTCTCTCCTTTGTCGTCGACTGCGATTTTTATTTCACCAACACCACTATAGTTGTTGTCTCGTCGTTGGCCAAATGTAAGGTTTTCTTTATTTCTTTTATATTTGCAAATAGTTTCGTGTTTGAGCTCATGTGCGAGGTACAGCCGCTGTCTAAGCACCAAGCGCCAGCTTTATTCGCGCAGAAATTTGCCTGGCATGCGAATGTTGATTCCTCTGCTCTCTTTGCTTTCTCTCTATGATCGGACTCTTCGCCCTTTCCATTCGTTTTATTCCAGCAGTTTTTGGATATGTGCCCGACTCTGTTACAGTTAAAGCATTTTCTAGTCTCTTTGTTTCTAGTTTGCTTTCCATTCCTGTCCTTTCGACGTTTCGCGAACATTGCATTTTGTTCATCTGGCACGTGCCTATTTTTTCTGGCTTCGGCCTCCTCTAATATTTTTACTCTTAAGAATTCTGGGCGTGGTAAGTCATCCCTTGCTTCCATCGCGCATCTAAACGTTTCGAAGGTGTCTGGCAGACTGTAGAGTAAAATAATGGCCAATAAGTCGTCTCCGATTGCTACGCCGATTTCCCTTAATTTCTTTACGGCTTCAAATGTTTCGTTTATGTGCTCTCGTATATTGCCGCCTTCACACAGGCGCGATAATATTAGCTTCTTTAGAAGAGCTGCTTTTCGCACTGGTCCTCTCGTCATAAAAATTTCCTGCAGTTTCATCCAACAGCGTTTAGCTGTATTGCATCCTTCGATCAAAGCCAATTCTGAGGGGCTGACCGATAGTAAAATATCTGCACGCGCTTTTTCGTCGTACGTTTTCCATACGGCGGAGTCAGCAGCCGATGTGCTTCCACTTCCACTGGGGCACTCCTTCGTACCGTCCACATATTGCCACAGGTCGTTTTTCACGAGCACTGCCCGCATTTGAACTTTCCACGTGTCATAGTTATCCGCACAAAGCGGCTCAATTTTTATAAACGCGCCGGACATTTTTCGCGACCAAATCTAACTATGACGGCCTACAGGTGAAGTGTTCTTTTATTGCGCGGGTATATGGACTGGGCCCATAACCTGAAGCAGCGAATAAAAGAAACACGTGTACTTGTAGGTTAAAGAATAAATGCTCCTTTAATTATCTAAGTATATTTTGACGGTTGATACATAACTCGCGTGATCTGCGGCTTGAAGCTGACTGACTTATGAAAAGGGGTAGAGTCGCGCTTATCTACACTTCTTTAGGTTATAAATGAGGGAAGAGAGATAAGCCGTTACTTTAAAGCTTTTACATATGATTCTCATCTCTTTATGATATTGGGCATATAGAACTGATCATATCGTTTACATTTGTTGCTTTGATTTACATTACATAGTTTCAACAAGTTTCAATTCAAAATCAGAATTGCGTGGCGCTGTTTGATACGGGCAGCAAGTTCAACATTTTGCGCCAAGACTTATACAAGCAGTTAGCTTTGCCAAAGTTGAAAGAGTGCAGTGTATAACTAATTAAATTTGGAAAAGATCGCAACGCCAATAAGATCAAGCCGAGTGGACAGTGTAAGCAAGCAGTATGAACTTCTTCATAGTTCCGTGTGATTGTATGGACACTCATTTGATAATAGGCGAAGAACTGTGCTTGCAAGCAGAAGTTTCGTTTAGTCCAAGTGGTTTGCGTGTGCGAAAGTTGAACAATCTTGACGAAGATGAATTGGAATCCAATTTAATGCAAATCGAAGCAGTGCTTGACAACGAAGAACTCGATATTAATCAATGAGCCAGTGAGTATGCAGAAAAAGAGGTGCGTGAACTAATAACGAAGTACATTCCTAATCCATCGAAGTCAACAAACATTGAAATAAAAATCATTTTAAACGACGAAACCCCAATCTTTTCGCGTCCTCGTAGATTTGCATTCGCTGAAACGAAAGTAATTGACGATCAGATCGAGCAGTTGCTCTCAAACGGCGTAATCGAAGAGTCCGACTCTGAATTTACAAGCCCGGTAGTGCTTGCTAAGAAAAACGACGGTTCCCAACGACTTTGTGTGGATTTCAGGCGTATCAACAAGGTAATAATAAAAGACCATTTTCCGTTGCCCCTGATTGACGACCAGCTTGATCGCTTACAAGAAGCTATGATGTTCAGCACGATTGACTTGAGGAATGGCTTCTTTCATGTGCCAGTAGCCGATTCCAGCAAGAAGTACACCTCATTCGTGACCCAAAGCGGGCAATACCAGTTCCTTAAGGTGCCTTTTGGTTTGTCAAACTCACCTGGAGTGTTTCAGAGACACATTAATGCGATTTTCCGAACGCTGACTCGCAGAGAAATCGCTCTCCCTGTTTCGCTGTTTCGAACGTCAAAGAAGTTATAGGAACTTGCAGCAACTATGGGCTAGAACTCAACCTAAAGAAATGTCATTTCCTGCAGACCCGTATTCAGTTTTTAGGTCACATCATCGAGAATAAAACAATTTCCCCGACGCCTCAAAAGATCGATGCCGTTTCGAAATTCAAGACTCCACAGAATCTCAAGCAGCTAGAGAGTTTTCTGGGTTTTACCGGATACTTTAGAAAGTTTATCTACAACTATGCTCTTATTTCGAAACCCTTGACTGATCTGACTAAAAATAAAGCAAATTTCGTAATTGGTCCAGAAGAAGAGAACGCGATTGAATCCATTAAAAAAGTACTCGACTTCCACCCCTGTTTTGGCAATTTACAACCCGAAGTATGACACCGAGGTACATACTGATGCATCAATCGATGATTTTGGCGCCGTGCTTTTGCAAAAATCACTAGATGACGGCCAATTTCACCCTGTCTACTTCATGAGTAGGAAAACAACGGATGCTCAGCGAAAATATTCAAGCTACGAATTAGAGGTGTTAGCGATTATCGAGGCCATAACAAAGTTCACAGTGTATCTCCTTGGCATTCCATTTAAAATAATCACTGATTGTAATGCATTCGCGAAGACGCTAGACAAGCAAAGCCTGTGCACTAGGGTTGCACGCTGGGTATTTTTGCTCCAAGAGTATGACTACAAAGTTGAACACCTTTCAGGTTCACGTATGAAGCACGTTGATGCCCTTTCTAGGTACCCAACAATGACGATCGTTGACGACTCCATTGCCCTTGGTTTCAAGCAAGCGCAAGAAAAAAATTAACACCTGAAAGCGATTATTAAAATCGTAGAAGACTACAAACTCACCATATGAAGACTATTTTCTGAAGGCCGGTCTCCTGTACAAACTTTTCAAGGACTTAGAGCACATGATCGAGGACACTTTGCTAATAAAAAAAGGCGCTGTTTTGCAACGAGTATTTTATCGAAAGCATTGACGAAAAAATACAGAAGTACATCGACTGCTGCATTCCGTGCATTTTGACCAACCGCAAGCGTGGCAAACAGGAGGGCTTGTTACATCCATTGCACAAAGAGGATTTCCCGCTGCATACCTATCACATTGATTTCTTAGGTCCACTAGACTCCACATTCTCGCCGTAATTGACTCCTTTACGAAATTCTGTTGGCTTTACCCTACCAAGTCAACCACTGCCAGCGAAGTCATTGCCAAACTACGAGGCCAAATTATATTTTTGGTAACCCAGCTTGCATTATATCGGACCCAGGCTCAGCTTTTACCGCGCAAGACTATCTTCAGTATTGCGAAGACGAAGGCATAAAGGTGTTGAAATCAACGACAGGCCTACCACGTGTTAACGGACAAGTGGAAAGACTGAATGCCATCATTATTTCAGTTCTATCCAAACTGAGTGTAGATGATCCCACAAAGTGGTACAGACACGTCGATCGAGTTCAACAAGCTATTAACTCCACTTTTTCGACAAGCATCGACGCCACTCCTTTTGAGGTTCTAATCTAAACAATGTTCCTATTGGACGGATAATAAAAATCTATCCAGGTCAAGATGGACATGTGCGAGTTGCAAAAAATGAGTGTTTAAAAGAGCAATTCATAAGCTTGCTACACTATTCCGTCAAGCAGATCAGGAGCAAGGACATGAATGAAGAAGATGCCGAAGAAGTTCGTAAAGAAGATTAAGAACCAAAAAGGCGGAAGAGTCCATCCTTACCTTTGCTATCGATTCCGTTGTTAATTAGCTGTCCCAGGTTCGATGAAGATAACCAGGTTTAACACGAGGCCAGAAATTTTTTATGAAAAACTTGGATCAACTTGACTAGCGACTGCAGGTTGGTGTGCATAGGACACTACGATTTATAGCCGCAGAATTGAAAGTCTGCCGTGATGGTCCGATCGTAACGAGTAATACACCAATCGAAAGGCATCGCTTAATGAATGAAAAAAATTAACTGGTTCAGGATAAAGGGCGGTGGAGGTGGAGGTTCTGAGCGCGTGTTGGTAAAATATTAATTTTTTTTAGCACAGTTAGAATTTTGTTACAAATAAGCGTCGAATAACACCCAATTTGCTAAGATCGGATGCTCCGTTTATTCAAAAATACTTTTTTTTGTATATTTCTAAATGAAAAATTGTTGCAAGAGTTAATTGGGAAGCGACGAATGATAGGACTTCAAGATGGCGTTTAAAGGAGACGGATATAATCAATAAATCATCCAGATGCATAAATACCTCGTTACGCAATTGTGCTGACACTATCTTGTCCATCAAACGCGACATGTTACAGGGGGCGTTGGTTAATCCAAATGGCATAACCACAAACTTATGAAGAGGACGACCAGGGACCGTTAAGGCAGTTTTATCGCGAGATCTTTTGTCAAGAGGTATCTGCCAAAAGGCGTCTTTAAGATCAAGATTTGTGAATTATTCAGCTTTTAATAATCTACTCAGAATAGGCATCTTTCAAAGTAACCGCGTTTTCTTTCCTACTGTCAATACATAAACTTACCTTTCCAGGTTTTTTCACTAAAACGACAGGAGACGACCATGAGTTGTTTACTCTTGAATTACTCCCAGTGCAATCATCCGATCCAACTCATCAGACATTTGCTTCTTCACCGCAAGCGACACGCATAGTGACGCTGTTTGATAGCCTTAGCATCGGCTACATCAGAAAAAAAAATGAAGGGTAAAAATTGACCGCTTTCTGTAAATGTTTTTGTTGATTAGGAGACACTGATCTCATTGTTTGGTCTTCAAGAGATGATATAATCAAAACTGTCCAAAAGTCTATCCCGAGGTAGAGGTCTCCAGCCAGGGAGAGAACCAAATAGAAAGAAATTGTTTTAGTTTCGTTTCTATAGGTTACACCAGTAACTACTCTACCATTGATATTTTGGTTATTACCGTCAGCAGTTCTTACTTTGGAAGTTAGAAGATGAAGAAGAAGTTCAGATGCAAAACTACCTTGTATGCAGCTGACGGATGTAACAGTATTCATCAACCCATTAACTGTTTTATCATTTTTGAAAAACTTGAACTACACTTTCTACAGCTGGGCTGATATGTATCTGCTTGGCCGCAACCATAACAGAATATCCTACGCTCTGGCATACACTCTTGGTATCGGTGCCCGTTTTCAGCGCAATTCCAACAAGAACGCTCATCGGCTCAGAAAGTCCATCGGCTAAAGCAGCTATGGCCCCATAAATGTCATCAAATTTTTTTTTGCTGTCGCTGTTTTCTGAGCTCGATTGCAGTTCGGATATTCCTATTCGTTCTGTCGTCTTTGAACTGACCGCGCAGAGCTTGAACCAAATATTTCCATTTTACGTCTAGAACACTTTTATGGTAGCGCCAAAACCACTCACTGGCAAGGTTTTTAGCGTATTAGGCAGTTATTTTAACTTTTCTACCTAAGGTTTGCTTAGTTCAAGCTTCGACGTAATAAGTTAAATCTTCTTTAGTTAGCTATAGTTACAAAAAAAGTCCTTGTGCTATTTGCTCGCAAATACTTTAAATCTAAATTACGTGCTGATCTGGAAAAAGATCGATGGTAGAGTTACACGGGCTAATGCGTACATCGGGGAAAAAAATCGTTTCGTAACACCCTATGGGAGACGACACTCCAGGACTTCCGTTATATTTACACTGAGCTTGGGCTATTGCCACAGCGTATGCCCACCCAACCATGATCACCGAATTCCAAAATTTAAACTAGTTGGTGATCCCACTAATAAACGACGACGCTAAATCATCCTCTCTTAACAGCATGATGCATAACTCCCATATATTAACAGCCTAGAATATAATTTCTAAATTATAAAAAAGATATTAAATCATCTTAAATCGTTTATTTACATCCAAGGCTATAATCCAAGGAATAACTATATGTATTCGATTTTATTCAGATGTTTCTCTCGTTTGTTTTATAAATGCATTAGAAATTGTGAATAATAAATTTATCGACAGGAATAAGAAATGAAATCAATACAAATATCAAATAATATTCATTTAAATAAATGCGACAAAAAAATTTTTAATGCTAGTAATTAAAATTTAATTGTTTAATTCTTTTTTCATTTTATTATCAAAAGTTTTTAAATTAATTGAAAAATTATTCTTATTTATTTATTTGTAATTTTTAATACATTTTTAAATTTTATTTATAATTATATTTCTAAGTGTAGTCTAAGTTATGTGAACGGTGTTAAAAGCCCTGAACAATGATTGTCAAACTGTATGGGAGAATGTAGTTATGACAGATTTTTTCATGTTGTTTTATTTTCTCATTTGTTTATTATTTATGAACAGCTCACATAACGTATTATCTTTTATTTTCACTTTATAATCACCAAATAACTAAATCTAAAGTAAATTTAAAATAATTAGTTTTAAATTCATGTATATATGTTCTCCACGTCCAAAGATCTTTTGCCGGTGTGAGGGTGCTCTGTTTATGTAAATGTCAAGACGTATTTTATGAGTTTGGTGATAAGAAAGAGGGATTTAATCGCAATGAATTGAGTTTGTTTTTCTTCTTTTCTTTCAAATTGGTTTGGTTTGAATTTTTCTATTTCTTTACTTTACTTTTTCTGTATGCCATTTGCGTTTACTTTTGTTAGATCTAATTTTGTTTTTGATTTCTTTTCACATGTTTTATTTACTAAGCTCACTAGGCCACAGTGGATCAGCGTAACTACAGATGCCAACTGAGGGTCCAAAAGACCCTGAAGTGGCCACTAAATCCGCGTGGTTGCCACTCCAAGCCTGACGAGATTACACCTTGACGAAATCTACTTGGAATCCCGTTGAGCTGATTGAAAGCGGTTCCGGGCCAGAGGGCTGTTCCTAGCCGGTCCGCATAGCGATTTTTCTGGGCGGTGGGAGCGCCTGGCCAATGTGAAGGTATTGGAAAAATATTGTTTCCTATGGAAGGGCCATTAATAAAGGCAGCTATCCTTCTTTGAGACAATAGATCGCTAATCTTGGTGTGGAACTGGGTGCCTAAAACTTGTGGTAGGGCGTATGTAGGTACTTGTCAAAATGTTCCGCTAAAGGAATTAAACACCTTTATACGGCACCCAAAATCCAGAAAATATACTATAAATACACATATAGGTACGCGGAGGATAATATTTCCCACGAATCACTCTGTTATTTTTAATTTAACCCTGCACGTTTTGGCAGTATAAATTTTTTTAATGTATTTTTGCTTGCCAATATATGTCTTTATATAAAATGGCAGCCACGAGGTAATATACCGGGTGAAGAGAAATCTAAGCATTGCTTAGCGGAAAGTTTTAAAAGCTTGTATGCGTGGGAGTTAGAATGGTGGGATAAGTCAAAAAGTGTTGAGCTTGTCACACTTTATCTATATTTAGGTAACTTAAAGCTTATCCTTAAACGAGGTATAATTTTAGGTTAAGCCAAGCGGCAGTTCTAAATTCTCGACCGCAAACTTCAAGGTCATATGATCCTAACGACCTTACAGTCCTCACAGCAGGTCATTTATTGATTGGAGAAGCGCTAGTCGCTCAGCCAGACCCAGAGTCGCTAAGAAAAAAGTCGCTTCCTGAACAGTGGGACCTGGTGCAACGACTCAAGCACACATTTCGAACGCAATGGTTCAGAGAAAATTTAACAGGCCCTCAATCACAGTTGAAATGGAAACAGACCCATAAAAATGTAAGATACGGCATGATGGTTATTGTCAATGAAGACAATGTTCCTATTGGACGGATAAAAAAATCTATCCAGGTCAAGATGGACATGTGCGAGTTGCACAAAATGAGTGTTTAAAACAGCAATTCATAAGCTTGCTACACTATTCCGTCAAGCAGATCAGGAGCAAGGACATGTATGAAGAAGATGCAGAAGAAGATCGTAAAGAAGATCAAGAACCAAAAAGGCGGAAGAGTCCATCCTTACCTTTGCTATCGATTCCGTTGCTAATTAGCTGTCCCAGGTTCGATGAACCTAACCAGGTTTGATACGAGGCCAGAAATTTTTTATGAAAAACTTGGATCAACTTGACTAGCGACTGCAGGTTGGTGTGCATAGGACACTACGATTTATAGCCGCAGAATTGAAAATCTGCCGTGATGGTCCGATCGTAACGAGTAATACACCAATCGAAAGGCATCGCTTAATGAATGAAGAAAATTAACTGGTTTAGGGTAAAGGGCGGTGGAGGTTTTGAGCGCGTGTTGGTAAAATATTTATTTTTTTTAGTACAGTTAGAATTTTGTTATAAATAAGCGTCGAATAACACCCAATTTGCTAAGATCGGATGCTCCGTTTATTCAAAAATACTTTTTTTTGTATATTTCTAAATGAAAAATTGTTGCAAGAATTTATTGGGAAGCGACGAATGATAGGACTTCAAGATGGCGTTGAAAGGAGACGAATATAATCAATAAATCATCCAGATGCATAAATACCTCGTTACGCAATTGTGCTGGCACTATCTTGTCCATCAAACGCGACATGTTACAGGGGGCGTTGGTTAATCCAAATGGCATAACCACAAACTTATGAAGAGGACGACCAGGGACCGTAAAGGCAGTTTTATCGCGAGATCTTTTGTCAAGAGGTATCTGCCAAAAGGCGTCTTTAAGATCAAGATTTGTGAATTATTCAGCTTTTAATAATCTACTCAGAATAGGCATCATTCAAAGTAACCGCGTTTTCTTTCCTACTGTCAATACATAAACTTACCTTACCAGGTTTTTTCACTAAAACGACAGGAGGCGACCATGAGTTGTTTACTCTTGAATCACTCCCAGTGCAATCATCCGATCCAACTCATCATACATTTGCTTCTCCACCGCAGGCAACACGCATAGTGACGCTGTTTAATAGCCTTAGCATCGGCTACATCAGAAAAGAAATTGAAGGGTAAAAATTGACCGCTTTCTATAAATGTTTTTGTTGATTAGGAGACACTGATCTCATTGTTTGGTCTTCAAGAAACGATATAATTTGAAATTGTCCAAAAGTCCGAGGTAGAGGTCTCCAGCCAGGGAGGGAACCAAATAGAAAGAAATTGTTTTAGTTTCGTTTCCATAGGTTACACCAGTAACTACTCTACCAATGATATTTTGGTTTTTACCGTCAGCAGTTCTTACTTTGGAAGTAAGAAAATGAAGAAGAAGTTCAGATGCAAAACTACCTCGTATGCAGCTGACGGATATCCCAGTATCCATCAACCCATTAACTGTTTTATCAAAGTTTTTTGAAAACTTGAACTACACTTTCTACAGCTGATCTGATATTTAACTGCTTGGCCGCAACCATAACAGAATATCCTACGCTCTGCCATACAATCTTGGTATCGGTGCCCGTTTTCAGTGCAATTCCAACAAAAAATTTCTATGGCTTAAAGCTCAATGTCTTCTTCAGGCTCAGATTCCACTTCAGAAGTGACATTGGGTCCTGGTTGAGAAATGTTATGAACCTGACTTCGTAGCAAAGCTTGAGGTGCAAATGAAATAGGTTTTGCCTTTAAAATGGTCTGCATAAAGATTTCTCTCGTTTGAACTAAATGACTTTAAAATTTTACACTAGAAGGTGGTTCATATAGAATTGCATGATGAATATCAGCTAAAAGGTTTGTTCGCAGTGTCTCAACTTAAGTTGACTCGCTCATCGGCTCAGAAAGTCCATCGGCTAAAGCATAAATGTTATCAAATTATTTTTTTGCTGTCGCTGTTTTCTGAGCTCGATTGCAGTTCGAATATTCCTATCAGTTCTGTTGTCTTTGAACTGACCGCGCAGAGCTTGAACCAAATATTTCCATTTTACGTCTAGAACACTTTTATGGTAGCGCCAAAACCACTCACTGGCAAGGTTTCTAGCGTATTAGGCAGTTATTTTAACTTTTCCACCTAAGGTTTGCTTAGTTCAAGCTTCGACGCGATAAGTTAAATCTTCTATAGGCATATTTGACTTTCCATTAAATCTGAGCTTCCAGTTAGCCATTATCTGACTAACGCGATCCGGACTAAGATTGTGATTAAGTTCATTGTCAGCAGTCTGCCCGTTACCAGGCAAATTAAGAAATTGCTGCAGGGTTTGTAGCTCTACTTCAGCTACAGGTGGTATTCTGCCTGCAATTTTACTGGAATCGGAATTTATTCGATGGCCATCAGAAATAGCTTGAACTAGCTGGTGAGTTTAATCGGCCATGATACCTACAAGAATACGTGTTTGTTCTACCATAGCTATTCTAAGCGTTTTGGCTATCGACTGCTAAATATATTCGCCATTGTGACAACTACAGTTTCTGGGTTAGAGTTTACAGAGGCTGGGATAAATTCTGTTCACCAGAGTTAGACATATTGAACTGGCTCAATGTATTCGCACGTTTCTTCTGAGACCTGGATTGTAGAGAATGGGAGACTGAGGGCTATTGTGCGTTTGAAGTGGTAGGCCTAAGATTTTCAGATGAGGCTGATATGTTTTGATTAAGATGTGCGTGACAAAGTGGGCACTGCGTATTAGTGCCAGCTTTAATGTTACAAAAAAAGTCCTTGTGCTACTTGTTGCAAATACTTTAAATCTAAATCACGTGCTGGTCTGGAAAAAGATCGATGGTAGAGTTACACGGGTTAATGCGTACATCGGGGAAAAAAATCGTTTCTTAACACCCTATGGAAGACGACACTCCAGGACTTCCGTTATATTTACACTGAGCTGGGGTTATTGCCACAGCGTATGCCCACCCAACCATGATCACCGAATTCCAAAATTTAAACTAGTTGGTGATCCCATTAATAAACGACGACGCTAACTCATCCTCTCTTAACAGCATGATGCATAACTCCCATATATAAACAGCCCAGAATATAATTTCTAAATTATAAAAAGATATTAAATCATTATACCCTTGCAGAGGGTATTATAATTTCAGTCAGAAGTTTGCAACGCAGTGAAGGAGACGTTTCCGACCCTATAAAGTATATATATTCTTGATCAGCATCACTAGTAGAGTCGATCTAGCCATGTCCGTCTGTCCGTCCGTCTGTCCGTCCGTTTATATGCAAACTAGTCTCTCAGTTTTTAAGCTATCTGCATGAAACTTGTCCAAAAGTTGTCTTTCTATTGCAGGTAGTATATAAGTCGGAGCGAGCCGGATCGGACAACTATAGCATATAGCTCCCATAGGAACAATTGGAAAAATAAATGAAAAAAAATTATAACTTTTCTGTTTTTTAATTTTTTTTTTTTAGTTCTTCGAGATATAGTAATGGTTAAATATTTCAGAATTACGATTTAAATTTCATCAAAATCGGACGACTATAGCATATAGCTCCCATAGGAACAATCATAAAAGTAAATAAAAAAAAATTATAACTTTGGTGTTTTTCAATTTTTCTATAAGTTCTTCGACATATAGTAATGGATAAATATTTCAGAATTACGGTTAAAATTTCATCAAAATAGGACGACTATATCATATAGCTCCAACAGAAATAATAAAATTATATAAAATTACTACCTAATAATGAGCTGCAAATCATCATTGCTTCAATGTTTTTAGACATATACGCAAGTAAATCATAATTTTAATGTTTTCAAAAATATTTAATTCTTGCAATAGCTGCAAGGGTATATAAACTTCGGCTTGCCGAAGTTTGCTTCCTTTCTTGTTTGCGCAGGAAAATTTAATGTACTAATATAAAAAGGTATTAGTAGATTTAGATGTATTCGATTGACTATATGTATTCGATTTTATTCAGATGTTTATCTTGTTTTTTTTTTTAAAATGCATTAGATATCGTGAATAATAAAATTATCGACAGGAATAAGAAATGAAATCAATACAAAAGTCAAATAATATTCATGATTTAAATAAATGCGACAAAAAATTTTTTATTGCTAGTAATTAAAATTTAAATATTTAATTCTTCTTTTCATTTTATTATCAAAAGTTTTTAAATTATTTGAAAAATTATTCTTATTTATTTATTTGTAATTTTTAATACATTTTCAAGTTTTATTTATAATTATATTTCTAAGCGTAGTCTAAGTTATGTGAACGGTGTTAAAAGCCCTGAACAATGATTGTCAAACTGTATGGGAGAATGTAGTTATGACATATGTTTTCATGTTGTTTTATTTTCTCATTTGTTTATTATTTATGAACAGCTCACATAACGTATTATCTTTTATTTTCACTTTATAATCACCAAATAACTAAATCTTAGAAAATAGAAAATAATTAGTTTTAAATTCATGTATATATGTTCTCCACGTCCAAAAGATCTTTTGCCGGTGTGAGGGTGCTCTGTTTATGTAAATGTCAAGACGTATTTTATGAGTTTGGTGATAAGAAAGAGGGATTTAATCGCAATGAATTGAGTTTGTTTTTCTTCTTTTCTTTCAAATTGGTTTGGTTTGAATTTTTCTATTTCTTTACTTTACTTTTTCTGTATGCCATTTGCGTTTACTTTTGTTAGATCTAATTTTGTTTTTGATTTCTTTTCACATGTTTTATTTACTAAGCTCACTAGGCCACAGTGGATCAGCGTAACTACAGATGCCAACTGAGGGTCCAAAAGACCCTGAAGTGGCCACTAAATCCGCGTGGTTGCCACTCCAAGCCTGACGAGATTACACCTTGACGAAATCTACTTGGAATCCCGTTGAGCTGATTGAAAGCGGTTCCGGGCCAGAGGGCTGTTCCTAGCCGGTCCGCATAGCGATTTTTCTGGGCGGTGGGAGCGCCTGGCCAATGTGAAGGTATTGGAAAAATATTGTTTCCTATGGAAGGGCCATTAATAAAGGCAGCTATCCTTCTTTGAGACAATAGATCGCTAATCTTGGTGTGGAACTGGGTGCCTAAAACTTGTGGTAGGGCGTATGTAGGTACTTGTCAAAATGTTCCGCTAAAGGAATTAAACACCTTTATACGGCACCCAAAATCCAGAAAATATACTATAAATACACATATAGGTACGCGGAGGATAATATTTCCCACGAATCACTCTGTTATTTTTAATTTAACCCTGCACGTTTTGGCAGTATAAATTTTTTTAATGTATTTTTGCTTGCCAATATATGTCTTTATATAAAATGGCAGCCACGAGGTAATATACCGGGTGAAGAGAAATCTAAGCATTGCTTAGCGGAAAGTTTTAAAAGCTTGTATGCGTGGGAGTTAGAATGGTGGGATAAGTCAAAAAGTGTTGAGCTTGTCACACTTTATCTATATTTAGGTAACTTAAAGCTTATCCTTAAACGAGGTATAATTTTAGGTTAAGCCAAGCGGCAGTTCTAAATTCTCGACCGCAAACTTCAAGGTCATATGATCCTAACGACCTTACAGTCCTCACAGCAGGTCATTTATTGATTGGAGAAGCGCTAGTCGCTCAGCCAGACCCAGAGTCGCTAAGAAAAAAGTCGCTTCCTGAACAGTGGGACCTGGTGCAACGACTCAAGCACACATTTCGAACGCAATGGTTCAGAGAAAATTTAACAGGCCCTCAACCACAGTTGAAAATGAAACAGACCCATAAAAATGTAAGATACGGCATGATGGTTATTGTCAATGAAGACAATGTTCCTATTGGACGGATAAAAAAAATCTATCCAGGTCAAGATGGACATGTGCGAGTTGCACAAAATGAGTGTTTAAAACAGCAATTCATAAGCTTGCTACACTATTCCGTCAAGCAGATCAGGAGCAAGGACATGTATGAAGAAGATGCAGAAGAAGATCGTAAAGAAGATCAAGAACCAAAAAGGCGGAAGAGTCCATCCTTACCTTTGCTATCGATTCCGTTGCTAATTAGCTGTCCCAGGTTCGATGAACCTAACCAGGTTTGATACGAGGCCAGAAATTTTTTATGAAAAACTTGGATCAACTTGACTAGCGACTGCAGGTTGGTGTGCATAGGACACTACGATTTATAGCCGCAGAATTGAAAATCTGCCGTGATGGTCCGATCGTAACGAGTAATACACCAATCGAAAGGCATCGCTTAATGAATGAAGAAAATTAACTGGTTTAGGGTAAAGGGCGGTGGAGGTTTTGAGCGCGTGTTGGTAAAATATTTATTTTTTTTAGTACAGTTAGAATTTTGTTATAAATAAGCGTCGAATAACACCCAATTTGCTAAGATCGGATGCTCCGTTTATTCAAAAATACTTTTTTTTGTATATTTCTAAATGAAAAATTGTTGCAAGAATTTATTGGGAAGCGACGAATGATAGGACTTCAAGATGGCGTTGAAAGGAGACGAATATAATCAATAAATCATCCAGATGCATAAATACCTCGTTACGCAATTGTGCTGGCACTATCTTGTCCATCAAACGCGACATGTTACAGGGGGCGTTGGTTAATCCAAATGGCATAACCACAAACTTATGAAGAGGACGACCAGGGACCGTAAAGGCAGTTTTATCGCGAGATCTTTTGTCAAGAGGTATCTGCCAAAAGACGTCTTTAAGATCAAGATTTGTGAATTATTCAGCTTTTAATAATCTACTCAGAATAGGCATCATTCAAAGTAACCGCGTTTTCTTTCCTACTGTCAATACATAAACTTACCTTACCAGGTTTTTTCACTAAAACGACAGGAGGCGACCATGAGTTGTTTACTCTTGAATCACTCCCAGTGCAATCATCCGATCCAACTCATCATACATTTGCTTCTCCACCGCAGGCAACACGCATAGTGACGCTGTTTAATAGCCTTAGCATCGGCTACATCAGAAAAGAAATTGAAGGGTAAAAATTGACCGCTTTCTATAAATGTTTTTGTTGATTAGGAGACACTGATCTCATTGTTTGGTCTTCAAGAAACGATATAATTTAAAATTGTCCAAAAGTCCGAGGTAGAGGTCTCCAGCCAGGGAGGGAACCAAATAGAAAGAAATTGTTTTAGTTTCGTTTCCATAGGTTACACCAGTAACTACTCTACCAATGATATTTTGGTTTTTACCGTCAGCAGTTCTTACTTTGGAAGTAAGAAAATGAAGAAGAAGTTCAGATGCAAAACTACCTCGTATGCAGCTGACGGATATCCCAGTATCCATCAACCCATTAACTGTTTTATCAAAGTTTTTTGAAAACTTGAACTACACTTTCTACAGCTGATCTGATATTTAACTGCTTGGCCGCAACCATAACAGAATATCCTACGCTCTGCCATACAATTTTGGTATCGGTGCCCGTTTTCAGTGCAATTCCAACAAAAAATTTCTATGGCTTAAAGCTCAATGTCTTCTTCAGGCTCAGATTCCACTTCAGAAGTGACATTGGGTCCTGGTTGAGAAATGTTATGAACCTGACTTCGTAGCAAAGCTTGAGGTGCAAATGAAATAGGTTTTGCCTTTAAAATGGTCTGCATAAAGATTTCTCTCGTTTGAACTAAATGACTTTAAAATTTTACACTAGAAGGTGGTTCATATAGAATTGCATGATGAATATCAGCTAAAAGGTTTGTTCGCAGTGTCTCAACTTAAGTTGACTCGCTCATCGGCTCAGAAAGTCCATCGGCTAAAGCATAAATGTTATCAAATTATTTTTTTGCTGTCGCTGTTTTCTGAGCTCGATTGCAGTTCGAATATTCCTATCAGTTCTGTTGTCTTTGAACTGACCGCGCAGAGCTTGAACCAAATATTTCCATTTTACGTCTAGAACACTTTTATGGTAGCGCCAAAACCACTCACTGGCAAGGTTTCTAGCGTATTAGGCAGTTATTTTAACTTTTCCACCTAAGGTTTGCTTAGTTCAAGCTTCGACGCGATAAGTTAAATCTTCTATAGGCATATTTGACTTTCCATTAAATCTGAGCTTCCAGTTAGCCATTATCTGACTAACACGATCCGGACTAAGATTGTGATTAAGTTCATTGTCAGCAGTCTGCCCGTTACCAGGCAAATTAAGAAATTGCTGCAGGGTTTGTAGCTCTACTTCAGCTACAGGTGGTATTCTGCCTGCAATTTTACTGGAATCGGAATTTATTCGATGGCCATCAGAAATAGCTTGAACTAGCTGGTGAGTTTAATCGGCCATGATACCTACAAGAATACGTGTTTGTTCTACCATAGCTATTCTAAGCGTTTTGGCTATCGACTGCTAAATATATTCGCCATTGTGACAACTACAGTTTCTGGCTTAGAGTTTACAGAGGCTGGGATAAATTCTGTTCACCAGAGTTAGACATATTGAACTGGCTCAATGTATTCGCACGTTTCTTCTGAGACCTGGATTGTAGAGAATGGGAGACTGAGGGCTATTGTGCGTTTGAAGTGGTAGGCCTAAGATTTTCAGATGAGGCTGATATGTTTTGATTAAGATGTGCGTGACAAAGTGGGCACTGCGTATTAGTGCCAGCTTTAATGTTACAAAAAAAGTCCTTGTGCTACTTGTTGCAAATACTTTAAATCTAAATCACGTGCTGGTCTGGAAAAAGATCGATGGTAGAGTTACACGGGTTAATGCGTACATCGGGGAAAAAAATCGTTTCTTAACACCCTATGGAAGACGACACTCCAGGACTTCCGTTATATTTACACTGAGCTGGGGTTATTGCCACAGCGTATGCCCACCCAACCATGATCACCGAATTCCAAAATTTAAACTAGTTGGTGATCCCATTAATAAACGACGACGCTAACTCATCCTCTCTTAACAGCATGATGCATAACTCCCATATATTAACAGCCTAGAATATAATTTCTAAATTATAAAAAGATATTAAATCATCTTAAATCGTTTTATTTACATCCAAGGCTATAATCCAAGGAATAACTATATGTATTCGATTTTATTCAGATGTTTCTCTCGTTTGTTTTATAAATGCATTAGAAATTGTGAATAATAAATTTATCGACAGGAATAAGAAATGAAATCAATACAAATATCAAATAATATTCATGATTTAAATAAATGCGACAAAAAAATTTTTAATGCTAGTAATTAAAATTTAATTGTTTAATTCTTTTTTCATTTTATTATCAAAAGTTTTTAAATTAATTGAAAAATTATTCTTATTTATTTATTTGTAATTTTTAATACATTTTTAAATTTTATTTATAATTATATTTCTAAGTGTAGTCTAAGTTATGTGAACGGTGTTAAAAGCCCTGAACAATGATTGTCAAACTGTATGGGAGAATGTAGTTATGACAGATTTTTTCATGTTGTTTTATTTTCTCATTTGTTTATTATTTATGAACAGCTCACATAACGTATTATCTTTTATTTTCACTTTATAATCACCAAATAACTAAATCTAAAGTAAATTTAAAATAATTAGTTTTAAATTCATGTATATATGTTCTCCACGTCCAAAAGATCTTTTGCCGGTGTGAGGGTGCTCTGTTTATGTAAATGTTTGAATTTTTCTATTTCTTTACTTTACTTTTTCTGTATGCCATTTGCGTTTACTTTTGTAAGATATAATTTTGTTTTTAATTTGACTTCACATGTTTTATTTACTAAGCTCACTAGGCCACAGTGGAGCCTCAATAAAAAATACCAAAAACAAGAAAGGAAGCAAACTTCGGCAAGCCGAAGTTTATATACCCTTGCAGCTATTGCAAGAATTAAATATTTTTGAAAACATTAAAATTATGATTTACTTGCGTATATGTCTAAAAACATTGAAGCAATGATGATTTGCAGCTCATTATTAGGTAGTTATTTTATATAATTTTATTATTTCTATTGGAGCTATATGATATAGTCGTCCTATTTTGATGAAATTTTAACCGTAATTCTGAAATATTTATCCATTACTATATGTCGAAGAACTTATAGAAAAATTTAAAAACACCAAAGTTATATTTTTTTTTATTTACTTTTATGATTGTTCCTATGGGAGCTATATGCTATAGTCGTCCGATTTTGATGAAATTTAAATCGTAATTCTGAAATATTTATCCATTACTATATCTCGAAGAACTAAAAAAAAAAATAAAAAACAGAAAAGCTATAATTTTTTTTCATTTATTTTTATGATTGTTCCTATGGGAGCTCTATGCTATAGTCGTCCGATTTTGGTGAAATTTAAACCGTAATTCTGAAATATTTAACCATTACTATATCTCGAAGAACTAAAAAAAAAAAAATAAAAAACAGAAAAGTTATAATTTTTTTTCATTTATTTTTCCAATTGTTCCTATGGGAGCTATATGCTATAGTCGTCCGATTTTGATAAAATTTAAATCATAATTCTGAAATATTAAACCATTACTAAATGTCGAAGAACTAAAAAAAAAATAAAAAACAGCAAAGTTATAATTTTTTTTCATTTATTTTTCCGATTGTCCCTATGGGAGCTATATGCTATAGTCGTCCGATCCGGCTCGCTCCGACTTATATACTACCTGCAATAGAAAGACAACTTTTGGGAAAGTTTCATGCAGATAGCTTAAAAACTGAGAGACTAGTTTGCATATAACCGGACGGACAGACGGACGGACAGACGGACAGACGGACAGACGGACATGGCTAGATCGACTCTACTAGTGATGCTGATCAAGAATATATATACTTTATAGGGTCGGAAACGTCTCCTTCACTGCGTTGCAAACTTCTGAAATTATAATACCATCTGCAAGGGTATAAAAATATTACCACAAAAATATATTCCAAAAAATATATTTATATATGTTTAAATGCCTATTATTAATTTCTTTACAAGGTTTTCTTATTTTCTTCTTTTCTGCTGCCGATATAACCGATATAACGCAGCGTAACTACAGATGACAACTGAGGGTCTAAAAGACCCTGAAGTGGCCACTAAATCCGAGTGGTTGCCACTCCAAGCCTGACGAGATTACACCTTGACGAAATCTACTTGGAATCCCGTTGAGCTGATTGAAAGCGGTTCCGGGCCAGAGGGCTGTTCCTAGCCGGTCCGCATAGCGATTTTTCTGGGCGGTGGGAGCGCCTGGCCAAGGTAAAGGTATTGGAAAAATATTGTTTCCTATGGAAGGGCCATTAATAAAGGCAGCTATCCTTCTTTGAGACAATAGATCGCTAATCTTGGTGTGGAACTGGGTGCCTAAAACTTGTGGTAGGGCGTATGTAGGTACTTGTCAAAATGTTCCGCTAAAGGAATTAAACACCTTTATACGGCACCCAAAATCCAGAAAATATACTATAAATACACATATAGGTACGCGGAGGATAATATTTCCCACGAATCACTCTGTTATTTTTAATTTAACCCTGCACGTTTTGGCAGTATAAATTTTTTTAATGTATTTTTGCTTGCCAATATATGTCTTTATATAAAATGGCAGCCACGAGGTAATATACCGGGTGAAGAGAAATCTAAGCATTGCTTAGCGGAAAGTTTTAAAAGCTTGTATGCGTGGGAGTTAGAATGGTGGGATAAGTCAAAAAGTGTTGAGCTTGTCACACTTTATCTATATTTAGGTAACTTAAAGCTTATCCTTAAACGAGGTATAATTTTAGGTTAAGCCAAGCGGCAGTTCTAAATTCTCGACCGCAAACTTCAAGGTCATATGATCCTAACGACCTTACAGTCCTCACAGCAGGTCATTTATTGATTGGAGAAGCGCTAGTCGCTCAGCCAGACCCAGAGTCGCTAAGAAAAAAGTCGCTTCCTGAACAGTGGGACCTGGTGCAACGACTCAAGCACACATTTCGAACGCAATGGTTCAGAGAAAATTTAACAGGCCCTCAACCACAGTTGAAATGGAAACAGACCCATAAAAATGTAAGATACGGCATGATGGTTATTGTCAATGAAGACAATGTTCCTATTGGACGGATAAAAAAAATCTATCCAGGTCAAGATGGACATGTGCGAGTTGCACAAAATGAGTGTTTAAAACAGCAATTCATAAGCTTGCTACACTATTCCGTCAAGCAGATCAGGAGCAAGGACATGAATGAAGAAGATGCAGAAGAAGTTCGTAAAGAAGATTAAGAACCAAAAAGGCGGAAGAGTCCATCCTTACCTTTGTTTTCTTATTTTCTTCTTTTCTGCTGCCGATATAACCTATACGCAGCGTAACTACAGATGCCAACTGAGGGTCTAAAAGACCCTGAAGTGGCCACTAAATCCGAGTGGTTGCCACTCCAAGCCTGACGAGATTACACCTTGACGAAATCTACTTGGAATCCCGTTGAGCTGATTGAAAGCGGTTCCGGGCCAGAGGGCTGTTCCTAGCCGGTCCGCATAGCGATTTTTCTGGGCGGTGGGAGCGCCTGGCCAATGTGAAGGTATTGGAAAAATATTGTTTCCTATGGAAGGGCCATTAATAAAGGCAGCTATCCTTCTTTGAGACAATAGATCGCTAGTCTTGGTGTGGAACTGGGTGTCTAAAACATGTGGTAAGGCGTAAGTAGGTATTTGTAAAAATGTTCAGTTAAAGGAATTAAATACCTTTATACGGCACCCAAAATCCAGAAAATATACTTTGAATACACATATAGGTACGCGCAGGATAATATTTCCCACGAATCACTCTGTTATTTTTAATTTAACCCTGCACGTGTTGGCAGTATAAAATTTTTTAATGTATTTTTGCTTGCCAATATATGTCTTTATAACATGGCAGCCACGAGGTAATATACCGGGTGAAGAGAAATCTAATCATTGCTTAGCGGGAAGTTTTGAAAGCTTGTATTCGTGGGAGTTAGAATGGTGGTATAAATCAAAAAGTGTTGAGCTTGTCACACTTTATCTATATTTAGGTAACTTAAAGCTTATCCTTAAACAGGGTATAATTTTAGGTTAAGCCAAGCGGCAGTTCTAAATTCTCGACCGCAAATCTCAAGGTCAAATGATCCTAACGACCTTACAGTCCTCACAGTAGGTCATTTATTGATTGGAGAAGCGCTAGTCGCTCAGCCAGACCAAGAGTCGCTAAGAAAAAAGTCGCTTCTTGAACAGTGGGAACTGGTGCAACGGCTCAAGCACACATTTTGAACGCAATGGTTTAACAGGCCCTCAACCACAGTCGAAATGGAAACAGACCCATAAAAATGTAAGATAAGGCATGATGGTTATTGTCAATAGAGACAATGTTCCTATGCTTCAATGGCCTATTGGACGGATAATAAAAATCTATCCAGGTCAAGATGGACATGTGCGAGTTGCAGACGTCAAAACTGCAAAATGAGTGTTTTAAAAAGCAATTCATAAGCTTGCTACACTATTCCGTCAAGCAGATCAGGAGCAAGGACATGAATGAAGAAGATGCAGAAGAAGTTCGTAAAGAAGATTAAGAACCAAAAAGGCGGAAGAGTCCATCCTTACCTTTGCTATCGATTCCGTTGTTAATTAGCTGTCCCAGGTTCGATGAACATAACCAGGTTTGATACGAGGCCGAAATTTTTTATGAAAAACTTGGATCAACTTGACTAGCGACTGCAGGTTGGTGTGCAAAGGACACTACGATTTATAGCCGCAGAATTGAAAATCTGCAGTGATGGTCCGATCGTAAAGAGTAATCTACCAATCGAAAGGCATAGCTTAATGAATGAAGAAAATTAACTGGTTCAGGATAAAGGGCGGTGGAGGTGGAGGTTTTGAGCGCGTGTTGGTAAAATATTAAATTTTTTTAGCACAGTTAGAATTTTGTTATAAATAAGCGTCGAATAACACCCAATTTGCTAAGATCGGATGCTCCGTTTATTCAAAAATACTTTTTTTGTATATTTCTAAATGAAAAATTGTTGCAAGAGTTAATTGGGAAGCGACGAATGATAGGACTTCAAGCTGGCGTTTAAAGGAGACGGATATAATCAATAAATCATCCAGATGCATTAATACCTCGTTACGCAATTGTGCTGGCACTATCTTGTCCATCAAACGCGACATGTTGCAGGGGTCGTTGGTTAATCCAAATGGCATAACCACAAACTTATGAAGAGGACGACCAGGGACTGTAAAGGCAGTTTTATCGCGAGAGCTTTTGTCAAGAGGTATCTGCCAAAAGTGTCTTTTAGATCAAGATTTGTTAATTATTTAGCTTTTAATAATCTACTCAGAATAAGCATCTTTCAAAGTAACCGCGTTTTCTTTCCTACTGTCAATACATAAACTTACCTTTCCAGGTTTTTTCACTAAAACGACAGGTGACGACCATGAGTTGTTTACTCTTGAATCACTCCCAGTGCAATCATCCGATCCAACTCATCAGACATTTGCTTCTCCACCGCAAGCGACTCGCATAGTGACGCTGTTTGATAGCCTTAGCATCGGCTACATCAGAAAAGAAAATGAAGGGTAAAAATTGACCGCTTTCTGTAAATGTTTTTGTTGATTAGGAGACACTGATCTCATTGTTTGGTCTTCAAGAGATGATATAATCAAAAACTGTCCAAAAGTCTATCCCGAGGTAGAGGTCTCCAGCCAGGGAGGGAACCAAATAGAAAGAAATTGTTTTAGTTTCGTTTCTTTAGGTTACACCAGTAACTACTCTACCAATGATATTTTGGTTTTTACCATCAGCAGATCTTACTTTGCAAAACTACCTCCTATGCAGCTGACGGAAGTCCCAGTATCCATTCACCCATTAACTGTTTTATCAAAGTTTTTTTGCAAAACTTGAACTAAAGTTTCTACAGCTGGGCTGATATGTATCTACTTCGCCGCAACCATAACAGAATATTCTACGCTCTGGCATATACTCTTGGCAACAAGAAATTTCTATGACGGAGAGCTCAATGTCTTCTTCAGGCTCAGATTCCTCTTCAGAAGTGACCTCGGGTCCTGGCTGAGAAATTGTATGAACCTGTTTTCGTAACAAAGCTTGAGGTGCAAATGAAATAGGTTTTACCTTTAAAATGGTCTGCATAAAGATTTCTCTCGTTCGAACTAATTGACGTTAAGATTTGACACTAGAAGCTGGTTCATATAGAATTGCATGATGAATATCAGCTAAGAGGTTTGTTCGCAGTGTCTCAACTAAAGTTGAAAGTTCATCGGCTAAAGCAGCTATGGCCCCATAAAAGTCATCAAATTATTTATTTGGTCGCTGTTTTCTGAGCTCGATTTCAGTTCGCATATTCCTATCAGTTCTGTCGTCTTTGAACTGACCGCGCAGTGCTTGAACCAAATTTTTCCACTTTACGTCTGGAACACTTTTATGGTAGCGCCAAAACCACTCACTGGCAATCCCCTCAAAAAGGTTACTAGCATATTAGGCAGTTATTCTAACTTTTCCACCTAAGGTTTGCTTAGTTTAGGCTTAAATTAAACTAAATTAATTTTCTATAGACATACCTGACTTTCCATTAAATCTGACTAACACGATCCGGACGACTATTTAAAGCTACTGTTCTAAGATTGTGATTAAGTTTATTGTCAACAGTCTGCCCGTTACCATACAAATTAAGAAATTGCTGCATCGTTTGTAGCTCTATTTCAGCTACAGGTGTTCTGCCTGCATTTGTACTGGAATCGGAATTTATTCGATGGCCATCAGAAATAGCTTGAACTAGCTGGTGAGTTTGATCGGCCATGATACCTACAAGAATACGTGTTTGTTCTACCATAGCTATTCTAAGCGTTTTGGCTATCGACTGCTAAATAGATTCGCCATTGTGACAACTACTGTTTCTGGCTTAGAGTTTACAGAGGCTGGGATAAATTCTGTTCACCAGAGTTAGACATATTGAACTGGCTCAATGTATTCGCCCGTTTCTTCTGAGACCTGGATTGTAGGGATTGGGGGACTGTGGTAAGTCTAAGATTTTCAGATGAGGCTGATATGTTTTGATTAAGATTTGCGTGACAAAGTGGGCACTGCGTATTAGTACCAGCTCTAATGTTACGAAAAAAGTCCTTGTGCATTTGCTCGCAAATACTTTAAATCTTAATCACGTGCTGGTCTGAAAAACGATCGAGGGGGTGATAGAGTTACACGGGTTAATGTGTACATAAGGAAAATAAATCGTTTATTAAGAAAATATTTTTTTTGTATATGTCGGCGCACACTAAGAGTGGGTGGATGTTGTTATGAGTGTATGGCTATACAGTCTCTGGAATTTCACCAGAAGACTAATTTCATCATTATAGTAATATTGCATCAGCCTCTAGTGGTTCGCCGAGTGTGGTTCGGTAGTAAGCACAGAAAGAAGAAGGGACGACAGTCCCTGGCAGTTGCGTTTAGGATTTCGTGCGTGTGAAACCGAAACTCGCTGCGCTATTACAATGGCGGAAAAAAATAAACAACAAATAAAAAAAACAAATGTGCTACCAAACGCGAACCTTGATGGCGCCTACGCATCGGCGTGGTGTTCTACAGTAAATATAATTTTGGCAAAAAATACCGTAAAAGGCAGCGCGTTGGTGATAGCCTTGAGTGTATCGGTGGAAGGTAGTGCGTCGCAGTGGTTTGCACAAATATGTTATCCTGACATAAATTGGGACGAATTTAAAGAACTTTTTATGCAGCGTTTTGGCAGAGTATAAACGCCAGCGGCTATGTTTGTCAGTGTTAGCTAATTGTCCGACCGATGGCGAAAGTCTCTCCAATTATGCTAGTCGAATGATTGCGTCACTTATCACGGCGTGACATGAATGTGGAGGAAATTGCAGTTTCTGTGCGAAGATCGCTCACATTGATTAAAGATTGCAGCGCCTAACCTTTACTTCAAATATGCGCACCGGAATTGAATTGCAAACCGAGCTTAAAGCATTCACGTACAACAAAGGAAGAAAACTTTGCAAGAGGAAATTTCTTCACCTGACATAAAGTCTCCGAAACTTTCAACAATCAAGTGCCATTTTTGTGGAAAATTAGGACACGAAATGATGGAATGTCGAGCTAAACAGCAGCAAAATCATCCTTTGTCTCATGCTATGAACAGTAGCGACAGGAGCGCACTTGGTCTTCATAAAAAAGCGAATGTAAACTGCTTTAAGTATGGTGAACTTGATCATATTTCAACACATTGTAGTTAGTTCAAAATGGATAAAGACAAGGATACACACCAGATAAAATAAGTGGAGCTATGCGACGTGGTTGAGCCCAAAGGAGAGATGGTTTATCAAGGTGAGACGTTTATAACAACGTTCGATTCTGGATCGGAATGCTCATTAATAAAACAAAAGATAAGTTTCAAATTAGTTGCTAAAAGAATTAACAATGTAGTGATGTTGAAGGGTATTGGTAGTGGCGGCATATGTAGCACATTACAAATATTTAGCAACTAAAAAATTAACCCACTGTATTGAAGTTGTTTCATGTTTAGGACTATGAGTATTTGAAGAATGATATTATTATTGGTCTAGAAGTACTGTTCCCTGGATTTAATGTTATAATATCACCAGGAACATTCAAAATTATTAGATCAAAAGCTGTAAGCTATTGTTCAAATGATGAGAAATTTCGTGAATTAAATACCGATCTTGTTGGAGAATATAGAATATATTTTAAAAATACTCAAAATCTTTTATTAATTGAATTCCTTCGACTAGAGTTCAGGTGAAATGAATATTAGATTAGTAGACCCAAGAAAAAATTGTTGAAAGAAGACCATACAGGCTTAGCTTAAATGAAAGAGAATTGGTACGAGACAAGATTAATGAATTATTGCAACGTAAAATCATAAAGCCAAATTGGTCACCTTACGCCAGTCCCATAATGTTGGTTAAAAAGACGGCACTCATCGTTTGTGTGTTGATTACCGTGAATTAAATTCTAATACAGTCGCTGATAGATATCCCATGCCACTTATATCTGATCAGATAGCCAGACTTTATGGAGCAAAATATTTTACATGTTTTGACATGGCAAGTGGGTACTATCAAATTCCCATGCACAAAGAATCGATATAGTGTACAGCATTTGTCACACCAGACGGGAAATATGAATTTTTGGCAATGCCTTTTGGGCTCAGAAAAGCACCTTCAGTATTTCAGCGGACAGTCATGCCAGTCCTTGTGCATTTGCTCGCAAATACTTTAAATCTTAATCACGTGCTGGTCTGAAAAAACGATCGAGGGGGTGATAGAGTTACACGGGTTAATGTGTACATAAGGAAAATAAATCGTTTATTAAGAAAATATTTTTTTTGTATATGTCGGCGCACACTAAGAGTGGGTGGATGTTGTTATGAGTGTATGGCTATACAGTCTCTGGAATTTCACCAGAAGACTAATTTCATCATTATAGTAATATTGCATCAGCCTCTAGTGGTTCGCCGAGTGTGGTTCGGTAGTAAGCACAGAAAGAAGAAGGGACGACAGTCCCTGGCAGTTGCGTTTAGGATTTCGTGCGTGTGAAACCGAAACTCGCTGCGCTATTACAATGGCGGAAAAAAATAAACAACAAATAAAAAAAACAAATGTGCTACCAAACGCGAACCTTGATGGCGCCTACGCATCGGCGTGGTGTTCTACAGTAAATATAATTTTGGCAAAAAATACCGTAAAAGGCAGCGCGTTGGTGATAGCCTTGAGTGTATCGGTGGAAGGTAGTGCGTCGCAGTGGTTTGCACAAATATGTTATCCTGACATAAATTGGGACGAATTTAAAGAACTTTTTATGCAGCGTTTTGGCAGAGTATAAACGCCAGCGGCTATGTTTGTCAGTGTTAGCTAATTGTCCGACCGATGGCGAAAGTCTCTCCAATTATGCTAGTCGAATGATTGCGTCACTTATCACGGCGTGACATGAATGTGGAGGAAATTGCAGTTTCTGTGCGAAGATCGCTCACATTGATTAAAGATTGCAGCGCCTAACCTTTACTTCAAATATGCGCACCGGAATTGAATTGCAAACCGAGCTTAAAGCATTCACGTACAACAAAGGAAGAAAACTTTGCAAGAGGAAATTTCTTCACCTGACATAAAGTCTCCGAAACTTTCAACAATCAAGTGCCATTTTTGTGGAAAATTAGGACACGAAATGATGGAATGTCGAGCTAAACAGCAGCAAAATCATCCTTTGTCTCATGCTATGAACAGTAGCGACAGGAGCGCACTTGGTCTTCATAAAAAAGCGAATGTAAACTGCTTTAAGTATGGTGAACTTGATCATATTTCAACACATTGTAGTTAGTTCAAAATGGATAAAGACAAGGATACACACCAGATAAAATAAGTGGAGCTATGCGACGTGGTTGAGCCCAAAGGAGAGATGGTTTATCAAGGTGAGACGTTTATAACAACGTTCGATTCTGGATCGGAATGCTCATTAATAAAACAAAAGATAAGTTTCAAATTAGTTGCTAAAAGAATTAACAATGTAGTGATGTTGAAGGGTATTGGTAGTGGCGGCATATGTAGCACATTACAAATATTTAGCAACTAAAAAATTAACCCACTGTATTGAAGTTGTTTCATGTTTAGGACTATGAGTATTTGAAGAATGATATTATTATTGGTCTAGAAGTACTGTTCCCTGGATTTAATGTTATAATATCACCAGGAACATTCAAAATTATTAGATCAAAAGCTGTAAGCTATTGTTCAAATGATGAGAAATTTCGTGAATTAAATACCGATCTTGTTGGAGAATATAGAATATATTTTAAAAATACTCAAAATCTTTTATTAATTGAATTCCTTCGACTAGAGTTCAGGTGAAATGAATATTAGATTAGTAGACCCAAGAAAAAATTGTTGAAAGAAGACCATACAGGCTTAGCTTAAATGAAAGAGAATTGGTACGAGACAAGATTAATGAATTATTGCAACGTAAAATCATAAAGCCAAATTGGTCACCTTACGCCAGTCCCATAATGTTGGTTAAAAAGACGGCACTCATCGTTTGTGTGTTGATTACCGTGAATTAAATTCTAATACAGTCGCTGATAGATATCCCATGCCACTTATATCTGATCAGATAGCCAGACTTTATGGAGCAAAATATTTTACATGTTTTGACATGGCAAGTGGGTACTATCAAATTCCCATGCACAAAGAATCGATATAGTGTACAGCATTTGTCACACCAGACGGGAAATATGAATTTTTGGCAATGCCTTTTGGGCTCAGAAAAGCACCTTCAGTATTTCAGCGGACAGTCATGCCAGTCCTTGTGCATTTGCTCGCAAATACTTTAAATCTTAATCACGTGCTGGTCTGAAAAACGATCGAGGGGGTGATAGAGTTACACGGGTTAATGTGTACATAAGGAAAATAAATCGTTTATTAAGAAAATATTTTTTTTGTATATGTCGGCGCACACTAAGAGTGGGTGGATGTTGTTATGAGTGTATGGCTATACAGTCTCTGGAATTTCACCAGAAGACTAATTTCATCATTATAGTAATATTGCATCAGCCTCTAGTGGTTCGCCGAGTGTGGTTCGGTAGTAAGCACAGAAAGAAGAAGGGACGACAGTCCCTGGCAGTTGCGTTTAGGATTTCGTGCGTGTGAAACCGAAACTCGCTGCGCTATTACAATGGCGGAAAAAAATAAACAACAAATAAAAAAAACAAATGTGCTACCAAACGCGAACCTTGATGGCGCCTACGCATCGGCGTGGTGTTCTACAGTAAATATAATTTTGGCAAAAAATACCGTAAAAGGCAGCGCGTTGGTGATAGCCTTGAGTGTATCGGTGGAAGGTAGTGCGTCGCAGTGGTTTGCACAAATATGTTATCCTGACATAAATTGGGACGAATTTAAAGAACTTTTTATGCAGCGTTTTGGCAGAGTATAAACGCCAGCGGCTATGTTTGTCAGTGTTAGCTAATTGTCCGACCGATGGCGAAAGTCTCTCCAATTATGCTAGTCGAATGATTGCGTCACTTATCACGGCGTGACATGAATGTGGAGGAAATTGCAGTTTCTGTGCGAAGATCGCTCACATTGATTAAAGATTGCAGCGCCTAACCTTTACTTCAAATATGCGCACCGGAATTGAATTGCAAACCGAGCTTAAAGCATTCACGTACAACAAAGGAAGAAAACTTTGCAAGAGGAAATTTCTTCACCTGACATAAAGTCTCCGAAACTTTCAACAATCAAGTGCCATTTTATATCCACTTTTATATGCCACTTATATCTGATCAGATAGCCAGACTTTATGGAGCAAAATATTTTACATGTTTTGACATGGCAAGTGGGTACTATCAAATTCCCATGCACAAAGAATCGATATAGTGTACAGCATTTGTCACACCAGACGGGAAATATGAATTTTTGGCAATGCCTTTTGGGCTCAGAAAAGCACCTTCAGTATTTCAGCGGACAGTCATGCCAGCACTTGGAGACCTTGCAAATACGTTTGTTGTCGTTTATATGGATGACGTAATGGTGGCTGATGCAACAAAAAATGACGCTTTGGAAAGGTTGCATAATTACTCTTGATGGTCTCACGAATGCTGGATTCTCATTCAATGTAAAAAAAATGTTCCTTTCTCAAGTCAACAGTTCAATATCTGGGATATGAAGTGAGTGCAGGTGAAATCCGCCCAAATTCGCTTAGAGTTACAGCGTTAACTACCTTGCCACCTCCTCAGACAGTCTCTGCTTTACGCCAATTTATTGGATTAGCGTCTTACTTCAGGAAATTTATGCAAGGATTTTCTTGTTTATGAAACCGTTATATTTTTTGACTTCGGAGAAGAATGATTTTGTTTGGAGATCGGAACATGAAGAAATTAGACAAAAAGGTTTTTCTTTCCTTACACAAAAGCCAGTCTTAGTAATTTTTGATCCGAACCATCCGATTGAGTTGCATACTGATGCAAGTTCTCGGGGATACGGTGCCATCTTTTTACACAAAATCAACCATTCTCATGTCATTGAATATTTTAGTACGGCTGCTTCTCCGGCTGAATCACGGTATCATTCTTATGAACTAGAAACTCTTGCTAATGTTTTGTCTATAAAATATTTTCGCCATTATCTATTGGGTAGAAATTTTGTTGTTTTTACAGATTGTAACTCACTTAAAGCATCAAGAACTAAAAAGGATATATGTCCCAGGGTGCAAAGATGGTGGGCGTATTTACAGTCCTTTACATTTGACATACAATGAAAAGAAGGTAAACGAATGTCTCATGTTGATTTATTTTCAAGAAATCTGCCTTCAGCAGAATTAACTTGCAAAATTCCAGAAAAATGAGTTAATTTCATCCAATACCAAAAGTAAATACACCTTGGCACACCATTCACATCGACATAACTGGGAAGTTGAGTGTCACGTCGATAATTTCTCTGTTTCGAGTACCAAATCGCATAATAGCGGAACAGGGCAATTGTTTCGCCAGTACTAAATTTAGTGAATTTTTTTTACATAAAAATTTAATTTGCATTTGATTGCGACAGGTTCAAGTAGAGCTAACGGTCAAGTTGAACGCACTATGAGCACCTTGAAGAACTTATTAACGGCCGTTGAAACTAGCAATCGAGCTTGGCAAGATGCATTATGAGAAGTTCAATTAGCCTTGAACTGTACTGTTAGTCGAGTGACAAAAGCAAGCCCCTTGGAATTGCAGGTGCAGCAACATATAACAATGAACAATTTGATAATAACAAGACTAAAATTGTTGGATGCAACGTTGGAGATTTCGTATTGTTAAAAAATGAAGAGCGGCATTAAACAAAGTTAAGTCCAAAGTTTAGGGAGCCGTTTCAAATAACTGAATAGTTTGCGGTAGATATATGTGGGAGTAAGATTGAATTATTCCCCGAATCCCTCCCATAAAACCCCAGCATTCGTATGACATGACGCCCTAGACAACGAGAGAAGCAGCTAAAACTAAGAAGACGAGTAGATGGTCAAAAGACGCATTCCAAAGGAAGACGAGCCGATGGAAAAGAAGACGACGATTACTACAACGAGATGTGACGACGGGGAGACGAGCAGAGCAACATATCGAGAAGACGAGCGATAGTTGCTGACGGGATCGAGTTGAGGAAAGACGTGCTCAAGCGGTCGACGTGTGACGACGAGACGACGGTTAAATCGAACACAAAGATTCAGATTTCTTACTATGTTAATTCATATTAATAATCAAACTTATAAATAACAACCTACTTAACAAATAAAAACCCCACATTTGGGAGCTCGCCGGGAAGTATCCGAAGAAAGCTGAAGGTGAATGTAAAAAGTGACTAAAGACGACTGTGAAAATAACATTTTTTTTTCTAAACAATGGCTTGCCTAAACGATCTGATTTCCAATACGCTGAAAAGTGCATTTGTGCACTTCACAAATTCATATTCGAAGGAGAAGGCGACAGAAACAATCGCAAACGTTTACGAGAATTTACTGGCTTTCAGTATGACGAAAATGACGCAATTTATAAATCCAAATGTGTATACATACACGCGAAATTGAAAGACAAAGATTTGATATCAATATGCGTAGTTTTTGCGATTTACTACGACGTAGAAAATTTGCATCTGCACATTTTTCGCAGTCTGCAGTTTGGCAAACTTCTCTTTTTCAACGAATGCGACGATTCAGAGAGCGAGGAAACCGACGAAGAGAAGGAAAATGACGAAGACAGCCAAAATGATGATGAAATTAGAAGTGTAATTTCAACAGGAGTAGAAATATCTTCTACAGGCGAAAGGAAGAGAAAGTCGAATTCGCAACGAATTAAGGAAGTCGATATGCCGCGTTTTTAGAAGAGTCAATTGAACATTTTGATGGGAGTGATGAAATTCCAGTTGAGGTATGGATAAGCGACTTCGAAGATCAAGCCTTACTTATGTTAGTTAGTTCCGTGTGATTGTATGGACACTCATTTGATAATAGGCGAAGAACTGTGCTTGCAAGCAGAAGTTTCGTTTAGTCCAAGTGGTTTGTGTGTGCGAAAGTTGAACAATCTTGACGAAGATGAATTGGAATCCAATTTAATCGAAGCAGTGCTTGACAACGAAGAACTCGATATTAATCAATGAGCCAGTGAGTATGCAGAAAAAGAGGTGCGTGAACTAATAACGAAGTACATTCCTAAACCATCGAAGTCAACAAACATTGAAATGAAAATCATTTTAAACGACGAAACCCCAATCTTTTCGCGTCCTCGTAGATTTGCATTCGCTGAAACGAAAGTAATTGACGATCAGATCGAGCAGTTGCTCTCAAACGGCGTAATCGAAGAGTCCGACTCTGAATTTACAAGCCCGGTAGTGCTTGCTAAGAAAAACGACGGTTCCCAACGACTTTGTGTGGATTTCAGGCGTATCAACAAGGTAATAATAAAAGACCATTTTCCGTTGCCCCTGATTGACGACCAGCTTGATCGCTTACAAGAAGCTATGATGTTCAGCATGATTGACTTGAGGAATGGCTTTTTTCATGTGCCAGTAGCCGATTCCAGCAAGAAGTACACCTCATTCGTGACCCAAAGCGGGCAGTACCAGTTCCTTAAGGTGCCTTTTGGTTTGTCAAACTCACCTGGAGTGTTTCAGAGACACATTAATGCGATTTTCCGAACGCAGACTCGCAGAGAAATCACTCTCCCTTACGTTGACGATATCATTATACCAGCAAAGGACGAAAAGGAGGCTGTATCGAACCTCAAAGAAGTGATAGAAACTTGCAGCAACTATGGGCTAGAACTCAACCTAAAGAAATGTCATTTCCTGCAGACCCGTATTCAGTTTTTAGGTCACATCATCGAGAATAAAACAATTTCCCCGACGCCTCAAAAGATCGATGCCGTTTCGAAATTCAAGACTCCACAGAATCTCAAGCAGCTAGAGAGTTTTCTGGGTCTTACCGGATACTTTAGAAAGTTTATCTACAACTATGCTCTTATTTCGAAACCCTTGACTGATCTGACTAAAAATAAAGCAAAGTAATTGGTCCAGAAAAAGAGAACGCGATTGAATCCATAAAAAAGTACTTGACTTCCCCCCCCGTTTTGGCAATTTACAACCCGAAGTATGACACCGAGGTACATACTGATGCATCAATCGATGATTTTGGCGCCGTGCTTTTGCAAAAATCACTAGATGACGGCCAATTTCACCCTGTCTACTTCATGAGTAGGAAAACAACGGATGCTCAGCGAAAATATTCAAGCTACGAATTAGAGGTGTTAGCGATTATCGAGGCCATAACAAAGTTCACAGTGTATCTCCTTGGCATTCCATTTAAGATAATCACTGATTGTAATGCATTCGCGAATACGCTAGACAAGCAAAACCTGTGCACTAGGGTTGCACGCTGGGTATTTTTGCTCCAAGAGTATGACTACAAAGTTGAACACCGTTCAGGTTCACGTATGAAGCACGTTGATGCCCTTTCTAGGTACCCAACAATGACGATCGTTGACGACTATATTGCCCTTGGTTTCAAGCAAGCGCAAGAAAAAGATGAACACCTGAAAGCGATTAGTAAAATCGTAGAAGACTACAAACTCACCATATGAAGACTATTTTCTGAAGGCCGGTCTCCTGTACAAACTTTTCAAGGACTTAGAGCACATGATCGAGGACACTTTGCTAATAAAAAAACGAAGGCGCTGTTTTGCAACGAGTATTTTATCGAAAGCATTGACGAAAAAATACAGAAGTACATCGACTGCTGCATTGCGCAAGCGTGGCAAACAGGAGGGCTGGTTACATCCATTGCACAAAGAGGATTTCCCGCTGCATACCTATCACATTGATTTCTTAGGTCCACTAGACTCCACATTCTCGCCGTAATCGACTCCTTTACGAAATTCTGTTGGCTTTACCCTACCAAGTCAACCACTGCCAGCGAAGTCATTGCCAAACTACGAGGCCAAAGTTATATTTTTGGTAACCCAGCTTGCATTATATTGGACCCAGGCTCAGCTTTTACCGCGCAAGACTATCTTCAGTATTGCGAAGACGAAGGCATAAAGGTGTTGAAATCAACGACAGGCCTACCACGTGTTAACGGACAAGTGGAAAGACTGAATGCCATCATTATTTCAGTTCTATCCAAACTGAGTGTAGATGATCCCACAAAGTGGTACAGACACGTCGATCGAGTTCAACAAGCATCGACGCCACTCCTTTTGAGGTTCTAATCGGAGTCAAAATGAGAAACAAAGATGACCAGAAGCTTCAAGAAATTATCAACAACGAGTCCATAGCCTTGTTTCAGATCACGCGCAACGACCTTCGACTCAAGGCAAAAAGTCAAATTTTGAAAATTCAAACCGAAAACAAGAAAACCTACAACTTATGACGTAAACCGGCAAAGACTTATAAGATTGGTGAACTAGTAGCCATAAAACGAACGCAGTTTGGCGGCGGTCTCAAACTGAAACCGAAGTATTTGGGTCCTTACGAAATAACCAAAGTGAAACACAATAATGCGTATGATGTCCAAAAAGTCTGCAACTCAGATGGACCAAAAATTTCTTCAACCTGTGCAGAGTACCCTAAGCCGTGGCCCACCCGAAGACAAAGACGAAACATTCGAGTCGAATGGCCGAATGTGGGAGTGAGATTGCATTATTCCCCGAATCCCCCCATAAAACCCCAGCATTCGTATGACATGACGCCCTAGACAACGGGAGAAGCAGCTAAAACTAAGAAGACGAGTAGATGGTCAAAAGACGCATTCCAAAGAAAGACGAGCCGAAGGAAAAGAAGACGACGATCACTACAACGAGATGTGACGACGAGGAGACAAGCATAGCAACATATCGAGAGGACAAGCGATAGTTGCTGACGGGATCGAGTTGAGTAAAGACGTGCTCAAGCGAACGACGTGTGACGGTTAAATTAAACACAATACTTCAGATTTCTTACTATGTTAATTAATATTAATAATCAAACTTTTAAATAATAACCTACTTAATAAATAAAAATTCCACATATATGCTCAGGTCCTTGACAAATAAAAGAAAATATAAATATGCTCATGATGACATAAGAAAAATGCCAAATGCTCAAATACCAATTTGAGAGTTGTAAAAAGTATTTAAATAATGTAATTGAAACAGAAACTCTTGAAAGAGAAAGTAATGAAAAAGCTTAAGCAGAAACTGTTAAACGAGACAGTTATGAAAAAGTTGAATCGGAAACTATTGAAAGAGACAGTTATGAAATAGTGGAAAAGGACACTGTTGAAAGAGACAGTATTGAAATTATGTAAAAATAAACTGTTGAAGGAGATTGTACAGTTGTTTTTAAGGGTTAATAATAAAGCACAATAATAATATGAGCACAAGTGCAAAACAATTGTTTTGATCATGGCGTTTTGCGCATTAGATAATATTGTGTGAAACCTGAACGGTTAATGTAAATGTAAAAATGAGCTGTGGCAAAAAAAAAAAAAACAAATTGTATTAATTAAAAATAAAAAAAAAAATCACACAAATAGAAAGATGTAATTTGTAATGGAAATTACAGATTTAGATGATTTGGCTATACAGTCTCTGGAATTTCACCAGAAGACTAATTCCATCATTATAGTAATATTGCATCAGCCTCTAACTGTGCTGTGATTGGTTGTCTGCATGTTGTCGCTTAAGAAGTACCGTTTTAGCGGGGCGACAGCGTAGCATAACCACAAGCTCATGAAGGGGACGACCAAAGACCAGAAGACTAATTCCATCATTATAGTAATATTGCATCAGCCTCTAACTGTGATGTGATTGGTTGTCTGCATGTTGTCGCTTAAGAAGTACCGTTTTAGCGGGGCGACAGCGTAGCATAACCACAAGCTCATGAAGAGGACGACCAAAGACCGTAAAGGCAGTTTTATCGAGAGACCTCTTATCAAAAGGCGTATTTCAAATCAAGACTTCTGATGTATTCAGCTTTTAATAATCTACTCTTTCAAAATAACCGCTTTTTCTTTCCTACTGTCAATACATAACCTTACCTTTCCGTTTTTGAATTAAAACGACAGGGGACGACCATGAGCTGTTTGACTCTTGAATCACTACCAGTACAATCATTCGATCCAACTCATCATACATTTGCTTCTCCACCGAAAGCGACACGCATAGTGACGCTGTTTGATAGCCTTAGCATCGGCTACATCAATAACATGGGAAATTAATGAATTTCTACCAAGTCCTTGTTAAGAAAATGAAGGGTAAATATTGACCGCATTCTGTAAATGTTTTTGTTGATTAGGAGACACTGATCTCATTGTTTGGTCTTCAAGAGATGATATAATCAAAAACTGTCTAAAAGTCTATCCCGAGGAAGAGGTCTCCAGCCAGGGAGGGAACCAAATAGAAAGAAATTTTTTTAGTTTCGTTTCTTTAGGTTACACCAGTAACTACTCTACCAATGATATTTGGTTTTTACCGTCAGCAGATCTTACTTTGGAAGTTAGATGATGAAGAAGAAGTTCAGATACAAAACTACCTCCTATGCAGCTGACGGAAGTCTCAGTATCCATTAACCCATTAACTGTTTTATCAAAGTTTTTTTGAAAAACTTGAACTACACTTTCTACAGCTGGGCTGATATGTATCTGCTTGGTGCCCCTTTTCAGCGCAATTCCAACAAGAAATTTCTATGGCGGAGAGCTCAATGTCTTCTTCAGGCTCAGATTCCACTTCAGAAGTGACCTGGGTCCTGGTTGAGAAATGGTATTAACCTGTTTTCGTAGCAAAGCTTGAGGCGCAAATGAAATAGGTTTTGCCTTTAAAATGGTCTGCATAAAGATTTCTCTCGTTCGAACTAAATGACGTTAAGATTTGACACTAGAAGCTGGTTCATATAGAATTGCATGATGAATATCGGCTAAAAGGTTTTCTCGCAGTGTCTCAACTAAAGTGGACTCGCTCATCGGTTCTGAGTGTCCATCGGCTAAAGCAGCTATGGCCCCATAAAAATCATCAAATGATTATTTGGTCGCTGTTTTCTGAGCTCGATTTCAGTTTGGTGAAGTATCCACTTTTGATCACACTTTAAAACATCAAGTTCTTTTTGAATTTTTAAATTTGATTCTTTATTTTTTTAGAAGCAGCAATGGTGCCGCTCCAACGTTTAAATGTTTCTGATTCTTACATTATACTTTTAATTCTAAGTAAGGCTAAGTTTCGTCGCTGCGCTGCCCACAGACGGCGGCAGAGAGACGGCTTTGTATATGCTTAAGTATATGGGCTATGCTCTATTAAGCGGGAGCGCGAGGTATATCCACATGAGGTCCGTTCGTGTTACAATTATGCCGACGCTAGCACTTTCGGTGTGTAGTCCAATTTCATATTTCTAATACTTGGGTTTATGACCGGGGCATGTTTGATTATGTAAACACTGCAACAAAGTGTTACAGTGTACACACTGTACCTTTTAAGTACTCTTGGTACAGTGGGTATTAGTGAATTTAAAAAAAAAAATGTATTTTTTATTTTTCATTTCTTATTCACTAGTTTACACAATTGTTATTCTAATTACCGAACTTAATTTTCTCTGCTCGCGATTTTCAAGTTGTCGACCGATCAATTCGTATTCAAAAACAGACTGCCTGACTTTGGTTCAATTACAATAAACAAACCTCGGCTTAAGAGATTTATCTTAAAAATTAGATTAACAGAGTCATCCAAGAGTGTCGGAAAATAAGATGACGAAATTTGTCAATTAAATTGGAAATTGAAATTTTGCAGAATTGAAATTCTGCTCCCTTTTGGGGCTCTGGTGTTAACAATATCGGCTTGGGTGTTTACAGAATCCGTTTGAAGCGGAGAGTGTGAAACTGATCTGGGTGGAAATCGACTGGAGGCTTTGTTTAAAGAATGGAAAAAAGCTCTTGGCTCAAAGTTGTTTATAAATTGGGCAAGGGATTGGATCGTCCCGATTTATTGGAACTGATGGGTATAATGAATGTAGCTGATTAGTCAATTCGACAATGAGTTGTTCCTCTACAGTATTTTCATTGTCGGGATATTAGTTTCTGGTTGTGTTTCAATGTGAATTTGCCGTGGTTTGAATATTAAGAATTTTCTGTTTTTATCAAAAGCATGGTAATTATATATAAAAATGCGATTTTGATCACTATTAATGTAGTTGATATTTGAGTTTGTTTAATTTGAATAAAAGGATTTAATACGTTAATATTATCGAATGAGAGTTCCGAATCATTTATTTGGAAATTAAGAAGTCAGTATATTTTCGTGCAATGATATTCCAATATCTTATTGTCTAAATTAGTGTAGTATTTATTATTAATTTTAGTCGTGCCATTAAAGGTTATTAAATATGACCCATCTATCTAAATGAGTGTCATTAACTGTATTTTCTCCGTTAATAAAAATGGATCCTTCTTGGATTACATCTACATTTTTATTTTTTTCTCTTATTTTATTACATAATGATTTTTCTCCATATAGTATTCTGGTAAAAGAAGAATCTTCTGGTTTAATGTGCAATAGTTGCTAAATAATTCCTTCTTAAAATTAGACTTTACATAAAACTTATTTTTACATTTTGCGACATGATTATTAATTAACAATTTTCCATCACTGTGCGAAATGGATCTTGAGTTGTAAACTTCACAACGATCGATAAATATAGGGTTTTTAATATATATAATAATAAGATCTTGGTGCAAAGCGATTTTAAATTCAGATATATCAAATAGATCAGTAATAATAACAGGTTTTTGTTCATGTTTATAAATTTCCTGTATGTCATCATTGTTTAGAATTTTTGTGTTGAAAACATATATTTTTATACCCTTGCAGAGGGTATTATAATTTCAGTCAGAAGTCGATCTAGCCATGTCCGCCTGTCCGTCCGATTCTACGCAAACTAGTCTCTCAGTTTTAAAGCGATCTGCATGAAACTTTCCCAAAAGTTGTTTTCAATTAGTTCTTCGACATATAGTAATGGTTAAATATTTCAGAGTTACAGTTTAAATTTCATTAAAATCGGAGGAATATATCATAAAGCTCCCATAGGAGCAATTAAAAAAAAAATACAAAAAAAATTATAACTTAGCTGTTTTTAAATTTTTCTATTAGTTATTCGACGTATAGTAATGGTTAAATATTTCAGAATTACGGTTTAAATCTCATCAAAATCGGACGACAATATCATATAGCTCCCATAGAAATAATAAAAATATATAAAATAACTATCTAATAATAAGCTACAAATAATCATAGCTTCAATGTTTTTAAACATATACGCAAGTAAATCATAATTTTAATGTTCTCAAAAATATTTAATTCTTGCAATAGCAGCAAGGGTATATGAACTTCGGCTTACCGAAGTTTCCTTTCTTTCTTGTTGCTAATGTAATTGTTTCCATTAAATTCATAAGATCGTAAGTCAGCAAACGAAGGCGGTGTTTTCTGAGTGGAATTTCTTGACCTTTAAAGGAGGTTTTAAAGTTGTCAGATCGAGTTTTTATTTCTTTAAATATTTTGGAATTAAAAACGAATTGATCGTTATGTTTTTTTTCAAATCATCAATTTTATTTTGAACTGTTATGAAATTATCATGATCTGGTGTTCCTGCTATCCATTTCCAAACTGTGCCTAATTCATTAATGCCTCTTTTTGATCTAGTGGGTATTATTTGAGAAATAAGTATTTTAATAATTTTTAAATCGTGGAGTATTTCCCATTGTGAATTCTGAACTTTATGACTGTTTAAAAATTCTGTTTCACGAGTAATAATAACTTTATAAAAACTTAAATTAGTTTTATGAAATATATCTAAGTATGATTCATAAATGAGGACCTCTTTGGTATCCTTGTAAAGAAAGTATAAAGAATAAAGCAATAAAAAGTACATTATTGAATTAATTATCTGAAATTTAAGATAAGTCAATTAGTTTAAAATTTAATATTATCTTTATGAATCGTACGGTTTCTGTTATTAATAATAACTTTATTAGGATGATTTTCCTTAACTACCTGTTTTTTATATCTAGAGTTAAGCTTAATTCTTTCCCTGTGTTTCTTTTCGTAAATTACTTCCCCTACGTGATAGTCCTTTTCTTTTCTGTCTTTATTATGAAAATGTAAAATTTTATCCTGTGCTTGCTTTCACAATTGGAGAGTTTTATCGTGCTTGATTTGTGCGTGCTTTACTTTGTTCAACTTATAATGCAGTATATCCTGCAATATCTTTGGAAAATTCTATTGATCGGATATCATCAAACATTTATACTTTTCTTTAATCATATAATATTTAGTTAGTTTAAGTTAGACTTATTTTTAACATAAATGTGTATGTTAGCAGTTCATTGTTAACTGTAAATCTATAAATAATAAGGGTATTGCTTACTATAAATAGCCCTATCATTTTCGGTATTTATTTCACCGCGTATGTCAGCCCTAAAAGGAATCTGTATATTTATTTTTGAATGTTCTTTATTAATAATATAATATAATATAATATTGAGGATGAATTCTGTATATTGTTATTTTTTTGGTTGTCGAATACTTCTACGACGGCGCGTTCAGGATTTTTGTATCCCAAACTTTTATTTTTGTCGGATATTTCGACGACGGCGTGTTCAGGGTTTATGTTTCCCAAACTAAATTTACTTTGATTTCCCACTTTAGATTCGGATTATAATTATAAATTCTTTTAACGGAAGAATGGTGTTTTTTTCTGTCAACGAATGTTGGCTTAAAATATTACCGTTATCGTAATTTCATTTTTCCTCCTTTCCATTATACTTTATTACCCCTTTTGCTGTATCAATTACAGCTCCGATTTTTTTTCAAACGGTTGTAGCCAACAAGTAAATCTGAGTCTAGCTCATCTATTTCGTAAACAGTATACCGCGTATCGAAAATAGTTATCATATGATGAAACTTAATTATTGAATATCCATACACAGTGGATACTCCTTAATATATTGGTAGTTCATTTTTGTTTTTATAAAATCACTTTTTTTAATATAACAAGAAGTATCTCTATATCAATTAATATCTTTAATTTTTTATTTTTTTTTATTATCATGTCTTATTATGTAAGGTAGGCCTTCTCCTGAGTTTGCCTTAAAAAATGGTCCTCTTCAATATTGTTCAACTTCATAGTCTTGTAAGCCGGTTAGTTAAAAGTTCCTGTTTGTACTTTTTTATTTTGAGGTTGTTCCTGTTGTGTGTTTTGTGTTTCAATTCTTTTAGTTTGGTTCCATTTATTTTGATTGTAGTTTTTATTTTGATAATTATTATATCCTTGATTATTACTGTTATGGGGTCTGTTTGGCCTCTGAATTGATTCATCAACATCCATTGGCTCTGGCTTACTTTGTAGTGGTCTAATAGAGTTCCACTGATTTTGTTGGTTATTATTAAATCTTCCCTGATTCCAGTTATTGTTTCTATTTTGATTAAAATTGTTATAATTATTTCTGTTTTGATTATTTGCTTGATTAAACCATAATTTATTAGTATTTATTTGATTATTATTATTATTGTTAGATTGTCTTGGTTTATTATTTGAGTTTTGTTGCCCATATAAGTTTGACTCATTAGTCTTGCGTTGTAATGATATAAAATTGTTCGCGAATTGGGCCCTCAAATTGTTGTACTATTACCATTGCGTTCGGTAAATCGGGTGGATTTATTAAAAATATTACATCTGAGATATGGCCATTAAGGCCAGTTATGAATACTCGTAGTGCTGTCTTTTTATGTTTTTCATTAAGTTCAGATGTAATTGGCTTATTCCTCCCATGTGTCATAATGGTTTTGTTAATCAAGAGAGTTAATTTTTTATTTACCAAATTATAAAATTCCATAATCGATAATTTCCCCTGACTTAATATACTTAAGTCCTGTTCTAAAATATGTATAGGTCGCTTGTCACTAAAAACAAAACCTAGTCTTGCCATTATGGCGTCAAAATTCAATACGGTTCCATTATGAGTTAAAGCATCATTGGCAATGCCTGTAATTTTATTTTGAAGAATAGTTAGTGCCGAAAAGTATTTTTCACTTCCCCTTTTGTATTGTCCCATTGCTATTTCCGCCGATTCTCTCCAGCTAACATAACTATCTTCTTTGCCTTTAAATTCTCGAACCGACTTAATGATTTCATAAGAAGTATCGCACCTTACGTTTAGATCAATATCTTCCACCTTGAATTCCTCAACCTTCTTTATGTTGTGATTTAATTGTGTCTTTAGACTTGCGATTTCATTCCTCAAGGGACACAATTCATTATTAACTATTTGTGCTATTAAATCGCTTACATTAACCGTCTGGCTGCTAGAAGCCAATGCAGGTAAGGGTTTTAAAAGGGTTTTTTTTAAAGTCGTTGATTAACTCTTCCACCTTGTTTGTTTTTCTTTAAATTTTTTGAAGTAACTTCTTATATATATAAAACTATAATTAAACAGCTCACTAATTGTTCTTCTTAGTTTCCTTGGATATGGGATGTCTTCTTGGTTGGGGTCTTCGTATAGCGAGGGATGGCCCTCAGCTCTTCCTTCAATTTATTTCTCGGCTCTTCCCTTTTTTGTTGAATTTGTGTTTGATTTTTAATTAATTTTTTATTTATCCGATTGATTTTTTTTATTTTTGTTTAATATTTGTTTTTGAGAGTGATAGTTTTTTTGAGCCGAGTGTTTTTTTGTTACGGTCACTAATTAAAGGATTTTTGTAAACATAGGGGGATTATTGCATTTATTGTTTTCCTCCTTTAGCTATTTTCACGACGTAAACACTATTTACTATGTCATCGGTTATGTTTTAGAGCGGCGCGAATTCCCTTTTTGTTTTCGAAAACTGTTTTTTTTTAAAACTTATTTCAGGAATTTTTTTAAAATAGCGCCGTCCCACTTTGGGCGCCAATTAAATATTCGCTTATTGAATTTAAATAAAAAAATATTTTTTTTTTCATTTCTTATTCACTAGTTTACCCAATTATTATTAGTACCGAACTTAATTTACACTGCATGCGATATTCAAGTTGTCGACCGATCAATTCGGATTCAAAAAAGGACTGCCTGACTTTGGTTTAATAATCAATAATCAAACCTCGGCTTAAGAGATTTATTTCAAAAATCTGATTAAGAGAGTCATCCAAGAAAGTCTGATGATGAAATTTGTCAATTAAATTTGAAATTGAAATTTTGCAGAATTGAAATTACGCCGGAAATCGATGTTTACGTTAGCGGACTTGGGGCTCCCTTTTTGGGGCTCTGGTGTTTACAATATCGGCTTGGGTGTTTACAGAATCCTTTTGAAGCGGAGAGTGTGAAACTGATCTGGGTGGGAATCGATTGGAGGCTTTGCTTAAAGAATGGAAAAAAGCTTTTGGCTCAAAGTTGTTAATAAATTGGGCAAGGGCCAGATCGAGTTTTTATTTCTTTAAATATTTTTGAATTAATAACGAATTGATCGTTATTGTTTTTTATTAAATCATCAATTTTATTTTGAGCTGTTATGGAATTATCATGATCTGGTGTTCCTGCTATCCATTTCCAAACTGTGCCTAATTCATTAATGCCTCTTTTTGATCTAGTGGGTATTATTTGAGAAATAAGTATTTTAATAATTTTTAAATCGTGGAGTATTTCCCATTGTGAATTCTGAACTTTATGACAGTTTTATAATTCTGTTTCATGAGTAATAATATCTTTATAAAAACTTAAATTAGTTATATGAAATATATCTAAGTATGATTCATAAATGAGGACTTCTTTGCTATCCTTGTAAAGAAATATAAAGAATAAAGCAATAATAAGTACTTTATTGAATTCATTATCTGAAATTTAAGATAAGTCAATTAGTTTAAAATTTAATATTATCTTTATGAATCGTACGGTTTCTGTTATTAATAATAACTTTATTAGGATGATTTTCCTTAACTACCTGTTTTTTATATCTAGAGTTAAGCTTATTCTTTCACTGTGTTTCTTTTCGTAAATTACCTTTCCTACGTGATAGTCCTTTTCTTTTCTGTCTTTATTATGAAAATGTAAAATTTTATCCTGTGCTTGCTTTAACAATTGGGAGTTTTATCGTGCTTGATTTGTTCGTGCTTTACTTTGTTCAAATTATAATGCAGTATATCCTGCAATATCTTTGGAAAATTCTATTGATCGGATATCATCAAACATTTATGCTTTTCTTGAATCATATAATATTTAGTTAGTTTAAGTTAGACTTATTTTTAGCATATATGTGTAAGTTAGCAGTTCATTGTTAACTGTAAATCAATAAATAATAAGGGTATTGCTTACTATAAATAGCCCTATCATTTTCGGTATTTATTTCACCGCGTATGTCAGCCCTAAAAGGATATTTATTTTTGTATATTATTTTTGAATGTTCTTTATTAATAATATAATATAATATAATATTGAGGATGAATTCTGTATATTGTTATTTTTTTGGTTGTCGAATACTTCTACGACGGCGCGTTCAGGATTTTTGTATCCCAAACTTTTATTTTTGTCGGATATTTCGAAGCATTTCAGCATTTTTATATCCCAAACTTTTATTTTTGTCGCGTAATTCAACGACGGCGTGTTCAGGATTTATGATTCCCAAACTAAATTCACTTTGATTTCCCTCTTCAGATTTTATTTTTGTCGTATATTTCGACGACGGCGCGTTCATGATTTTTATATCCCAACTTATATTTTTGTCGGATAATTCAACGACGGCGTGTTCAGGATTTATGTTTCCCAAACTAAATTTACTTTGATTTCCCACTTTAGATTCGGATCTGATTTGAGGCTTTTGATCATAGAATTTTTTTATTCTAAATTCTTTTAACGGAAGAATGGTGTTTTCTTCTGTCAAAGAATGTTGGCTTAAAATATTACCGTTATCGTAATTTCATTTTTCCTCCTTTCCATTATACTTTATTACCCCTTTTGCTGTATCAATTACAGCTCCGATTTTTTTCAAAAGGTTGTAGCCAACAAATAAATCTGAGTCTAGCTCATCTATTTCGTAAACAGTATACCGCGTATCGAAAATAGTTATCATATGATGAAACTTAATTATTGAATATCCATACACAGTGGATACTCCTTAATATATTGGTAGTTCATTTTTGTTTTTATAAATTCCTTTTTTTTTTAATATAACAAGAAGTATCCCCTATATCAATTAATATCTTTAATTTTTTATTTTTTGTATTATCATGTCTTATTATGTAAGGTAGGCGTACTCCTGAGTTTGCCCTGAAAAATGGACCTCTTCAATATTGTTCAACATCATAGTCTTGTTAGCCGGTTGGTTAAAAGTTCCTGTTTGTACTTTTTTATTTTGAGGTTGTTCCTGTTGTGTGTTTTGTGTTTCAATTCTTTTAGTTTGGTTCCATTTATTTTGATTGTAGTTGTAACTTTAATTATCAAAGTTACAACTACAATATCCTTGATTCTATTTGGCCTCTGAATTGATTCATCAACATTCATTGGCTCTGGCTTACTTTGTAGTGGTCTAATAGAGTTCCACTGATTTTGTTGATTAAAATTGTTATAATTATTTCTGTTTTGATTATTTGCTTGACTAAACCATACGTTGTTAGTATTTATTTGATTATTATTAATATTGTTATATTGTCTTGGTTTATTATTTGAGTTTTGTTGCCCATATAAGTTTGACTCATTAGCATTGCGTTGTGATGATATAAAATTGTTCGCGAATTGGGCCCTCAAATTGTTGTACTATTACCATTGCGTTCGGTAAATCGGGTGGATTTATTAAAAATATTACATCTGAGATATGGCCATTAAGGCCAGTTATGAACACTCGTAGTGCTGTCTTTTTATGTTTTTCATTAAGTTCAGATGTAATTGGCTTATTCCTCCCATGTGTCATAATGGTTTTGTTAATCAAGAGAGTTAATTTTTTATTTACCAAATTATAAAATTCCATAATCGATAATTTCCCCTGACTTAATATACTTAAGTCCTGTTCTAAAATATGTATAGGTCGCTTGTCACTAAAAACAAAACCTAGTCTTGCCATTATGGCGTCAAAATTCAATACGGTTCCATTATGAGTTAAAGCATCATTGGCAATGCCTGTAATTTTATTTTGAAGAATAGTTAGTGCCGAAAAGTATTTTTCACTTCCCCTTTTGTATTGTCCCATTGTTATTTCCGCCGATTCTCTCCAGCTAACATAACTATCTTCTTTGCCTTTAAATTCTCGAACCGACTTAATGATTTCATAAGAAGTATCGCACCTTACGTTTAGATCAATATCTTCCACCTTGAATTCCTCAACCTTCTTTATGTTGTGATTTAATTGTGTCTTTAGACTTGCGATTTCATTCCTCAAGGGACTCAATTCATTATTAACTATTTGTGCTATTAAATCGCTTACATTAACCGTCTGGCTGCTAGAAGCCAATGCAGGTAAGGGTTTTAAAAGGGTTTTTTTAAAGTCGTTGATTAACTCTTTCACCTTGTTTGTTTTTCTTTAAATTTTTTGAAGTAACTTCTTATATATATAAAACTATAATTAAACAGCTCACTAATTGTTCTTCTTAGTTTCCTTGGATATGGGATGTCTTCTTGGTTGGGGTCTTCGTATAGCGAGGGATGGCCCTCAGCTCTTCCTTCAATTTATTTCTCGGCTCTTCCCTTTTTTGTTGAATTTGTGTTTGATTTTTAATTAATTTTTTATTTATCCGATTGATTTTTTTTATTTTTGTTTAATATTTGTTTTTGAGAGTGATAGTTTTTTTGAGCCGAGTGTTTTTTTGTTACGGTCACTAATTAAAGGATTTTTGTAAACATAGGGGGATTATTGCATTTATTGTTTTCCTCCTTTAGCTATTTTCACGACGTAAACACTATTTACTATGTCATCGGTTATGTTTTAGAGCGGCGCGAATTCCCTTTTTGTTTTCGAAAACTGTTTTTTTTTAAAACTTATTTCAGGAATTTTTTTAAAATAGCGCCGTCCCACTTTGGGCGCCAATTAAATATTCGCTTATTGAATTTAAATAAAAAAATATTTTTTTTTTCATTTCTTATTCACTAGTTTACCCAATTATTATTAGTACCGAACTTAATTTACACTGCATGCGATATTCAAGTTGTCGACCGATCAATTCGGATTCAAAAACGGACTGCCTGACTTTGGTTTAATAATCAATAATCAAACCTCGGCTTAAGAGATTTATTTCAAAAATCTGATTAAGAGAGTCATCCAAGAAAGTCTGATGATGAAATTTGTCAATTAAATTTGAAATTGAAATTTTGCAGAATTGAAATTACGCCGGAAATCGATGTTTACGTTAGCGGACTTGGGGCTCCCTTTTTGGGGCTCTGGTGTTTACAATATCGGCTTGGGTGTTTACAGAATCCTTTTGAAGCGGAGAGTGTGAAACTGATCTGGGTGGGAATCGATTGGAGGCTTTGCTTAAAGAATGGAAAAAAGCTTTTGGCTCAAAGTTGTTAATAAATTGGGCAAGGGCCCCTAAGTAATGTGTCATATAACTTGCATACTACATCTCCCTCCTTTTGAAAAATATCGTAAGAAAATGAAGTTATTTTCTTGTCATTATGTTTAATTCTTTAAAATATAACATTTTGGAAAATTTAAAAATTTTTAATTATTTATTTTTATTTGTTGGTTTTTATTTATTTGTTTTTTATTATTATATATGTGGAAGTGAGATTGCATTATTCCCCGAATCTCTCCCATAATACCCCAGCATTCGTATAACATGACGCCCTAGACAACGAGAGAAGCAGCTAAAACTAAGAAGGCGAGTAGATGGTCAAAAGACGAATTCCAAGAAGACGAGCGTTCCATGAAGACGAGCCGATGGAAAAGAAGACGACGATCACTACAACGAGATGTGACGACGGGGAGACGAGCAGAGCAACATATCGAGAAGACGAGCGATAGTTGCTGACGGGATCGAGTTGAGGAAAGACGTGCTCAAGCGAACGACGTGTGACGACGAGACGACGGTTAAATCAAACACAAAGATTCAGATTTCTTACTATGTTAAATTAATATTAATAATCAAACTTTTAAATAATAACCTACTTAATAAATAAAAACCCCACATAAATATATTTTTTTTTGTTATAAAATGGATTGTGAAAGAATTGGTATTGGTTTTATTTTTTATATTAGTATATATTATTAGAACTTATTTGGTGATCAGACCATTGCTATTTATTTAGATAAAAATTATGAATGAAAATTCTTTAACCTATCCTTCTGAACTGTTTGTTTTTTTATTTTTATACCCTTGCAGAGGGTATTATAATTTCAGTCAAATGTTTGCAACGCAGTGAAGGAGACATCTCCGACCCTATAAAGTATATATATTCTTGATCAGCATCACTAGGAGAGTCGATCTAGACATGTCCGTCTGTCCGTCTGTCCGTCCGTCTGTCCGTCCGTTTCTACGCAAACTAGTCTCTCAGTTTTAAAGATATCTGCATGAAACTTTCCCAAAAGTTGTCTTTCTATTGCAGGTAGTATATAAGTCGGATCGAGACGGATCGGAAGACTATAGCATATAGCTCCCATAGGAACAATCGAAAAAAAAAAAAAATTATAACTTTGCTGTTTTTTTTAACTTTTTTTAGTTTTTCGACATAAAGCAATGGTTAACTTTTTCAGATTTACGGTTTAAATTTCATCAAAATCGGACGACTATATCATATAGCTCCCATAGGAACAATCGGAAAAATAAATAGAAACAAATTATAACTTTATTGTTTTTTATTTTTTTTTAGTTATTCGAGATATAGTAATGGTTAACTATTTCAGAATTACGCTTTTAATTTTATTAAATTCGGAAAACGATATCATATAGCTCCCATAGGAACAATCGGAAAAAAATTATAACTTTGCTGTTTTTATACCCTTGCAGAGGATATTATAATTTCAGTCAGAAGTTTGCAACGCAGTGAAGGAGACGTTTCCGACCCTATAAAGTAAATATATTCTTGATCAGCATCACTAGTTGAGTCGATCTAGCCATGTCCGTCTGTCCGTCTGTCCGTCCGTCTGTCCGTCCGTTTATATGCAAACTAGTCTCTCAGTTTTTAAGCTATCTGCATGAAACTTTCCCAAAAGTTGTCTTTCTATTGCAGGTAGTATATAAGTCGGAGCGAGCCGGATCGAACGACTATAGCATATAGCTCCCATAGGAACAATCGGAAAAATAAATAAAAAAAAAATTATAACTTTGCTGTTTTTAAATTTTTTTTTAGTTCTTCGACATTTAGTAATGGTTTAATATTTCAGAATTATGATTTAAATTTTATCAAAATCGGACGACTATAGCATATAGCTCCCATAGGAACAATCGGAAAAATAAATGAAAAAAAATTATAACTTTTCTGTTTTCTTAATTTTTTTTAGCTCTTCGAGATATAGTAATGGTTAAATATTTCAGAATTACGGTTTAAATTTCATCAAAATCGGACGACTATAGCATATAGCTCCCATAGGAACAATCATAAAAATAAATGAAAAAAAATTATAGCTTTTCTGTTTTTTAATTTTTTTTTTAGTTCTTCGAGATATGGATAAATATTTCAGAATTACGGTTTAAATTTCATCAAAATCGAACGACTATAGCATATAGCTCCCATAGGAACAATTATAAATATAAATGAAAAAAAATTATAGCTTTTCTGTTTTTTAATTTTTTTTTTTAGTTCTTCGAGATATAGTAATGGATAAATATTTCAGAATTACGGTTTAAATTTCATCAAAATCGGACGACTATAGCATATAGCTCCCATAGGAACAATCATAAAAGTAAATAAAAAAAAATTATAGCTTTGGTGTTTTTAAATTTTTCTATAAGTTCTTCGACATATAGTAATGGATAAATATTTCAGAATTACGGTTAAAATTTCATCAAAATAAGACGACTATATCATATAGCTCCAATAGAAATAATAAAATTATATAAAATAACTACCTAATAATGAGCTGCAAATCATCATTGCTTCAATGTTTTTAGACATATACGCAAGTAAATCATAATTTTAATGTTTTCAAAAATATTTATTCTTGCAATAGCTGCAAGGGTATATAAACTTCGGCTTGCTGAAGTTTGCTTCCTTTCTTGTTTAAATTTTTTTTTAGTTGTTCGACATATAGTATTGGTTAAATATTTTAGAATTACGGTTTAAATTTCATCAAAAGCGGACGACTATATCATATAGCTCCTATAGAAATAATAAAAATATATAAAATAACTATCTAATAATTAAGCTGCAAATAATCATAGCTTCAATGTTTTTAAACATATACGCAAGTAAATCATAATTTTAAATTTTTTCAAAAATGTTTAATTCTTGCAATAGGTGCAAGGGTATATGAACTTTGGCTTGCCGAAGTTTGCTTACTTTCTTGTTATTATTTGAAATTACTATGTTATCATTTTCTTCTATGCTTTCAACCTTATAGGGTCCAGTATATTTAAAGTCTAGCTTTGCCCTGTTTAATTTTTCAATAAAACCTGATCTCCTTTTTTTAAATCAAAATCTAAAGTATTTTTGTCATAGCTAATTTTTTGTTTTTGCTAATGAGCTTTTAACATTAATCTAGCTTTCTTAAATGCTTGTTCTAGTCTAAACTAAGATTCTTTAGCATAGTCTTCTATATTATATAGGGGTTTTATCTTATCTATACTATTAAAATGTGTAGGTAAATTTGAAGTTTTACCAAAAACTAACTCATATGGGCAATAGTCATGTGCCATAGAGGGGGTTGTATTAAAACAATACACGAAGTATTTGAGCCACACATCCCAATCTGTTTTGCAACTGAGATGTATGATCGGATGAACTCATTAAACGTTCTGTGGCTTCGCTCCACGGTACGTACAGTCTGATGATGATGTGCGGTAGAAGTTATGTTTTTATTTATTAAAATTTTTGCAACATTCTTCTACTGTTGAATTTTTATATTCTGTTCCCATGTCCGTAATGAACGTCTTCATTGGACCGTACTTCAAAATAAAATCTTCAAATAAAGCTTTTGCTACTGTATTTGCACTTTTATTCGGTATTGGTATTGCTACAAGATATTTTGTTAAATCGCATATTAGAGTTACTGCATATTCATTTCCTTGTTCAGATTTGGATAGTGGTGTAGCGCTTGGTGCAGCTGCAGATGGGCCAACGCCATCTAGATGCAACTTAAGAATCGGTGGCGCCGTCTAGATCTCGGTGGAGAGAATCGGTGGCCTGGCAGGGTTAGATAAATCGGGGTAACAGGGCGAATTGTCAGACATTCCCTGAGTGAGAGAATTTCTCCAATTAGGTGGAGAGATAGGTTGCCGCCTTTATTGCGGCGTCATTAGCCGCCATTCCTAGTTTGGCATCCAAAGTTGTTAGTTGAGTCAAGAAGTGGTGTTTAAGACAAAGTCAGAAGTAAAAGTGCTCAATCAGCAGAGGCAACCACCAATAGCAGCAACAGGTATCACGGCAAAAGAGCCCAAAAGGAAGATCCCAGTGGGATTCCGGCGAAGTCCAGGGGTGAGTGAGAAGCGAATGAGGTCTTTTAGATTTTCTAAGGGGGCTCATTTTATTGCATAGGTGTTCTCCAAAAGGTGCCGCCCCAAGTCCCAAGAAGCAAAATTATTAATCGGCGAAGGCAAGCGCAACCCGTAAAATCGGCGAAGGCAGGCACCAGATTTTTTTTGCAGTGCTGTGAAGCCACCACAGCGCAAAGGCCACCAAAGATCGCCGCTCAAAAAGGAGTAGGAGAAGACCACGGACGAGCGGCCTACAGAAGCGTAAAAGAAACCGGCGATCAAATCAGTGTCCGGCGTGAGAGCAAGCGTTTCGCCAGAGTCGACGGTGGCGTTGAAGGTTTCGTTGTGCTAAAAGAAGGGGCATAATATCTGCCCATACTATTGATCTTTAGCCCCGACTAAAAATTAAGCAGCAAAAAGCTGCAGCAGTGTGGAAAAATCAGTGAAATAAAATTAGTCTAAGTTTTTTTATTCTATTCACTTTCAGTATACAAATGGAGTGAGTGCTCTAGTGAGTGAGTGAAAATAAGGAATGTGTGGCGATGTTGGAGTTTTTTTATTGGTAGCTTTAAAAAAATTAATTAGGCTTATAGTAACAAAAAAAAGCCAAAGAACAAAAAGTACGGGCGTTCCTTTAGCGGTGTCGGGAAATCTTTAAATAAATAAAATTTTAAGTTCCTCCCAAATAGCAGTCTACCGTCGCTTAAAGGAAATTGGTGAGTGAAGAGTTTAGTAGAGCCTTATTAACCCAATATAGATCCCAATATTACCCTTATATGAATGTTCCTACATTGCGTATATTTATTCATTCGAAGCAATTCTATTAGTATTTCAATTACAAAAAAAAAAAAGAAAAAAAAAACATACGCTACCGTTCGCTAGGGCCCTTTGAAAATATGTAACAAGAGCAGAAAAACGAAAAGATTTTTAATGCATTTATATGTTTGTGCGAACGCAACCCAATCGCCGTTTTAAAGTCTTTCTATCCCCACGCACTACGTCCATCAAATACTCTTCCTTAAGCAACTAATTTGTCCAAGATGAATTATATTGTGTCATGATTTACTGTTAATTGTATTAATCGCACTTTGATATCATTGGTATATTTTTATGTATTATTTATATTTACCGTTATATATATTGTTGCATGTCAATTCCAATATTTAATTATTTTTTCACCCTTATTTTTAAGAGTATTATTTCGTCTTAGTTTTAATATAATGTTTTAAACACCTATATTTTTGCCACAGCTAGCATGAAGACTCTGTACGGTTGGGTATCTAGGCCTAAAAGGCATCTATGGAATCTGCAGCAAGACCACCACCCCCTCATTGCCGAAAAGCAGCAGCCGGACCAACGCTCGCTTGCGCTCAGTTCCATATATCACCATCTCGCCTGAACTCTGAATTTTTCGTGATTCTTTGAGTGTTTCGTTGTTTTTGATTTTCTTATATACTTTGATATAATAATGGTCATGTTGTTCCAATAATAATACCTTTTTATTTTTGCTAATGTTCTAGCTATGCCTGTATGACCGCCTTGTATTGGATCGTCATGCTTCTTTCTCTTTATCGTTATTTGATAATAAGGTTACCGGCTTGAGTAGCGCTACTCTTAGAGATTGTAATATTTTATTGCCCATTATTTTGAAAGATTCCATTGAGATGGTGTCAAAGATTTTTTCGCTCGGAGCCACTTTGAGATGGCTGATATTTAGTATACCGGCTTGCTTTTCAAGCCTTTGAAAGAACTGACCTTAGTCGAGAATTCTATTGTTGTACATATCGCTAACGTCAATTCTGGCGGTAACTTTCTTCCCATGCTTTAGTGAGCAAAGTGAATTCGTTAATCGCAAGGTCACTACTTTTCGTACCTCATCATTTACAATGACTTTTTTTTTCTGTGTACTTTGGTTTCTGGAAGTGACTTTCAGAATTATATTATTGGATTGAATATTTTAGAAGTCCGTTATGGTTATTCGAGATAATGCGACTGCAATGTGATTGTCCTTTCCCTTAAGATATTCAACAGAACAATCGTATTTCTCTAAGTCAAGTCTTATTCTGGTAAATTTTGAACTTGGGTTAGTCATTCAAAATAGATATGTTAGTGGTCTGTGGTCTGCCAATTCTTGTTCTGTCGTGTTTTTATTACTACCTTCTTTTGTGAATGAACGTGATGCGTATGCTACTGGTAGATGCGTTCCATTATGTTCTTGTGTTATAACGGCTCTGCATGCTTGTTTACTTGCATCCGTTGTTATGCAAAATTCTTTATAAAATTCGGGATACTGTTATAATGTTGGTTTCATAAGTTGTATTTTAAGGTAGTCGAAGGCTTTTTGACATTGATCTGTCCACTCGAATTTTACATTTTTTTTGCATAATCACCTTATGTGTCGTGAAAAATCGGACAAATTTTTAATGAATCTTCTGTAATAATTGCAGAATGCAACAAATCTTCTAGCGCTATCTGCGTCCGTTGGGACTGGGTATTTTTCTATGACCTCACATTTCTTCTTGCCTTTGTCAGTACACTTATGTCCAGGGAAGGTCACTTCGTGTCTGAAAAATGTGCACTTTTCTGGGTGCAATTTAAGGTTGTGTTTCCTGCATAAATCAAAAACGTTTGTGAGGTTTTTAATCATATGCTTTTCTGAACAACCGATGACACTTAGGTCATCCATATAAAGGAATGCCTGAGAAAATTTGATACCTGAAAATGCAATTGTCATCATTCTTTGGAAAGAATTTGGCTTGAAACGATAGGAGCCATTGCTCGTGGAAAAAGACCTTAAATTCCGAGAGTTTTCTTCGAGTTCTATTTGATGAAATTCTGACATTCAATCTAAACATGAGAAGTATTGTGCTCTGTCTAGTTGATCGAGAATGTCGTCTATTCTTGGTAATGGGAATTTATCGTATAAGATTTTCTTATTGATTTGGCGGTAGTCAATTACTAAACGCCATCTTTTATCGGTTGAGTTGGGTAGTGACTTTTTGGGTACAACTAAAAATGGACTGTTATATTCTGAAACTGAAGGTTCTATGATTTTATCTTTGATTAATTTATCAACTTGTTTATCTGCTTCTTCTTTTTGATCTAATCTTTCAATCTAATTTTTTTTTGTAAAAATTATTTGTTGATATTGATTCGGTTTCTATTCCGAATATGTCCATGGATTTTGTGCATAATTCATTAAGTATTGTTTTATATTGGGAAGGGAAATTTTTATTCAATTTATTTAAAGTATCTGTATTGTTGTCATTTTCGTTTGTTTTTACTATTTCGTAGTCATCTAATGGTTTAATTTTTAGTTCCTGTAAGTGGATAATTTCGTTTTATTTGTAGTATTTAAAATTCGGACAAATGTATTTTTTGAATCTGCAAAGGAGTTTCCAATGAATACTCCGTTTTGGATTCCTTGGTTTGGTATAAATACATACTTGGTTGCTGCGTTTATAGCAATTTTTCGGACAACTTCGGACCGTGCTGGTAGAATTGTAAAATTGTTTTGAAGTGTATGATTTATTGGAATGTTTATTAAGTGATCGAGTATGTTGGGCCTTAGTATAAGCCAATCGTTTTCTGGTTTTAAGTTTATTTGACAATTATATTTTTTTCATGAAGTCGATGCCAATTATTCCATCACATGGAATTGGAAAATCTGTTGTTCCTAAATAGGAATTATGTGAGATGGCATAGTTATTTGAAAGGAGTTCTATTGAAGTTAGTCCCTTAGAGTTGGTTGTTCCTTCACCAACACCTGATATTCGAATAATATTTGTGTGATCTACGTTACATGAATCTGAATTTTCTTTTATTAATGAAATATCTTCACCAGTATCAACTAATAATGTATATAATTTCTTAGTTTGTGCATTCCGGAGTGTAAAGAAAAAATTGAAATTAAGATTGATTGTATGAACCGTTTGTTTTACATTTGTTTCTATCTTAAGGGAGTTTACGAGTTTTCCGTCGTAGCTTGTACATTTCGGACATTATTATTATTATTATTATTATTATTATTATTATTATTATTATTATTATTATTATTATTATTATTATTATTATTATTATATTATTATTATTATTATTATTATTATTATTATTATTATTATTATTATTATTATTATTATTATTATTATTATTATTATTATTATTATTATTATTATTATTATTATTATTATTATTATTATTATTATTATTATTATTATTATTATTATTATTATTATTATTATTATTATTATTATTATTATTATTATTGTTATTATTATTATTATTATTATTATTATGCCCTTGCAGATGGTATTATAATTTCAGTCAGAAGTTTGCAACGCGCTGAATGAGACATCTCCGACCGAGTTAAAGAATATTATAATTATTTTTTTTAAATTTTTTTAAGTTCTTCGAGATATAGTAATGGTGAACTATTTCGGAATTACGCTTTTAATTTTATTAAATTCGGAAAACGATATCATATAGCTCCTATAGGAACAATCGGAAAAAAATTCAAAAAAAAATTATAACTTTGCTTTTTTTTAAAATTTTTTTTTTATGTTCGACATATAGTATTGGTTAAATATTTTAGAATTACGGTTTAAATTTCATCAAAATCGGACGACTATATCATATAGCTCCTATAGAAGTAATAAAAATATATAAAATAACCATCTAATAATTAAGATGCAAATAATCATAGCTTCAATGTTTTTTAACATATACGCAAGTAAATCATAATTTTAATGTTTTCAAAAATATTTAATTCTTGCAATAGCTGCAATGGTATATGAAGTTCGGCTTGCCGGAGTTTGCTTTCTTTCTTGTTGCTAATGTAATTGTGCCCTTTAAATTCATGAGATCGTAAGTCAGCAAACGAAGGCGGTGTGGAAGTGGAATTTCTTGATCTTTAAAGGCGGTTTTAAAGTTGTCAGATAGAGTTTTTATTTCTTTAAATAATTTTATTTTAAATTTTTATGAAATTATCATGATCTGGTGTTCCTGCTATCCATTTCCAAACTGTGCCTAATTCATTAATGCCTCATTTTGATCTAGTGGTTATTATTTGAGAAATAAGTATTTTAATAATTTTTAAATCGTGGAGTATTTCCCATTGTGAATTCTGAACTTTATGACTGTTTAAAAATTCTGTTTCACGAGTATTAATATCTTTATAAAAACTTAAATTAGTTATATGAAATAAATCCAAATATGATTCATAAATGAAGACTTCTTTGGTATCCTTGTAAAGCAAGAAATCATTTGGTTGTAGCTACCAGCAATAATAAGTACATTATTGAATTCATTATCTGAAATTTAAGATATGTCAATTTGTTTAAAATTTAATATTATCTTTATGAATCGTACGGTTTCTGTTATTAATAATAACTTTATTAGTATGATTTTCCTTAACTACCTGTTTTTAATATCTAGAGTTAAGCTTGTAATTGCGTATTCCCTTGTTAGCTCTGTTTCTCGCTGCCGTAGTTGCGTTATTTGTGTTTCCAACTGTTCCTGATATCTTGGTGGCAAAAAGTATTCTAACAGTTCCTCCCTGAGGTCCTCCCATGTCCTTATCTGGCTTGGTGTGGTGTTCCACCAGTCCACTGCTACTCCTTCTAGGATGAATGGCATCGTCTGGATCAGGGCATCTTTGTGTATGTATGTATCATATAGCTCCTATAGAAGTAATAAAAATATATAAAATAACCATCTAATAATTAAGATGCAAATAATCGTAGCTTCAATGTTTTTAAACATATACGCAAGTAAATCATAATTTTAATGTTTTCAAAAATATTTAATTCTGGCAATAGCTGCAAGGGAATATAAACTTCGGCTTGCCGAAGTTTGGTTCCTTTATTGTTTAATTTTTTTTTAGTTCTTCGACATATAGTAATGGTTAAATATTTTAGAATTACGGTTTAAATTTCATCAAAATCGGACGACTATATCATATAGCTCCTATAGAAGTAATAAAAATATATAAAATAACCATCTAATAATTAAGATGCAAATAATCATAGCTTCAATGTTTTTTAACATATACGCAAGTAAATCATAATTTTAATGTTTTCAAAAATATTTAATTCTTGCAATAGCTGCAAGGGTATATGAAGTTCGGCTTGCCGAAGTTTGCTTTCTTTCTTGTTGCTAATGTAATTGTGCCCATTAAACTCATGAGATCGTAAGTCTGCAAACGAAGGCGGTGTGGAAGTGGAATTTCTTGATCTTTAAAGGCGGTTTTAAAGTTGTCAGATCGAGTTTTTATTTCTTTAAATATTTTGGAATTAATAACGAATTGATCGTTATTGTTTTTTATCAAATCATTAATTTTATTTTAAACTGTTATGAAATTATCATGATCTGGTGTTCCTGCTATCCATTTCCAAACTGTGTCTAATTCATTAATGCCTCATTTTGATCTAGTGGGTAATTTTTGAAAAATAAGTATTTTAATAATTTTTAAATCGTGGAGTATTTCCCATTGTGAATTCTGAACTATATGACTGTTTAAAAATTCTGTTTCACGAGTAATAATATCTTTATAAAAACTTAAATTAGTTATATGAAATAAATCCAAATATGATTCATAAATGAGGACTTCTTTGGTATCCTTGTAAAGCAAGAAATCATTTGGTTGTAGCTACCAGCAATAATAAGTACATTATTGAATTCATTATCTGAAATTTAAGATATGTCAATTTGTTTAAAATGTAATATTATCTTTATGAATCGTACGGTTTCTGTTATTAATAATAACTTTATTAGGATGATTTTCCTTAACTACCTGTTTTTAATATCTAGGGTTAAGCTTGTAATTGCGTATTCCCTTGTTAGCTCTGTTTCTCGCTGCCGTAGTTGCGTTATTTGTGTTTCCAACTGTTCCTGATTTCTAGGATTTCCACTTCTACCTTTTGTTCCTTCCTGTCCGGCATGTCTGGAGTTTCTGATTCCTGCCGTGGTGGGGTGTTGATTTGTTTCACCAGTAGGCCGATCTGGTTCGCTATTGTGTTGAGTTCCTCCGCTGGTGTGCTGCTTTGATCCGTTGCTCCTTTTTCCTTCTTGTGCTTCTCTGCTAGCTCTCCCAGTCTTCGCCTGATCGTCTCCGTGTGGTTTGGGTTCCTTGCGAATGCTGATAGTATCTGTCTTAGCTCCTCCACTGTTGCGTCTAATCCGAACTCCCTTGCGTACTCGATCAGATCCGCCTTTGTTGCTAGGTACACCCACGTCGACCTAACTCTGTACCGGTGTCTTTCTCTTTGCAACCACTTTAACCTGTTCGGGCGCCATGTAACGATCCTGCTTTGCTGAGGTAGCTCAACGGTGTCCAGGTGTTCGTTCCAACATTTATTTATGTCAGGAGTGGTTGCTGGAAGAGTTCGACCCGGTTCCCAGAGTATGACACGTAAGCGGGGTTCAGTGAAATCGAATCGGTATGCGTTAATTAAGAATTATCGTGTACATATGATAGATAGAGTTCGTGCTGCAGGGGCTCGTCCGCCCGTAGGATGCCGGGGACTTCTGCGTCGTCGTTCGGCGTCGTCGTCGCGGCCGGCGGCGGTGGCGGCGTGCGTCCTGTGGGTGAGAAAGAAAAGGCCACGTCGTCCCTCTTGGCTATAGCTAACTACAATGTATTGGGCGGACGGGGTACTAGACCCTATCCCAAAAAAGACTCCGCAGTTAACTCCCAGAGAAGTTTGCTCACACCAATGCGTAAGCCTTACCTTCTCCGCTCGCCGTCGGCCGCAGAGTGAATCTGTATGGGCCACCGGCGCCTTTTTTATATCCCTCCCGGCCATTGCCAGTCACAATTAGTGTGACTGTAGTTTCCTAATCCTATAGCCAGTGCCATAACGCGTGTGGCTTGTGGTGGCCGTTGGTCAGTGTGACCGTTTCTTTTGTTTGGCGCGCCAGCCCGGATATTTAAATTTGAATATTTCCGTTTTAACTTTATTTATTTCGGCTTCTTGCCTACTTAACTTCTTGCTTCTTGCAGTTAACTACTATCTTAAACTATAACTACTGCTTATGTTTATTATTTGTTTATTCTTATATATTATGTTTATTCTGTGCGCTCCTGAGCGTCACAAGCTTATTTCTTTCCCTGTGTTTCTTTTCGTAATTATCCTACGTGATAGTCCTTTTCTTTTCTGTCTTTATTATAACAAGAAAGGAAGCAAACTTCGGCAAGCCGAAGTTTATATACCCTTGCAGCTATTGCAAGAATTAAATATTTTTGAAAACATTAAAATTATGATTTACTTGCGTATATGTCTAAAAACATTGAATCAATGATGAGTTGCAGCTCATTATTAGGTAGTTATTTTATATAATTTTATTATTTTTATTTGAGCTATATGATATAGTCGTCCTATTTTGATGAAATTTTAACCGTAATTCTGAAATATTTATTCATTACTATATGTCGAAAAACTTATAGAAAAATTTAAAAACACCAAAGTTATAATTTTTTTTTATTTACTTTTATGATTGTTCCTATGTGAGCTATATGCTATAGTCGTCCGATTTTGATGAAATTTAAACCGTAATTCTGAAATATTTATCCATTACTATATCTCGAAGAACTAAAAAAAAAATTAAGAAAACAGAAAAGTTATAATTTTTTTTCATTTATTTTTCCGATTGTTCCTATGGGAGCTATATGCTATAGTCGTCTGATTTTGATAAAATTTAAATCATAATTCTGAAATATTAAACCATTACTAAATGTCGAAGAACTAAAAAAAAATTAAAAAACAGCAAAGTTATAATTTTTTTTCATTTATTTTTCCGATTGTTCCTATGGGAGCTATATGCTATAGTCGTCCGATCCGGCTCGCTCCGACTTATATACTACCTGCAATAGAAAGACAACTTTTGGGAAAGTTTCATGCAGATAGCTTAAAAACTGAGAGACTAGTTTGCGTAGAAACGGACGGACAGACGGACGGACAGACGGACATGGCTAGATCGACTCTACTAGTGATGCTGATCAAGAATATATATACTTTATAGGGTCGGAAACGTCTCCTTCACTGCGTTGCAAACTTCTGACTGAAATTATAATACCCTCTGCAAGGGTATAAAAATGTAACATTTTATCCTGTGCTTGCTTTAACAATTGGGGAGTTTTATCGTGCTTGATTCGTTCGTGCTTTACTTTGTTCAAATTATAATGCAGTATATCCTGCAATATCTTTGGAAAATTCTATTGATCGGATATCATCAAACATTTATGCTTTTCTAGAATCATATAATATTTAGTTAGTTTAAGTTAGACTTATTTTTAGCATATATGTGTAAGTTAGCAGTTCATTGTTAACTGTAAATCAATAAATAATAAGGGTATTGCTTACTATAAATAGCCCTATCATTTCGTTATTTATTTCACCGCGTATGTCAGCCCTAAGAGGAATCTGTATATTTTTTTTTTGAATGTTCTTTATTAATAAAATTTAATAGTTTTTCCTCCAAATCTTTTCTTTGACATGATGATGAATTCTGCAACCGAAGTATTTGGGTCCATACGCAATAACCAAAGTGAAACACAATAATGCGTATGATGTCCAAAAAGTCGGCAACTCAGATGGACCAAAAATTTCTTCAACCTGTGCAGAGTACCTTAAGCCGTGGCCCACCCTCGAAGACAAAGACAAAACATTCGAGGCGAATGGCCGAATGTGGGAGTGAGATTGCATTATTCCCCGAATCCCCCCCATTAAACCCCAGCATTCGTATGACATGACGCCCTAGGCAACGGGAGAAGCAGCTAAAACTAAGAAGACGAGTAGATGGTCAAAAGACGCATTCCAAAGGAAGACGAGCCGATGGAAAAGAAGACGACGATCACTATAACGAGATGTGACGAATAAAAACCCACATATATGCTCAGGTCTTTGACAAATAATAGAAAATATAAATATGCTCATGATGACATAAGAAAAATGCCAAATGCTCAAATACCAATTTGAGAGTTGTAAAAAGTATTTAAATAATGTTATTGAAACAGAAATAGTTGAAAGAGAAAGTAATAAAAAAGTTTAAGCAGAAACTGTTGAACGAGACAGTTATGAAAAAGTTGTATCAGAAACTGTTGAAAGAGTCAGTTATGAAATAGTTGAAAAATACACTGTTGAAAGAGACAGTATTGAAATTATGTAAAAATAAACTGTTGAAAGAGATTGTACAGTTGTTTTTAAGGGTTAATAATAAAATCTGTAATAATAATATAAGCACAATTGCAAAACAATTGTTTTGATCATGGCGTGTGGCGCATTAGATAATATTGTGTGAAACCTGAATGGTTAATGTAAATGTAAAAATGAGCTGTGTCAAAAAAAAAAAAACAAATTTTATAAATTAAAAAAAAAAAAAATCACACAGATAGAAAGATGTAATTTGTAATGGTAATTACAGATTTAGATGAAAAATTAAAAGTTATATTTGAATAAACTTTTATAAGGTGATTAAATGGTAACACAGCATTTTATTAAAAAATTGTTGCACGAGTTAATTGGGAAGCGACTTTTGATAGGACTTCAAGATGGCGTTTAAAGGAGTCGGATATAATCAATAAATCATACAGATGTATATAGTTTAACATAAAAAAAACTTTATTTAATTTATTTTAAACTGTTTACAATACATTTTTATTTGGAAGAACACTGACTGTCTTAAGACAACTCTCAAACTGAACTCGCTTCTTAACTTAAACTTCTTTGACGATCATACCTCGGTTTTGAGCTTTAGAGCTTTCTATGAGTGGAGTTGGCGTTAATTGAGTGAGTTTTCTAATTGCCCTTTGGATAGTTGATTGATAATGCACCAGCCACTCAATCCGATCGTTTAGTCTAGAATCTTGGGGTTTCGCTCGCATGGTAATTTTCCATTGGGATCCGAAAGTTCGGGAACGAACTGATAACGTACTTGATTCGTTCTGGATGTTTAGTCTAAGGTTTGGGTACATTTGCAATTAGATTTCTTGGTATGCTCTTAATTTATACAATAAGTACAATAAAATGCTTATAATAATAATTACAAAAGTTGTTAAAGTGATTATTTGGAATACATTATAATATTTTGCGTGTGATTCTATTATTTCTTTTGTTTGAATATAAGATAATGGTTCTAACTTTGTTACATTATTATTTACGTAAACGCTCTGTGTGTAATCTAACATTGTATTTGAAATTGTGAATTCTTCTAACTGTACTGATCAATTAAGGATTTTAACAAGGTTACTTCCAACTATAGAAATTTCTTTATTAATACAATTTTGATTTAATAATGTTTTAGGGATATTCCAGTTCAATAAAATATTTGGTTCAACATAATTAATTTGAAAATTTTTATATGTTTTGGTATATTTGCATTCAGTATTTTCTTGTTTAATTATTCCATTTAGACATTCGTCAAATACAATTTTTTCTGTTTCTTTATTAAATATTTTATTGTCATATAAGAAATATTTGTCGAATATATTTTCTATTAAAATATTATTATCTTCATCGGGATAAGGAATAATTTCAAAAACGGGTGCCTTAACTATCTCTGAAGGAATGTGGGAAAGAATCAAAATTTCATTTGTGTCTGTTTTAAGCCAAGTGGAGGTTTTGATGTTCAACAATTTCTCAGGGTTCACGTTTTTCAAATAATCATGTTTTAATAATTTTGGATTGAATAAACCTAATCTTGTCAGCTGCATTCCTAATTCAATATCTTCTACATATTCTGTAAAGTGTTGTGAATTAAAATCTTGATCAGCATCACTAGTAGAGTCGATCTAGCCATGTCCGTCTGTCCGTCTGTCCGTCCGAATGTCCGTCTGTCCGTCCGTTTATATGCAAACTAGTCTCTCAGTTTTTAAGCTATCTGCATGAAACTTTCCCAAAAGTTGTCTTTCTATTGCAGGTAGTATATAAGTCGGAGCGAGCCGGATCGGACGACTATAGCATATAGCTCCCATAGGAACAATCGGAAAAATAAATGAAAAAAAATTATAACTTTGCTGTTTTTTAATTTTGTTTTTAGTTCTTCGACATTTAGTAATGGTTTAATATTTCAGAATTATGATTAAAATTTTATCAAAATAGGACGACTATAGCATATAGCTCCCATAGGAACAATCATAAAAATAAATGAAAAAAAATTATAGCTTTTCTGTTTTTTAATTTTTTTTTTAGTTCTTCGAGATATAGTAATGGATAAATATTTCAGAACTACAGTTTAAATTTCATCAAAATCGGACGACTATAGCATATAGCTCCCATAGGAACAATCATAAAAGTAAATAAAAAAAAATTATAACTTTGGTGTTTTTAAATTTTTCTATAAGTTCTTAAGCATATAGTAATGGATAAGTATTTCAGAATTACGGTTAAAATTTCATCAAAATAGGACGACTATATCATATAGCTCCAATAGAAATAATAAAACTATATAAAATAACTACCTAATAATGAGCTGCAAATCATCATTGCTTCAATGTTTTTAGACATATACGCAAGTAAATCATAATTTTAATGTTTTCAAAAATATTTAATACTTGCAATAGCTGCAAGGGTATATAAACTTCGGCTTGCCGAAGTTTGCTTCCTTTGCATTTGCATTTATAATTTCCACATAAGCTTTTTGGAATGTAAGGAAGTCTAAATCGTTATGGAAATAAATTGCATTCTTTTTTGTACATAAGTATTCTTTAATTATTTCTTTTGCTAAAGTTTCAGTCATTTCTTTATAAATAATTTGTATTTTTAATTTGTGAAAATAATGTGTTACTTCTGTTTTGTCCTCATCTCCTTTAATTAAATCGATTTGTTGGGAAAAATAATTAAATGGTCTCTCAGTTATGGAAATATAGTTCTGGTTATCTTCTTGAGCACTGTGGGCTGTGGCATTTGTGTTGCTGGCTGTTTCTTCTGGAGTATTTTCCTCAATATCATCTGTAAACATATTTACTTCTACTTTGGTCCTGGTTAATACGTCCGCTACATAATTTTCTTTTCCTGGTAAATATTTAATCTGGTAATCAAATTCGTTTAATTTTATTCTCCATCGTTGTAATTTCATGTTTGGTTCTTTTATGTTATATAGCCAAATTAAAGGTTTATGATCGCTTAATATTTCAAAAGACCTACCGAATAAATATGATCTAAAATATTTGGTGGCCCATACGATTGCTAAAAGTTCTTTTTCAATAGTCGCGTAATTTATTTCATGTTCGTTGAGGGTTCTGCTAGCATAACAGATTGGTTTATGATTTTGTGACAATACTGCTCCTATAGCCATGTTGCTTGCGTCCGTTGTTAGAGAAATTGGTTTATTAAAGTCGGGATAAATTAAAATTGGGTCTGAAGTAATTAAAATTTTCATTTTTTCGAATGCTTCTATGTAAGGTTTTTCTTTAGTATTAATTATGGCACCTTTCTTTAATTTCATTGTCATTGGTTTGACGATATGTGCAAAGTCCGGTATGAATTTTCGATAAAATCCACACAATCTTTTGGTTTTTTTGGTATTGGGATATTTATTATGGCACTTATCTTTTTTGGATTCGGTTTAATACCTGTAGTAGTTACTACGTGGCCTAAAAATTCTGTTTCTTCTTTCATAAATTCGCATTTGTCTAGTTGTAATTTTAAATTTGCATCGCGTAATTTTTTAAATACATTTTTCAATGATAAAGTATTTTCTTCCAATGAAGTGGATATTATTATTATATCATCTAAATATACCAAACAATCTTTATAGATTAAATCTTCTAATAAGTTGTTCATACATCTTGAAAGGTGGTTCTATGGGTTCCTATATACTGGGTCTTCATGTTTGGTTTGTATTGCATGTTTAATGGTATTTGTAAAAGTCAAATTTTCACTTTCTTTGTACTGTATGTCATTAAATTCAAAAAAAATGTTCTTCAAACTTTCTCTTTCTTTTTCGTTCAAATGTTCTAATCTGTATTCATTGCATTCTCTTAATTTATTATTAATGGCTAAATTAAATGATTGATCCTTTGATAAGAGCGGATTAAGGCATTTTAATGCGGTCCTATCCTCTTCAATCTCTTTATTTTCTGGTGGTGGACTAAGGCATTTTACTGCGGTCTTGTCCTTTTCCATATCATTTTCACCATATTTTATGTAACGTCACTATTTCTTCTTCATAGTTTATTTTCGCTTTACTTTCTTTCAAATAATCTCTACCTATTAAAATATCATAATTCTTAGAAAATTTATGTAAATAGAATTTTTGTTTAGCTGGGCAGATTTTGCATGGGTCCAATGTTATACTTTTATTCAATTCCATTGATCCATTTATTGTGAATACTTTTAATTTCTCTTCTTGTTCTTCGTTACCTCCAAAATTCTTCGTCATTAAATTGATAGATGACCCTGTATCTATCATAGCTCTAAGAAGTTTTACTTTAATCATTATATACTCATGATAATTTCCCTGATTTTAAAATTATAATTATTTCTTGGATAATTATTGTTGTTGTTTCTTGGATGGCTATAAGAATGGGAATTATTCCTCTGATAATAATAATTTTGCTGTGTATTTCCCGAATTCCTTCGATTATCATTGCGCCTGGGCTTATAATTATCAAAAGGATCTGCAACCCAATGACCTAAGACCATTGCTGCTTCTTTTAAATTTGCAAGTGTTGTTATATCTTTTTTGGATAAGGAGTTATACAATCTATCGGGAAGTTTCCTTTCAATACAATCCCTAATTGTTTTCTTTAAAGAACTTGTGTAAATTAACTTATCTGTTGAATCTGATTCTAATTCTAACTTATTATGTACATTTGATGATTTGGTTTTTAGTTCATTTATGAACTTACTGATGCTGCCTTGATATGGGGTGTCACGAACGTGCTGTATGATGTCCTCGTATGGCCTGTGATCCTTGAAAGCTTTGATTAGGGCCATTTTTGCTGTTCCCCATGTATTGGACTTTTCCTCTTCGATGACTGCTTGCGCGGAATAGATGATGGTTCTTTCAATAGCTCCATAGATGATGTGGATTTGCCGAACATCCTGAGTAGGGTAAAGTTGCAATAGATACTCTACTCTGGCAATGTAGCGACTTAATTCCGATGGATTTCCGTCGAAATAAGGTAGCTCTTTTATTTGTCCGATTAGTTGATTTAGATGAATCTCAGACAACTGCGGTAGCACTGATGGATTTGTAATGTTTAATGTTTTTTGGTTTTTGTTTTCAATATTGACACTTATTTTTTGTTTTAAGCGCGTAATGACCGAATTGGATTTTATTTATTTTATTTCTGCGTGCGAAAATTACACATAGATTCTTTGGCGGATCTCGATATTAGTCTTATTGTATATTCACGGATTTTTCGTACCGACGACTTTAAGATCCTATCCGCCAATTAAATTTCCAAACCATAAGTTTTACATAAAAAAAAAATTATTTAATTTATTTTAAACTGGTTACAATAAATTTCTATTTTGGAAGAATACTGACTTAAGACAACTCTAAAACTGAACTCGCTTCTTAACTTAAACTTCTTTGACGATCATACCTCGGTTTTGAGCTTTAGAGCTTTCTATGAGTGGAGTTGGCGTTAATTGAGTGAGTTTTCTAATTGCCCTTTGGATTGTTGAATGATAATGCACCAGCCACTCAATCCGATCGTTTAGTCTAGAATCTTGGGGTTTCGGTCGCATGGTAATTTTCCATTGGGATCCGAAAGTGCGGGAACGAACTGATAACGTACTTGATTCGTTCTGGATGTTTAGTGTAAGGTTTGGGTACATTTGCAATTAGATATCGGCTGATTCGTTTTGGATGTTTAGTCTAAGGCTTGGGTACATTTGCAATTAGATATTGGCTGATTGGGGTACTAAGGGTGTATGTGTGTGGGCGTGTGTACATGTGCATAAGAGTTATATGGGATTATGGACATGTCACTATATATACCTCGTTTGGCAATTGTTCTGGGACTATCTTGTCCATCAAAAGCGATATGGTACAGCTATGGCATTGGTTAATCCAAATAGCATAACCACAAGCTCATGAAGAGGACGACCAAAGACCGTAAGAGCAGTTTTATCGCGAGAGCTCTTATCAAGAGGTATTTGCCAAAAGGCATCTTTCAAATTAAGACTTGTGATGTATTCGGATTATAATAATCTACTCTAAAAATTAGCCAAATCAAAGTGTTTTAAAGTTTTAATATAATGGGCAATAAAAAATGACAATCCTAAATACTGTTTGTATTAACAACGCGAAACTTGTGCACGCAGTAGTTCGAGACGATTTATTTTGCGAAACTTGTGAAGAAACTATTTCAAAAGCACGACGACCAAAAGGAGTCGTTACAATGACGTTCGATTGATCACTAAATTTAATATTTCAATAAATTCTCTTAGAACCTAACTTATTCTACGGTGGCGAGAGACGGGGCGAATTCGCAAGAGCGAACGGACGAAAGCTTTATTGGCTCCCGCTCTCGCCCTACAACTAGTGATTTCAAATACAAGCGCCAAGTGCGCAAAACACCGCCTCCTCTGAGGGGACGACGTCCTTCAGCCCAGAACGGGCAACCGGGGCAGTCGGTGGACTGCTCGCGGATACTCCCCCTCCTGCGTCCTGACGTCCGCGAACCTTGCTACCACGAACACCGCTACCACTCGTCCTATCCTCCACTGCTGGGGCGGAAGGTTGTCTTCTGCGACGACGACGAGCGCTCCCACCACGATGTTGGGCTCCCCCTGGTGCCACTTGGACCGCTGCTGGAGGCTGGAGATGTTCTCCCGAGACCATTACTGCCAAATCCTGTGCCTGAGAGCCGAGACACCTCGCCATCGTCGCAAGCAGGTCAGGCTGATCTGGTCCGGGAGCGCCGCTGATGGTGGGGCCAGAAGAGGGCCGCCGATGAGCAGATGACCGGGGGTCAGGGCTTCGCCGTCGTTCGGTCGCTGATTAGTGCTCCTAGGGGCTCCAACTACTCTAAAAAAAAGATTTACTGGTGAAGTGTGTTTCTGAAACAAGCAAGATGTCGATTGCATGGTCCTTGCTATGCATCTGCTATCGACCAGTAGCTAATTGTTTAGCAATGAGCTCCTTATAGACTGTACCCCCTTTGTAGCTGGCAGCGTGATCTTCGTTACAATTCGCACATTTTGCTGGTTGTTCTCTATCTTTTGGACATAGCTTGCTGGAATGCTTACGAGACCATTTTCCTGACAACAGTGGCACTGAACAATGTCTTTTGCTTTATGAGAGGGCTCTATTTTAACAATTGCGTTACCAATATGCTTAACTTCGCAGATATCTTTGTTATTATTGTTGGGCTCTTTGGTTCCACGGCTTTTAATGTTATTTATGTTCCTAACAGAGTGACCTTTGGACTCAACGTCTCGTTGAGAAGTGCAAATTTTTTATAACTACCCTAAATGCTCTTTCATGCTTAAGCTGATATGTGTGAAACTTGACAAAACACTAGCAAGATTTTTAACGAGGGACCCGTATTCATCAATTGACTTAACCATATCTCTCACTTGACCATCTCGTTGAAATTTATAGAAGACATTTTCTTTTTAATTTTCGTTTCGAGGTAGTTTAGCATTCTATGTACTTGTATCACTAACATCCGATAAGAATATAGGTGGCGGCTTGGCAGGTTCATTAACGTTGTCTTCAGTTGTCATGTCCAGGGCTTCACTTTCGTCTGCATTATTACCTTTTTCAATTGGTGAGCGATCCGCTAAGACAACGAATTTATTGGAGCTAGTCCTGGATGCAGTGTCCAGGGAAAGTTTTTTTTTTTATCAGAATCGGAGAAACTTGGTTTTGTCTCTTGAGTGCCTTTGGCTTCGCTTTTACTCTCTGCCTGCTCCAAACCGTGTCGTCTTCGTCGTCTTGCATGGTAACAACAACACTTTGTTGATGCTTATCAGCAACCACCGTTATGTTTTTGTTGTGTTTTGTTTTCGCAAATCGCGTATCTGTTTTTTGTAGATTAAGCGAAGCTTCCACGTAGAATTTAGGCACGTCTTGACTCGGAGAGCGTTTGATAGCGACTGCAGTGCAAATGGTACTAAAAAGTTTTTTTTTGTCGGTGTTTCCCGCGTCAGCTGGTCGTCGCCGGCTTGGCCTCGCTGACGCTCCTTTGAAGGCGCAAGGGGCGGGATGCCTCTCGCGCTTGTTGAGTTCTCTGCTGCTGTTGTCCCGAGCCTATGAGCTCAGGCGGGGCCGGTGCCGCTCTTCGCACTGGTCTTCTTCATGCATATGTATTTGCATGCTGCGGTGTCCAGTGGTCCAGGGCAGTCGTTCGGGCAGACATCAGGTTTCTTCGGCAAAGGCTTTGGAGATGGTTTATTAGTTATTTTTTCATTCATAACTTTAATATTAACTGAGTGAGTTGCTGTATTTGGTTTGCGTAGCTGGGGCATTCTTTTAAAAAATAAAGCTCAGCAGTTAATTTTTCTGCTGTTGGCCATGTGGGCGGCGTAGTTGTGTATAATAGCCACTTAATGTGAGCTATTCTTTTATTTATTTTGTTTTTCTAGCCTCCGCGTTTGCCCATTTCTCGCACTCTACTCACTAAGAATTTATATTTTCGCATCCTATTTGCCAATTTCCCTCGTTGGTGTAAGGGGCGGACGTCGGATGTTGACGGACTGCCACTTCCTGTTTACCACTCTTACCAGTAATGGTCCGCTTCTTTTCTCCTATGATATCACGGTCGGCATGAAGTATCCACTTTTGATCACACTTTAAAACAACAAGTTCTTTTTGAATTTTTAAATTTGATTCTTTATTAGAAGCAGCAATGGTGCCGCTCCAACGTTTAAATGTTTTTGATTCTTACATTATTCTTTTAATTCTAAGTAAGGCTAAGTCTCGTTGCTGCGACGCTAGCACATTCGGTGTGTAGTCTAAGGCATAGCGATCGGTTCATATTTCAGACACTGGGTTTATGAACACTGCTGAAGGGTTTGTTTCTCTATTTCAGCTACAGGTGGTATTGCATTTGTACTCGAATCGGATTTTATTCGAAGGCCATCAGAAACAGCTTGAACTAGCCGTTGAGTTTGATCGTCCATGATACCTGCAAGAATACGTGTTTGTTCTACCATAGCTTCTCTAGCGTTTCGACTATCGACTGCTAAATAGATTCTGCCATTATGACAGTTTCTGGCTAAAAGTTATCAGAGGCTGGGATAAATTCTGTTCATCAGAGTCAGGAATATTGAACTGGCTCAATGTATTCGCACGTTTCTTCTGAAACCTGGATTGTTGAGATTGGGGGACTGAGGGCTATCGTGCGTTTGAAGTGGTAGGCCTAAAATTTTCAGATAAGGCTGATATGTTTTGGTTAAGACTTGCGTGACAAATTGGGCACTGCTTATTAGTGCCAGTGCACTATGGGGCAAACGACTACTTTTTGTGACATTAATTAATAACTTAAAAACGAAGCAATTTTCTCGGGTTTGGTGTTTTAGATTAAGTCTATGATACGAAAAGCAAGGTTTTATAAAAAAAATGGGCGGGGTTACGCCCTTTTTTTAAGGTTTTTTTTTGTTAAATACTAATCAAAAAAAAAATTTTTTTCTATTCAGAAGATTATGTTGAAAAAATACACGTTTGGAAAAAATGGGCGTGGTCTTTCCCTTTTATTAGGATATCACTTTTTTTTTTCTTTTGAAGTAATTTTCAAAGTAATCGCATTAATTGTATTGAAACAAATTTTATAGACCCTGTAATAAAGAAATCTATAATTTTGTTTTAATTAATATTTTTATGTTGCACACCTATTGCTCATTGTCCTCGTTTTCCAGCTGAACATCCCATGAACTTCCGAAAATATTGTCTTCCATCTCATCTTTCTCCAGATCGCCTATGTTATTAAGTTCGCAAGATAGTAACTTTACAACCTCATTTGGAAAGCTCTGCTTCTTTTGAATACGTCTGTCTAGGCTTACACTGGATATTATTGGATCAGATGTATCCATCGCTCTTTGGAACACGTCCGAAAAGTTTGCCACACGACTGCATTTCCTTGCATGGTGCAGGCGATCGGACTTATAGAATTTGTTTCTTGATTCGGCACCCTCTTCTCCAAAGTAACCCACCGGAAGTACCGTGTTCTCAATAATACCACCAGAATGCACAAGGATTTTATGGACTGTCGCAATCATAGGCAGCCAAGGATACTCATCGATTATAAGTTCAGCAGTTTTGAAGCAGAATATTTGAAATTTGCTGGCGTCTATTGGAAGCTGGCTTGAGAAACATATTAAAATAGTTCTCCGATTTGTGATAAGCCTAAGGTCTATTCCAGTAATTTCTGAAAATTTGATTGGTTCAACAAAAGCGCGACGAGCGGTATTGCCATCGTATGTACTTCCGAACCCGCCAACTTTTGGTTGATCGACTGGGTACCCTAAGACAGGGTGGCATGACCCTTCCATAGTATTACGGTGAGGTTGAGAAAAAACTCACCCATTGGCAAATAAAGTCAATATGTCATACGACCCGTCAATGGCAACAATTTTGTGTGCCAAATTCCGTGAGGACGCTTTACGCGTGTTTATTTCAGGCCTCAAACGAAACCTCACGGATGTACTCTTCTTTCAACATTCATTCATGGCACATCCGAAATAACACAGAAATGCCTCGTCTCAATTTTCAATATAAAGCAACATTCTTTATTCTATCGGACCTATCAACGTTCGATGTGATAATCGGCCTCGACCTGTTAACACAGGCTGGGGCGTCGCATTGCTTAAAATCTGTGAGTCTTATATGGGGCACGGAAGTTGAAGAAATTTCCTTCCATACCTGTGCTGATGTCAATTTAACTAACGTACGCCCCTGTAATGAAAGATGCCTTTATAAAAATGCTTACAAGCAGAAAAATGAGATTTGGTAGTAGCCACAATAAGAAAAATAGATGAAGAACCTATTTATGCAAAACTGTATCCGTACCTCATGGGGGCGGCCGATTTTTTTAACAAGGAAATCCAAAATCTATTGGGCAACGGCATAATCTAAAAATCTGTGCCTCCGTACAACAACCCAAAATGGGTAGTAGACAAGAAGGGCACCGATGAAATGGGCAACAAAAACATGCGACTAGTAATTGACTTTCGCAAGCTAAATGAAAGAACGGTATCTGGCAAGTACCCCATACCAAATATCTCCATGATATTGGGAAATTTAGGCAAGGCCAATAATTTAAAACATTGGACCTTAAGTCAGGATACCACCAGATCATGCTCGCAGAGCATGTTAGCAATAGCTAATTTGGCCATTGGCCAAGTTACGGCACTATCTGTACGCAGTAAAAGACATAAATATCTTTACTGATCACCAGCTAAAACGCTAAAATCAAGAGGTAGAAAGCGGGCATCGATGAGTCAGGTGCACGAATTTTCTATAAGCCTGGCAAAGAGAACTTGGTCGCGGACGCGCTGTCTAGACAACAACTCAATATCATGGAAGGGCAGGAAGCTGAATCATGCATAGCCACACCATTGATTCTACGGACAAACCGCTGAATTGCTTCCAGAACCAATTATTTCTCGAAGAGGCGCGCTGCCCAGGTAGACAGTGGAAAAACCGACACCGTGGAAATAATTTTATTAGCCACTACCAGGTACATCAAATCAATTCACACGGTCATTAACAAAAGACCAGCTGATGTTGTGCAGGCGAACTCGGACGACTTACAAATAGAAATCCAGGAAAAAATAAAAAGCGCCTAGCACGCGCTAAGAAACAGGGAAAGCGCGACTCGGCGAAATAGGGTCTTTTGAAGTTGGAGTAAAAGTATTGGTAAAATCCAACAGAAGGCTAGGAAATAAACTCACACCCTTGTGTGGAAAAGAGCTGTAGAAGCGGATCTGGGACCACGGTCCTCATTAAGGGGAGGGTGAACCACAAGGACAACCTTAAATGATACCATCAAATAATATCCTTCTTTATTAATTTTTATTAAACTTTTAAGCCACTTGGCGCCAATTCGTACTAGATATAAGTTTCATTGCCACCGGAATACTTTTTGGTTTAAGTTTATTTCATTGCTGGTGTGATACCTCTCTGTTAGCAAAAAAATAGTTAAAGTTCTTCCTATCCATGAAAGACACAGACAATCTTCTAAGCGTAAATACCGCCTACCTCCAGGACTTGTTGGAGTTGTTGGGCATTCACCATCGAGTAGCTAGGAGTTCAAATTTCTTAGGATCAGTAGCTGGGACGCGTCCGGTGTCATATAAAAAATAATCAGATTTACCGAAATGAAGTTAGTTGTGTCAAGTAATAGGCAAATTCAAATAAACACTAAAATTCAAATTAAATTAATCAGCTAATCCCGACCTTTAATCAAATTCTGAGATCTGAATTTATTAAATCTTCTCTGAATTGAGACTAACAACAAGTATATAAAATCTCGCTGGATAATGTCGATGTTACTGCTGCTCGCGTTTCCCCACAATTGGGAGCCGTAAGTCCAGATTGGCTTAAGCGTTGAATTGTAGAGCAGGACCTTAAAGTCCAGGCAGAGGGGGGAGCGAGCGTTTATGAGCCAATGGAGGCTATTGGATTTTAGTTTTAGATGAATTTTCTTAGCTTCGATATATCTCCGCCATGTAAGTCTCCTGTCTAGGTGAACGCCAAGGTACGTTACATCGTCAGCTTGTGGAAATGGCGTGTTATTCAGAGGTAGCGGGGGACACGTTTGTCTGTTAAGAGTAAACGTTATGCGTTTACACTTTTGCGTATTACGCCAGTCTGATAGCCAGACTAATAGTGCTGTTGCCTGAATTGGGCATTTGGACCGACTTATGATCGCGGTATCGTCTGTGGATGTAGAAGTAGTTAGCCGCTCGTTTGTGAGAATATCTGCGGTGTAAAGGAGAAATAGAGTTGGACCAAGGGCGCTACCTTGAGGAACTCCAGGCTCTATCGTCTAATCGGCGGATGCTTTAGTGTTGCATCTCACGGCGATGGCTCTGTTATAAAGGTACGATTCAAGTATCCTGTGAGTGTTTTCCAGCAGTAACGTTCTGATTTTATGCATAAGGCCATTGAACCAGACTCGGTCGAAAGCCTGCGCAACGAATACAGTTTGTATTTCTGTTGTTAATCTGTTGACTTGCTCTATTGTTCCATGGCTTTCTCGAAAGCCAAATTAATGTGCCGGAACAACTTTGTGCTCTGTCAGATATGGGATTATGCGCGTCAAAAGGCATTTTTTGAGCAATTTTGACAGACACGATAGTAAACTTATCGGTCTGTATGAAGCTGGTATTGTGTGATCTTTTCCTGGCTTGGGGATCATTATGATTACCGACTTCTTCCATTTTTTTGGGAAGTAGCCAAGTCGTGTAATCCCGTTAAAGAGTTTACAAATTACCTCAACTGCACAGTTTGGGAGTTCAATGAGCATCTTAGGAGTTATTAGATCACCTCCTGGGGCCTTTTTTGTTTTTAATTGCTCGCTGATGACTTATGCAACTTCGTTTGGTTGAAACAGAATTGGCGCCGTCTTAGTTCCAATTCGAATTGAAGGCGACGGTAGTGTGAATGAATTATTTGCATGGTTTGGCTGAAAAACATTTCGAAGGTGTAAAGCAAATGTGCAAGCTCTGTCTTTGTCGCTTCTGGCCCAGCTGCCTGGAGAGTCTCTTATGGGAATTACTGTTTCGGCCGGCGCACTTAGATTTGGGTGGGCCCTCCACAAGGGATGCTTGGTGCTGGTGGGTGAAAGTTTTTCAATGTACTGGTGCTGTGCTTTTTCTTCTTCGTGCCTTAGAGCCCTGGTAAGACTGCGACCAGCTTCCTTAAGTCTATGTTTTGAGGATGGCGATCTGCTGGTTTGCCAAGCACGCCTCAAACGTCTTTTACCCAAAATAAGTTGTTCCATTTCAAGGTTTGTCTTGTGCTGGTGTGTGTGCTCATCCCTCCCTTGCGGTGTAGAGACTTTGGCTGCACAGTGCATTGGCACAGCAGTTGATGTTGAGCAGTGGAGTTAGTTCAATGTGGGAACTAACGTACTTTTTAAACGTCAGCCTGCAAGGGTGCTCAATTAGTTCCAGGTTTTGAAGAAAAGTTATTAGCACTGGTGAGTGGTCCGATGATTGATCCAAAAGCGATTTTGCAGATATTAGATTGCGAGAAATATTTTTTGTCACAGCACAATGAATTAAATCAGATAGTTTTCTAGGATCTGTAGGCCAGTATGTAGGACTGCCTGGTGAAACGTAGTAAATGTTCTGGCGTGCCGTTGCCGCTCGTTGCATCCGACTTTTCATCTCTCTGTAGACTGGACAGCCTCTGAAGTTTGCTGTGTGGTTTCCTTGGCAGATTACACACTTTTTATTGAGAGAGTCTTCCATGTTGGCAGGGCAGGGTTCGGAACCGTGGCATTTTTCACAAGCTACAGAAAATGACCTTAGGGTGCAGTAAGTCCTGGTGTGTCCGTATTCCTGGCAATTTGTGCATTGCACTGGCCCGTTCCGTTTGTGCGGCTCTTGTACTGTGATCCTACGGTGCAGAAGATACTGCAACTTGTAGATCGGGTGCATTGCGTTTTTTTCCAAGTTCTGCTGTCTGGCTCCAGCACGACCTTGAAAAGTGGTTGCGGCTTCCTGTTTTTGTTCATAATGTTTATATCACTTCTTTCGCAAAAACCGTTTTCTTTTAAAGCCTCTTTAATTTCGGAGGGGGTCACATCGGGTTCTATTCCCTTGAGCACAACTTGTAAGCCTTTGCAACGTTTCTGCTGGCACGTGTAGTAATTCTTTTTGACATCGTTTAAGTACTTCGACACTGCTCGGAAATCATCTTCGGTTTTGGTTTGAAGTTTGGTTTCGCTTATATTCCCTTTCATAAGCGGAATATCATTAAAGTTATCTTTTCCGACAAGCTCAACTATTTTGTTCACTAGGACGTTGGAGATCTTCTCCCGAATAAAGATAGGCGGGGACTTAAGTTTCTATGGGGCTAATTCTTCAGACTCTGTTTCAGGCTCCGCCAGAATGAAAAATCTATTTTCATTTAATGGTCCGAGATTTTCAGGGCCTTTGTTGGTACGGTTTATTTTGGGCATATTGCCGTCAGATTGCTGGTGTTAGCTTGCGCTTGGAAATATTAACGTAGCGATCCATGCTTGTCTGCATGGCCGAACCCGCTTGCGGAATTGTTTCTTCTACCGTAGCTTTGTTTTCGCCGTTTGGCCCGATTTTTGCACTTGGTTATGTTGTTGCTTTACCAGCTGCAGATTTTTTTTTTTTTTTTATTAACTTTGCTTTATTTATTGAATCTTCTCTTAGCTTTGAGACTAACAATAAGTTTTCGAATCTTAAGAGTTAAACATTAACTAACAGTGGACTGTAATTTTGGTTGCGCGTCCCTCAAGTTGGTCGCTGGGTAGGTAAGTCATTGCGACGAAGACGGGATTGGTTGCACAACCTTGTTAGACCTCTTGCAAGGTGGTTGGGGTGCAAAGACAGCTTGGTGAGGTACTTATCCTTTTGTTCTGCGATAACTGCTTTGACTGGTGGGATGTTCAAGTCACGATGTATGTTTTCGTTGCGAACGTACCACGGTGCCCCGGTGATCGTTCTCAGGATTTTTGATTGAGCCCTCTGGATTATGTCGATGTTGCTATTGCTAGCATTCCCCCATAACTGGGAGCCGTACGTCCATATAGGCTTTAGTACTGAGTTGTACAGCAGGACTTTGTAGTCTAAGCTAAGGGAAGATCGAGCGTTGATGAGCCAGTGTAGGCTACTGGCTTTCAACTTTAAGTGTGCTTCTTTTGGCTTCAATATGCCGGCGCCATGTGAGTCTTCTGTCGAGATGTACTCCTAGATACGTTACTTCGTTTGATTGCGGAAGCAGGGTGTTATTTAATTTGAGGGGTGGGCAGTTTTGCCTATTCAGGGTGAAAGTAACGTGCTTGCATTTTTGTTCATTTATTTTAATTCTCCAATCAGATAGCCATTTTTCAACGTCGGCCAAGTAAAGAGCTAGTTGCGCAGTTGCTTGTATTGGACATTTTGAACGGCTCAGTATAGCTGTATCATCAGCAAAAGTAGATGTTGTCAGTCGACTGCTTGTCGGGATGTCTGCTGTGTAGAGGACATATAATGTTGGCCCGAGCACGCTACCTTGGGGGACTCCAGCCAAAATAGAAAAATCGTCAGATATGGCAGTGTTACATCTCACAGCAAATTTTCTGTCGTGTAGATAAGACTCTAAAAGTTTGTGAGTGTTGCTGGAAAGCATTGTCTTGATCTTGTACATTAGGCCTTCTAGCCAAACTCTGTCAAACGCTTGAGAGACGTCCAGGAATATGGCGGTGCAGTACTCACGTTTTTCGAACGCGTTTCGAATTTCTGATGTTATTCGGTTGACCTGCTCAATCGTTCCGTGTTTTTCTCGAAATCCGAATTGGTGTGATGGAATTCCATTCTGGATTCGTAGATATGTGTTTATCCGAGTCAATATGCATTTTTCAAAGAGTTTAGATAAGCATGATAGTAGGCTTATAGGTCTGTACGATGTGGGGATTGTGGGGTCTTTTCCTGGCTTCGAAATCATTATAATAATTGACTTTTTCCATCTTTTTGGAAAGTGGCCATGTTTAGCGATGGCATTGAAGAGATGTGTAATGGTGCGAACGGCACAATATGGAAGCTCCGTGATCATTTTAGGGGTAATGAGGTCGCAGCCTTGAGATTTTCTCGGGTTCATATGGTTTTTGATGATGCTAACGATTTCCAATGGGCGAAACTCGATTGGCTCATGGTGAAGCTGGGTGTCATATGCAAAAGTCGGCAGAGTGAATGCATTGGTGGCAGGATTTGGTTGAAAGACATTTTTAAGGTGGTCGGCGAATGTGCTGGCTCTATCTTTATCGCTGCGCGCCCAGCCGCCTGAGGGGTTTCTAATAGGCATCACGGTTTCTTTCGGTGAGCTAAGAGATGGGTGGGCTCTCCGTAGTGAGTGTTTTGAGCAAGTTGATGACGGCGCTGGGCATATGATTCTTCTTGTTTTAGAGCTTTAGTTAGTTGCCGTGAGGCGTATTTCAAGATCTGCCTAGCAGATGGCGATCTATAGAATTGCCACTCCCGACGTAAGCGCCGCTTTTCTAGTACAAGCTGTTCGATTTGTAGATTTGTCTTCTTTTGCTTGCATTGAATATTTGAGATTTGGGGTGTGGAAACTTGAGCCGCAGTGACGAGTACGGACTCCAGTGTAGTTACAAAGCTGTCTATGTCAGCTTCGTCGTTGAGGCGAGGACATATGTGAGCTCAATATGTGAGCTAATATATTTTCTAAACTTGAGCCAGTTGGTTTTTTGTGAGGTCAGGTTAAACTGGTGTTCTAAAGTTCCTGGTTGTTGGAGTAGATGAAATAAGACCGGCGAGTGATCAGATGAAAGATCCGAAAGGCATTCGGCGCTTATAAGATTTTTGGGAATATTTTTGGTTATCGCGAAGTCAATAAGATCGGGTAGTTTATTTGGGTCTGTCGGCCAGTATGTTGGTCTACCAGAAGAGACATAGTCAAGCTTGTTGTTGGATTTTATGATTGCATTGTAAAGCTGCTTCCCTTTTGGAGTCACGAGGCGAGATCCCCAGTGTGTGTGTTTGGCATTGTAGTCTCCTGCTGCTATAAAATGGTCACCTAATGTGTTGAAGAACTGCAAAAACTCATATTCGGTTATATTGAAACGAGGGGGGCAGTATACGGCGGCTAGAGTTAGTTGGTTGCCGGTAATCAGTTGTATGCTTGTAGATGTGGCCTGTAGATAGTTTTTAGCAGTTTTGTTATAATAGTGGTGCTTAATACGACTTCTGATTAGAATGCCAGTCCCACCATGTGCTTTACCGTCCGGATGATTTGTTCCATAGAATGAGTAGCCTCTTATTTGAAAATTGTATCTGTTTGTAAGGTGTGTTTCTTAAAGTAGCATTACATCGATGTGATTTTCGAGTAGAAATTGAGTTAACTCAAGTTTGTGCTGTGAGACGCCGTTAGCGTTCCACGTAGAAATTCGTAGGGACGTCATTATTTTGATTGTTGTGAGACCAGCATTTGAATCAGAAGATTTTGGTTTCGCATTAAATCTTGCATAGTTGTGCGCATAAACGACATAAACTCCATTAGGCTTTGTTGCAGGCTAGCTATCATTGCTTCAAAGTTGCTTTGTGTCTGCTCCGTTGGTTGACGTTGTTGAGTCATGTTGTGTTCTAGACATGCTGCTTGTGGAAATGAAGTTTTAGATACAGGAGGAGCCAGTCCTAATTTTAGAGCGCTTGCAAATGTCACATTTTTGAAAATGTGACTTCAGGGTTTGATTTTGATGCTGTGAGCTGTGCGTTGTGGGAGCGGGCAGTGGTTCCTCGTTGATGGATGCGACTTTTTAGCTCCTTGTATATTGGGCAACCTCTGTAGTTGGCTGTATGGTTGCCGCCACAGTTGCCGCACTTTTTTACATTGGAGTCGTTTTTGCTCGCTGGGCAGAGTGCTGAGTCATGAAGGTCGCCACAAACTACACACACTGGGCGTAGTGTGCAGTATGACTTTGTATGCCATATTCTTGGCAGTTCGTACATTGTACCGGCCCATTGCGCTTATGTGGTTGCTCTACTGTGATTCTACGGTGAAGAAGGAACTGAAGTTTGTATATGGGGTGCACTTCGTTTCTATTAAGGGGCTTAGTTTCCGGTTCGAGCTCTATCTTGAAGAGTGGTTGCGGTTTCCTATCCCTGTTCAAGATATTGAAGACTGTCTTAGTGTTAAAGCCTTTGTCTTGTAGTGCATTTTTTACTTCTTCAGGTGTTACATCGGATTCAATTCCTTTAAGTACAACTTGCAGACCCTTGCTGCTTTTAAGTTGGTACGTGTAGAAGTTCTTTTTCTTGTCATTAAGATATTTAGACAACACTCGGTAATTGTCTTCGTTCTTCGTTTGAACTTTTGTTTCGTGTATGCTGCCCTTCACAAGGGGAATTATATGGAAGTTATCTTTTTCAATAAGCTCAATTATTTTGTTAACAAGTTCATTGCAGCTTTTCTCCCGGATGTATATTGGGGGGGGCTTCGGTTTCTTCTTCTCAGCTTCGGTAGCTTCGTCAACCTCTTCGTCAATAGCGTCTTCCAAAATTTTAAATCTGTTTGTATTAATGGGCGTTTCAGTCTCAGCTGAATTATAATTGGCACGGGTTATTTTTCGCTTAGAATTTAGGGGGCTCAGCTTTCTTTTGATTTGGATGTAGCGATCCATACCAGTCTGCACAGCCGGCCTTTTATTTTCGTTGCTTATTGTGTATTTTTCGGGCAGCGCAGCGAACGCCGTTTTTGTGTTGGCTACGGGTTTGTTTATCGATGGCGAAGTTGCTGATGATGATAATGAACGGTTGGTCGATACCGTTGCTGCTGTTGTTGTTGTTGTTGAGAGATGAGAGCTGTCTCTCGTCTTGCTCGCGCTGACGTTGCATGCGGATATCGTTTTGACTCATTGTCTTCACTTTAATTATAGTCTGCGTATATTAATTAATTAATTAATTAATATGTGTGTTTGCGATTACATCGCAAGAAGCGTCTTTTCGCGTCGTAGTAGGTTGGTTAGAAAACAATCTACCTATTTGTGCCCGAGGGTCTTTGCGGAATTTGATTATTTTCGATTTGCACTTTTCCAATTATCACTTTTTGAAAGCTTGCACAAACTAAGCACGGTCCGACAACACGTCCGATCGCGGCGACAGTCTGCAGATGAAGAGAGTGGAGACGTTATTGCATTATTGGCGACAGAGACCGTTGTGGTTGACGTAGTAGTTGCTGTTCTTGTTGCACTAGGTGGCAGAAGCGCGGTTGGAGTTTTGCATTGCTCACTCCATGGCGTTTGAGCGATGAAAAGCAGGGCGGGAGAGCAAGAATTAGCTCTCTGGTTTTCGGCGGTCAGTAAACTTGCACGTTCTTGCACTTTCGGTTCTAGAGTATTACTCGTGAAAGAGAAATAAGCATTGCTACGGGCCAAAGAGAGACGACGTTTGTCTTGATCTCTCGTTGTTTTTGGCGCTGAGTGCGCTGATCCACGTTCTTACTCACTTGTTTATTGATAGTGCGTAAAGATTAATTAATTAATTAATTAAAACTTTAGTTTACGATATGGGTATTAGCATCGCGAATCGCAAAACCTCGCGTTTATAAATTTTTTCGAACGTTTTCGACTAAGTGACTAATTGTTTTTCCGGAGCGATAAGAAAACACGTCTAAACGCGGTCGCTTTTCCCACATGTAAAAATAAATAAAATAAATAAATAAAATAAAATTAGCATGTAAAAAAATAACTATTTTTTCAGTCGCCCATAGTGAGACAATGCTGCAGATAATGGACAACATTATAGCGGAATGCGGCGGAGAAATTCACGCCATTAAAAACTGCTCTCTGCCACCGGGAGCCACATTCTGTCGTTTGGCGTCAGAGAGTTTATGCGCCAAAGAACTGCATGCAGGTTGGGTGGCGCATTGCCGTACACAACAGAGCGACCTGCACCCAATCACATACGTGGGCGAAGGGATCATAGTCATCACCATGGATATATGGCACACACCTCATCACCATCGACAAACAGGCATAGCATAGAGTAAGAACTATATAGAGGCACCATTTGCTCTGCCCGGACCTGTGCCCGGACCTCTGCCCAAGCTCTGCTGAGAGCCATGTTCGAAGCTACCCTTGATTTCCCACCCCACTTTTCAGTTTTTGATTCGAAGTTGCAATTCGGTCCCGCAGCGATACAGTTTCGTACTCTTTGATGAACCCTTTCTTTGTTATATTTATAATTATCCATATAATCAAATTTTCATTTCAACCAGTCTTAAAAACTACATCTCGCGATCTCGATAACTGCCCACTATGCAAATGGGGCCCGCGCGTAACAAGCTCGTACTTATTTTCGTTGGGCCACTTGTTTGTTCTGTTTATAATGCATCAACGTTTCTAGTCGATATTTAGTCGATGTTTTTTTTGGTGCAACTCTAAGGTCTGGGCGCGAAAAAATTTGAATTGACATGGTGGCCATCTGTGAACCAGAGGCGTTGTTGAAAGAGAAGTGGGAGCTTAAGAGGTTTAAGCTCCCTCAGGCACCAATTTCAATACAAATTACAGATAGTTCAGAAAACATTTAACCACAAATCCAAAGAATTATAACATAATAGAAGAGGAAAATTTAATTTGTATTAACAACGCGAAAACTTGTGAACGCAGTAGTTCGAGACGATTTTAATTGCGAAACTTGTGAAAACTATGTCGAAAGCGCGACGAAAAGGAGTGGCTACGATGACGTTCGATGGATCACTAACAATTATATTTCAATAATTTCTCTTAGAACCTAACTTATGCTACGGTGGCGAGAGACGGGGCGAATTCGCAAGAGCGAACAGACGAAAGCTTTATTGGCTCCCGCTCTCGCCCTACAACTAGTGATTTAAATACAAGCTCTGAGTGCGCAAACACCGCCCCCTCTGAAGGGACGACGTCCTTCAGCCCAGAACGGGCAACAGGGCCAGTCGGTGGGCAGCTCGCCGATATTCGCCGTCCTGCGTCCTGACGTCCGCCACGCGAACCTTGCTATCGGCGCCGGCGTGCACCGCTACCACTCGTCCGATCCTCCACTGCTGGGGCGGAAGATTGTCTTCTGCGACGACGACGACCGCTCCCACGACGAGGTTGGGATCCCCCTGGTGCCACTTGGACCGCTGCTGGAGGCTGGAGATGTACTCCCGGGACCATCGCTGCCAAAACCTGTGCCTGAGAGACGAGACACCTCGCCATCGTCGCAAGAAAGTCAGGCTGATCTGGTCCGGGAGCGCCGCTGATGGTGGGGCCAGAAGAGGGCCGCCGATGAGCAGATGCCCGAGGGTCAGGGCCTCGCCGTCGTTCGGGTCGCTGCTTAGAGCGCCGAGGGACCTGGAGTTGAGCACGGCCTCCACGCTGGTGAGCAGAGTTCCGAGCTCCTGCGCGGTCAAGAGGTCTTGGCCTACCGTCCGAAGGAACAGGTGCTTTGCAGACTTCACACCTGCCTCCCATAGTCCGCCGAAGTGCGGTGCTCTGGGCGGTATGAACGCAAACTCGCATCCTTTTTTTGATGCGAATGTTTCGATACCGCCCCCCTGCTCCTCCAGACGGGCTCGGAACTCTCTCATGTGGCGATCTGCGCCGACGAAATTGGTGGCGTTGTCGCACCACACCTTCTCCGAAATCCCGCGACGACTCACGAACCTTTGAAATGCCAACAAGAAAGCATCAGTGGTTAGGTCAGACACTAATTCTAAGTGGACCGCTTTGGACGCAAAACAGACGAACAAGGCCACGTACGACTTGGTGGCTTACCACGGATACGATACGTTGTGCTGAAGGGACCACAAAAATCAACGCCACAAATATTGAACGGGCGGAGAGCTCGAAGTCTATCTGCTGGCAAGTTTCCCATAATTTGCGTCAAAAGTTGCGGCTTACAGCGAAAGCAGCGCATGCACGACCGAACTGTTCGTCGGCAGACTTCTTGAGCATTAACTAGCCAGATTTTCTCGCGCAGACGACTTACGAGAGCTCGTGGGCCAGCGTGACAGTTCGTAACGTGCAGGTATGACACATAGGATCTGACGAACTGTGAGCTTTTAGACAGCAACAACGGGAATTTGGCTTCGTACGGGATAAGAGCATTCCATAACCGACCCCCAACTCGTAGCAATGTCGAGGAGCACCAATCTAATTTATTTTTCTGAAGAAAAGGGTTTAACTTTTGAATATTCGTTGCTACCGGTTTATTCTTCCGAATTTTACTTATGTCGTCCCTGAACTCGTGAAATTGGACAACTTCGACAATTTTATCAAAAGCGAAATCCAGTTCTCTTGGCGAAATACTTTTTTCAAAGGGCTTCGACACCTTTCTGCACCTTTGAATAAAACGAAAAACACACACGAAAACTCTCAGAAGCTTCAGGTGCGACGAAAAGGACTCTATTTTCTGAAGCACATAATTTGGCTCTGGGCTGACTACGAGAACTATTGCCGATTTGCGTAGCTCCATCGACATTACATCAGCCGGCAGTTCGAAATGTTTATTTACAGGCAAAATATTTTCTGAGTCTAGCAAGAACGAAGGCCCACCGAACCAAATGGACGTTGTAAGCTCCTCTACGTCACATCCTCGGGACACTATATCTGCTGGGTTGACTTTCGTGGGAACGTGTCTCCAAATTGCTTTCTCCGACCACTCCTGAATTTCTGCAACCCGGTTCGAAACAAAAACCGACAACGACGAGGGATGGGTTTTAATCCAGTGTAAAGTGATCTCGGAGTCTGTCCACAGGAAAACATTCTCAATGGGAGAATTTAGCAATGGCCTGACATGATTATAGAGATCTGCTAACAGGTGAGCTGCACACAGCTCAAGGCGAGGCAAAGTTTTCGTCTTGAGGGGAGCTACTTTCGATTTGGCGGTCAATAAAGACACTTTCAAACCTTCAGCAGTTTGAGTCCGAACGTAGATGCACGCTCCATACGCTCGCATGGAAGCGTCAGCGAAACCATGTATTTGAATCGGGACTTGTGGATCTGTGTTGACGAATCGCGATACCTTAATTTTAGGCAGCTGCGGAAGCGTCGCTTTAAACATCTCCCACGACGTGAGCAACTGCATCGGTAGCGACTCGTCCCAATCTAATTTTCGAAGCCACAGTTCCTGCAACAACATCTTTGCCTTTGTGACCAAAGGACACAAGACGCCAAGTGGGTCGAAAAGTCGAGCAGTCACCGACAAAATATTTCGTTTTGTCGCGCGAAGATCCAGGAAAGAGTCATCCAACCGGAATTGAAAGTAATCTTTAACCGGTAACCAAACCACGCCAAGGGTCTTGGTTACGTCTGAGTCTGCCATAAGTGGCATTACAGCGCTATCAGATGCGGATAACTCTGGGCAGTTTGAAAACCACTTTGCCAATTCAAAGCCTGCCTCTTGCAAGACCTGAGAAACTTCGTCTCGAAGGCTTTGCAGGTCCTCAACGCATCCGGCGCCAGTCAACAAATCGTCAACATAAAAATCATTCTGAATAACCTTTGCGGCTTTTGGTTGAGTTGCTTGCGCCATCTCTCCTAGCCGCATTAAACACCGAATCGCCAAAAAGGGGGCTGGCGAAGTTCCACATGTAACGGGGTTCAACTTAAAGATTTTCAGGGACTCAGAAAGATCTCGTCTCCATACTATGAGCTGGAAGTTACGATCAGCTTCGTCCACCATCACTTGGCGATACATCTTTTTGATGTGGCATTACAGCGCTATCAGATGCGGATAACTCTGGGCAGTTTGAAAACCACTTTGCCAATTCAAAGCCTGCCTCTTGCAAGACCTGAGAAACTTCGTCTCGAAGGCTTTGCAGGTCCTCAACGCATCCGGCGCCAGTCAACAAATCGTCAACATAAAAATCATTCTGAATACCCTTTGCGGCTTTTGGTTGAGTTGCTTGCGCCATCTCTCCTAGCCGCATTAAACACCGAATCGCCAAAAAGGGGGCTGGCGAAGTTCCACATGTAACGGTGTTCAACTTAAAGATTTTCAGGGACTCAGAAGGATCTCGTCTCCATACTATGAGCTGGAAGTTACGATCAGCTTCGTCCACCATCACTTGGCGATACATCTTTTTGACGTCGGCCGCAAGGGCAAAATTATGCAATCTAAACCGAAGCAGAGTCGAGTACAGCTCCTCTTGAATAGTTGGGCCTATCATCAAGATGTCATTCAACGCTACCTGCGTAGAAGTACGGCTCGATGCATCGAAAACTACTCTCAACTTAGTTGAAGTACTTTGTGGCCGTAAAACGCATTGGTGCGGAATGAAATAGTGCGGAGTATTCGGAATTTTGTCATTGGTGGAGGACATGTGGCCCAGTGAAACATATTCCTCCATGAATTCAATATACATCTTCTTCAGCGAAGGGTCCTTTGACAATTTCCTTTCTAGCGACAAAAATCTACGTTTTGCAACTTCGTATGAAGAACCAAGAGTATTTGGGTCAGATTTAAACGGCAAACGAACCGAAAATCTACCGGACGACAATCTTTGAGTATTTTTCTCAAAGTGTTTTTGACAGAGTTGTTGCTCAGGAGTATGGACTTTAGCCTTGGGAGCCAAGTCCTCCACAGACCAAAATTTCTGCAGGGTTGTGTCAATTGACTCAAACGCTTCCTCCTGGCAGCTGAGATGTACCATTTTTTTAGCGTTTTTATTATTTTCAGAGGCACATCTGCCTGACACTATCCAGCCGAGAACTGTCTTTTGTAGGATGGGGAATTCAGGCACCTGCTTTATCTGGCCAATAGATAAAAGTTCAAAGAATATTTCAGCGCCGATAAGCATATCTATTTTTTGGGGCTTGAAGAAGAATGGATCTGCCAACTGAATATTTTCAGGCACCCTCCACCCGCTGGTGTTCACCGCTTGACCCGGAAGATAACCAGAAATATTTTTCATAGTCCAAAAATCGGACGACAATTGGATGTTCCCTACTCGCGACTTCACAATCGTGTGAATTTTTTTTGTGGCTTGGGCATTAGTTCCACCAATGCCTCGCAAGCTCATGCACACGTCCTCTCTTGTAATTTTGAGCCTCTGAGCGAGCTCGTCGGTTACAAAGTTTATTTGTGAACCAGAGTCGAGCAACGCTCGAGCTAATACAAACTCGCAGCTTTTTGTTTGGACGCTCACAACAGCAGTTGCAAGAATGACTCGATCCGATGCATTCGCATGCAAAACATGCGAAGTGAATGGAGACTCCTGCATGAGCGTGGGCTGAGAAGGAGGTGGCAACGCGAGATTTGTGTTTGGGGCATATATGTGTAGCAAAGTGTGATGTGAGGAATTGCACACTCTACATCTGTTCGATTTGCATTTTTTGACAGTGTGACCCTTTCTTAAGCAGTTAATGCATAAGGGTGCTCTTTTAGCGAAATCGAATCTTTGCTGAACTGTTAGGGCTGCGAAGGAAGCGCAGTTTCCAATCTGATGTTCAGCGGAATTGCAATACATGCATTGAACAGAGTCGTTCCTGGCAGCGACAAACGAAAAACTCCTATTTCCATTCTTCTTAGGGTTAGATTGGGTCTGCTGAACAGTTTTGGGCTTGGAAGCCTCTTCTGCTACCATGTGTTGGTATCGCCTGTTGAGGGCCGCCTCACATTCGCTCCAAAGTGGAAGCGAAGTATAATCTAACTGTTCCTCCCATTTTCTTTTAGTTCCTGCATCGACCTTGCTCTTCACCAGATGTATTAAAATGGCATTAGTAATGCGTCTATCATCCCCAATAGACAGCAAGGAGTCATACAAGGCTGTGACCGTGTCGATGAGGGTTCTCAAGGCTGTAGCTGAAGGCTGGGAAATTTTTTGCAAATTAAAAAGTGTGCACCAATCTAATTTATTTTCCTGAAGAAAAGGGTTTAACTTTTGAATATTCGTTGCTACCGGTTTATTCTTCCGAATTTTACTTATGTCGTCCCTGAACTCGTGAAATTGGACAACTTCGACAATTTTATCAAAAGCGAAATCCAGTTCTCTTGGCGAAATACTTTTTTCAAAGGGCTTCGACACCTTTCTGCACCTTTGAATAAAACGAAAAACACACACGAAAACTCTCAGAAGCTTCAGGTGCGACGAAAAGGACTCTATTTTCTGAAGCACATAATTTGGCTCTGGGCTGACTACGAGAGCTATTGCCGATTTGCGTAGCTCCATCGACATTACATCAGCCGGCAGTTCGAAATGTTTATTTACAGGCCAAATATTTTCTGAGTCTAGCAAGAACGAAGGCCCACCGAACCAAATGGACGTTGTAAGCTCCTCTACGTCACATCCTCGGGACACTATATCTGCTGGGTTGACTTTCGTGGGAACGTGTCTCCAAATTGCTTTCTCCGACCACTCCTGAATTTCTGCAACCCGGTTCGAAACAAAAACCGACAACGACGAGGGATGGGTTTTAATCCAGTGTAAAGTGATCTCGGAGTCTGTCCACAGGAAAACATTCTCAATGGGAGAATTTAGCAATGGCCTGACATGATTATAGAGATCTGCTAACAGGTGAGCTGCACACAGCTCAAGGCGAGGCAAAGTTTTCGTCTTGAGGGGAGCTACTTTCGATTTGGCGGTCAATAAAGACACTTTCAAACCTTCAGCAGTTTGAGTCCGAACGTAGATGCACGCTCCATACGCTCGCATGGAAGCGTCAGCGAAACCATGTATTTGAATCGGGACTTGTGGATCTGTGTTGACAAATCGCGATACCTTAATTTTAGGCAGCTGCAGAAGCGTCGCTTTAAACGTCTCCCACGACGTGAGCAACTGCATCGGTAGCGACTCGTCCCAATCTAATTTTCGAAGCCACAGTTCCTGCAACAACATCTTTGGCTTTGTGACCAAAGGACACAAGACGCCAAGTGGGTCGAAAAGGCGAGCAGTCACCGACAAAATATTTCGTTTTGTCGCGCGAAGATCCAGGAAAGAGTCATCCAACCGAAATTGAAAGTAATCTTTAACCGGTAACCAAACCACGCCAAGGGTCTTGGTTACGTCTGAGTCTGCCATAAGTGGCATTACAGCGCTATCAGATGCGGATAACTCTGGGCAGTTTGAAAACCACTTTGCCAATTCAAAGCCTGCCTCTTGCAAGACCTGAGAAACTTCGTCTCGAAGGCTTTGCAGGTCCTCAACGCATCCGGCGCCAGTCAACAAATCGTCAACATAAAAATCATTCTGAATAACCTTTGCGGCTTTTGGTTGAGTTGCTTGCGCCATCTCTCCTAGCCGCATTAAACACCGAATCGCCAAAAAGTTCCACATGTAACGGTGTTCAACTTAAAGATTTTCAGGGACTCAGAAGGATCTCGTCTCCATACTATGAGCTGGAAGTTACGATCAGCTTCGTCCACCATCACTTGGCGATACATCTTTTTGACGTCGGCCGCAAGGGCAAAATTATGCAATCTAAACCGAAGCAGAGTCGAGTACAGCTCCTCTTGAATAGTTGGGCCTATCATCAAGATGTCATTCAACGCTACCTGCGTAGAAGTACGGCTCGATGCATCGAAAACTACTCTCAACTTAGTTGAAGTACTTTGTGGCCGTAAAACGCATTGGTGCGGAATGAAATAGTGCGGAGTATTCGGAATTTTGTCATTGGTGGAGGACATGTGGCCCAGTGAAACATATTCCTCCATGAATTCAATATACATCTTCTTCAGCGAAGGGTCCTTTGACAATTTCCTTTCTAGCGACAAAAATCTACGTTTTGCAACTTCGTATGAAGAACCAAGAGTATTTGGGTCAGATTTAAACGGCAAACGAACCGAAAATCTACCGGACGACAATCTTTGAGTATTTTTCTCAAAGTGTTGTTGACAGAGTTGTTGCTCAGGAGTATGGACTTTAGCCTTGGGAGCCAAGTCCTCCACAGACCAAAATTTCTGCAGGGTTGTGTCAATTGACTCAAACGCTTCCTCCTGGCAGCTGAGATGTACCATTTTTTCAGCGTTTTTATTATTTTCAGAGGCACATCTGCCTGACACTATCCAGCCGAGAACTGTCTTTTGTAGAATGGGGAATTCAGGCCCCTGCTTTATCTGGCCAATAGATAAAAGTTCAAAGAATGTTTCAGCGCCGATAAGCATATCTATTTTTTGGGGCTTGAAGAAGAAAGGATCTGCCAACTGAATATTTTCAGGCACCCTCCACCCGCTGGTGTTCACCGCTTGACCCAAATTAAAAAGTGTCGATATGTTGTCAAAAAAATAAGACAATCATTATCGTACACCCGCTTCAGGCTAGCAAGGGCTTTGGGATAATTTTCCGCAGTGACTTGAAAGGCCCTTACTGTTCCTAAAGCGTCTCCAGCTAAACACGAAATTAAATGATTGAATTTTTCAACATCGTGTAAAGTGTCATCTTTGTCAACGAAAGTTTCGAAAAGGCTTATAAAATTTTTAAATTCTGAGCGGAAAACGCTAAAAGTTGGGAGAGCAACGCTCGGCAGACGGCATTGAGGCGGGCGATTTGCTGGCAGAGCGGATTTCTCGATATTATTTTGCTTGGACTTATTTAAAATTGAAATCAGCAATGACTTTGTCATTACGGCCCTCTCTTCCAACTCTTCGCGGTATACATCTTTTGTATCTTTCACTTTTATTTGGTTTTGCAAAAGTGAAGCATTTTCAATGTGCGTATTTAGAATCTCTAATCGACACTCAAGCTCGACCGGATTTATACATAATTTAGCTTCTTTTAAGTGGCGATAAGTTCGGTTAATACTTTTCATGCAAACATCCCGTTGGTGTTTAAGCTCTTCGATATCCTTAGTGGCCATTGCGTTTATTTGTATTTATTTGGTTGGTATAGAAGAGGTGTTGAATATTTATTTTTTATTAAATTATTTATTTGTTTAACAATATAATAAAAATCAACGAGTAATATACCGATCGCACACGGTGTAAGGGAGCTAAGTGCCGAGAGAATTACAGCGAAAAATCTAAATAAAGTTTTTATATTTTTTATATAAACCCTGCGACAGTATATGCCGCACGCACGCACTGTAGGGGAGCTACCGCTCAAGCTCAAGCGTACCGAAAAAACGAACAAACGTTTAGGCAGACCGAAAATAGCACTGCTGCAGCGATCGAGAACGAAAACGACAAAAGATAACTCGAAATAGCGGCAGCGGTGTCGGTGTGCGTGTGTTTGTGTACGCGGCTAGCGGCTCTTCCTATGCAAATGCTAACGGAGAATGATACACTGACCGATAACTAAGGGCAACGAATATATAAGCCTGACGCCAAAATGCGCGCAAAATTATGAAAAGCGCGGAAAAATTGGAAAAGCGCGGGAAAATTCTGAAAAGCGCGGGAAATGTTTGGACAAACTGCGGCGAAAGTTATTGCCGCTAATTTTCTGAGAGCTACACTTTTCACAATTTGCACTTTTTTCCAGCTATTTTTATTTATACCCTAAATTGGTGCTCACTACGACGAAAGTTGGGGAAATTAGTTCGCACTAATTGGGTCGACGACGAGTATTTTATTGCTTGTTTTTTGGCCAAAGCGATTCACACATAATTCGAAATATATTATGTTTATTGTAGAATTTTGGTTGTTAGTACATGCAAATTTTTATTTCTTGGTTAGAATGCTCACTATCTACCGATTTTTACACGAATGCAAAAAGTTGAAAGATGGGCCAAAACACAATTGACAAAACGCCACAGATTAACTTTCAACTTTTGGCACTCTATACCTGGATGGCCGACTTGATAATTGCAACTTCCTTTTTGACTTCCATTTGGCGGCAGCAGCAAATTGAGCAATTAAATTTGCCGAAACGTCAGGCGCAACTTCAAGAACGGCAGAAAATTTCCAGCGACGAAATTATTGAATTCAATTTATTGGCCGAACCGACACGAATAAATTGGTTTTTGTTGTTATTGTTTATAGTTTTTCACCGAAAAAAATATTAAAACTCGCGAACTCTACTGCTGATTACGTCGGGGTCACCATGAAAATTTAATACTATTTTGTATTAACAACGCGAAAACTAGTGAACGCAGTAGTTCGAGACGATTTTAATTGCGAAACTTGTGAAAACTATGTCGAAAGCGCGACGAAAAGGAGTGGCTACGATGACGTTCGATGGATCACTAACAATTATATTTCAATAATTTCTCTTAGAACCTAACTTATGCTACGGTGGCGAAAGACGGGGCGAATTCGCAAGAGCGAACAGACGAAAGCTTTATTGGCTCCCGCTCTCGCCCTACAACTAGTGATTTAAATACAAGCGCTGAGTGCGCAAACAGCCCACATACAGTTGCAATGAGTTCCCAAAACTTCGGTCACACTAGTAAGAATAAAGATATTCCGCTACAGAAACTCTGTACTAGGCTTAAGCACAAATTGTTCAAGACGAAATATATCCAAATAAAAAAATAAATTATAAATTTTGTTAACACAATAATTGATGTCATTATCTTTATATATATTTTCCAATTAAACACATTTTCTTAGGAAATTCACAAAGCTATGAGCAATATAAGTTAATTAGTATAAAATACAAATTGAGCATTCCTTAAGCGACTGAATCTCTGAATTGCTGAAATTCTGTTACCTGTTCGTCAGCTGTTCCATACAAATTAAAATGGCTGAAGTTTCAGCAACTCGCAACCCTGAGGCCGCTGAAAACTTTGTTGTTCAATTGCTTTGATAATATTTGCTGCATTTTCAGCAATTCAGTGATTCAGTCGTTTAGATAATTCTCAGATATGTAGTCCTTAATCTTTTGATTTTGTTGTACCTTAAAAACACTATTAAGTAATTTAAAGTAAAAATAAAAGGCGACTTTTTTTACAAAATAAAAATATTAAATGGGTTTGTTTCCAGCAAACGACTATTTTTTGTCGCAATCGGGATCGGGTTTGTCATTAAACCCAGACTTGCACATATAAGTGGCCCCCACATTAGAAAAAAGTTTCTTTAACTAGAGGTTATACTCATAAAGGTCAAGTGCGCACGGACTTGCCGGGTACTGCGACATTTTTACTTTCCTGAGGTTCGCGGCTCACGTCTTGCTCCTTGCTTTCGCAAACAATTGTCTTATGCCTTGACCAAAACAGTGGTGCATCCCCTCAATATAATAAAAACAAAAATTTTTTCGTCGATCGGGGAACAATGAAATATGGAACATGGGGCTGTTTTTATTTTTTAATTTTCTCGTTATTTGGGCACGTAAATTGTATATGCAAAAAGAATAAGAAATGAAATATAAAATATAAAAACATTTTAAAAATCGGGTCTCCACAATTTTGCCAACTGATTAAATTACAAAGGGCTACCCTTGTAGAGGTTGTGCCAATATGCACATTTCGTGAAAATCTCAAGCTAATGAAACCATAAAAAAGGAGGCGCTCAAACCAAAATCAAGAATCACTGGGTACCAAGACACGAACCGCACTGTGCAATTTCATCCATGACATTAACGAAATGAAAAATGTAATTTTCGACGCTAACTTTTGGTTTATTTAATAAAGGTTGTGCCAACATGCACGCATTCTCATTAGAAGGGATAGATGTCTCAGAAATAAATTCTTTTTATGAATAAGGAACATTTTCAACGCTAACATTTGTAAATTACTACGGCTTTCACAGACGTTGTGTCAATTAATAAGACTTTCATAGAGGTTGTGCCAACTTTTACGCTATCTCATTAGATCTCAGTATTTTCTTTCTGCATTGAAGGCATTCCCCGTTACTTTGGAGAAAGAGAACAAAAGTGAATAACGTCTTTAATTTTTGTATGGGAAAAATCAGAGGCGATTATGTCAAAACTGAATTAACGCTGAATAGTGTGGTTTGGCGTGTATATTGGCACAACCTCTTTGGGGATAAATTTTTCAAATGCATATTTAAAATACTTGCAGATTTATAATATTCTTAAATCACACATGAATCGTTATATATTTCATTTCTTAATATCTTTGCATTTACAATTTTTAAACCACGAGAAATTAAAAAATTAAACAAACCCCTGTGTTCGAAATACCATTGTTCCCCAATACGCACATCAAAATTTGTTGTTCATGAGATTTGGGTATCTCACTTTCGCAATTTTCGCCGTTCCATTTTTGACGCTAGCTGACCGTCGTTATTTTGATTGAAATTAGTTTGTATATAAGTACTTGTTTGCATGCTTTGCGATTTTAACGATCAACGGTCCCTTTTCAACATACAGTTACCAACTATAACACTGAGTTGATTAAATTAAAAGTATATGACAATGGATGAGCTTTTAAACGAAGTGGTACCACAAGAGGATTTAGAGGTACTGATTGAGTTGAGGTCTTAGCTAATATAAAACTAAAGAGCAAGGCCGGTGGTTGACGTTTGTAGGTTGTTTAGCAGTACTCACTCGGAACTGTAAAACATCATCCATGAAAGCTATCTCACCCCTAGTGTCTTTCCTTCTACCCACTTAAAAAAATGTTATTCGCCGGCCCTGCTTATTAAGTGCATATGAACGTTCGAACATTGCAGAGGTTTGAAAAAAAATATCATCACGAGCTTGAGTTGGACGGGGAAGTTACCACAGAAACCAAATTTGAGTACGTAAATTTTATTACTATGAACTATGTATATTTTATTAGTTCATTACTTTTATTTCAATTTTAAATTAACGTGTAAAACTTTTTTCTTTATTACACGACAGGTACGCATTCTGTCTGGTTCGTAGTCGCTATACAAACGACATTAGAAAGGTGACTTAATCAGTGAGCCATAGATATGTAAATCTAGTACTATTTTATTAACAGGGAATTATGATATTGGAAGAGTTGGCACGTACCCATCCAGATGGAAGGCGTGACTATATTTATTATCTTGCATTTGGGAATGCTCGTATAAAAGAGTATACTTCTGGGTTGAAGTACTGCAGAGCTTTTCTGGATATTGAATCAAATGATCAAGTGCGCTCCCTTGAGGTAAGTTAATTTATGTGCAAATACATACACATAAAAATGTATTCTAACAAATAATGTATTTTAAAAATGTGAATTTCAGCAATACATTCAAAAACAAAGTGACCTTGAAGTGGCCAAGGGTATGGCTGTCGCTGGTGGAGCAGCCCTCGTACTAGGTGGAATATTGGGACTAGGCATTGCTATGGCTAGAAAGTAATTTTCAAAACTAATCTCAAGATATCGAAGTGATTAGTTATGATGCAATTCTTTTTAAATTTAATTTTTATCAGGTTAAATTTTAATAAAATTATGTATTTTGCATTTTTAGTAAACAAAAACGGGAGAAATAGTGAAAACCGTCATATTTTATGGAGTCTGAACCCCTCTGCACATCTCTGCGATTCAATTTTAAAAAGTATCATTTTCACATATTAATTTTTATATTAAAGTAATCCTTGTTAAACTAATAAATGTTATAGATCAATGGTGTAAATTGGGTCGAAGTGTTTGCGTCAGAAAAGCGAGAATACAAATGCCCTGTTCTAGGCCAAGCATTTTGTCCACTCTATGAAGCAATATTGCCCCATACCCATTGAGCTGGCATCTGTGTGCAATTCTATCAAATGTTGGGGGATAAATATGGTTATCCCCGGTTCTTGGGTTAAAACAGATATTATTTTCGAACGAATTTTTCATGTTCTAACAGCCAGACGAAATCGGAGTTTTTTTTTTAAGTAAGCGAATACAATGGCCATTCCTAGTTTAAATGAAAATCCAGCTCAAGGTCGCTAGCACAATCTGCAATCGATCTAAGGCTTCATCCTTAGTTTCGGCCATAATCAAACCGACATCGATGTACACTATGGTTTAAGTGTATGCAGATTACCCAACGCATTAACTATAGAGTGCTAAGACACAGACCAAACCAAAATGCATAGACAAAAACTCATATTGATCGCTAGCCATATCGAGACATGAGAAATAGCTTACCCCACGAAGCCCTGCAATCTGGTCAGAAATAAGAGACAATGGGGTCTTGTCTACAACAGTGTTCTCATTTAAAGCACGATAATCCACACAAAGACGATCATTATCATTTTTCTTTTTAACAAGCACGAATAATGTTAGAATTTAGGAGATCATGGATCTTATAGCGTACATTCCCTTTTTCATCTTCGCGAAGACTATACATAGGTCCGTCGCTGTACTGCTTTTTGTTTCCCGATGCCCTGAAGTTGCAAGAGTCTGTGGTATTCCCTCTATTAGCGAATCAGAATACCGTTTCAAAATGTTTTTTAAGGCCATTTTGTGAGAGTTACTAGGGCCGCTATTGGAATTTACAAGGTTTTCATAAATATTTTCAGCGTCTGTTGCTACACTAAAACCTTGGCTTAAGATTTCGCGGCCAATAAAAACATCGAATTTTAGGTATTTTTCCATAACAACGTGCAATAAATTCTCTAAGAAATACTGTTCAATATGTATGGTAGAAAGAAAATACTACAGAAGGAGTCCTTACATATGCATTAAGTTATACAATATTGTTAAGTCGTTTTCTGCGACACTTTCCTTGACCGATGAGCATTCATCTCCAGAGTCGAAGCAAAATGGAATTTGGAGGAGCCACAGTGCAACTGTGCACACGCTTCTCGAAGATCTTCTCGTTCTTGGCACTTGAAAAACCAATCTTTCACTCCAGAATGACTGCTCCCGTTCTGATTGTTTCCTCTTGCGTTCTGTCGCCTTTCCAGTCGGCTACGGCATTCGGAAATTTTGTGGTCAATCTTTCCCCAATGGTGACATTTCACTGGAAACTTTGATTTTTTTCCGCTCTGGGTCTGTTAAATATGCATCGCATTCCCTATAACGCTTCTTATATGCGTGAGCATGCAGCTGTTGTGGCTTATTGAGACTTTTTACGTTGGTAGTGTAGCGCAGCAAATCATTGCTGATTTGGGCCTGGTGTGCCAATGCTCCAAGTCTTTAACCTTCCACTTGGTAATGAGCGATGTACCAATTCGACTGCCATATTCTGCGAATCCCTCTCCAGATTTAACGCAATAATTTTCAGGATCAATATAATTTGGGACCTGAATACCAATAAATGGTAAAAGTTAGCAACAAGATCGATTTCTTGGAAAATAACTGTTAGAACCGTTATTTTTTTTAAGTTTTGGAGGATATTAATAAATAAAAATATCAATAATAAAAAAAGCTCCGGTCGCGTGTTGACGTGTATTCTTAACGCTCCGGAAAAACAAATAGTTACTCAGCCGAACAAAAACAAGAAGCCGCAACCACTTTTCAAGGTCGAGCTGGAGCCAGACAGCAGAACTTTGAAAAAAAACGCAGTGCACCCAATCTACAAGTTGCAGCACCTTCTGCACCGTAGGATCACAGTAGAAGAGCCGGACAAACGGAACGTGCCAGTGCAATGCACAAATTGCCAGGGATACGGACACACCAGGGCTTACTGCACCCTCAGGTCAGTTTGTGTAGCTTGTGGAAACTGCCACGGCTCCGAACCCTGCCCTGCCAACATGGAAGACTCTCTCACTAAAAAGTTTGGAAACTGCCAAGGAAACCACACAGCAAACTACAGAGGCTGTCCAGTCTACAAGGAGATGAAAAGTCGTATGCAACGAGCGACAACGGCACGCCAGAACATCTTCATGAAATCACAAACGACACCGGAAGTTTTCTTCGCAAAAGCAGCCAGGTCATCAATTGGGCCCTCAATTGCCACCAACGGTATTTCTTACGCCAGTGCTCTAAGATCAGGCACAGCTCACATAGAGCCGAAAATCGATAACATACAGCAGGCCATGGGGCAGCCACAATGTAACTTGGAAACTATGATGATAACTTTGCAACAAAATATGATGGAATTTATGTCCTTCATGAAAACCACCATACAAACTCTAATGCAAAACCAAAATATCTTGTTACAAATACTTTCAGCTCAGCAGTCCAAATAAATTATGCCTAGCCTTCGAATAACTCTGTGGAACGCCAACGGTGTTTCACGGCATATACCTGAAATAACTCAATTTCTGAACGAAAACCACATCGACGTTATGTTGCTGGCAGAAACGGACCTCACCAGCAAATATAACTTTCAAATACGGGGATACACGTTCTACGGCTCCGATCATCCAAATGGTAAAGCACATGGCGGAACCGGCATCCTAATAAGAGACCGCATCAAACACCACTTTCTCCAACGGTTTGCAAAAAATTTACTGCAAGCTACATCGATAAAATTACAAATGGGCAACTGCAACCTTGCCATTGCCGCTGTCTACTGCCCACCCCGCTTTACAGTCTCCGAAGACCAATTCATGGACTTCTAAAATTCACTTGGAGAGCGATTTATAGCAGCAGGTGATTACAACGCCAAGCACACACACTAGGGATCCCGTCTTGTGACCCAACATGGAACAAACTGGACTACGTTTCACCAGGCAGTCCTACATACTGGCCTACAGATCCTAGGAAACTACCTGATTTAATTGATTTTGCTGTGACAAAAAATATTCCTCGCAATCTAATATCTGCAAAATCGCTTTTGGATCTATCATCGGACCACTCACTAGTGCTAATAACTTTTCTTCAAAACCTGGAACTAATTGAGCACCCTTGCAGGCTGACGTTCAAAAAGTACGTTAGTTCCCACATTGAACTAACTCCACAGCTCAACATCAACTGCTGTGCCAATGCACTGTGCAGCCAAAGTCTCTACACCGCAAGGGAGGGATGAGCACACACACCAGCACAAGACTAACCTTGAAATGGAACAACTTATTTTGGGTAAAAGACGTTTGAGGCGTGCTTGGCAAACCAGCAGATCGCCATCCTTAAAACATAGCCTTAAGGAAGCTGGTCGCAGACTTACCAGGGCTCTAAGGCACGAAGAAGAAAAAGCACAACGCCAGTACATTGAGAAACTTTCACCCACCAGCACCAAGCATCCCTTGCGGAGGGCCCACCCAAATCTAAGTGCGCCGGCCGAAACAGTAACTCCCATAAGAGACTCTTCAGGCAGCTGGGCCAGAAGCGACAAAGACAGAGCTTGTACATTTGCTTTACACCTTCGAAATGTTTTTCAGTCAAACCCTGCAAAAAATGTATTTACACTAACGTCGCCGTCAATTCAAATTGGAACTGAGACGGCACCAATTCTGTTTCAACCAAACGAAGTTGCAAAAATCATCAGCAAGCAATTAAAAACGGAAAAGACCCCAAGAGGTGATCTAATAACTCCTAAGATGCTCATTAAACTCCCAAACTGTGCAGTTGAGGTAATTTGTAAACTCTTTAACGGGATTACACGACTTGGCTACTTCCCAAAAAAATGGAAAAAGTCGGTAATCATAATGATCCCAAAGCCAGGAAAAGATCACACAATACCAGCTTCATACAGACCGATAAGTTTACTCTCGTGTCTGTCAAAACTGATCGAAAAATGCCTTCTGACGCGCATAATCCCACATCTGAAAGCGCACAACGTTATTCCGGCACATCAATTTGGCTTTCGAGAAAGCAATGGAACAATAGAGCAAGTCTATAGATTAACAACAGAAATACGAACTGCATTCGAGCTTCGGGAATACTGCAGCGCGGTATTCCTTGATGTTGACATAACGTTTACTCTTAACAGACAAACGTGTCCCCCGCTAACTCTGAATAACACGCCACTTCCACAAGCAGACGATGTAACGTACCTTGGCGTCCACCTAGACAGGAGACTTACATGGCGGAGACATATCGAAGCTAAGAAAGTTCATCTAAAACTAAAATCCAATAGCCTCCATTGGCTCATAAACGCTCGCTCCCCCCTCTGCCTAGACTTCAAGGTCCTGCTCTACAATTCAACGCATAAGCAAGTCTGGACTTACGGCTCCCAATTGTGGGGAAACGCCAGCAGCAGTACAATCAATATTATCCAGCGAGCACAATCAAAAATCCTGAGAACTATCACTGGGGCACCTTGGTATGTTCGGAACGACAACATCCACAGAGATCTTGGCATTCTACTCGTAAAAGATGAAAGATCGAAACAAAAAGCGTCCTACCACACCAAACTAACTTCTCATCGAATCCAGCTCGCCAGGGGCCTAGCCAGGGTTTCCAACCGGACCCGATTACAACGAAATGACCTTTCAGCTCAGCAATAGTTATTAGAGCCCTTTCATCTCGCGTCAGTCTTCTATACTGTCAGATATAGTTTTAATTTAAGATTTTATATACTTTTGCATATGTAAAGAAAAAAAAAATTAATAAATTTTTCAGATGTTTGTATCGCAGTGAAAGCGACATTTCCAACCCTATACAATGCATAAATTCTTGATAAACAGGACTGAAAAAGTTGATATAGCCATGTCCGCCCGTTTTATACCGTTTCCGAGCCCAGCCTAAAAGCTATCGAATTTAAACTTTCGCAATCGTATTTCTTATGAGTAAGTAGATTAAATTTAAAAACGGCGGAGATCGCACGTGCATTTTCCATAGCTGTCATAGGAACTTCCAGGTCAAAATTTTAGATTTCACAGTTTTTTTTTTAATCTTAGTATTAATCGCTAGTTTAGCCCTAAAATATATTTTTATAGTAGATCAAACTTATACATTGACCGACCGTACAGCTGGCATACGATAGGGTAAAATTGATAAACTTGGTTTTTTTTTTAAAAACTATGTGTGTATCTCTTTTATTTTGGTTATATAATAGTATTATATAATCCCTAGACTACATGGATATAGAAAATTTGGCTTCTGTTCTCATTTTTATGTAAAGTTTTATTAAACAAGACACCTTTTGACAAGTTCTAATTAACGTGACGATCGTACCTCCAATAACTTCTGATATCAGATTTTGTGACGACTATTTAATATCTTATAAAAAAATTTCTTAATTTTTATTGAATTTATTTTTTAGCGTGTAATCGGAACGCCGCTTTGAAATTGTTAAGTAACATTGTTAAGTAAGTAAGTAATTGCCTTGCCCAGCTTTGTGCCGCTTACAAAACTAATCTGACAATACTCGATAATTGTACAGCATAGCTTCATTTAAAATGAACGTTGCGGGGGTCAGAAATAAAACTGTAAAACTCTAGTCAGCAAGCAAAGTAATTTGTTAATTTAAAAAGCAGTTTATATTTCTCATTTCTAAGTACACGGATATACTGAAAAATTTCTTATAGCTCAAACTAAATGTTATAGATTAATGAAAATGTTATGGCTGAGTAATAAATGTTTTTATTTTAATAATTTTTTTTTTATTTTAGTTATTTTTATTGCATTTTGAAAATGTTTTTCATTAAATTTTTTACACTGTGAATTTTTTGACTATTTTAATAAGTTTTTAATGTAATTGAACGCTCTTTTAATTAACATATAGCTGTCGGAACGTTTGAAGTAATGTTAGATGTCTTAACTTTTTTTTTAGTTAAATAATACACAGATTGAAGAAACCGAAAATACGGTTCTGACCTCTGTTAATACAAAAATTATTTTTTGTTTATAAAATCATGGCTTGTATTTCGATTTTACTTAAAAAAGCTTTAATAAGAATTTTTCATTATTCAAATCAAACGAAAACACGTCTTAATTGCTCAAACGAAAATTGCTACCAAATCGTGCCGGTCGCGAAATACGGTGTTTTTTGACTTCGGCAATACTGCCATCACCGAGGGTTGTCCTGCAATTGCTCTGATAGCATGAGGAAAGTGGCAGCCGGATTAAAAGATCCGAACGCAGAGCCTGAGGTATGTGGTATTATTCCGCGTGTATATTCGAAAGCACCAGATTTTCGGAAAATTATCCACCTAGTGTATAGAAGAGTCGGATCCGTGCACTTCTAGCATTGCTCAGTACTAAACTCGTCGGTGGTTATTTCCCCGACTTCCATTTGATAAACATTGTCACCTAAAACAAAAAAAAAGTTTTAAGTGTAATAAGCGGTAATCTAACAGGTTCCAACAAATAGGGATGTGAACAGTTAAGAGGAAGGACTCTGAAGACTGAGTAGATCAAGATTTATTAAGAGTTCGAGGCAGCTAGGTGTTATTCACCCCCTTCTGTATGGATACCGCGTAGCTTAGAAGTCGGCGCAGTGCATGTGGATATCGCCTGAGATCGAAGATTTGAATTGGCGTCGGCACGTCAGTGTGGTGTGTATAGTGGCCACACGTGGCTTAGGAATCGGCGCAGTGGTCGCGTCCGATGTGCAGGCTAGAGGAATCGCAGTCTCGTGAATCGCTGAGTCGGCTCCCCATGGATACGATTACAGCTAGACCACACCTGGCATGCGCGGAAGAGCTGTCGTGCCAAATCCAGGGACAGAAGTTTCTCGTCTCGGCCAACCAGTCTTAGAACCCCACAAGCTCGACTGCGTCAATTGCCGGGACCGACTTTCCCGCGACTACCTTAGCCTTCTACAATAAAGGCACACCTTCACTTACTTGTTCTAACTAAAGCACTAATATTTACCTTTTAACGGTATTAAACACACTGAACACTCTTATTTATATTTGTCTGGCTTGCCGATGCTCAAGAAAAAACTGACTTATATTTCGTACAGTTTGCTTTCCTTTGCCTTAAACCAGTGCGAATAAATAACTTGTGATATTTTATGCATCGAAATGCAATGAACAAGAGTTCTGCACGCGTCGCTGTCAAAGCGAAGTTGCCATACTTTAAGTTACAAAATCTTCCAGGTTTTTTTTATCGTATTTGCTATTACGCGCTTTCAGTTACGCGCGAGAGAGGTCGCACTATGCGACTCCGTCAACACAAGTGAACGATACGACTAGCTGACGCTCGTCTGCCTGCGTAACGCAACGTTCTCAAACTTCTATGGTATTTTCTTAAACTTATTTTGCTTCTTTTCTGCCTACGCACGCTTCGGGTAGTGGGAAAAAAAAAACACGATACGCGCGTCAGGATCATACTCTACGAGTGGCTTGAGGAATATCCGAATTTGCAGGGTAAGTATATTTCGCTAAATTAATTTAAATTCATTTTCCTATAAATTCTGGCCCTCACACCGACAGTTAACTCAGCCATAGTTACGTTTCGTGGTTAACTGAAAAAGGGCACTGTGAATTTTATCTCGAAAATATCACGTCCTTATGTCCTTTAAATGATACACGCATAATGATTTCTTGGCTTCATTCTCTAACTCAGAGTAGTTCGGGCTGATTTTCTTTGTAACGAATGCCTTTATGAACACAGGGGCTTACTTGCTATTGAACTTTTTCCCAGTATTGCTTTGAACGAAACTGCTAGCAAATAAGGTGTCCAACATTCGGATGTACCGATCGCCTACGCAAATTATTTACCTTGCATTTGCTGTATGAGATTCCGACGGATTAGGTAAAATAGTACCATTTAAATAGTACAATTTAGCTCATTCATTGAAGTCGAATGAGAAAGCGAGGTTTCAGCATCCACCGCGAGTGACAGATCGAGATTGCTGGGACGTACAGACATTTTCAACAACATTTTTAACCATTTGCAAATAAAATATTGATTTGCTTTGGTCCGTTTTTGATTTTACAACTGCTTGCTTGTTACATAAATTAATCCTAATTATATCTTGATCACTTGCCAAATAAAACTAATTACATCAAAATTCCTAGAAGGAACTATTAGCTTTTTGAAACAAGTTTAACGAAAAATTGGTGAAAACGAGGTATAAGGTAACGGTTGGTTCTGGTCGACTATTCCGTAAGAACTCGAAATACAATCCCGATTCCTAAAAATCTAGTTCTATTTACCTTTATCCACAGAAAAATTTTCGTGTTAATTCCGATTTCTCCAGATTGAGCTGGTTCCTAGATTTGTGTGGTCATCCCAAACCGTAAGCTCTCGGACTGTGTCCGCGTCTCCAAACACCAAATTTATAGTAAGCTTCAATCAACTGAGAAATTAAATGAAACTGAATCTACCAAAAGATTAACAAACAAGAAGCAAGCAATATTGTAAAGCCAAAGCTCCTCCTAGCGTCCTAGGGTTTTCGTACTTAGAAATGGAATTCCTCAAATACTTTTCGACTAACATTAAGTTTTCGCGGGCCCAACGTTGGGCGCCTTTTGTTGTTGTTGTGGTATTCCGCGTGTGTTGGCATGCGACACCATCAGATGTTCGGAAAATAATCTATCTAGTGTATAGAAGAGTCGGAGTAGTGCACTTCTAGCATTGCTCCGTACTAAAATCGTCGGACTAAAATGTTATATGCACTAAGCGATAATCTAACAAGTTCCAAACAAATAGGGATGTGAGCAGACTGTTTGATAAGCGGACGGACTTTGAAGTAAATCAAGATTTATTAAGAGTTCGGGGTAGCTAGGTGTTATTCACCCACTGATCTGTACCCTCCCAACCTTGATACAACGTGAGAAATTTGGCGGTTATCCCTTCATTGAGTTTATTTATGTATTCACATATTTAATTCACCTAACAGCAGCATTGCATTTAAAACGCGGACTTACGTGGTTCAAATTAATCAAACATTTTGAATTTAAATTCAAATTCTTACTTCTTAGGAACATATTTATAATTACGCTTCCGGTGCATTCAACTGTTCAAACTTCATGTTATTAACGATAAAATATTAACGGTATATCTTTTCTTAACATTATCATTACCCAAATGTAAATTAAAGTATCAAGTAACTATGTATATATACGCTTAATCGACACACAATCAAATCCCCAAAAATGTTATAGTCAGAAAATGCAATGTAAGGTTTTCATTCACTTCCGTAAGATTCCGTTGACGCAAGTTCGGTGGGCCCATCGAAAATGCTGTAGCAAATTATTTCATGAAAAATATATTAAGAAAGTTAGTGACTGGATTGATTGGATTATCACCATAGTGATACTAACGCAAGTGTACGCGAACTTAAATTAAATCATTAAAATCCTTCCTTACAATAATTATTCAAAGATTTGTCACATAGCGGATATCGCGTGGTTTTGAAGTCGGCGAGGTGCATATGGATACCGCGTGGTTTAGAAGTCGGCGCAGTGCATGTGGATATCGCCTGAGATCGAAGATTTCCTAAGCCGCACGTGGCTTGGCGTCGGCGCGTCAGCATAGAGTAAGAAACTATATAGAGGCACCATTTGCTCTGACGCTCTCTGGAGTGACTTTTCCAGTGATGCCACCTAGACTAAAAAACGGGAAAATTTCAGTCTCTCACGGTTCGATTCGAACTTGTAATTCGGTCCCGCGGTGAGTTTCTGCAGCTGAACTGCTCGCTCTCATTGCTAAGGGCTGGTGCGAGCAGTGCAATTGTAAGTTCGCTGCGGGACCGAAATCAAGGGTTAGCTTCGAACATGGCTCTCAGCAGAGCTTGGGCAGAGGTCTGGGCAGAGCAAATGTTCTTACTCTATGGCCTAGAAGTCGGCGCAGTGTATATGAATGCCGCTTGAGGACGAAGATTTCTATGCCGTACGTGGGTTGGCGTCGGTGCAGTGGTCGCAGGTTACAGGAATCGCAGGCTTGTGAATCGCTGAGTCGGCTCACCATGGATACGATTACAGCTAGACCACACCTGGCATGCGCCGAAGAGATGTCGTGCCAAATCGAGGGACAGAATTTTCTCGTCTCGGCCAACCAGTCTCGACTGCGTCACTGGCCGGCCTGGACAGACTCTCCTGCGACTACCTTAGCCTACTATAATCTTCACTTAATTGTTCTATCTAAAGCACTAATATTTACCTTTGGGTGGTATTAAACACACTAAACACTATAATTTATATTTGTCTGGATTGCCGATGCTCAAAAAAAAAACTCACTAATGTTTCGCAAGTGGGTGTACAGCTTACTTTTCTTTGCCTTAAATCAGTTTGCGTGCACATTCTTTTACGCTTCGAAATGCAACGAACGTGTGAGGACGCTCAAGGCGCCTCACATTTTCCCCACTCAAAAAAACCCAGTATCTCAGCTATTGAAGGCAGTATTATGTTCTCATTACATGTTAAGTTTCCAAATATAGATTTTAAGCTTAAAACCTAAGTTATCCTAGTTTCAAATATAAGAGCGCGAGATTGCCAGTGTTGATCAGCAAGAACGGTCAGCTGGCCAGTCGGGTCGAAAGTCGATCGTATCGATAAGTTATCGCAATCACCCGTGAACATGCGAGCGTGCTGTTACGCAAAGCGTGCTGTTAAAGTCAAGCTTAGGCGCGATAAGTTATCACAATCACCCGTGAATATGCGAGCGTGCTGTTAAGCAAAGCTTGCTGTTAAAGGCAAGCTTAGCGCAGATGGCGCGAACGTGCTGTTAAGCGCGATAAGTTATCGCAATCACCCGTGAACATGAGAGCGTGCTGTTAAGCAAAGCTTGCGTCTCTGAGGTGTGTTTTCTCTACGCAATACGAACGCTTACCAGACCGGGGAAAAGCGCGGGAAACTACCGCCGCCCTTTTCTACTCACGTCCAGGTTAGGGACAGCTAATAATATTAGTGAACTTCGGGGAGTGCTTTTTCGGGTTGGCCAGGTTGCCGCATTGCGTTTCCGAGGTTTGTTTTCTCTACGCAACGCGGACACCAAAGCTACCCACGTGACCGGCTATGCACCGGCTAGTAAAATTAAGTGAATTTCACGGAGGGGCTTTTCGGGCCAGTGAGGCTTTTTAGTTGCGTCTCCGAGGTTTGTTTTCTCTACGCAACGTGGACGCCAAAGCTGCCCGCCTGCCCATCCACGTCGGACAAGCTCCCGTATTTTGTTTCGGAGGTTTACTCTGCGCAATCCGTACGGTTGCCGGACGGGCAAATTTCCGTCGATTTCCCCGCGCCCTCCCCTTAAATCTACGCCGGTCCCGTTTTCGTATTGCGTCTCCGAGGTATTGTTTTCTCTACGCAACACGGACGACGAGGCCGGCCACGTGATCCCGATAACAAAATCCCGGCGGCAACTCCCAGTCCCGTTTCCGTCCTACAAATTTAACTATAGAGGACTCTGGCCGGACTGAAGCCTACCCCAGCCTATGAAAAAAAGTCCTTACAGTTTGGCGCCCGAGCAGGGACGACTCAGGGGCGACCTAGGTATCATGTAGGAGTTGGGTTTTTTTTGTGGTATCAACCGCATGGCTTAAAGACCCATGTCCAGCCGTGAGATTTTGTTTTGATTAGGAGCACCCAAGATTTAAGAGCCTAGACAAAGAGTAAATAGGGAAATCGGTACTGCCACTTACGACAACGCCAATCTACTCCGCAATTGCGCCGCCCACCACGAGCATCCCAGCGACCAACAGCGCCGCACCGAGCGCTTAGCCAGCCCGCTCACACCAGGAGCACCCCGGAGGCCAGCTCCGCCGCCGACTTGCTGCCCAGCCGCGCCACCTACAGCACTCACCGCGACGAGGACACAATCATTACGCTCACCGTGGACACCGGATCCAGCCAGGTGGATGAACTGCGACTCCGGCTCGCATCGTTCATCGGAGGGTCCAACCACAGCCCGGCGCTCCGGGAACGCTTCGCCGCATTGGAGGCCATTTACCCTAAGGCTCCTACACCAAAGGTAGTGACCATCCGGTCCACCTCACCGATGCCCGGCGCAGGGTGCACCCTTCGTGCCGTCCCCAGAACATCGTCACACGAGCCCAGGACGCGGAGTCCAAGGCTCCAACCCCGCGGCCCGATCGCCACCCCAGCATATGTCAGCAGCCGCGTTCGCTGAAAAGCTTCGAGGATGGGGCGTCCTTTTCGATGGACAAACCGACCCCCTGCACTTCATGGAACGAGTCGAGGAAGGCTCTACAGCATACAGCGTCCAAAACAGCGACATCCCACGGGCCATCGCTGGCTTGCTATCAGGCCGCGCCGAACGCTGGTACCGAGCCAACCAGATGCACGCCGTGTCCTGGGAAACTTTCAAGCGGGAGTTCTTGAAGTTTTTCCTCCCTCCACGGTATTATCAGCGCCTGGAGGATGCAATCAGGGCCCGCCACCAGCAAGGCGGCGAGCCTTTCAAATTCTATGTGGTAAAAGTACGCCTGATGATGCAACGGGCGAACTACTCGTTCGACCAGGAGCTCGAAAGCATCTACGAGAACCTGCTGCCGGAGTATCAACTCTTCATAGGGCTCTATGAATTCTCCTCACTGGAAGGGTTGACGCAACTAGCCACCACGTTCGAAATAGCTCGGGATCGAGACCCAGTAAGAAAAGCAGCACTAGTCCCATCCGTCAGTGGTAGCTACACTACAAGGAGCAGCCCTCCGCCCGGCCCTCGCCGACGAGAGCCCATACGACCAGTGGCGACGCCTTTCGGCACACCGAGTCCAGCGATATCAAACCGGATGATCTCCCAGGAGGCGGAAACACCCGTCGACGTGGCCCGAGCCTACAATCGCTGCGCGGAGGTGGGACACTTCGTCCGGGAATCCCAGAACCAACCAGTCCTATACTGCTGGGACTGCGGGAAACGTGCACCATTGACTGCTGCCGCCAGTCGGGAAACAGTCGGGGTCCTCGCACACACAGGGAGCAGGCGGCGACCTACCCAGCGCTCCCCCACCATTAGATCCACCTCTCCGTTTGACGGAAGGCCGGATCGTCGCCACGGTTTCCATCGAGGGACAACTCTTCTCGGCAACAATCGACATGGGAGCTTCCAGAAGCTTTGTCAGCGAAGCGGTCGACAACCGACTCGATTCGGGTCGAAACATCAAAGAGGTTCGCACCCAAATATCCCTGGCGGACGGATCCCCAAAGGAAGTCACCAAGGCCCTGCACGCACAAGCGCGCCTAGGCCAACAACATGTTCGCATGACCCTCCTGGTCCTGCCAACGATATTGGACGAGGTGATCCTCGGGATTGACTTCCTCTTCAGCATCCGGGCAACCCTAATCTGGGGTCAAGTGTGCCTCCAGCTAGCCCCGCCTGCCACACGAAGGGCCGACCCAGGTCCAGCCATCCGAGCGGCGCCCACAGCGGCGACCGCCCACCTTTCGGACCCACCGGCTTCTACCCAGCGGACAACAAGGACCAACGAGGGGGCCACAACGGGTCCCATACCATCCCCAAGGCATCACATCACGTCGACCGCGGGCCAGAACCCAACCCCAGTTCCATCGGAGCACTCCCCTCCACCGATCCTCCCCGATACTACCACGGAAATAACAACGGCCGATGTCACCATCAAGAAAACAAGTACAACCTCCAGTCGCTACCGGATGGCGCCGTGGCCAAGAACAGGAACCCTTTTCGGAAGTATCTCGCGAGTCAGGAACGCTTAGCCAGCACAACGACAGGAACGTCGTCCGACGGCCCGGATATGCCACAATCTTCCCCGGGAAGCCCGCAGGGAATCGGGAAGTATCAACTACCCGCCCATCCGGACACAGAGCACGCTCAGAGGCGCAATCCGTTCCGGAAGCATTGCCCTCACGGACACCTGGGCACAGTCGCGGAAACAGCGGTATTATCCCAAGAACCCGGCCATGCAGCGTATCATCAACGAGCAGGTGGACGAACTGCTGCAGGACGGACGAATCGAACCCTCTGAAAGAAGATAGGGGACATGCGAATGTGCGTTGACTATCGTCAACTCAACGCACACTCCATACCCGACGCGTACCCGCTTCCACGCATCAACCTCTATCCTGGAACGTCTACGAGCGCCCGGTACATCTCCACGTTGGACCTCAAAAACGGGTACTGACAAATTCCCATGGCAGAAGCCAGTCGGGAATGCACTGCATTCACCGTCCCCGGAAGTGCACTATTCCACTGGACGTGGACTCTTCCACCGCCATCTCGGAATCGCAACTTGGTACAAACGTTTTGTCCAAGACTTTGCCTCCCTAGTTCAACCAATGTCGCGTCTTCTGAGGAAGGGAGTAAAGTGGACCTGGGAAGAACCCCAACAGCAGGCGTTCGATTTACTTAAGGCGTGACTGACGTCCGCCCCGGTATTGGCCTGCCCAAATTTTGAGTACAAGTTCCAACTTCAGACGGACGCCAGCGACAAAAGACTCGGCGCGGTCCTCACCCAGAGTAATCGCCTACGTGAGCCGTCGACTCGAGCGGGCAGAGGAGAACTACTCGGCCACGGAAAAGGAGTGCCTCGCCATTGTGTGGGCCACCCGAAAGCTACGTTGCCACCTGGAGGGTTATAAGTTCGACGTGATCCCAAATCACCTGGCCCTCAAATAGTTGAATTCCATTAACAATCCCACGGGACGAATAGCTCGATGGGCATTGGAACTTCAACAGTACCAGTTCGACGCACTTTACGGAAAGGGAAAATACAACGTGGTCGCCGACGCCCTCTCCCGGCAACCACTCGGAAGACTCCAGTTACTGGCGGAACTTAAGTGCCACTGCAATTGGGTACGAAATATGCAGGAGCAGGTCCAAAGACGTCCCGAGAAATTTCCGGACTACTCCCTGGATAATGTACAGCTCTATAGACACATAGGGCATCCCACAGGCGTCAGGGTAGGCAACCCCTGGAATGTGTGCGTACCCCGAGAACAGCGTCAACGCGTACTAGGAGAATGCCACGACCATCCCTCCTCCGGGCACCTGGGCATCTGGAAGACACTCAGGAGGATCGCCCAACGTTACTTCTGGCCTGGACTTCATCGGGACGTGGTACGGTATGTCACTAGCTGTCTGACCTACAAGGTTAGCCAGGGTAAACCAGCTGGCAAGATGATCACTCGTATCAACGTGACTGCACGGGGAGAAGTCATCGTGGCCCTCCGCCCACTTCTTTAACCACCCCGAAGAAAAGGGGGGGTGTGAGGACGCTCAAGGCGCCTCACATTTTCCCCACTCAAAAAAACCCAGTATCTCAGCCATTGAAGGCAGTATTATGTTCTCATTACATGCTAAGTTTCCAAATATAGATTTTAAGCTTAAAACCTTAGTTATCAAATATAAGCGCGCGAGATTGCCAGTGTTGATCAGCAAGAACGGTCAGCTGGCCAGTCGGGTCGAAAGTCGATCGTATCGATAAGTTATCGCAATCACCCGTGAACATGCGAGCGTGCTGTTACGCAAAGCGTGCTGTTAAAGTCAAGCTTAGGCGCGATAAGTTATCACAATCACCCGTGAATATGCGAGCGTGCTGTTAAGCAAAGCTTGCTGTTAAAGGCAAGCTTAGCGCAGATGGCGCGAACGTGCTGTTAAGCGCGATAAGTTATCGCAATCACCCGTGAACATGAGAGCGTGCTGTTAAGCAAAGCTTGCGTCTCTGAGGTCTGTTTTCTCTACGCAATACGAACGCTTACCAGACCGGGGAAAAGCGCGGGAAACTACCGCCGCCCTTTTCTACTCACGTCCAGGTTAGGGACAGCTAATAACATTTAGTGAACTTCGGGGAGTGCTTTTTCGGGTTGGCCAGGTTGCCGCATTGCGTTTCCGAGGTTTGTTTTCTCTACGCAACGCGGACACCAAAGCTACCCACGTGACCGGCTATGCACCGGCTAGTAAAATTAAGTGAATTTCACGGAGGGGCTTTTCGGGCCAGTGAGGCTTTTGAGTTGCGTCTCCGAGGTTTGTTTTCTCTACGCAACGTGGACGCCAAAGCTGCCCGCCTGCCCATCCACGTCGGACAAGCTCCCGTATTTTGTTTCGGAGGTTTACTCTGCGCAATCCGTACGGTTGCCGGACGGGCAAATTTCCGTCGATTTCCCCGCGCCCTCCCCTTAAATCTACGCCGGTCCCGTTTTCGTATTGCGTCTCCGAGGTATTGTTTTCTCTACGCAACACGGACGACGAGGCCGGCCACGTGATCCCGATAACAAAATCCCGGCGGCAACTCCCAGTCCCGTTTCCGTCCTACAAATTTAACTGTAGAGGACTCTGGCCGGACTGAAGCCTACCCCAGCCTATGAAAAAAAGTCCTTACAGTTTGGCGCCCGAGCAGGGACGACTCAGGGGCGACCTAGGTATCATGTAGGAGTTGGGTTTTTTTTGTGGTATCAACCGCATGGCTTAAAGACCCATGTCCAGCCGTGAGATTTTGTTTTGATTAGGAGCACCCAAGATTTAAGAGCCTAGACAAAGAGTAAATAGGGAAATCGGTACTGCCACTTACGACAACGCCAATCTACTCCGCAATTGCGCCGCCCACCACGAGCATCCCAGCGACCAACAGCGCCGCACCGAGCGCTTAGCCAGCCCGCTCACACCAGGAGCACCCCGGAGGCCAGCTCCGCCGCCGACTTGCTGCCCAGCCGCGCCACCTACAGCACTCACCGCGACGAGGACACAATCATTACGCTCACCGTGGACACCGGATCCCCCGCCGCCAGTCGGGAGACCCAGCCACTCCCAACTCATCATCCAGCAGCCATCCGCTCGACGCCCACTCAGAGGTCCTACAGCAGCGGACATGAAAACGGACCTAGAACGAAAAGCGTCGGAGGACGCAGAAGAAAAACCAGCTTTGTTAACCGCCGCTCAGATCGAGGAGGGGAGCTTCTCCGAGTCTGACGACGCATCCGCGACCCAAGCCATGGGGGTCAGGTGGCGGACGAAAGCTCTACTCAAGGAGTTCGGTTTGAACACCCACGGCCAGGTGGATGAACTGCGACTCCGGCTCGCATCGTTCATCGGAGGGTCCAACCACAGCCCGGCGCTCCGGGAACGCTTCGCCGCATTGGAGGCCATTTACCCTAAGGCTCCTACACCAAAGGTAGTGACCATCCGGTCCACCTCTCCGATGCCCGGCGCAGGGTGCACCCTTCGTGCCGTCCCCAGAACATCGTCACACGAGCCCAGGACGCGGAGTCCAAGGCTCCAACCCCGCGGCCCGATCGCCACCCCAGCATATGTCAGCAGCCGCGTTCGCCGAAAAGCTTCGAGGATGGGGCGTCCTTTTCGATGGACAAACCGACCCCCTGCACTTCATGGAACGAGTCGAGGAAGGCTCTACAGCATACAGCGTCCGAAACAGCGACATCCCACGGGCCATCGCTGGCTTGCTATCAGGCCGCGCCGAACGCTGGTACCGAGCCAACCAGATGCACGCCGTGCCCTGGGAAACTTTCAAGCGGGAGTTCTTGGAGTTTTTCCTCCCTCCACGGTATTATCAGCGCCTGGAGGATGCAATCAGGGCCCGCCACCAGCAAGGCGGCGAGCCTTTCAAATTCTATGTGGTAAAAGTACGCCTGATGATGCAACGGGCGAACTACTCGTTCGACCAGGAGCTCGAAAGCATCTACGAGAACCTGCTGCCGGAGTATCAACTCTTCATAGGGCTCTATGAATTCTCCTCACTGGAAGGGTTGACGCAACTAGCCACCACGTTCGAAATAGCTCGGGATCGAGACCCAGTAAGAAAAGCAGCACTAGTCCCATCCGTCAGTGGTAGCTACACTACAAGGAGCAGCCCTCCGCCCGGCCCCCGCCGACGAGAGCCCATACGACCAGTGGCGACGCCTTTCGGCACACCGAGTCCAGCGATATCAAACCGGATGATCTCCCAGGAGGCGGAAACACCCGTCGACGTGGCCCGAGCCTACAATCGCTGCGCGGAGGTGGGACACTTCGTCCGGGAATCCCAGAACCAACCAGTCCTATACTGCTGGGACTGCGGGAAACGTGCACCATTGACTGCTGCCGCCAGTCGGGAAACAGTCGGGGTCCTCGCACACACAGGGAGCAGGCGGCGACCTACCCAGCGCTCCCCCACCATTAGATCCACCTCTCCGTTTGACGGAAGGCCGGATCGTCGCCACGGTTTCCATCGAGGGACAACTCTTCTCGGCAACAATCGACATGGGAGCTTCCAGAAGCTTTGTCAGCAAAGCGGTCGACAACCGACTCGATTCGGGTCGAAACATCAAAGAGGTTCGCACCCAAATATCCCTGGCGGACGGATCCCCAAAGGAAGTCACCAAGGCCCTGCACGCACAAGCGCGCCTAGGCCAACAACATGTTCGCATGACCCTCCTGGTCCTGCCAACGATATTGGACGAGGTGATCCTCGGGATTGACTTCCTCTTCAGCATCCGGGCAACCCTAATCTGGGGTCAAGTGTGCCTCCAGCTAGCCCCGCCTGCCACACGAAGGGCCGACCCAGGTCCAGCCATCCGAGCGGCGCCCACAGCGGCGACCGCCCACCTTTCGGACCCACCGGCTTCTACCCAGCGGACAACAAGGACCAACGAGGGGGCCACAACGGGTCCCATACCATCCCCAAGGCATCACATCACGTCGACCGCGGGCCAGAACCCAACCCCAGTTCCATCGGAGCACTCCCCTCCACCGATCCTCCCCGATACTACCACGGAAATAACAACGGCCGATGTCACCATCAAGAAAACAAGTACAACCTCCAGTCGCTACCGGATGGCGCCGTGGCCAAGAACAGGAACCCTTTTCGGAAGTATCTCGCGAGTCAGGAACGCTTAGCCAGCACAACGACAGGAACGTCGTCCGACGGCCCGGATATGCCACAATCTTCCCCGGGAAGCCCGCAGGGAATCGGGAAGTATCAACTACCCGCCCATCCGGACACAGAGCACGCTCAGAGGCGCAATCCGTTCCGGAAGCATTGCCCTCACGGACACCTGGGCACAGTCGCGGAAACAGCGGTATTATCCCAAGAACCCGGCCATGCAGCGTATCATCAACGAGCAGGTGGACGAACTGCTGCAGGACGGACGAATCGAACCCTCTGAAAGAAGATAGGGGACATGCGAATGTGCGTTGACTATCGTCAACTCAACGCACACTCCATACCCGACGCGTACCCGCTTCCACGCATCAACCTCTATCCTGGAACGTCTACGAGCGCCCGGTACATCTCCACGTTGGACCTCAAAAACGGGTACTGACAAATTCCCATGGCAGAAGCCAGTCGGGAATGCACTGCATTCACTGTCCCCGGAAGTGCACTCTTCCACTGGACGTGGACTCTTCCACCGCCATCTCGGAATCGCAACTTGGTACAAACGTTTTGTCCAAGACTTTGCCTCCCTAGTTCAACCAATGTCGCGTCTTCTGAGGAAGGGAGTAAAGTGGACCTGGGAAGAACCCCAACAGCAGGCGTTCGATTTACTTAAGGCGTGACTGACGTCCGCCCCGGTATTGGCCTGCCCAAATTTTGAGTACAAGTTCCAACTTCAGACGGACGCCAGCGACAAAAGACTCGGCGCGGTCCTCACCCAGAGTAATCGCCTACGTGAGCCGTCGACTCGAGCGGGCAGAGGAGAACTACTCGGCCACGGAAAAGGAGTGCCTCGCCATTGTGTGGGCCACCCGAAAGCTACGTTGCCACCTGGAGGGTTATAAGTTCGACGTGATCCCAAATCACCTGGCCCTCAAATAGTTGAATTCCATTAACAATCCCACGGGACGAATAGCTCGATGGGCATTGGAACTTCAACAGTACCAGTTCGACGCACTTTACGGAAAGGGAAAATACAACGTGGTCGCCGACGCCCTCTCCCGGCAACCACTCGGAAGACTCCAGTTACTGGCGGAACTTAAGTGCCACTGCAATTGGGTACGAAATATGCAGGAGCAGGTCCAAAGACGTCCCGAGAAATTTCCGGACTACTCCCTGGATAATGTACAGCTCTATAGACACATAGGGCATCCCACAGGCGTCAGGGTAGGCAACCCCTGGAATGTGTGCGTACCCCGAGAACAGCGTCAACGCGTACTAGGAGAATGCCACGACCATCCCTCCTCCGGGCACCTGGGCATCTGGAAGACACTCAGGAGGATCGCCCAACGTTACTTCTGGCCTGGACTTCATCGGGACGTGGTACGGTATGTCACTAGCTGTCTGACCTACAAGGTTAGCCAGGGTAAACCAGCTGGCAAGATGATCACTCGTATCAACGTGACTGCACGGGGAGAAGTCATCGTGGCCCTCCGCCCAGGACGCTCAAGGCGCCTCACATTTTCCCCACTCAAAAAAACCCAGTATCTCAGCCATTGAAGGCAGTATTATGTTCTCATTACATGCTAAGTTTCCAAATATAGATTTTAAGCTTAAAACCTTAGTTATCAAATATAAGCGCGCGAGATTGCCAGTGTTGATCAGCAAGAACGGTCAGCTGGCCAGTCGGGTCGAAAGTCGATCGTATCGATAAGTTATCGCAATCACCCGTGAACATGCGAGCGTGCTGTTAAGAAAAGCTTGCTGTTAAAGGCAAGCTTAGCGCAGATGGCGCGAACGTGCTGTTACGCGCGAGCGTGCTGTTAAAGGCAAGCTTAGTGCTGGTAACGCGAGCGTGCTGTAAGGCGCAAAAACAAGCGTGTCGACGTGGCACAGTGATCCGCTGAGATCGATCTCTTTCTTTTGCGGCAGCCGAACAGGACGGACCGCCAGGAAAACTTAGCGGAAGGAACCAGCCGGACGGGCAAATTTCCATCGATTTCCCCGCGCCCTCCCCTTCGCTCCGCGCAGGTCCCAGTCGAAATCCCCGCAAGTTAAATCTACGCCGGTCCCGTTTTCGTATTGCGTCTCCGAGGTATTGTTTTCTCTACGCAACACGGACGACGAGGCCGGCCACGTGATCCCGATAACAAAATCCCGGCGGCAACTCCCAGTCCCGTTTCCGTCCTATAAAATTTAACTGTTGAGGACTCTGGCCGGACTGAAGCCTACCCCAGCCTATGAAAAAAAGTCCTTACAAACGAGTGTTCTGGCACGCGTTGCTGCCAGCGAACAATGCGAAGTTGCCTACTTCAAGTAACAGAATCCTTCCAGGTTTTTTTTTCTGGTTTTTGCTCTTACACGGCATGACCAATCCTAAAAAAGTGTACGATAAGGAATGTTTAATTTTCATAAACAATATTTCGACATTGTTTAGTATTCCTAAAATTTCACAGCAGTCCACATCGTCCCTACGAAACCTTATCGATACTGTTTCATCGATTTACGGTTCTTTGTTATCGATAGGAGACGATACTAAAATTTCGAATGCAATGCTGACTTATCACGTCTTGAACAAAGTCGACCCATTGTCGAGCAAACAACATAACCGTAGCTCATTTTCGTGTTCTTCCACCAACAGTTAGGCCCAGCAAACTTGAAGATATTGCAATGCTGGAGGTGAAGTTGCGAATAAATGGAAGTGAGTTCTCATTCGATTTTTGGATATTAAAATCGATCTCAGGGTACCATCCTGACCAGTCTGTGAACGTGGATGACTGGAGAATATTAAATAACCTACCTTTAGCAGACCCATATTTAAGAATAGATATGTTGATTGGAGCAGAATCGTTTTTCGAACTGTTAGCTTTTGGTCAAATTGAACAAGGTCCTGACCGTCGAACTCTGCAGAAGAGCCATCTAGGTTGGGTTGTTTTTGGAAGATAAGCCCAAGGTGTTGTGAATGGTTTCAGTCGCAGTGAAGAGCCTTTTGTAACGATTGATAGTTTTGGTCACTGGAGGAAATACCATCTTTACAGAAAATATTGTCACCTGAGCATAAATTATGTAAAGAACATTACCGAAAAACATCTCAGGTATTCCCATCCGGTCGGAAGAGACCCCTCTGAATCCTTGAGATTGGTTAAGCACAAAATATGGAACTGGACCAGCCCCATTTCTAGCTTTTTAAAAAGGTCTGTAAAACGTTCATTTCCTAGAGCTTCTGAAGATATTGGATCCGACTTTTACGTTGATGATATGTTGAGTGGTGCTGAATGCGTAGAGGAGCTAAGGACTATTAAGTCTGAAGTGTCTCAGGTTCTTCAAACTGCAGGATTTGAATAGACAATGTGGTTTCCTAATTCAAATCCATACCTATCTCGGATTTAGTGTCAACTAAGGCGTTATGAACATAGTGGTTGCCTAAAGAAGATACATTTAAGATTCAAATTGACAATGCTGTCATGGGTTTCCGAGCGAAAAAACGGAACAAGCTATCGGAACTTTAGCTTAATAAGTTCAATTGGGATGAGCCAATTTCGATGCAATTGGAAACAGCATGGAACATATTAAAAAATACCAATGACCATACAACATATAGACTGGTCATTTCATACAACGATTTTGGACACAAAAAAACGGCAAGCGGGAGGCCCCCCGTGCTCACAGCAGCACGCCCCTGCACTTCGTGTGCGTTCGGGTTTTTTGCTCTCTCATTCTTATTCTCATTTTTATACTCGCGCACTCATTGCACGAGTTCAGTCGTTCAGTCGCAGAGAGGCGCTTTTTGAAGAAGGCTGCCCTGCGCTTGAATTCGTCTTTGTATGTATGCGTGATCATGCATTCTCATACACGGGAGCATGTGTGCGTTTATTTCATTTCGGCGCATCAAGAATATTTTGTCTTATGCCACTATTCAAACTTGGTACCCTAAGAATATGGGCGCATTTACTATTGGGTTATGATAAAAATATCAATATTATATGTTATATAATGAGATGAGAACAGGGTATATCGCAGTCGTGTCACTTAAAACACCGACTGCTCTTCAGTGGTTGAGAAAACTTTAAAATAAATCAGCTTGTGTCGATGTATTGCGAGCGGTTGGTGCCTGCAAACCCTACCGACGATTGCTTTTAAGGGGAGCGGGCTTTAAATGTTGTTTAAATGTTGTGTTTAGTGATCTTTGGTTGATTTATTTTTTAATGATTCGCAGTGTAATTTTAATTGATTTTTGTGGACCAGTTTATACGATATTGAAAAGGAAGGCCTCTTACATTGCCCTAGTTATTTTTTTAGCGTACAAAGCGGTTCATCAAGAAATTGTTTCAGATTAAACCACAGACTCCTTTTTATTGGCTTTTCAAGGGTTCATTAGGCACCGAGGATGTCCCCAAGTCGTTCATTGCGACAACGCGACGAACATCGTCGGACAGGCGGGCTGCTACACTCCCCAACACTCCAAACCCCGGACCAGGCGGCTCAGTAGCTTGCGGGGATGGCGTCTTGTCTCGTCAGCCAGGCAAATGTTTTTGCGGCGATGGTCCCTGGTATGTGCTGGGACTTCAAATTCGGGGCAAGTGCCACCAGGAGCAGCCCAGGAGCAGTCATCGTAAATTAAGTTTATTGTAAGTAAGTTTAGGGCGAAGGCGGGAGCACAATAAATCGTCTTTGCCAACTTTTGTTAAGCTAGGCTCTAAGTACTTTTATAGAAATTAAATACAAGCACTCGTTAAATTTGATTTGATTCGATCGGACGCATTTTTTTTCATTTCGTTGTCACACCACCAAGCTCCTTTTCGTTGATTTTAATTAGAAAAAATATTCTAAGAATTTAAGAAGCTATAACAAAACATGAATATCGCATCTTCGACGCACAAAATTTCTGATTTAAAATTTTGTGACGAAAAATTATTAAGCATTAAACTTAGTAAGTTTTTTTGTTCGTCGCGCTCCAACAAAGCTTTTTATTTTTGTTCTCTTATTTGTTGAACATCTTTTGAACGGATTATCGGGTTGAGATTACCGAGGTGTCGTTGGAAGCGCTATTAAGGCTTAAATACAACAGTCAGTTTTTTGTGCTCCTGCGACCCCAACTGCTCCAATATCGGGACACCATTTTTTCGCACTTTTAATCCCATTTATCCAGAAACAAATGACTTTCTAAAACTTTTAGTATGCACAAACTCTTATGAAACAGCTACCATTCGATTTATCATTATTTATTAAGATCGGTCTATTATTTCCTGATTTCGAATTTTGCGGCTATATATAGTAGTCTCCTTGCGCACGCTTTCCGGTACTCAGCGTGATGAGCACAAAATGCTAATGAAAAAGATCTGAAATGGGTTGAAATTATAAACGCTGAACAACTCCCAAAAACTTTATTTAGGGAAAAATGTGTTATGTATCGAAAGTTGCACAATCTCAAAACCTATAAGGACTCGTAATTAAAATAAATCTATACAGGCGTTAAAAATCATTAAAAAGGAAAAAAAAATTATTTTAGCTGTTTCCGCAATTGTTTTATAGCCTGGTTCCATTGCCGCATTAGTGGATTTTTTAAATGTACCTGATTCCATTGGCGCATTTGCATTTACTTAATGCTACTCCGACTTGTGAGTGGCACGAACAGCTGATCTGGGTTTGTTTACTTTTGAATTGTCGCAAATCAAAATGAAATGAACTAAAAATCATGAATATAGCGAGCTTACGGAAATCTTTAATGCCCAACAGGACATTAATAATGCGACCGAATCATTTGCCAACTTGGACGACAAATAATGGTGTTGTTTGACGGGTTTGCAACGAAGACCACTACAGTTACTAAAAATAGCAAGGATCCCCGTATATGTGGGAGTTTTTTCCTGCATTTATGGACCTACGAGCAGGATTTGCTGCGCTTGCTATTGTTTTCAGTCACTTTTGCGGAAAAAAGATTTTATATTCAAAAGAAAAAAAATTGCGCCCTCCTTGCATAAAACCCCAGCTGCTATAGTGGTGGCACTAACGAAATATCGTTAAAAATCAGTATTTTCCGGTATTCTTAATAAAAATGTTCGGGGCGAATGATTTTTAATCGCATTTATTTAAAATGCGGCATTTAGTTTTATTAACCTTAGCATTAGGCTAAGGCAATGGAATCCGGCTATTAATTAAATAAATGATGTCAATAAAACGTACATCAAGCATATCTAGATTTTCTGTGCTTGTTTCGATGGACCTGGACCTTCGGGCGAGGCCAAGCCGGATAAGATTTGTCAGACACGAAGGGGGATTGGAGGAGAAAGGATGGCGGTACGATCGACCAGTCGGGAATGATGTCCGCGCGCAGGTCACATGCACTACGAAGAGAAAAGCTATTATGCTAGACCAGACGGGCCGGGTGTCCACGTGCCGGTCGCATGCGCTACGAGGAGGAAAGCTAGGGTACTAGACCAGACGGGCCGGGAGTCCGCGTGCCGGTCGCATGCGCTACGAGGAGGAAAGCTAAGGTACTAGACCAGACGGGCCGGGTGTCCGCGTGCCGGTCGCATGCGCTACGAGGAGGGAAGCTAGGGTACTAGACCAGACGGGCCAGGTGTCCACGTGCCGGTCGCATGCGCTACGAGGAGGAAAGCTAGGATACTATGAACAAAAAGAATCACGATCATGGAATTCAATCATTTACTTCTCTTTATTATTTTTCTAGGTTACTTTTATTTATCCACTATCTTCCTACGAGTCCGCTACACCGCCTTTGCCTAACGGATAGGAATTTTGTGTACACTAACCTCAAAACACTAATCAGCCCACTTCTTCACTGACCGCGTGCCTTCGCGCGGTCGAGGCGTCACTCGGATTATCCGGCAAGCACGTTACGGGAGACACGTCCGCTCCGTTCTACTGTTCCGGCACGAGAGCCCCTTATTCATTTGTCGTCGCGCGGTCGAGGCGTTACTCGAATTACACGGAAAATTACTGCGGGAGACACGTCCGCCCCGTCTTACCATTCCGACACAAGAGAGCGCTCGCTCGATCGGTGTGTGACCTCCTTCCCCACGCTCCCTTTTTCCCGCTTTCGGGGTTTCTAGTATATTTCTTAATTTCTAGTATTTTCTTAACTCACTAAATATCGGCTGGCGTTGCCACTCGGGTTTGGAACTTAACTTAACTACTGCTTAATATTCAGTTTCAACTTAATATTTATTATTCATTATGCGTCGCTTACACCAATAACCTTACATACTATTAACTTAATATTTATTATTCATGATAAGACGCTTACACCTATAACTTTATATACTTCTAAAAATTGTATCGTACACCTAGGTGTGTACGTTACACCCCCCCCTTTCTTCCCGTGGCGCGATAAAAAGGCGCCCGTCGCCGGTAAACTAACCTTCGAGTTCCCTACGTGACGGTGTAGCTAACAAAGGACTCGGTCTTAATCTATTACAATGGTTACACGAGGCTTATACAGTGATTATACAATGGTTATACGGTGGTTATACAATGAATATTAAATTTATCTGCGGCTGCAGGCTGCTTACTGTGTCGGGTTACTCAGTCCGGCGACGCTGTCATCGATCCTGTCTGGAGTGGCTTCTGCGTAGTATGGTTTGAGCTGGGATATGTTGGCGATCCGTCGCCGTCGATCTCCGGGACGTTGCAGGCGTACCAAGTTCGGAGATGTGAATTTCGTAACGGTATAAGGGCCGTCATACTTGGGAGCAAGTTTGGCGGCGAATCCCTCGGCTGCTTTCGATAAGGGATGCTGTCGCAGCCAAACTTGACCGCCGAGCGTGGGTCTCCATTCTCGCCTTCGTAGGTTATAATGTCTCGCCTGGTCTTGAGACGCTCGCTGAAGATTCGCTCGTACGATGTCGAAGATTCCTTTGAGGTGAGACGCCTTGCCTTCAGGACCTGTATGCACGACCGCCGATCCGGGGGTGAGTTCATCATATAGCATCGCAGGCAAGCGTGGTTCCCGTCCTTGAGTTAGGAACGCAGGACTATACTCCGTCGAATCCGATACACTGCTATTGATCGCGAGGGATATCTCTGGCAGCATATTATCCCACGAACTCTGGTCGCCTTCCGACAGCTGGGATATCAGCGTCTTCACAGTGCGGTTGGTCCTTTCTGTGGGATTCTCTTGTGGACAATATGGAGCCGTGTACTGGACTTCTACGCCGAGCTTGGTGAAATAGTCTTTCAGGACCCGGCTTGTGAATTGGGTTCCATTGTCGCACACGAACTTCCGGGGAATGCCCACTCGTGCAAGTATGCGTTCCCGAAACGCTTTCTGCACTTGAGCTGCGGTGGCTTTCCGGAGTGGTATCAGTTCTATCCATTTCGAAAATACGTCGTGAAACACCAGAAGCATAGTATTTCCTTGTTTTGACCGGGGTAGCGGGCCTACAAAGTCCGCGCAGAGAATGTCGAAAGGTTCGCTGACGACCCGGGTTAGCATCTTGCCTGCCGCTTTGGTTTGTTCAGTCTTAAACTTTTGGCAGGATTCGCAATGGCGAACATGGCGTTTCGCGTCGCGATACATACCGGGCCAGAAATACCTCTGGGTCAGACGCGTGATCGTTTTTCGGACTCCCAAGTGTCCTGCGGTCGGGGAATCGTGACATTCACGTAAGACGCGGCTTCTACGGGGAGTTGGCACACAGAGCTTCCACGGGAAGTAGTCCTCATCGTCAGCTCGGTAGCCCATGTTCCTGTAGAGCTGGTCGTTTTCGATCATGTAGTCAGCGAATTTCTCGGGTTCCTCCTGTATTTGGTCTTTCATCTTTTTGATCCAGTCGCAGTGGTCCTCGAGTTCGACAGCACCTTGCAGTACCTCACAAGGCTGTCGAGAAAGTGCGTCAGCCACGACGTTCAATTTACCTCGTCGATAGCGTACGTCGAATTGGAATTGCTGCAATTCTAGCGCCCAACGCGCTATTCGGCCAGAAGGGCTCTCAATAGAATTTAGCCACTTGAGAGCTAGATGGTCAGTAACGACCTCGAATCGGTACCCTTCCAGGTAGCACCGCATCTTCCTGATTGCCCAGATTATGGCCAGACACTCTTTCTCCGTGGTAGTGTAATTTTGTTCCGCGGGGGTTAATCGGCGGCTAGCGTATGCGATGACCTTCTCTTGACTTTCGGAGCCCTGCGATAAAACTACGCCCAAGCCGACGTCACTCGCGTCTGTTTGCAAAATGAACTTCTGGTCGAAATCCGGACAGCCTAATACGGGAGCAGTAGTCAGGCATCTTTTAATTTCTTCCAAGGCGGCTTTCTGTTCTGGTCCCCAGGTCCACTTCCGTCCTTTCTTTAGTAGCGCGGTCATTGGTTGCACGATAGTCGCGAAATTAGGGACGAATCGCCGATACCACGAGGCCATCCCGATCCATTGACGGAGTTCATTTAAGTTAGAGGGGGCCTTCAACCCGTTGATCGCAGACACTTTCTCGGGATCAGTCTGGATTCCGTCACTGCTGATGACGTGGCCGAGGTAAACGAGTTTCTGCTTGAAGAAGCAACACTTCTTTGGGTTTATCCTTAAATTCGCAGCCCGCAATCTGCGGAAAACTTCCGAGAGATGAGTAAAGTGCTGGTCTTCTGTCGCGCTTATGATAATAATATCGTCTAGGTAAGCGAAGGCGACCGGTTCCATTTCCACGCCGATTACACTATCCAGAGCGCGTTGAAACGTTGCGCTGGCAGAATGCAACCCGAAGGGCATGACCTTCCATTGATACAATCCTCTCCCAGGGACCGTGAACGCTGTATATTGGCGACTATCCCTAGCCATGGGAATTTGCCAATAGCCGTGCTTCAAGTCCAACGTGGAGATATATCGGGCGTGGCGTAATTTCTCCAGAATGTGATTGATTCTCGGGACTGGGTAGGCGTCGGGCACTGAGTGTGCGTTTAACTGACGGTAATCTATACACATGCGCCAATCGCCAGTTTTCTTCTTGACCAATACGATGGGAGCGCTGTGTGGGCTTCTGGAGGGTTCAATGGCCCCGTCACGGAGCAGTTCGTCTACTTGGGCATCGATGACATGTTGCATCGCGGGATTCTTGGGATAATATCTTTGTTTTACGGGCTTGTCGTCGCGCATGACGATGGTGTGCTCGGCGACGTGAGACACCCCGTGCAGTTTCTCGAATACGGCCAGTTCCCGATCGATGAAGCTTTGTTGCGCCGGACTCAATAATGTGCTCCGTCGCTGTTCGTCGTTTTCTACCGTCTCCGTCCTAATGGGCGCGCCGGCATTAATGTTCGGGGTTATAGTTCGCGTAGGAATAGGACTGGGTGCCTCTGCTTCTTCTGGCCTGGCAGTTCCCAAATGGGCACCAACCGCAACAGGGTGCACCGTTTTCTCCTGGTTGCCCCGCGCCTTTATAAGTACTGGCTGTAGGAAAGGGTCTCCAGCCGCTTGGGCTTCGTTTTGCAAGTCGAGGGTAGCTTGACCACATCGCACCTGAGTTCCCGCTACTTTGAGGAAGTCCATTCCAAGTATTACACGATCTAACATGGTGGGCATTACTAACATGGGTAAGAGCACCGTAGTGCCGGCCAACGTAACCGAGGTTCGCCAGAGCTTTGTCACATCCAGACATGACCGATCGGCCAACGCTATTCTAGTGACGACATCCTGTAACTCGTCTGCACTCGCGGCCAGTCGAGTAAAACTTTCACTGACGAAACTCCTCGATGCCCCTGTATCAATGGTGGCGTCCACACGTTGTCCTCCGACTTCTATCGCTGCCGTGATGAGCCCGCCGTGTAATCTCAACGGGGGTTTTACTGGGGTCGGGTTGCTGCTCCGTTCGTCTCCGCCGTACCCGGGTTCCGGCGGAGGCGTTCTCCGTTTCCCGACGCATTTCGACGGCAACATTCTATAGTTAAAACTCCTGATCGCCCACAGTCCCAACAGAAATCCCGACGTGGATTCGGGCAGTTCCTTTGGAGATGTCCGTTCTCTCCACAGCGATTACAAGCCCGCCGTATGTCCACTCGAGAGGTTCCTTGACTGATCATCTGGTGGGTCACGTGTCCTGTCTGCGTTGAATTTCCCGGATTCCGGAATGGGTTCGGCGACCGGCGAAGTTGAGGTTCTTCTTGCCTCCTGTCCATGGTTGCTTTTGGCTCGCGTCGAGTCGTCTCGAGTTGTTTGACACTCTCATATTCTGTGGCCATATGGGTCAACTGTGTCAAAGTCGCGAATTCACTGCGTTTAATGTACAGTCGGTATTCTGGAGCCATGTTTTCATATGCCCGGTACAATTCTTCCTCTTCTCGATAACCGGCTTGCTGCATCTTGGTTCTGAGCTCGATCAAGTAGGTCTTGAAAGGCTCTCCTCTCCGCTGCACGTGGGTCCGTATCTCATCTTCCAACCGCTCGAAATATCGAGGTGGTAGGAAGAAGTCGAGGAATTCCCTCCTGAAAGTTCCCCATGAGGCCGACTGTAGGTGGCTCGTGCGAAACCACCGTGCCGCCGGGCCCTCCAAGATCTCGGACATAACGCGGGGTACCTCCTCTGGATTTATCCTGTAAGTCATCATCTTTTCCTCGAGCGCGGCGATGAGAGTCAACGGATCCGAACTCCCATCGAACCGTAAATTCCATTTGTGCATCTTCTCGGGGAGCAGATGTTGAGTTGGAACCGTGCTGCTCCGTGTCTCTTGTCCTTGTAGATCGGCGGGTAAGCGGGCGCCTACCGGTGGCATCCAGGTACCGTGCGTCGATCCTGGGTGGATCCCTCGATGGCGGGCTGGAGTCCCGAATGGTGAGGGATTCTGCAAACTGTCCCGTCTCGCCGTTCCTGCCTGGAGGGTTCGGACTTGGGGTCCGGCTACTATATTGCTCCTGCAACTGAGCCAGTCGGTCCCACACACTTTGTGGGAACGACCCTGTGTTGACGAGGTTGGCGAATACCTTCCTGGTCTCCTCGACGGTTCCGTCGGCTTTAAAACCAAACTCCAGGGCGAGAGCGCTGAGTTCGTCTTTTCGGCGAGCGTATATCCAGCGGACTCCTATACCTGAATTCTTAACAAAATCGGCTTCTTCGTACTCACCGTCAGATTCCTTAGGGTTACTCATCGTTGGTTATCCTCTTCGATTTAGTTTGGTGTGAACTTCCTTCTCGAGTCTTCTAGATCCTTCCGGAGATCGGTTCGGGTGACTCTACCCTTCTTTTTCTTCAGTGGGTCTTTAAGCCACTTGGGTGATTCTCTAGCTAGTCTCGGTGTCCCTGCTCGGGCGCCACTTGTAAGGATGCTCTCTGGCCGGGGTACAGATCTCAGTCAGATCCAGGAGTCCTTTACAAGAAATTTGTAAATCACCGAAACACCGGACTAGAGAGTTTCATTCAACGAGTGAATGAGTCGTTTGGGGAGTCACGCCGAAGGTTCTCATAGACGCCGGGAGAGAGAGAGTTGGTGTCGGAGTTGGTCGCGCCGTACCTTGCCCCTGGGTTAAAAATTCCACGGGCTGGACCTTGGGGCGAGGCCAAGCCAGACGAACGGTTTCGCGAGTATGGGGACGCCGGGTAGTCCCGCTGATCACTTCCGCGATTGGGACACGTAAGTCGCTTTCCGTGTGTCGTAGGCCAAAAATTCACCGGGCTGGACCTTCGGACGAGGCCAAGCCAGGATACTATTTCGCGAGAGTAGGACCGGGGGGGGGTTGTGTTGCGCGCAAGTCGTTCTCGACGTATCGGATGCCAAAAATCCACCGGGCTGGACCTTCGGGCGAGGCCAAGCCGGATAAGATTTGTCAGACACGAAGGGGGATTGGAGGAGAAAGGATGGCGGTACGATCGACCAGTCGGGAATGATGTCCGCGCGCAGGTCACATGCACTACGAAGAGAAAAGCTATTATGCTAGACCAGACGGGCCGGGTGTCCACGTGCCGGTCGCATGCGCTACGAGGAGGAAAGCTAGGGTACTAGACCAGACGGGCCGGGCGTCCGCGTGCCGGTCGCATGCGCTACGAGGAGGAAAGCTAAGGTACTAGACCAGACGGGCCGGGTGTCCGCGTGCCGGTCGCATGCGCTACGAGGAGGGAAGCTAGGGTACTAGACCAGACGGGCCAGGTGTCCACGTGCCGGTCGCATGCGCTACGAGGAGGAAAGCTAGGATACTATGAACAAAAAGAATCACGATCATGGAATTCAATCATTTACTTCTCTTTATTATTTTTCTAGGTTACTTTTATTTATCCACTATCTTCCTACGAGTCCGCTACACCGCCTTTGCTTAACGGATAGGAATTTTGTGTACACTAACCTCAAAACACTAATCAGCCCACTTCTTCACTGACCGCGTGCCTTCGCGCGGTCGAGGCGTCACTCGGATTATCCGGCAAGCACGTTACGGGAGACACGTCCGCTCCGTTCTACTGTTCCGGCACGAGAGCCCCTTATTCATTTGTCGTCGCGCGGTCGAGGCGTTACTCGAATTACACGGAAAATTACTGCGGGAGACACGTCCGCCCCGTCTTACCATTCCGACACAAGAGAGCGCTCGCTCGATCGGTGTGTGACCTCCTTCCCCACGCTCCCTTTTTCCCGCTTTCGGGGTTTCTAGTATATTTCTTAATTTCTAGTATTTTCTTAACTCACTAAATATCGGCTGGCGTTGCCACTCGGGTTTGGAACTTAACTTAACTACTGCTTAATATTCAGTTTCAACTTAATATTTATTATTCATTATGCGTCGCTTACACCAATAACCTTACATACTATTAACTTAATATTTATTATTCATGATAAGACGCTTACACCTATAACTTTATATACTACTAAAAATTGTATCGTACACCTAGGTGTGTACGTTACACCCCCCCCTTTCTTCCCGTGGCGCGATAAAAAGGCGCCCGTCGCCGGTAAACTAACCTTCGAGTTCCCTACGTGACGGCGTAGCTAACAAAGGACTCGGTCTTAATCTATTACAATGGTTACACGAGGCTTATACAGTGATTATACAATGGTTATACGGTGGTTATACAATGAATATTAAATTTATCTGCGGCTGCAGGCTGCTTACTGTGTCGGGTTACTCAGTCCGGCGACGCTGTCATCGATCCTGTCTGGAGTGGCTTCTGCGTAGTATGGTTTGAGCTGGGATATGTTGGCGATCCGTCGCCGTCGATCTCCGGGACGTTGCAGGCGTACCAAGTTCGGAGATGTGAATTTCGTAACGGTATAAGGGCCGTCATACTTGGGAGCAAGTTTGGCGGCGAATCCCTCGGCTGCTTTCGATAAGGGATGCTGTCGCAGCCAAACTTGACCGCCGAGCGTGGGTCTCCATTCTCGCCTTCGTAGGTTATAATGTCTCGCCTGGTCTTGAGACGCTCGCTGAAGATTCGCTCGTACGATGTCGAAGATTCCTTTGAGGTGAGACGCCTTGCCTTCAGGACCTGTATGCACGACCGCCGATCCGGGGGTGAGTTCATCATATAGCATCGCAGGCAAGCGTGGTTCCCGTCCTTGAGTTAGGAACGCGGGACTATACTCCGTCGAATCCGATACACTGCTATTGATCGCGAGGGATATCTCTGGCAGCATATTATCCCACGAACTCTGGTCGCCTTCCGACAGCTGGGATATCAGCGTCTTCACAGTGCGGTTGGTGCTTTCTGTGGGATTCTCTTGTGGACAATATGGAGCCGTGTACTGGACTTCTACGCCGAGCTTGGTGAAATAGTCTTTCAGGACCCGGCTTGTGAATTGGGTTCCATTGTCGCACACGAACTTCCGGGGAATGCCCACTCGTGCAAGTATGCGTTCCCGAAACGCTTTCTGCACTTGAGCTGCGGTGGCTTTCCGGAGTGGTATCAGTTCTATCCATTTCGAAAATACGTCGTGAAACACCAGAAGCATAGTATTTCCTTGTTTTGACCGGGGTAGCGGGCCTACAAAGTCCGCGCAGAGAATGTCGAAAGGTTCGCTGACGACCCGGGTTAGCATCTTGCCTGCCGCTTTGGTTTGTTCAGTCTTAAACTTTTGGCAGGATTCGCAATGGCGAACATGGCGTTTCGCGTCGCGATACATACCGGGCCAGAAATACCTCTGGGTCAGACGCGTGATCGTTTTTCGGACTCCCAAGTGTCCTGCGGTCGGGGAATCGTGACATTCACGTAAGACGCGGCTTCTACGGGGAGTTGGCACACAGAGCTTCCACGGGAAGTAGTCCTCATCGTCAGCTCGGTAGCCCATGTTCCTGTAGAGCTGGTCGTTTTCGATCATGTAGTCAGCGAATTTCTCGGGTTCCTCCTGTATTTGGTCTTTCATCTTTTTGATCCAGTCGCAGTGGTCCTCGAGTTCGACAGCACCTTGCAGTACCTCACAAGGCTGTCGAGAAAGTGCGTCAGCCACGACGTTCAATTTACCTCGTCGATAGCGTACGTCGAATTGGAATTGCTGCAATTCTAGCGCCCAACGCGCTATTCGGCCAGAAGGGCTCTCAATAGAATTTAGCCACTTGAGAGCTAGATGGTCAGTAACGACCTCGAATCTGTACCCTTCCAGGTAGCACCGCATCTTCCTGATTGCCCAGATTATGGCCAGACACTCTTTCTCCGTGGTAGTGTAATTTTGTTCCGCGGGGGTTAATCGGCGGCTAGCGTATGCGATGACCTTCTCTTGACTTTCGGAGCCCTGCGATAAAACTACGCCCAAGCCGACGTCACTCGCGTCTGTTTGCAAAATGAACTTCTGGTCGAAATCCGGACAGCCTAATACGGGAGCAGTAGTCAGGCATCTTTTAATTTCTTCCAAGGCGGCTTTCTGTTCTGGTCCCCAGGTCCACTTCCGTCCTTTCTTTAGTAGCGCGGTCATTGGTTGCACGATAGTCGCGAAATTAGGGACGAATCGCCGATACCACGAGGCCATCCCGATCCATTGACGGAGTTCCTTTAAGTTAGAGGGGGCCTTCAACCCGTTGATCGCAGACACTTTCTCGGGATCAGTCTGGATTCCGTCACTGCTGATGACGTGGCCGAGGTAAACGAGTTTCTGCTTGAAGAAGCAACACTTCTTTGGGTTTATCCTTAAATTCGCAGCCCGCAATCTGCGGAAAACTTCCGAGAGATGAGTAAAGTGCTGGTCTTCTGTCGCGCTTATGATAATAATATCGTCTAGGTAAGCGAAGGCGACCGGTTCCATTTCCACGCCGATTACACTATCCAGAGCGCGTTGAAACGTTGCGCTGGCAGAATGCAACCCGAAGGGCATGACCTTCCATTGATACAATCCTCTCCCAGGGACCGTGAACGCTGTATATTGGCGACTATCCCTAGCCATGGGAATTTGCCAATAGCCGTGCTTCAAGTCCAACGTGGAGATATATCGGGCGTGGCGTAATTTCTCCAGAATGTGATTGATTCTCGGGACTGGGTAGGCGTCGGGCACTGAGTGTGCGTTTAACTGACGGTAATCTATACACATGCGCCAATCGCCAGTTTTCTTCTTGACCAATACGATGGGAGCGCTGTGTGGGCTTCTGGAGGGTTCAATGGCCCCGTCACGGAGCAGTTCGTCTACTTGGGCATCGATGACATGTTGCATCGCGGGATTCTTGGGATAATATCTTTGTTTTACGGGCTTGTCGTCGCGCATGACGATGGTGTGCTCGGCGACGTGAGACACCCCGTGCAGTTTCTCGAATACGGCCAGTTCCCGATCGATGAAGCTTTGTTGCGCCGGACTCAATAATGTGCTCCGTCGCTGTTCGTCGTTTTCTACCGTCTCCGTCCTAATGGGCGCGCCGGCATTAATGTTCGGGGTTATAGTTCGCGTAGGAATAGGACTGGGTGCCTCTGCTTCTTCTGGCCTGGCAGTTCCCAAATGGGCACCAACCGCAACAGGGTGCACCGTTTTCTCCTGGTTGCCCCGCGCCTTTATAAGTACTGGCTGTAGGAAAGGGTCTCCAGCCGCTTGGGCTTCGTTTTGCAAGTCGAGGGTAGCTTGACCACATCGCACCTGAGTTCCCGCTACTTTGAGGAAGTCCATTCCAAGTATTACACGATCTAACATGGTGGGCATTACTAACATGGGTAAGAGCACCGTAGTGCCGGCCAACGTAACCGAGGTTCGCCAGAGCTTTGTCACATCCAGACATGACCGATCGGCCAACGCTATTCTAGTGACGACATCCTGTAACTCGTCTGCACTCGCGGCCAGTCGAGTAAAACTTTCACTGACGAAACTCCTCGATGCCCCTGTATCAATGGTGGCGTCCACACGTTGTCCTCCGACTTCTATCGCTGCCGTGATGAGCCCGCCGTGTAATCTCAACGGGGGTTTTACTGGGGTCGGGTTGCTGCTCCGTTCGTCTCCGCCGTACCCGGGTTCCGGCGGAGGCGTTCTCCGTTTCCCGACGCATTTCGACGGCAACATTCTATAGTTAAAACTCCTGATCGCCCACAGTCCCAACAGAAATCCCGACGTGGATTCGGGCAGTTCCTTTGGAGATGTCCGTTCTCTCCACAGCGATTACAAGCCCGCCGTATGTCCACTCGAGAGGTTCCTTGACTGATCATCTGGTGGGTCACGTGTCCTGTCTGCGTTGAATTTCCCGGATTCCGGAATGGGTTCGGCGACCGGCGAAGTTGAGGTTCTTCTTGCCTCCTGTCCATGGTTGCTTTTGGCTCGCGTCGAGTCATCTCGAGTTGTTTGACACTCTCATATTCTGTGGCCATATGGGTCAACTGTGTCAAAGTCGCGAATTCACTGCGTTTAATGTACAGTCGGTATTCTGGAGCCATGTTTTCATATGCCCGGTACAATTCTTCCTCTTCTCGATTACCGGCTTGCTGCATCTTGGTTCTGAGCTCGATCAAGTAGGTCTTGAAAGGCTCTCCTCTCCGCTGCACGTGGGTCCGTATCTCATCTTCCAACCGCTCGAAATATCGAGGTGGTAGGAAGAAGTCGAGGAATTCCCTCCTGAAAGTTCCCCATGAGGCCGACTGTAGGTGGCTCGTGCGAAACCACCGTGCCGCCGGGCCCTCCCGAATGGTGAGGGATTCTGCAAACTGTCCCGTCTCGCCGTTCCTGCCTGGAGGGTTCGGACTTGGGGTCCGGCTACTATATTGCTCCTGCAACTGAGCCAGTCGGTCCCACACACTTTGTGGGAACGACCCTGTGTTGACGAGGTTGGCGAATACCTTCCTGGTCTCCTCGACGGTTCCGTCGGCTTTAAAACCAAACTCCAGGGCGAGAGCGCTGAGTTCGTCTTTTCGGCGAGCGTATATCCAGCGGACTCCTATACCTGAATTCTTAACAAAATCGGCTTCTTCGTACTCACCGTCAGATTCCTTAGGGTTACTCATCGTTGGTTATCCTCTTCGATTTAGTTTGGTGTGAACTTCCTTCTCGAGTCTTCTAGATCCTTCCGGAGATCGGTTCGGGTGACTCTACCCTTCTTTTTCTTCAGTGGGTCTTTAAGCCACTTGGGTGATTCTCTAGCTAGTCTCGGTGTCCCTGCTCGGGCGCCACTTGTAAGGATGCTCTCTGGCCGGGGTACAGATCTCAGTCAGATCCAGGAGTCCTTTACAAGAAATTTGTAAATCACCGAAACACCGGACTAGAGAGTTTCATTCAACGAGTGAATGAGTCGTTTGGGGAGTCACGCCGAAGGTTCTCATAGACGCCGGGAGAGAGAGAGTTGGTGTCGGAGTTGGTCGCGCCGTACCTTGCCCCTGGGTTAAAAATTCCACGGGCTGGACCTTGGGGCGAGGCCAAGCCAGACGAACGGTTTCGCGAGTATGGGGACGCCGGGTAGTCCCGCTGATCACTTCCGCGATTGGGACACGTAAGTCGCTTTCCGTGTGTCGTAGGCCAAAAATTCACCGGGCTGGACCTTCGGACGAGGCCAAGCCAGGATACTATTTCGCGAGAGTAGGACCGGGGGGGGGTTGTGTTGCGCGCAAGTCGTTCTCGACGTATCGGATGCCAAAAATCCACCGGGCTGGACCTTCGGGCGAGGCCAAGCCGGATAAGATTTGTCAGACACGAAGGGGGATTGGAGGAGAAAGGATGGCGGTACGATCGACCAGTCGGGAATGATGTCCGCGCGCAGGTCACATGCACTACGAAGAGAAAAGCTATTATGCTAGACCAGACGGGCCGGGTGTCCACGTGCCGGTCGCATGCGCTACGAGGAGGAAAGCTAGGGTACTAGACCAGACGGGCCGGGCGTCCGCGTGCCGGTCGCATGCGCTACGAGGAGGAAAGCTAAGGTACTAGACCAGACGGGCCGGGTGTCCGCGTGCCGGTCGCATGCGCTACGAGGAGGGAAGCTAGGGTACTAGACCAGACGGGCCAGGTGTCCACGTGCCGGTCGCATGCGCTACGAGGAGGAAAGCTAGGATACTATGAATAAAAAGAATCACGATCATGGAATTCAATCATTTACTTCTTTTTATTATTTTTCTAGGTTACTTTTATTTATCCACTATCTTCCTACGAGTCCGCTACACCGCCTTTGCTTAACGGATAGAAATTTTGTGTACACTAACCTCAAAACACTAATCAGCCCACTTCTTCACCGACCGCGTGCCTTCGCGCGGTCGAGGCGTCACTCGGATTATTCGGCAAGCACGTTACGGGAGACACGTCCGCTCCGTTCTACTGTTCCGGCACGAGAGCCCCTTATTCATTTGTCGTCGCGCGGTCGAGGCGTTACTCGAATTACACGGAAAATTACTGCGGGAGACACGTCCGCCCCGTCTTACCATTCCGACACAAGAGAGCGCTCGCTCGATCGGTGTGTGACCACCTTCCCCACGCTCCCTTTTTCCCGCTTTCGGGGTTTCTAGTATATTTCTTAATTTCTAGTATTTTCTTAACTCACTAAATATCGGCTGGCGTTGCCACTCGGGTTTGGAACTTAACTTAACTACTGCTTAATATTCAGTTTCAACTTAATATTTATTATTCATTATGCGTCGCTTACACCAATAACCTTACATACTATTAACTTAATATTTATTATTCATGATAAGACGCTTACACCTATAACTTTATATACTACTAAAAATTGTATCGTACACCTAGGTGTGTACGTTACAAGCGCACTGTTAGAATGAACTTAGAAACGTTCCTCGGGAACCTTCCTGGATAGCTTCCAAAGCAAGCATTGCGTAACACATCTAGTATGATTACAAAACATGCCTTCTAATAGTCTTACCCAAGAATGCATATATTATCGTTCCCCAAAAATGCTAATGGGAACCGTTTCTTTTTTCAATTCCAATTTTTATTTATTTAATTTTCATTTTATAAACGTTTGATTTAAAATTAATTGTAAGTAATTATAATTACTATAATTACTCCGGGTCGTTTTTTTCATCTCTCATTCTTTCTGCTATACTTTTAGCCTTGTAAGCTTTGTTCTTAGCCCTAGTGAAGGCCAGTCAAAGGTCTTTTATGTGGTCGGTGAAGCGGTGGTCGTCCCTCCTTTGTGACTCTAAAAATATAATAATGAGAAAATATAATATAAAATATATTAATGAGAGGGAAATATGTAATTTTTTAAAAATATGATTGTAAGTTTGTAAAACACTTACCGAATAATGTTTCATTTAAATGAATGTTGGACGCAAAACCTTCCCTGTCCCTAGTACCGCCATAATTAAGCTCCTTTATCAAACTTGGACTTAATATCCTACTGAAGATCTAGATTTTCCGAACTCAAAAAATTTTAAAAAAGCATCAAGTTGATCTCTAGTAACATTATTATTATGGTACCATTCTAATAATTTTTCAAGGAGATTCATAGGTATCATATTCAAAAGAATAGTTTGATGCACTTTAATCCGATTCGGGTTCACATAAATTTGGGCATTCATTTCCAGAATTATGTTCTGTATCAAAAGTAAGAGCTCTAGCAGCCGATTGATGAGGCTCTTCCTTTTGTTCTTTCATTAAACGGTGAATATTCGACCGCGACATTCCCCTCATTTTAAATTATATTAGTTTTGTTTATTTTGTAAAATATTTTTTTTCAATTAAATTATTAAATTTTTTATTTATGTAATGTCTAATTATTTAAATTTATGTTTATTTTTCTTACATTTTTGTTCACTTAATTTGTGTTCTTAGGTCCATTCTAAACAACACAACTTGTATGTAGATGTAAGTCCACCCTAGGTAGAAGCACTAACCATACAACATATAGACTGGTCATTTCATACGACGCATTTGGACACAAAAAAACGGACCGCGGAAGGTCCACCGTTCTCACAGCAGCAGGTCCATGCACTTCGTGTGCGTTCGGGTTTTTTACTCTCTCATTCTTATTCTCATTTTTATGCTCGCGCACTCATTGCACGAGTTCAGTCGTTCAGTCGCAGAGAGGCGCTTTTTGAAGAAGGCTGCCCTGCGCTTGAATTCGTCTTTGTATGTATGCGTGATCATGCATTCTCATACACGGGAGCATGTGTGCGTTAATTTCATTTCGGCGCATCAAGAATATTTTGTCTTTTGCCACTTTTCAAACTTGGTACCCTAAGAATATGGGCGTATTTACTATTGGGTTATGATATAAATATGAATATTATGTGTTTTAATATATTTATTTAATATTTCAGCATACATTTTATTTTTGTTTACAAATTCTAATCAGTGGTAGCGGTAAAATGTTTTACATATATGTATGTATTCGAATTTATAGAAATCAGTGCACTGAGATGGGAACAGGGCATATCGCAGTCGTGTCACTTGAAACACCGACTGCTCTTCAGTGGTTGAGAAAACTTCAAACTAAATCAGTTTTTGTCGATGTTTTGCGAGCGGTTGGTGCCTGCATACCCTACCGACGATTGCTTTTAAGGGGAGCGGGCTTTTAGGACACTTGTTTTAAATGTTATGTTTAGTGATCTTTGGTTGATTTATTTTTTAATGATTCGCAGTGTTATTTTAATTGTCTTTAAACAAGTAATAAATAATAAAATACTTTTAATATTTTTGAAAATGTAAATGGTTGATTTATTTTTTAATGATTCGTTATTTAATTGTCTTGTTATTTTAATTGTCTTTAAACAATTCGTTATAATTCAAGATATTGGTACAATTAAAATCTAAAATTATTATCATTAAAATAAATTATTATCATTAAAAAAATGTGGATTTTTATATTTGTTCCATTTACCTTTTCAAAAATATTAAAAGTATTTTATTATTTATTACTTGTTTAAAGAATACGCAAAAGACAAAATATTCTTGATGCGCCGAAATGAAATTAACGCACACATGCTCCCGTGTATGAGAATGCATGATCACGCATACATACAAAGACGAATTCAAGCGCAGGGCAGCCTTCTTCAAAAAGCGCCTCTCTGCGACTGAACGACTGAACTCGTGCAATGAGTGCGCGAGCATAAAAATGAGAATAAGAATGAGAGAGTAAAAAACCCGAACGCACACGAAGTGCATGGACCTGCTGCTGTGAGAACGGTGGACCTTCCGCGGTCCGTTTTTTTGTGTCCAAATGCGTCGTATGAAATGACCAGTCTATATGTTGTATGGTTAGTGGTAGAAGTAAAAGGAAGAGAGAAAAAAGAGAGCACACAAATAAACGAAACGAGTTCACAAAACAAAAAATTTAAATTTATGAAATATATATAAATTACCTTCTGTTTTGAAAAAGTTTTTCTGGAATTAAACGAAAATAATATTTAAAACGAATTGATTAAATTAAAACTCAAGTCTTATTTCAGTGTACGCTCAAAAATATAATTCTTTTTTGTTTGATTAACAGCCACACACAGTTTTAGGAACAATTTGTTTACACTTGTTTTGACCGTACACTGATTTTAAGACTGTTAATAAGTGCTTATAAATTTAATATTTTTTGGCACAGGTACACATCTTTTATTGTTTTAATTAGTCCATTGTTTGGTTCATGTTATTTTATTAACAGTATTGGAACTCCTATTTAGTTTGTTTATATCAACACTATACTTACTTGAAAATTAAAGCCGCAAAGAAAATATTATTTTCACAAATCTCAGAGGCACCAGCTATTTCAATTGAAAATCAAAATGCAAGTGGCGAGAAATGCAAAAGAAACGAAAAAGACCGCGCGCTTTCTTACATTTTTCCTATTCTTGTCGTTTGCTTTTAAAAGTACCGTTTTGTTCGGTTACTCCTTGTGATTTATGTGGCGGAGGAACGTATAGCTCTGGCAAATGTAAAATAACAATTCAAAACAAAATCACGCTTTGAAAAGGAATCATGTAATGGTGTATAAATTATTACCTAAAATTAAAATATATAAAAAACTGCTTCAAATTAATAATTTTATAATACAATATAAAATATATTAAATATTATTATTAATAAAATTAAATATTAATATTTTTTACAGAATTAATTTTAGGAAAAGTTTATCAAGTCATATACCACCAACATAACAAAGCGTTTAGATATTGTTTATAAATATAAAAAGTGAATATATTTACGCCGCTGCTGTTCATTAAGAAAAATAGATTAAATTGGTTTCCCATTTTTTTGTGCATTCCGAAAAAAGACTTCTTTTTGCGTTCTTTCGTAAGCGAGGTTTTCGTTGAAAAACACTGTCATAAGCAATCCCAGTCGGAAGTTAGAGAACGCACTCCAATAAAAAAACATTCTTTCATGCATGCTTTGCAAGCGAAAAAGAATGTAAGAAGCTATAAAGAAGCATTGTTTATGCATTCTAAAGGGTTTTTGTGAAATCGTCCCTTCTACTATAATGCATAAAAAAAGCCTTCTTTTGCAATGTAAACAAAAAGCTGAAACCCGAACGCTGCCGATTGTCCGATATTTTTGAGATCGTGTTTTTCACCGAAAACCTCGCTTACGAAAGAACGCAAAAAGAAGTCTTGTTTCGGAATGGACAAAAATATGGGAAACCAATTTAATCTATTTTTCTTACACAAATTAAGTGAACAAATATGAAAAAAAAAAAATTTAATTTAATTTAAAAATAAACAAAACTAATATAATTTAAAATGTCGCGGTCAAATATTCACCGTTTAACGAAAAAAACAAAAGGAAGAGCTTCATCAATCGGCTGCTCTTACTTTTGGTACAAAAAATAATTCTGGAAATGAATGCCCAAAAATTATGTGAACCCGAGTCGGATAAAAGCTCATCAAACTATTTTTTTGAATATGATACCTATGAATCTTCGTGAAAAATTATTAGAATGGTACCATAATAATAATGTTACTGGAGAACAATTTGATGCACTTCTAAAATTTTTTGAATTCGGAAAATCTAGTTCTTCAGTAGGATATTAAGTCCAAGTTTGATAATTGAGCTTAATTATGGCGGTACTAGGGACAGGGAAGGTTTTGCGTCCAACATTCATTTAAATGAAACATTATTCGGTAAGTGTTTTACAAACTTAAAATCATATTTTTAAAAAATTACATATTTCCTTCTCATTATTATATTTTATATTATATTTTCTCATTATTATATTTTTAGAGTCACAAAGGAGGGACGACCACCGCTTCACCGACCACATAAAAGACCTTTGACTGGCCTTCACTAGGGCTAAGAACAAAGCTTACAAGGCTAAAAGTATAGCAGAAAGAATGAGAGATGAAAAAAACGACCCGGAGTAATTATAGTAATTATAATTAATTACAATTAATTTTAAATCAAACGTTTATAAAAAGAAAATTAAATAAATAAAAATTGGAATTGAAAAAAGAAACGTTTCCCATTAGCATTTTTGGGGAACGATAATATATGCATTCTTGGGTAAGACTATTAAAAGGCATGTTTTGTAATCATACTAGATGTGTTACGCAATGCTTGCTTTGGAAGCTATCCAGGAAGGTTCCCGAGGAACGTTTCTAAGTTCATTCTAACAGTTGAAACTACCTTCCAATAGAACGCATTAAGACTCAATCTTAGATCGGTTCTAAAAGAAGGCTTGCTTTTTGTCCCGTCTCGAACAAAAAGGAAAGGGAGCTTTCAGGGATCTGGAATGCGTTTTTTGCATGCAAAGGAAGCGTAAAAGAACACATCCTAGAAGCGTGTTTTTTCCGACTGGAAGAGCAAACACCAATACCAATGCAATGAAACACAAATACATTAATGCGAGAGTTTTTTTTTCATTTCAAGTCGTTACACTTAAATAATACTGTGACATTTTCAGTCCATAATGCAGTTAATTTAACATAACAATTATTAAAATGCCTCTCCAAACAAAATGTTGTAGTCCCACTTATTATTGTATTACAAATAATGCATTGCTGCTCACATTTTCTGTAAAAAACAAATGCATTGCTGCGATGTTGACCAATCTTCCAGCAACGAAGTCAAGATTTGATTTTTGGCAGTGCAAAGTCTTCGGCAATCCAATAACGGAATGCCTTCCGGTTAACGCTGCTATGCCTAGATATGTCTTAATTAACTTTTTTTTTTAAGGATAAGCCAAAACTTTTTAAAATCGCATTCAATTGTCCTTTGTAATATTAGTAATAGCCGGATTCCATTGGCGCATTAAAACGCATTAAGCCTAATACGCATTAAGTAAATGCGTAACCCATAAGGCTAAATGCTGCTCTTAAAAAAAATGCGAAAATGAAATGCGACTTCAAACCAATAGCTCCGAACATATTTAGAAAACTTACCGAAAAATACCGATATCTAACGATATTTTGTTTGTGCCACCACTACAACTGCTGGTTTCGATAAGCAAGTATGGTGCCATTTTTGATTTCTTTCGAATATAAAATCTATTTGCATAAAATTGACTGAAAACAAGAGCACACGCATCTATCTATTTGGAGAAAATTGACTGAAATAAGAGCACACGCAGCAAATCGTGGAAAAAATCCCACATATACGGGGATCCTTGCTTTTTTTTAGAAACTGTGGTGGTCTCCTTTGCAAACCCGTCAAAAAAACCTTCACCTCCCCTTTCTTGTCGCCCAAGATGGAAAATGTTTCGGTTACATTATGGATATCCTGCCGAGCACTACAGATTTCCGTAAACTCGCTCATATTCATGGTTTTCAAATCATTTCGTTTGGATTTGCTACAATTTAAAAGTAAACAAACCCAGATCAGCTGTTTGTGTCACTTATGCCATCTTTCAACATAGTCCATCCGGTTGGAATTTTCAACATATGTGACTAACTTATGCGATAGTTAGCCGATGTTTTTGCGGTGAAGCTCTGTTCCAATGCAGACTATCCCTGAAAAACAGTTGAGATTTTTGAGAAAAGTGAAACTCCGAAATGACCTTCCGTTTTCAGCTGATCTGAATTGCAAGTTCGAACCAAACATCAAGTTTAGCTTCGAACATGGCTCTCAGCAGAGGTTCCGGCAGAGCAAATGGTGCATCTATATAGTTCTTACTCTATGCCACGACATTCCACCATCTCTTTCAAAGATCGTTAGAAAGGTTTTGCCGTGCCAAAAATTTTCCGGTTATACCTTGACGGTGGAATTTACGTTCCTAACCGCACGTTTCTTGCCTATATATAGCTTAAATTTTTTCGGTGCCACTTTAAAGCAGTGGTGTCCACGCGCCCGACTCGCGAGTCAGCGATTTATTCTGCCGGCTCGCTGCGTACCCTGACAGTGTAAACGGTCGTGTGGCTACGGCAAGCGTCTATGAAAATACAAGTTATATGTCATTGTATTTGTGTGGACACAACTGCTCTAAAGTCTTGGCGCGAAAGAATTTAAATCGACATGGCGGCCAACTATGCTTCTGTGAAACAGAGGCGTAGTCGAAAGAGAAAGGGAGCTTAGGTGGTTAACGCCCCCCATGCAGCAATTGGAATAGAGAGTAAATGTAAGCCATTATTTAAAAGTTCAGATATCCATTTAACGTCACTGACTTTTAATGGACGGTGGATGGTGGGATGTTTGATGGTGACTCTGTGGGAACACCAGTCCACCATCGATCCAAAATCCCAGACGTTTCGCTTGGATGGGCTCTGTGGTACTGGGCCACAAAACTCAAAGTTGCAAATCCACCGTGAAGGGGCCTTTAATATGCATGGTGCAAATAGAGTATTCTGTGAAAATAGTTTCACTTTAAGTATACCTAATTGAACAAAATAACCTTTACAATTACCAGTTCATTGCCAATTACAAATATTTAAAACCTTGTAGTTCATGTTCAGCTGTGGCCTATGAAATCAGAGTTCTTTAAATATCAAGAAAAATGTAAGTCACTGGGGTTCTGGTTTATAAATAAATGGAATTATCGTAAAAACATATTAATATACATGTAGTGAGAAAAACGAGTTGGCGAACATTTTATATGGAATTACTGTGCAAAGAGTACTTAAACTTTTTTTGTCCACTGTATGTGTGTACATCTCCATACATACATATGTATTTAACTTTTATACAGTCATAGAGTAAGAATTAATTCTTACAGTGTCTTACAGTTTATTAACCTGCAACAAATTACCTACATGTCTTAAAACGGGGTAACTATAGCACGAAAGAAGATATGGAAAACGTTTATACTTATGATTAAAAAGTTTAGCTTTAATAATGCAGCGTTGTTTATTTCCTTACCCTATATTAAAGGAGAAAAAATTATGAAGGCTAAATTTATTTTACAAAATTAAAATCTCAAAAAAAACAAAGAACATTTTTAATTATTTATTTAATTTAACATTAAAAGTCGGTGCACCTGATAGGTAAGTTTATTTTTTGTGGAAACTTGAAACTATTCTCTCGAATAAAACTATACGCCCTTATTATTACAATTTTAACTCTCTCAAAAATTAATGTGAAATAGTCCGCAAATAATGAAATAAGCCGAAGTCGTTATATTTTATAAAAAAAAAACTACGGGAACACTTTCCCAATATCAACAAACGATATACCGTAATTGTAATTCCTATACAAAGTTTTTTGCAGATTTAAGATTAATTTACTTGCTAAATTGTAAAATCGAAACACTTTTTTTAAATGTAATTCTAAATCGATGTAAGATACATATATAGGTTATTAATGCAAAACGGTTCAAACAAAAAAACTATCAAATCTATTATTGGGTTGTCAAGAAAGTCATGTCGTTTTTTCAGTAATCGTGTTTAATCTAATTTATTTACGACTAATCGAGCACCAGGGTCGTTTTAAAGCTTATTGTCTTCAGGGCAGCCTTCTTCAAAAAGCGCCTCTCTGCGACTGAACGACTGAACTCGTGCAATGAGTGCGCGAGCATAAAAATGAGAATAAGAATGAGAGAGTAAAAAACCCGAACGCACACGAAGTGCATGGACCTGCTGCTGTGAGAACGGTGGACCTTCCGCGGTCCGTTTTTTTGTGTCCAAATGCGTTGTATGAAATGACCAGTCTATATGTTGTATGGTTAGTGGTACTATCGACGAAAATTTGGTAATTATTCGATAACATTTGTGGAAGCTATAGCAAATTAAACATGGAGGACCAATATAAGCATTTTCGGCATATTTTGCTTTTTTACTTCCGAAAAGGAAAAAAAGCGGTCGAAGCTCGCGAAAAATTGTGCGAAGTGTATGGTAAAGATGCCATGAGTGATCGCCAATGTCAGCGCTGGTTTGCCAAATTCCGGCTTGGAGTTAAAGACGTTTTGGTCGACCATTGGCCGTTTTTGACGAACAAATTAAGGCTTTACTGGATGAAAACCGGCGACACTTTCCCCATGACAACGCTAGGCCCCACACATCTTTGGTCACTCGGGAAAAATTAAAGGAGCTGAATTGGGAAGTGCTACCACATCCACCTTATAGTCCGGACTTAGCACCTTCAGATTACCATTTGTTTAGGAAAAAAGTTGGAATAAATTTGTTCTCGTGAAATAATGATTAAACGTTTTAAGAGTGGCAGAGTCAGGATATGATATAGGAAAAAATCTGTTATAGTCCGAACATAATACTCTAAAAGGCTCATAATTAGATCTACAATGATTTAAAATGACTGGTCATTTCATACAACGAAAATGGACACAAAATTTCTTAGCGGGTGGCCTCAGGGGCTCTCAGCAGCAGGCCCCGGCTCTTCGTGTGCATTCGGGTTTTTTGCTTTCTCATGCTTATTCTCATTTTTATGCTCGATAGCTTTTTAGGAGAGCGGGAGGAAACAGAAACAGCTGATTGGCTTTTGTTTTGCTTACACTTCTAAGGACTCTTGTTTTGAATGTTCGCAGTGTATTTTTAATTTTCTTTAACAATTGTAATTGTCTTTAAGCAATTCGTTATAATCCAATCCAATCCAAAATATTATTTAAATAAAAAAACGCGGATTTTTATATTTGTACCATTTGCCTTAACAAAAATATAAAAATAAAAATAATATATGACACGGAGAAATAACTGATATACAAAGGTGCTGCAAATGTCGAGGCATAACATTTGTTGTTTGAAAAAATTGGGCAAATATATCGGATATTGCCTGATCTGTATTTGCTGTCGTATTTTCTAAAGATTGGGAGGAAGGATAATTATAAGATTTACGCTTAGTGCTATGTGGAATTTGGCCCGTATTTTTTGGCATAAATGTGTTTTTTCGATTTTTAAATGCGTACGTATTAAGGATTGATTTAACTGTCATGATATATACCGCAAATGTTAATATGACAGTCCAGTCTATTACCATAAGTTGTCAAAGTCTATTGTTGAAGCGAACAGCAAGTGTTTACATATGGCTTACTTTTGAGGGACAAGTTTAAACTAATAATTCTCCAAAGAAACAACATAAACGTTTAAACATGAAATGGAAATTCAGAATACAGGCTTGTACTAAATGTGGATACCTTATTTTGTGTCTGTTTTTCTTAAAATTTATAAATTTGGTACGTAGTGTCCATGAGAAGCTTTTGTAATAAAAAATCATCTTTAAAAGTATTTTTAAAACAATGTTTACGTTTGTTCAGTGAGTGGGTATGTCCATGCTGTAGAGCCATCAATTCCTGATTTAACACACCAAAATCTCAATGTGCGCTTTCCGCGACTTTTTGAAAAATTTAATCTCTCGATTTGCAATGTATCCCTTCTGGATGTGAGGCGTAAACAAACAAGCAGCCGCGACAAGCAATATTGCAAACATGATGCCAGCACTCTTGAATTTCATGAATCGATTTAAAGGGAGAAAGCGCGAAAATCTATTGCGAAAATGGCACGAACGCATTAGAAAAATAGAGAAGTTTAAAATAGTATATTCGAAATGGAAGAAAGAATTTCTTGGTTCATTTGAGACAAATTTTAGAGTAAACCGTTTTTTCAGTCTGCTGTTTTGCAAAACAGGCAGCTGAATCAAGAAATTAGATTAATAAATCCGAAAGACTACACCATGCAAAGAAGCACAGTCGAGTTAGTAACTTTACTTATGTTTTCTAGAGGGCAATGGACATTTCGCACCCTTTAGTTTCGTTGGTCAATAACCTCTTATTATGCGAATCTGACTTTGCAGTTGAGTCTTTCGACGGCGCTGATTAGGGAGAGAACATCGACTTTGAGTTGTTGTATAATTTGAAATCGAAAGAGATGAAAATAAGAATTAAAATTTAAAAAAAGAAAAAAAAAATTCAAAAGAACTTTGGGCCGGGGGTACGGACACGCCTACTTTTCCAAAATAATAATTAAAGCACTAGAAAAAAAATCATCAAAATAACTAGCCTAGTCTAAGAGTTATTAATTTATGCAAAAAAACCGGTTAAATACCCCAGTGCAACGGTTTAAAAATTTTGTATAACTTTGAGAAAAAACAGATTGAGGACTTAACATTTCTTAGGTGAGTCAGCTCTTTGCTAAACCAAGGTGGTTTATTAGAGATAGACCGATAGTATCACAGAACATTGCGCCATTGTATTGCACGAGTAGAGAAGGAGGTAAGAAGTTTGTTTTTTAGGAACCTGAAGAGGCAGATGAAAGATGTCTTACTCCCACGGGCCGTTTTTTTTGTAATCTTAGCTTCGAACTCTTTTACCACCATATTTTTTGGCCAAAAGTCGCCTGAGCATATAAGGACGCAAATAACAGTTGACCGTTTTATAAAGTCTAAAAATAACAGTTATTTTCGGACTCGCTGACCGTTTTGTAGCGAGCGATGTAAATAAATGGCTTGCGTTTGGATGCGTAAATGTTTTCAGCTTGTGCTTGTGAGCGAGATTCCTTACTTGCCCTTGTGAACTCTGTGCGTTATATCAATTTAATTATTGTCGCGAAAAATGGGTCGAGAACAGAAAAAAAAGTTCACGTTTTATCCAATTTAATGCAGAAGAAAACAAGTCTAAATGCAACGTTTGCGTTGCGAAGTTAGCTGGCTCTCATGCATCTAACTTAAAATGACATTTAACTGCAAAACATGCAGAAATATTCAATGAATTTGAAAGCAACGACAACAAAGTGAAACAAATTATGAAAAAAAGAAAAATAGCAAATGAAACCAGTAAGATACCATCGTTTCCTTGATTGTAAAGATTGTAACCACGGACGGGAAGCCGTTTTTATTTTTGGAGAGCAAAGGGTTTCAGGAGATATTACTATATAGCGCGCTATCCATGAGTACCTTAACTGCCCGAAATATTATGGACTATGTGGCTGTCAAAGAGCAGGCCATTTACGAAAATATAAGAGATCTTGCAAAAAGTAAACTTGTATCCCTTGAAAGTTGATGCTTTTGCGACGATGACTCTAACGAGACAAAAAGTAATGGAAACACTAGTTTCAATACAGTTGGCTAATTTTCACCTCGTAAGATGTGCTGCGCACACGCTTCAGCTGTGCGTATATGACGTCAACAAGTTAAGTGAGATCAGCGAAAAAGATTCGAGATGTCGCAAATTTTGTAAATTATTGCGTACAGAAACTTATAGGTAAGAGACAACTTTTTCTTTTTTTATTATTACTTTATATATATATATATGTCGGAACATCGAGTTCCTCAATGAATTCTGCGGCGTTGCGAGCCGTGCGCTTTCTCGGCTGTGACATTTCGTAACCTTTCGTAACCGCACCTCGATCGAGACTGTCCGATCTATCCATCAGAACTCCCTTTTATACAGCTCAAATTGGTCAACATCCTCTTGTTCACATACTTTGCCAAATACCATATGGCCGTCTCTTTTACTCGTATCATGTCACACCGAGACTGCACATAACAGAAATCCGTTAGGCTCAACGCAACACTTACACACAGAAACTCATATAAAGAAAGGAATGCGAAGGGAGGAATAAAAAGCAACGAGTGGCATTCATAACAAATTCTAAGTAAAAGTGTATTTCCAAGTAAGTCAGCATTTCATGTTAATTCTTATTTTAAAAGCATAATACCACGAAAACAAAACTAAAGATCCGACACGGCCATCCTGATATTCACACGTCCTCGTGTGTTACAAACTTTAAAGAAAATACTAAGAGTAATTAGAAGGTACCGCTCAATAGGAAACGATCATTAAAATAATAAAACGTATTAATACGTCGGTCGTTGTTACTTTTTCCAATATTTACTAGTTAATTAGATTATTCGTTTGCGAAGAGCCTTTACTAGAAATCGATTCCCAAAGATTTTAATACCATCTACAACAAACACACCACTCAGGTTTCCACCACTAATTAGGCGCCTCACCATAGCCAGGTGAATACATGACCATGTACCTACGGCAACCTAGTGGCTAGAGTTGATCTTAGTGTATGATTGTATAGAATTTCGCATTGAAGTCCATCAATGCCACATCTTAGTTAGAGTCCTCTAACTGACTCTCGACGTCGCCTTCCACGTCGCTTGCTTCATTGGAATCCACCAATAAGCTATCATCATTTTCTATTCTCTCATTACATACGTCTAACTCTCTGGGAATCTCTTCAATAGGCGTTTTTCTTAAAGCTTCGTGCGCGTATTTATACGTTCGTTTATTAGTTAGTGATTTTAGAACACAGCGGTCACCTTCAAGTAACTCTGACATTAAAATTGGGCCTTTAAACCTACTATCTAATTTGGTCTGATGCCTCTCTTCGTTTTTTAGCAAAATATAATCACCAATTCTAAAACTTTTAACTTTACATTTGTTTTATCAAATCTTTTCTTTTCATATTTACCATTATTTTCCATGTTTACTTTTCTACTTTTTTTTTTTCTAACAGTGCTTAAATCTACTTTGTTATTTTCTTCACAGAGGGGCAAAATATTAAAAAGTCCCGCTTCAATTCCAATTAATAGTTCTAGAGGGCTTGCTATCGTAATTTGATTTACAGTGGCCAAATCTTCTCAAAGTTCTTCAATTTGAATTCCTTAAATAATGGATAAAGTTTCTTCATCTCGTTGCTGCTCAACAAGCAACCAATTGTCCGATATTTCGGCCATCGAAACGCATTTGTTTTCAGGACTAGGATACGATTTAGTAGTTACCTTTGGTGGCAACGGATTAAAAACATCTACGTGGCCAGTTTTGCACCAGGTACATATTTTATATCAAAATCAAATATCTGCATATAGGCCCACCAACGTTGTACTTTTAGTGTAAGGCTTATTTTATTTCGCGTAGCTTGCAGAGAATCACAATCCGTAAATACATCAAAATGTCGGCCGTGTAAATAGTGTCGATAATGTTTCATAGTGTTTAACACGGCCAGTTTTTCTAACTCGTAAGAGTGGTAACGTGATTCAGTTGCGGATGTTTGTTTATTGAAATATTCAATTACCCTATGTTTATTGTCGATTTTATGGAGTAATATTGCACCGTAGCGTCAGTGTGAAGTTCGAGGTTATATTGGGGGTCAAAAAATTAAAAGCACCGGCTTATCAGTTAAAATTTCAATAATTTTTTTTTTGCACTTCCCCATGGTCGCTTTTCTTTTCGAATACTTTATTGTTACAGGTAAGGGCGTACAACGGCTTAATTATTTCAGAAAATGTTGGGACGAATTATCGAAAGTATGACGCCAAACCGATAAACTGCCTTACTTGTGCAACTGACTGCGGAGGGGGTAGATTGACCAAAGCATGTACCTTTCGCGGTTTGGGTCTAACTTCTCCATCTTTGATTTGAAAACCTAAATAAACCACGCTTGTTTTTTAAAAAGGAACATTTCGCGATATTAAATGAAAAACCAGCTTGTGATAATAGGCTCAGAACAGTTCTTAATCTTTCAAATGCTTCTTCTTGAGTACTAGAGGTTATTAAGATGTCGTCCATATAAACTATGACGTATGAATATGCCAGCTCACCTAACGCCTTAACTACCGCCCTTTGAAACACAGGTACCGCATTCTTAAGTCCGAAAGGCATTGTTAAGAACTTAAATTGACCCTCTGGTGTAACGAATGCTGTACGTTCAACTGAGTTTGGATTAATCGGAATCTGGTGATAACCGCTTGCCATATCCAAACACGTAAAATACTTTACCCCACCTAATCTAGCAATCTGATCATTTATAAGAGGCAAGGGAAACTTTTCTGCCACCGTGTTCGAATTTAACCCGCAATAGTCTACACAGAGTCGGTCAGATCCGTCTTTCTTTTTTACCAGAACCATCGGACTAGCAAATGGAGAAGAGCTAGGAAGGATGATATTAGCTTGTAGTAATTAATTTATTCTTTTTCTCACTATTTTTTTTTTCCTTGATACTGAGTCTGTATGGCCGCCTGTGGACGGTCTTATTTGGATTAATTAATCGAATATGAAATTCTGTGGTAGCACTCGACTTTTAGGGAATCCATCTATAAATGCGTCCGAGAATTCATTCAAAATGCACAACAAGCTTGACTTATTTACACCATCCAAACCAGTATTGATATTTGAAAATTTTCAACTATTAATCAAAGCAGAACAGGTATTTATAGATACAGTTTTAAACAGTTTAAATTTATCGATCGTTATTGATACGCCAAAGCCCTGACTTAGAATTTCGCGGACAATTATACTACTATAATTAATATAACTATCTTGAAAAACATACAGAATAATTTCAAGCGTGTACTCGCTGATCGTGACATTAGATAATATTTGTAACGTACTAGTTACCGTATTATTTCATATCCCTCTTCAGCTAACAACATTATTGGTTCGTGTGCCGGAAAGCTGTTGGGATACCGATTCTTTTACGAGGGAGCACTCTGCTCCAGAACCAAAGCAAAATGGATACGACTCACCGGATGATGTCAAAGTGCTTATTGGTCCTGATAAGTTACACAAGTTAATACGCTTTTCTTCTGATTTTCCCATGGATTTGTGATGATAGACGTCCAAGGCAAGCCGATGCAATATGTCCTAGATTGTTTTCACTTCTTTGTGGTTCTGCATTTTTCACTGCTCTTATCACTTCTATCATGCTTCGGTGTTGCATTTCTAGAAGTGCACAAACGCGATCATTGGACTGAATTTGGGGTGTAGGCGATCCCACTTCTGATGTCGGAACATCGAGTTCCTCAATGAATTCTGCGGCGTTGCGAGCCGTGCGCTTTCTCGGCTGTGACATTTCGTAACCGCACCTCGATCGAGACTGTCCGATCTATCCATCAGAACTCCCTTTTATACAGCTCAAATTGGTCAACATCCTCTTGTTCACATACTTTGCCAAATACCATATGGCCGTCTCTTTTACTCGTATCATGTCACACCGAGACTGCACATAACAGAAATCCGTTAGGCTCAACGCAACACTTACACACAGAAACTCATATAAAGAAAGGAATGCGAAGGGAGGAATAAAAAGCAACGAGTGGCATTCTTAACAAATTCTAAGTAAAAGTGTATTTCCAAGTAAGTCAGCATTTCATGTTAATTCTTATTTTAAAAGCATAATACCACGAAAACAAAACTAAAGATCCGACATATATATATATATATATATATATATATATATATATATACAAATATTTAACCTGAGCAGACGTTTGTTAATCGAGGGCTAGAAAAACATACCATGCTTCGATGTTGCTACCAGATGATGATCCAATTTCATAAAAAAGAAATTACTGGGGCAGATAAAGATAAGAGAATGTATGTATGTAAAATACATCGACACACGCGAATATTGCATTTTAAATAACCAACAAAAATGCTTGCCAAAACAAAACCTAAAAAATCGCATACCGTTTATTCGTTCTGAAGCAAGTAAGGCTACTTATGTTTAAAGTTCACGTTCTGTTTTATGTTGATAATAGTTCGTAGTTTTGATTAAATGTTTTAACAATGTATATTGTCCATGTCAAAAACTCACACTTGTACTAAACTTAATTTGCAAAAAAATATGTTCTAATTCAATCTTCATTTTAGGAGCATGCCCCAATACAAAGTGCTCCATCATGCGAGATTAACATTCACCCATAGAAAAAGGAGCCCTGATCCGACGGTGATATCTGTGCTGCCAATGAAGAGTTTCTGTTTTCGTCCTATTTGAATGGCGTACAGACACTGGCCGAGACCAATGAAGAGCCTGCTTCTAAAAAACTTGTAGAAATCTATGCTGACATAGAGAACTTGGACCTTACGTATTGTCGTTTGCCATTTAAAGGATATTTTGAAGCGCCTGAGCGCGCTCGCACAGGTTGTCCTGGCTACACCGGCGACTCAGGTGTCCGTTGAAAGGGAATTTTCAGCAAAGTTATTAACTGAAGAAACTTTGAACTCCCTGTTAATTGTAAATCTTAACACCGAATAAATACATATGCATAAGCATATGTATGATACAGTTTTATTTCTTATCTTTTTGCTCAACGATAGGGCAGCATTGTCAAAGAGTCTAACGAGAGAACATTGAAAACCAAAACAAACACAAAAAAAAAAAAAACAAAAGACCGTTTACGCTGAGACTTTCGTTTATTTGCTCTTGTTGTTATTAAATTAGCATTACAAGAATTTAACTGAAAACAGTCAATCAAAAATCAAAACGAAGAGAAACGAAGTGTTCTGCTCAGAGCGAAAGCAACGTACAAGATTTTTTCGGTTGTGTTAGTGCATAGACCGAAAAGCGAAAAACGGTTGACAGTTGTTTGCGAGCTATCCTGCAAAGAGTTCGTTTGGGACAGAAATCTTCAAAAATGAAATGTCCGTCCCTAGCGTAAGAGAAGTTTAAATTTTCCACCTTCAGATTTACGCAGAGCACTATGGTCCGAAAGTCAAAATTTTTGGCATAAACTTTAAAAATAAACCTAAAATTGTGAAATTTTGCACAAATGTTTGGGAGACTGAAGTGGTTTGTTGGTTTGTTTGGTTTGTGGTTAAAGACAACACTCACAAGTACAATCTGGACCTGGATAACAATATACATTAAATAGTACATACCTTGAAGATTACTTTACATAATTTAGTTGATTTTTTTGGACAAATTTAACGTGTGTGACACGACATAAAGCAACTAAATATTTTGGCGCAAATTTCTATTGGGAAATCAGCTGATCGCAAGCTTACTTTTAAAAGCTCTCAAAAAGCGTTGGTGGCGCATTTAAAGTCTTTAACTAAAATTTTTATAATGAATTTACTTTAAGATTAAAATAAGACAACAACGATATATTAACATAGAAAAATCGACTTTATGCCAAAAAAAACGGAGTCTGGACCATAGTGCAGTGTTTAAAAACTGCAGTCCAAGTAGCAAAGTCGAAAAATGTTTGCTTTTTACTGCTTTGACTGCTTGCGACTTATTAAAATGAGCTGTTGCTTCTGCTTCTGTTCCTGGAAAAGCAGAAGTCGCAGTCGAAGCAAATGTAAAAATTTCGTTTTATTGATTGCTGCTCTGCAGTAAGTCGGGAAAATGCTTTCGACTCTTGGATGAATTTGCTTTTTGTCGCTTTTGTTCTTGCTTTAGCAGCATAGAACAATAAAGTAGCAAGCGGCAAGCTACAAACGCAAACGATGTTCTTGACAAAATATTGATTGTAAATTTAAATCCCAGCTTTTGGGACAATGCCATTGATGCCTTGGAACTTTTTGAAAAAATAAGGAAGATCTGATTCAAAGCTATTAATAATAACATATATATAAAACCGAGTGTTTTTGTTGGTGTGTTTTGTCTTTCGGTGTGCAAATCGTTGGCCCAGGTCCAAAGCAAATAAAAAGAAGCAAACTATTCACAATCGTTTGCTTGCTAATTTTGTTAATTAGCTGCTTTCGAGCTCTAGCATATATATAAAGAAATTATTATCTATCGATGACCAAAATCAGTAGAACTGGAAATAAAAGATAAAGTTGGCATGAAAACAGGTGCCAAACGTTATTTACACTTAAAAATAAAAGTGAGTCATTTTTTTTTTAATCTGTGAGTCCATCTGCAGTTGAAAACCAAGGTTCGATCTCTGGAAGATTTGATCAATTAATATTTGTAATCCAGTGTATTTGAAAAAGCGGTTGTTGATAAAGACAAATGAAACAGTTCAAGAATCGGTTTACAAATAGTTGAGGCACAAAACTTAGGCACGCACCCAGGAAGCCCGTTCGGCCCCGGAGAAAATATTGGTGTTGTGGTCTTTAAATCTCGTAGAAGAGAACGTTCTGTTATTACCGAAGAAAAAATACAATTTGACCTGTTTAAATTGTGAGCGTAAATTGAATTAGACAATAATCCGCACTATAGGCAGTTTGTAAGAACTTGGAAACTATATTATAATTTAAACTATTGTATTAAAAGCTTCGGGAGGAGATACTACGCTCTTGCGAGCGTAATACTATTTATATACACAACATCAATCATGAGATGTGGTTTCAGGGGTTAATCATAAAACAAATAATTGTCAAAAGTAATGAATTGATTTTTAATTATCATTACTTTTGTCAAAAGCAATGAATACTTTTCCAAAAGTAATTAATTATTTAACATAACTTTTTTTAATGACAATAAAAACTAGCACTAGCATTATTTATTTTAATTGTAATCAAAAACTAATGCAATGGCTTAGTTACAACGCTCTGCAATTTTTGAAATGAGAACGTTTTTCTTTTATGGTTTGTATGTGTACCAAAGCTATGTTTTAGGGTTCTGATACAAATTTTACTGTATTAAGCAGCACAGGCTGAACCACTTTTGTGTTTTTCCATTTTGTTTTTTTTTTACTTTTAGCGGAAAAACGGCCAAATGAGCTAGATTTCACACGCAAACAACTAAAGCTACGGATACGTGCTATTAATCGTTAAAAATTCATTTTTAAGGGCTATTTACGTTTCCTTAATATAAATAATTACGGAACTACAGCCAAAACTAATTTTTTGTGTTCACACTTAAGCGATTTTTTTTAGTCCTTACAGCTTTTGAGATTACGCAACTTTTAACATAGAGTAAGAACTATATAGAGGCACCATTTGCTCTGCCCGGAACTCCTCAATATCTCTTGACGGCACCACTCATTGGCGATGGTTGCGGCGAATTATTGTTTGATTTCGAAGAAAAACAGGTCAATGATGCCGCCTGACCTCGTTGTGTATGCATTTGCTTCTCCAAGACGGGTGCGGGTTTTATGAGCCTCAAATGCCGCAATTCTGTTTATGAGCATCATTTGGAAATTTAATTTTTTGACAAAAATGGTACCCTTCCACCCAAGCGCACTTCGGCCTGTTGCGCGAACTGAAAACGCATGAATTGGTCTTACACAAATAAACCGCAATGTTAAAGCTATTTAATAAAAAAAAAAAAAACGGAATGAAGCAAACTTCGGCAAGCCGAAGCTCATATACCCTTGCAGCTACTGCAAAAATTAAATATTCTTGAAAACATTAAAATTATGATTTACTTTCGTATATTTTTAAAAACATTAAAGCTATGAAGATTTGCAGCTCAATTATTCGATAGTTCCAATGGCAGATATATGATGTCGTTTTCCAATTTTAACAGAACTAAAGGCGTGAACTGTCCAATTAATAATAAGTCAAGAAGAATTTAAACAAAAATTACAAAATAGAAAATATATTTAAAAATATTTTTTGTATACTTTTATTGTTTCTATTGAAGCTTTATGTTACAGTCGTCCGATTTTGATGAAATTTAAACCGTAATTCTAAAAATTCTATGTCAAAAAATTTAAAAAAAATGTAAAAAACAAAAAACTTTTAATTTGTTTTCATTTATTTTTCCGATTGTTCCTATGGGAGCTATATGCTGTAGTCGTGCGATCCGGCTCGTTCCAACTACCTGCAATAGAACAATTTTGGAAAAGTTTCGTTTTAAAACTGAGAGACTTGTTTGCGTAGAAACGGACATGGCTATATCGACTATCCAAGTGATTCTGATCAAGAATATATATACATTATGGGGTCGGAAATGACTCCTCCACTGCGTCGCAAACTTCTGACTAGAATTATAATATCCTCTGCAAGGGGATGTTTATGTTGTCGGACCTTCAGTTTTTGCAATTTATTCAAACTTTGTCGAGCTCTAGCATCTATAATAGGAAACCTATCCTTATAATAATTTATATAGTAAAGTTTAAGAAAGGTCTGTTTTAAGAGAAGCTATCGATGACCGAAATTGGTTAAGCTGAACTGGAGATAAAAGATAAAATTGGCATAAAAGCAGGGGAAAAATGTTATTTACACGTTTAAAAAAATGGTACCATACAAAAAATTTTTAGTGTCATTGATCTTTGAGGATTTCATCGATTTAAATTTTTTAAATCAGTGAAATTTTATCGCCATCAAAGATGCCATCAATCTATTAAACTTAACAATCGTCCGGTAAATCGATTTTATATTATTTTTTCGGTATTTTTCTACTGTTAGACCCTGTTGTCTTAGCAAACATCTGCTGGTCATTAACATAAAAGTTTCACTGCTAGCTTTATGCACATGTACAACAAGGAAAATTTAACTGCCATTTAGATTTCAGAAAGTATTCATCGAAGCTGGTTAAACTCCCTTTGTAGCTCGACTTTATATATGTTAAAACTGCATATAAAACGTAAAACGGCCTATTTCAAGTAAATAATTGAACTTAAAATTAAGTTACAACAATCTTTAAGAAATTCTGTTACTTTGGAAATGAATGTCTGATGGTTTTCAGTAGTAAAGAATTGTCTCCTTAAGCACAAGGTCTTACATCTGGAAATAATAAAGTTTTGTGTTATTTGCGATTGTCCTAAGAGAAAGAATTGAACTAAGTTAGAGGTTAAGAATGTTATAAATCAAAATCCTTATACTACTAAATTTTTATTTACTACCCTAGTCCGTCCTAATTTAGAATATTGCGCTCCTGTTTGGAGTCCCCAATATCAATTACACATTGATCGTATTGAGTCGGTACAACAAAAATGTTTTCTTTTTCTTCGTGGTTTGAACTGGGATCAAAACGTAAGGTTGCTTTTTTACACTGGTAGTTTACTATTGCTTAGTTTACCTACTCTTGTTAATGGTATAATCATTTTTGCAACTACAATCTTGTCAGAGGTGATATTGAGTCCATAGAATTTTTAAGCCGCTTAACTTTTAATGTGTCTTTTACGCCAACCGCAACTACCATTGTAACGAACTGATTTTGTTTATTTCTGCTCGCTACGAATATCGTGCGGGTGGCTCAGAAGATGTATGTGTTCGTCTCACCAAATTTATATAAACGTGACCGCCCAATTGACTAGGAAGAACGCACAGTAAGTTCGGGCATAAACAAGGATTCGCCGACTTGACCCTCGGCCTGGTGATGATAGTAACAAATGCGAAACTCTATAGCCGTCTTTGCCGGCTTCGTCTGAGCACTTTTCTTCCCACGATGATGCTCCGGGCGGCTCCGGCGTTGATCAACTCGCTTCGGGTTGACTCTGCTGCTTGGGGTTATTCTCGGGGTGCTCGTGGTTTTATTTACTGCCGTTGGTTTGGTTGCAGTTATCGATGTCGTCGCTCTGCTCCCTGGTACGATGTCCTGGCTCTGCTCCTTGCTTTCTCCTGCAGGAGCAGACGCAACTGGGTCTTTGGCTCTCGTGATTCGCAGCTGCCGTTTGGGGATATTAGCGGTGAACTGCTGTGCATACGCCTTTCGAGACACTTGTCGCACCAGGACGGTCAGGCGAAAGTCGGACTTCGCCAGTATTAATGTATTCTCCAGTATTAATGTATGCTGATGATATTAAACTATGTTTGTCCTATAATAATTTGTAATCGGGACCGAGTATTTTCGGTCAACGATTTAGGAGTTCTTGACCCAAAAGTAAAATTCAACTGACACATAAAGTCTACTGTTAACAAGGCTATGAGCGTTAAATCTGAATTGCCTTAAATGTTAATGTCTTTTAATAGGGAACTGCCTACGTTTATAAGCTGTTTTCTTCATAAAATGCCACTGTATTTATCTTCTGCTGGTTCCAAGATACAATCATGCATGCCAAATGTGCAGGACTCGTTGGCAGAGTTAGAAATTACATTGACTTGCGGACTTCTTTTATTAGTTTAGATCGGGTTTCTATGTAGTGACGATGAGCGTGCTCAAGGATACTACTATATGAGCCTACTATATACTTTGTTAAAAAAAAATCCAATAAACAAGATAAGATAGCATTTTTGAAATGAGAACGTTTTTCCTTTTATGGTTTGTACATGCTTACCAAAGCTATGTTTTAGGGTCCTGATACAAATTTTACTGTATTAAGCAGCACAAGCTGGACCACTTTTGTGTTTTTCCATTTTGTTTTTTTTTACTTTTAGCGGAAAAACGGCCAAATAAGCTAGATTTTTCACGCAAACAACTAAACCTACGGATACGTGCTATTAATCGTTAAAAATTCATTTTTAAGGGCTATTTACGTTTCCTTAATATAAATAATTACGGAACTACAGCCAAAACTAATTTTTTGTGTTCACACTTAAGCGATTTTTTTTGAGTCCTTACAGCTTTTGAGATTACGCAACTTTTAACATAGAGTAAGAACTATATAGAGGCACCATTTGCTCTGCCCGGACTGCTGCCCAAGCTCTGCTGAGAGCCATGTTCGGAGCTAACCTTGATTTCCCACCCCACTTTTCAGTTTTTGATTCGAACTTGCAATTCGGAACTGTGAGAGACTGAAATTTTCCCCTTTTTTAGTCTAGGTGGCTTTACTGGAAAAGTCACCCGAGAGAGCGGGCAGAGCAAATGGTGCCTCTATATAGTTTCTTACTCTATGCTTATAATATATAAAAATTTTGTTTTTTTTTAAAACAACCCAATTCAGATATTTTTATACCCTTGCAGAGGGTATTATAATTTCAGTCAGAAGTTTGCAACGCAGTGAAGGAGACGTTTCCGACCCTATAAAGTATATATATTCTTGATCAGCATCACTAGTAGAGTCGATCTAGCCATGTCCGTCTGTCCGTCTGTCCGTCCGTTTATATGCAAACTAGTCTCTCAGTTTTAAAGCTATCTGCATGAAACTTTCCCAAAAGTTGTCTTTCTATTGCAGGTAGTATATAAGTCGGAACGAGCCGGATCGGACGACTATAGCATATAGCTCCCATAGGAACAATCGGAAAAATAAATGAAAAAAAATTATAACTTTTCTGTTTTTTATTTTTTTGTTTAGTTCTTCGACATTTAGTAATGGTTAAATATTTCCGATTTACGGATTAAATTTCATCAAAGTCGGACGACTATATCATATAGCTCTCATAGGAACAATCGGAAAAATAAATGAAAAAAATTATAACTTTTCTGTTTTTTAATTTTTTGTTTAGTTCTTCGACATATAGCAATGGTTAAATATTTCAGAATTATGGTTTAAATTTTATCAAAATCGGACGTCTATATCATATAGCTCCCTTAGAAATAATAAAAATATATAAAATAACTATCAAATAATTGAGCTGCAAATCATCATAGCTTCAATGTTTTTAAACATATACGAAAGTAAATCATAATTTTAATGTTTTCAAAAATGTTTAATTCTTGCAATAGCTGCAAGGGTATATGAACTTCGGCTTGCCGAAGTTTGCTTTCTTTCTTGTTAATTATCATTTTATGCTTATTTGAATGAGCAGAAATCTATGCAAGTCCAATTAGATTATGAACAATTCTTATTTTAGTTAATAGTAACATAAGCAAGGTTTTTATAGACGTAATTATTTTGTGATCAGTGGACAGAATCGTGATCTTCAATTTTTATACCCTTTCAGAGGGTATTATAATAATATAATATAATTTTTCACATCATTACCTCAATAGCGACTTTTATCTCTTGACGGCACCACTCATTGGCGATGGTTGCGGCGACTTATGGTTTGATTTCGAAGAAAAACAGGTCAATGATGCCGCCTGACCTCGTTGTGTATGCATTTGCTTCTCCAAGACGACGTGCGGGTTTTATGAGCCCCAAATGCCGCAATTCTCTTTATGAGCTTCATTTGGAAATTTAATTTTTTGACAAAAATGGTACCCTTCCACCCAAGCGCACTTCGGCCTATTGCGCGAACTGAAAACGCATGAATTGGTCTTCCACAAATAAACCGCAATGTTAAAGCTATTCCATTAAAAAAAAAAAAACAGGGAATGAAGCAAACTTCGGCAAGCCGAAGCTCATATACCCTTGCAGCTACTGCAAAAATTAAATATTCTTGAAAAAATTAAAATTATGATTTACTTTCGTATATTTTTAAAAACATTGAAGCTATGAAGATTTGCAGCTCAATTATTCGATAGTTCCTATGGCAGATATATGATGTCGTTTTCCAATTTTAACAGAACTTAAGGCGTGAACTGTCCAATTATTAATAAGTCAAAAAGAATTAAAAAAAAAATCACAAAATAGGAAATATATTTAAAAATATTTTTTGTATACTTTTATTGTTTCTATAGAAGCTTTATGTTACAGTCGTCCGATTTTGATGAAATTTAAACCGTAATTCTAAAAATTCTATGTCAAAGAACTAAAAAAAAATATTAAAAAACAAAAAACTTTTAATTTGTTTTCATTTATTTTTCCGATTGTTCCTATGGGAGCTATATGCCATAGTCGTGCGATCCGGCTCGTTGCAACTACCTGCAATAGAACAACAATTTTGGAAAAGTTTTGTACAGATAGTTTTAAAACTGAGAGACTTGTTTGCGTAGAAACGGACAGACGGACATGGCTATATCGACTATCCAAGTGATTCTGATCAAGAATATATACATTATGGGGTCGGAAATGACTCCTTCACTGCGTCGCAAACTTCTGACTAGAATTATAATATCCTCTGCAAGGGGATGTTTATGTTGTCGGACCTTCAGTTTTTGCAATTTATTCAAACTTTGTCGAGCTCTAGCATCTATAATAGGAAACCTATCCTTATAATAATTTATATAGTAAAGTTTAAGAAAGGTCTGTTTTTAGTGAAGCTATCGATGACCGAAATTGGTTAAGCTGAACTGGAGATAAAAGATAAAATTGGCATAAAAGCAGGGGAAAAAATGTTATTTACACGTTTAAAAAAATGGTACCATACAAAAAATTTTGAGTGTCATTGATCTATGAGGATTTCAGCGATTTTATCGCCATCAAAGATGCCATCAATCTATTAAACTTAACAATCATCCGGTAAATCGATTTTATATTATTTTTTCGGTATTTTTCTACTGTTAGACCCTGTTGTCTTAGCAAACATCTGCTGGTCATTAACATAAAAGTTTCACTGCTAGCTTTATGCACATGTACAACAAGGAAAATTTAACTGCCATTTAGATTTCAGAAAGTACTCATCGAAGCTAGTTAAACTCCCTTTGTAGCTCGACTTTATATATGGTAAAACTGCATATAAAACGTAAAACGGCCTATTTCAAGTAAATAATTGAACTTAAAATTAAGTTACAACAATCTTTAAGAAATTCTGTTACTTTGGAAATGAATTTCTGATGGTTTTCAGTAGTAAAGAATTGTCTCCTTAAGCACAAGGTCTTACATCTGGGAATAATAAAGTTTTGTGTTATTTGCGATTGTCCTAACAGAAAGAATTGAACTAAATTAGAGGTTAAGAATGTTATAAATCAAAATCCTTATACTACTAAATTTTTATTTACTACCCTAGTCCGTCCTAATTTAGAATATTGCGCTCCTGTTTGGAGTCCCCAGTATCAATTACACATTGATCGTATTGAGTCGGTACAACCAAAATGTTTTCTTTTTCTTCGTGGTTTGAACTGGGATCAAAACTTAAGGTTGCCTTTTTACTCTGGTAGTTTACTATTGCTTAATTTAATCATTTTTGCAACTATTTTTATGCACAATCTTGTCAGAGGTGATATTGAGTCCATAGAATTTTTAAGCCGCTTAACTTTTAATGTGTCTTTTACGCCAACCGCAACTACCATTGCAACGAACTGATTTTGTTTATTTCTGCTCGCTACGAATATCGTGCGGGTGGCTCAGAAGATGTATGTGATCGTCTCTCCAAATTTATATAAACGTGACCGCCCAATTGACTAGGAAGAACGCACAGTAAGTTCGGTAGGATTCACCGACTTGACCCTCGGCCTGGTGATGATAGTAACAAATGCGAAACTCTATAGCCTTCTTTGCCGGCTTCGTCTGAGCACTTTCCTTCCCACGATGATGCTCCGGGCGGCTCCGGCGTTGATCAACTCGCTTCGGGTTGACTCTGCTGCTTGGGGTTATTCTCGGGGTGCTCGTGGTTTTATTTACTGCCGTTGGTTTGGCTACCTCCAACGTAGTCCCTGAGACAAACGCTAGCTTCTGGACAAACGCTTTCACACTAGCCTTTTTGCCGCGGACTTGTAGACTTGCAGTTATCGATGTCCTCGCTCTGCTCCCTGGTACGATGTCCTGGCTCTGCTCCTTGCTTTCTCCTGCAGGAGCAGACGCAACTGGGTCTTTGGCTCTCGTGATTCGCAGCTGCCGTTTGGGGATATTAGCGGTGAACTGCTGTGCATACGCCTTTCGAGACACTTGTCGCACCAGGACGGTCAGGCGAAAGTCGGACTTCGCCAGTATTAATGTATTCTCCAGTATTAATGTATGCTGATGATATTAAACTATGTTTGTCCTATAATAATTTGTAATCGGGACCGAGTATTTTCGGTCAACGATTTAGGAGTTCTTGACCCAAAAGTAAAATTCAACTGACACATAAAGTCTACTGTTAACAAGGCTATGAGCGTTAAATCTGAATTGCCTTAAATGTTAATGTCTTTTAATAGGGGACTGCCTACGTTTATAAGCTGTTTTCTTCATAAAATGCCACTGTATTTATCTTCTGCTGGTTCCAAGATACAATCATGCATGCCAAATGTGCAGGACTCGTTGGCAGAGTTAGAAATTACATTGACTTGCGGACTTCTTTTATTAGTTTAGATCGGGTTTCCTTTTATGGTTTGTACATGCGTACCAAAGCTATGTTTTAGGGTCCTGATACAAATTTTACTGTATTAAGCAGCACAAGCTGAACCACTTTTGTGTTTTTCCATTTTGTTTCAGTTTTTGATTCGAACTTGCAATTCGGTCCCGCAGCGAACTTGCAACTGCACTGCTTGCACCAGCCCTTAGCAATGAGAGCGAGCAGTTCAGCTGCAGAAACTCACCGCGGGACCGAATTACAAGTTCGAATCGAACTGTGAGAGACTGAAATTTTCCCCTTTTTTAGTCTAGGTGGCTTTACTGGAAAAGTCACTCGAGAGAGCGGGCAGAGCAAATGGTGCCTCTATATAGTTTCTTACTCTATGCTTATAATATATAAAAATTTTGTTTTTTTTTTAAAACAACCCAATTCAGATCTTTTTAATTATTATTTTATGCTTATTTGAATGAGCAGAAATCTATGCAAGTCCAATTAGATTATGAACAATTCTTATTTTAGTTAATAGTAACATAAGCAAGGTTTTTATAGACATAATTATTTTGTGATCAGTGGACAGAATCGTGATCTTCAATTTTTATACCCTTTCAGAGGGTATTATAATTTCAGTCAGAAGTTTGCAACGCAGTGAAGGAGACGTTTCCGACCCTATCAAGTATATATATTCTTGATCAGCATCACTAGGAGAGTCGATCTAGCCATTTCCGTCTGTCCGTCCGTTTCTACGCAAACTAGTCTCTCAGTTTTAAAGCTATCTGCATGAGTTTTGAACATGGTTTGCTTGAGATATGTTGAGCCGTCAATAAAGTCATATTGTGCTATAAGTAGCAGGACATTTGATTTTTCTGTGTGCATCATATAACTCCAGATAATTTGAAATCACCCAGAACTACCATCTTATGGAAATTATCTTGATCATTTATAAATATCTAATATCTGTTTATACAGGGAGGCTTATGAAAATTTTGTAAATACGTGTTCAGAAAAATCGGGGGATATATAAAATAAATAATAAAGGTTGTAAGACCTTGCAGTAGGTCATCCGATCGACCCAATTTTTCACATCATTACCTCAATAGCGACTTTTATCTCTTGACGGCACAACTCATTGGCGATGATTGCGGCGACTTATGGTTTGATTTAGAAGAAAAACAGGTCAATGATGCCGCCTGACCTCGTTGTGTATGCATTTGCTTCTTTAAGACGACGTGCGGGTTTTATGAGCCCCAAATGCCGCAATTCTCTTTATGAGCTTCATTTGAAAATTTAATTTTTTGACAAAAATGGTACCCTTCCACCCAAGCGCACTTCGGCCTATTGCGCGAACTGAAAACGCATGAATTGGTCTTCCACAAATAAACCGCAATATTAAAGCTATTTCATTAAAAAAAAAAAAAAAACAGGGAATGAAGCAAACTTCGGCAAGCCGAAGCTCATATACCCTTGCAGCTACTGCAAAAATTAAATATTCTTGAAAAAATTAAAATTATGATTTACTTTCGTATATTTTTAAAAACATTGAAGCTATGAAGATTTGCAGCTCAATTATTCGATAGTTCCTATGGCAGATGTCGTTTTCCAATTTTAACAGAACTTAAGGCGTGAACTGTCCAATTATTAATAAGTCAAAAAGAATTAAAAAAAAAAATTACAAAATAGAAAATATATTTAAAAATATTTTTTGTATACTTTTATTGTTTCTATAGAAGCTTTATGTTACAGTCGTCCGATTTTGATGAAATTTAAACCGTAATTCTAAAAATTCTATGTCAAAGAACTAAAAAAAAATATTAAAAAACAAAAAACTTTTAATTTGTTTTCATTTATTTTTCCGATTGTTCCTATGGGAGCTATATGCTATAGTCGTTTGTAGTCTTTGCGTTTGTATTTTTTTCAGATACCGCAAAGGTTAAAGGCTGGTGGTCGGTAAATATTTTTATCTCCTTGGTGCCGTACAAGAAGTTTTGTAGCTTGCCAAGTGCCCACACAATTGCCAGTAACTCACGTTCGTTTGTGGCGTAATTCAACTCGCACTGTTTTAAAGTTCGCGAGATCATTGTAATGGGTCGACCCCCTTGGGACAAAACAGCTCCTATGCCATTTGCGGAGGCATCGGTAGTAAGGTCGAACGGCTGCTTAAAATCGGGATACATGAGGATGACATCTTCTGATGCTAAAATCTTCCTTAATCGTTCAAATGCATCGCGTTGTGAATCGCTAAATTCGATTGCCACCTTACGGGACCTGTGTTTACTAACCGTTCCGTTTTCCCCTTTCAGGATGTCTGTCAAGGGCCTAGCGATTGCGGCAAAATCCTTTACGAATCTTCTGTAGTAGCTTGCTAACCCTAGAAATGATCTGAGACTGTACAAATTTTTCGGTTCGGGGTATTCCTGTATGGTTTTTACCTTCTCGGGGTCAGTTTTTGCTCCACCTTTGGTAACTATAAAACCTAGGAATTCGACGCTTTCCCTAAAGAATTTGGTTTTTTTCTGGGACACCCTCATGTTCGCATCGCTTAAGCACTTTAGTACTGTCTCGATGTGCCGAACATGGTCAGCTTCGTTCTCAGAGAAAATTATTACGTCATCAACATAGACGTAACAAATTTTCCCAATTTGTTCTCTAAGAACGTCATCTATGGTTCTCTGAAAAATGCTTCCGGCATTTTTAAGGCCGAAGGGTAGGCGACAGAACTCATATTTCCCGCCGTTTACTGAAAACGAGGTTTTCTCTCGGTCTTGTTCCGCTAGGAAAATCTGGTGGTACCCTGATTTTAGATCAAGGGTAGTGAAAAATTTTGCCTTCCCTAGGTTCGCTAGAATCATGGGAATACAAGGCATTGGGTAGCGATCTGGAATAGTTTTTTCGTTCAATTTCCTAAAATCGATTACCAAACGTTTGTTCTTGTTGCCGTTGGCGTCGGTTCCCTTTTTGTCAACTTCCCAAGTTGGGCTGTTGTATGGGGACCTTGATGGTCTAATTATGCCATCCTTTAACAACTGTTTTATTTCGTTGTTTACAAAATCTGCCACACCCATAGGGTGTGGGTACAACCTTGAATACACCGGTTCGTTGTCTTCCGTACGAATAGTGGCGACGACAGAAGTGTTAAAGGGTAGTGCCTCGTTAGAGGTCGAAAATACCTTTAGTTTTCCTAATATCATCTTTTTAAATTCCTTTTTGATGGAATTTGGCACCACTATGTCATTTACATCTGTGAAGTTCACGCTGTCACAGTTGTAGTACTGAAGCTTTTCCGATTTATTCTGGTATTCTAGAGTGCTATTGTTTAAGTTCAATGTCACTCCTGCCTCTGTTAAGAGGTCGAAGCCTATGATGGCATCAAACGTACTAAGCGTGTCTAGTAAGAAAAATGGTGAAATTTTTTGAAAAATTGACATTAAACATTTGTTTTTGATTTCACTGGAGCCGTGTATTGAGCTCACAGTGAAAGGCCTGTCGACTGGAATTACGTTTTTTAGCTCCTTTACGGGCTTTACGTAATTCTTCGCCGCCCCAGTGTCTATTAGGATTTTTAATTTTCTCCCAGCCAGCTGCCGTTCAATGACGGGTAGCCGGGACCTCCCACTAAAAAATTTAATGAATCGTTGTCATATGTTGAGTCGCTGTCGTCATTTATGTTCTCGACTGCGCTTTCGGCTGCATCTTTATAGTCCTCATCTAGGTCGGCCTGGGCACCTTGGACTACATTGTTGACTCGCTGCCGTCTCTGACCTGTAACTCGCTCTGACGAATTTTGCCGCTTCCTAGCTGGTGGACCATTGTTTGTTTGCTGTCTCTCAAAATTGGTGAGCTGCCTGAATCTCGAGGACGAATCTATCTCCATTGGTTCAGGAGCCTGGCCCTGGTCTCTTTTTCTCTGTTCAAAATAAGTGTTGTTATTTTGCCGCTTGGTAAAATGGGGGTTTTTGTCGAAGCTACGGTCGTCCCTATTGTTTTTTTCCTGTTTGGGGTGACCGCGGGACCTGATGGCCCCCATTGCATGGGATTTCTCTTCTAGAGCCTTGGCATACGAACTCGAGAACATGCTTCTTTCGATGCTAGACTCTGCCTCTTTCGCTAGGGCTAGCGCAGACGGCAGGACTTTTGGCTGAGCTGGGAAAACAATTGCCTTTAATGATTTTTTTAGGCCCGAAATAAATGCGTGCAGCGCATCTGCCCTGATTTCTTTGTTCATTAGGTCAGCGCCTTCTTGGTCGTGTGACATAATGATTTTATTAGTTACCAGCGTTAATTTCTTTTCGACTTCGTCATAATAGTCCATTAGACTTGAGTCGCCTTGCCTAACCATCTCAAGCGCTTGCCGCAGAGTGCGCAATGATGTGCGATCTGCGTATGTGCAATCTAGTCTTGCTATAATTGCATCGAAATTCAGCACTGTGTTGTGTGAGACTAGCAGTGCCCGTGCGGGCCCTTTGAGTTTGTTTCTAATAATAGTGACGGCTTGATAATGTGAATTGCTGCCGTTATACGGCCTGAAAAGCTCATATGCGTCATTGGCAGACTGTCGCCATGCCACGTACTCGTCTTGGGTTCCATTAAAATCTGGTATTGATTTTATAATGTCCAAGGGAACGTCGCATCTGATTTCTGGGTTTACAGAAATCCTTTCATATACGTTGATCTGAGGGGTGTCGACACGCAAATTGCTAAGCTGATTCTCGACCGCTTGAATGCGCGCTTGAAAATTTATTTCCTGACGTGCTAGCGCTGCGTTAACGGCAGCTGTTACTAAAGCTTGAACCTGTTGTGCGTCCATGTCTGTTTCTAAAAGGCACTGTTGGCTATCACTGTCGTGGTCGGAAATATTAAAACCTTGGTTAGAATTCCAACTGTCTTCACTGTCGTACTCTGTTTTAACCTCTCTATAGTCCTTTGACCAACTCATCAATCAATCATTAAAAACCTTCTCACTTATTTGTTTGGTATTCCGATTATTTTTAAATCGGTTATGCAAATTATGTTTGTATTATTTCGGCACAGTTTTTATAGGTCAAATCAAACACTTTAATTTTTTATTTAAATTTTTGGATTTGATGTTTTTTATAGAACTTACATGTTACATTCCATGTGTGCGTGAGTTCTTAATTAAGTTGAGCGCCAATTATGTTTTGTCCTCTGCGTTGTGTCCAGCGAAGACTCCCGTGTCCGCCGGTATGGCTAGTAGGATGACTTAAGTTTCCTCTTCCTTGATGTGTCCAGCGACGGCTTTTATATCCGCTGCAGTTGCCAGTAGGAAGATTATGGTGGAAAGTAACTGTACCTTCTATTGCTGGCCTTGGGCTCAGTCAATAAATAAAAGATATAACAATTAACGGCAAGTGCCGGAGTAGTGATATTTATTAAGCGACTTATTGGTTGAGCGCTGCATTCAAAACTGATTACAAATATTCTGCTAAAGCTAAACCTAAACTCGCATCACGCTACAATGTCATGGTCGGCAAGCCGACTCAGCATAAGCGTAACAATAACAAGAAACTCTTGCGACATAACAAAAGTCTCCGGTTGCTGCCGCTGACCATTGCAGCTATAGCGCGCTGATACAAAGTGTTTAGCTCCGCAATTGCGAGAGTTTATTAAACTTATGAATTATCTTATATCTTACAAAGTGTTTAGCTCCGCAGTTGCGAGAGTTTATTAAACTTATGAGTTATCTTATAACTTATATATACATTATGGGGTCGGAAATGTCTCCTCCACTGCGTCGCAAACTTCTGACTAGAATTATAATATCCTCTGCAAGGGGATGTTTATGTTGTCGGACCTTCAGTTTTTGCAATTTATTCAAACTTTGTCGAGCTCTAGCATCTATAATAGGAAACCTATCCTTATAATAATTTATATAGTAAAGTTTAAGAAAGGTCTGTTTTTAGTAAAGCTATCGATGACCGAAATTGGTTAAGCTGAACTGGAGATAAAAGATAAAATTGGCATAAAAGCAGGGGAAAAAATGTTATTTACACGTTTAAAAAATGGTACCATACAAAAAATTTTGAGTGTCATTGATCTATGAGGATTTCAGCGATTTTATCGCCATCAAAGATGCCATCAATCTATTAAACTTAACAATCATCCGGTAAATCGATTTTATATTATTTTTTCGGTATTTTTCTACTGTTAGACCCTGTTGTCTTAGCAAACATCTGCTGGTCATTAACATAAAAGTTTCACTGCTAGCTTTATGCACATGTACAACAAGGAAAATTTAACTGCCATTTAGATTTCAGAAAGTACTCATCGAAGCTAGTTAAACTCCCTTTGTAGCTCGACTTTATATATGGTAAAACTGCATATAAAACGTAAAACGGCCTATTTCAAGTAAATAATTGAACTTAAAATTAAGTTACAACAATCTTTAAGAAATTCTGTTACTTTGGAAATGAATTTCTGATGGTTTTCAGTAGTTAAGAATTGTCTCCTTAAGCACAAGGTCTTACATCTGGGAATAATAAAGTTTTGTGTTATTTGCGATTGTCCTAACAGAAAGAATTGAACTAAATTAGAGGTTAAGAATGTTATAAATCAAAATCCTTATACTACTAAATTTTTATTTACTACCCTAGTCCGTCCTAATTTAGAATATTGCGCTCCTGTTTGGAGTCCCCAGTATCAATTACACATTGATCGTATTGAGTCGGTACAACCAAAATGTTTTCTTTTTCTTCGTGGTTTGAACTGGGATCAAAACTTAAGGTTGCCTTTTTACTCTGGTAGTTTACTATTGCTTAATTTAATCATTTTTGCAACTATTTTTATGCACAATCTTGTCAGAGGTGATATTGAGTCCATAGAATTTTTAAGCCGCTTAACTTTTAATGTGTCTTTTACGCCAACCGCAACTACCATTGCAACGAACTGATTTTGTTTATTTCTGCTCGCTACGAATATCGTGCGGGTGGCTCAGAAGATGTATGTGATCGTCTCTCCAAATTTATATAAACGTGACCGCCCAATTGACTAGGAAGAACGCACAGTAAGTTCGGTAGGATTCACCGACTTGACCCTCGGCCTGGTGATGATAGTAACAAATGCGAAACTCTATAGCCTTCTTTGCCGGCTTCGTCTGAGCACTTTCCTTCCCACGATGATGCTCCGGGCGGCTCCGGCGTTGATCAACTCGCTTCGGGTTGACTCTGCTGCTTGGGGTTATTCTCGGGGTGCTCGTGGTTTTATTTACTGCCGTTGGTTTGGCTACTACCTCCAACGTAGTCCCTGAGACAAACGCTAGCTTCTGGACAAACGCTTTCACACTAGCCTTTTTGCCGCGGACTTGTAGACTTGCAGTTATCGATGTCCTCGCTCTGCTCCCTGGTACGATGTCCTGGCTCTGCTCCTTGCTTTCTCCTGCAGGAGCAGACGCAACTGGGTCTTTGGCTCTCGTGATTCGCAGCTGCCGTTTGGGGATATTAGCGGTGAACTGCTGTGCATACGCCTTTCGAGACACTTGTCGCACCAGGACGGTCAGGCGAAAGTCGGACTTCGCCAGTATTAATGTATACTCCAGTATTAATGTATGCTGATGATATTAAACTATGTTTGTCCTATAATAATTTGTAATCGGGACCGAGTATTTTCGGTCAACGATTTAGGAGTTCTTGACCCAAAAGTAAAATTCAACTGACACATAAAGTCTACTGTTAACAAGGCTATGAGCGTTAAGTCTGAATTGCCTTAAATGTTAATGTCATTTAATAGGGGACTGCCTACGTTTATAAGCTGTTTTCTTCATAAAATGCCACTGTATTTATCTTCTGCTGGTTCCAAGATACAATCATGCATGCCAAATGTACAGGACTCGTTGGCAGAGTTAGAAATTACATTGACTTGCAGACTTCTTTTATTAGTTTAGATCGGGTTTCTATGTAGTGACGATGAGCGTGCTCAAGGATACTACTATATGAGCCTACTATATACTTTGTTAAAAAAAAAATCCAATAAACAAGATAAGATAGCATTTTTGAAATGAGAACGTTTTTCCTTTTATGGTTTGTACATGCGTACCAAAGCTATGTTTTAGGGTCCTGATACAAATTTTACTGTATTAAGCAGCACAAGCTGAACCACTTTTGTGTTTTTCCATTTTGTTTCAGTTTTTGATTCGAACTTGCAATTCGGTCCCGCAGCGAACTTGCAACTGCACTGCTTGCACCAGCCCTTAGCAATGAGAGCGAGCAGTTCAGCTGCAGAAACTCACCGCGGGACCGAATTACAAGTTCGAATCGAACTGTGAGAGACTGAAATTTTCCCCTTTTTTAGTCTAGGTGGCTTTACTGGAAAAGTCACTCGAGAGAGCGGGCAGAGCAAATGGTGCCTCTATATAGTTTCTTACTCTATGCTTATAATATATAAAAATTTTGTTTTTTTTTTAAAACAACCCAATTCAGATCTTTTTAATTATTATTTTATGCTTATTTGAATGAGCAGAAATCTATGCAAGTCCAATTAGATTATGAACAATTCTTATTTTAGTTAATAGTAACATAAGCAAGGTTTTTATAGACATAATTATTTTGTGATCAGTGGACAGAATCGTGATCTTCAATTTTTATACCCTTTCAGAGGGTATTATAATTTCAGTCAGAAGTTTGCAACGCAGTGAAGGAGACGTTTCCGACCCTATCAAGTATATATATTCTTGATCAGCATCACTAGGAGAGTCGATCTAGCCATTTCCGTCTGTCCGTCCGTTTCTACGCAAACTAGTCTCTCAGTTTTAAAGCTATCTGCATGAGTTTTGAACATGGTTTGCTTGAGATATGTTGAGCCGTCAATAAAGTCATATTGTGCTATAAGTAGCAGGACATTTGATTTTTCTGTGTGCATCATATAACTCCAGATAATTTGAAATCACCCAGAACTACCATCTTATGGAAATTATCTTGATCATTTATAAATATCTAATATCTGTTTATACAGGGAGGCTTATGAAAATTTTGTAAATAAGTGTTCAGAAAAATCGGGGGATATATAAAATAAATAATAAAGGTTGTAAGACCTTGCAGTAGGTCATCCGATCGACCCAATTTTTCACATCATTACCTCAATAGCGACTTTTATCTCTTGACGGCACAACTCATTGGCGATGGTTGCGGCGACTTATGGTTTGATTTAGAAGAAAAACAGGTCAATGATGCCGCCTGACCTCGTTGTGTATGCATTTGCTTCTTTAAGACGACGTGCGGGTTTTATGAGCCCCAAATGCCGCAATTCTCTTTATGAGCTTCATTTGAAAATTTAATTTTTTGACAAAAATGGTACCCTTCCACCCAAGCGCACTTCGGCCTATTGCGCGAACTGAAAACGCATGAATTGGTCTTCCACAAATAAACCGCAATGTTAAAGCTATTTCATTAAAAAAAAAAAAACAGGGAATGAAGCAAACTTCGGCAAGCCGAAGCTCATATACCCTTGCAGCTACTGCAAAAATTAAATATTCTTGAAAAAATTAAAATTATGATTTACTTTCGTATATTTTTAAAAACATTGAAGCTATGAAGATTTGCAGCTCAATTATTCGATAGTTCCTATGGCAGATATATGATGTCGTTTTCCAATTTTAACAGAACTTAAGGCGTGAACTGTCCAATTATTAATAAGTCAAAAAGAATTAAAAAAAAAATTACAAAATAGAAAATATATTTAAAAATATTTTTTGTATACTTTTATTGTTTCTATAGAAGCTTTATGTTACAGTCGTCCGATTTTGATGAAATTTAAACCGTAATTCTAAAAATTCTATGTCAAAGAACTAAAAAAAAATATTAAAAAACAAAAAACTTTTAATTTGTTTTCATTTATTTTTCCGATTGTTCCTATGGGAGCTATATGCTATAGTCGTGCGATCCGGCTCGTTGCAACTACCTGCAATAGAACAACAATTTTGGAAAAGTTTCGTACAGATAGTTTTAAAACTGAGAGACTTGTTTGCGTAGAAACGGACAGACGGGCATGGCTATATCGACTATCCAAGTGATTCTGATCAAGAATATATATACATTATGGGGTCGGAAATGTCTCCTCCACTGCGTCGCAAACTTCTGACTAGAATTATAATATCCTCTGCAAGGGGATGTTTATGTTGTCGGACCTTCAGTTTTTGCAATTTATTCAAACTTTGTCGAGCTCTAGCATCCATAATAGGAAACCTATCCTTATAATAATTTATATAGTAAAGTTTAAGAAAGGTCTGTTTTTAGAGAAGCTATCGATGACCGAAATTGGTTAAGCTGAACTGGAGATAAAAGATAAAATTGGCAGGGGAAAAATGTTATTTACACTTTAAAAAAAATGGTACCATACAAAAAATTTTGAGTGTCATTGATCTTTGAGAATTTCATCGATTTAAATTTTTTAAATCAGAGAAATTTTACCGCCATCAAAGATGCCATCAATCTATTAAACTTAACAATCGTCCGGTAAATCGATTTTATATTATTTTTTCGGTATTTTTCTACTGTTAGACCCTGTTGTCTTAGCAACCATCTGCTGGTGATTAACACAAAAGTTTCACTGCTAGCTTTATGCACATGTACAACAAGGAAAATTTAACTGCCATTTAGATTTCAGAAAGTACTCATCGAAGCTAGTTAAACTCCCTTTTTAGCTCGACTTTATATATGGTAAAACTGCATATAAAACGTAAAACGGCCTATTTCAAGTAAATAATTAAACTTAAAATTAAGTTACAACAATCTTTAAGAAATTCTGTTACTTTGGAAATGAATTTCTGATGGTTTTCAGTAGTAAAGAATTGTCTCCTTAAGCACAAGGTCTTACATCTGGGAATAATAAAGTTTTGTGTTATTTGCGATTGTCCTAAGAGAAAGAATTGAACTAAGTTAGAGGTTAAGAATGTTATAAATCAAAATCCTTATACTACTAAATTTTTATTTACTACCCTAGTCCGTCCTAATTTAGAATATTGCGCTCCTGTTTGTAGTCCCCAGTATCAATTACACATTGATCGTATTGAGTCGGTACAACAAAAATGTTTTCTTTTTCTTCGTGGTTTGAACTGGGATCAAAACGTAAGGTTGCTTTTTTACACTGGTAGTTTACTATTGCTTAGTTTACCTACTCTTGTTAATTGTATAATCATTTTTGCAACTATTTTTATGCACAATCTTGTCAGAGGTGATATTGAGTCCATAGAATTTTTAAGCCGCTTAACTTTTAATGTGTCTTTTACGCCAACCGCAACTACCATTGTAACGAACTGATTTTGTTTATTTCTGCTCGCTACGAATATCGTGCGGGTGGCTCAGAAGATGTATGTGTTCGTCTCTCCAAATTTATATAAACGTGACCGCCCAATTGACTAGGAAGAACGCACAGTAAGTTCGGGTATACACAAGGATTCGCCGACTTGACCCTCGGCCTGGTGATGATAGTAACAAGTGCGAAACTCTATAGCCTTCTTTGCCGGCTTCGTCTGAGCACTTTCCTTCCCACGATGATGCTTCGGGCGGCTCCGGCGTTGATCAACTCGCTTCGGGTTGACTCTGCTGCTTGGGGTTATTCTCGGGGTGCTCGTGGTTTTATTTACTGCCGTTGGTTTGGCTACCTCCAACGTAGTCCCTGAGACAAACGCTAGCTTCTGGACAAACGCTTTCACACTAGCCTTTTTGCCGCGGACTTGTAGACTTGCAGTTATCGATGTCCTCGCTCTGCTCCCTGGTACGATGTCCTGGCTCTGCTCCTTGCTTTCTCCTGCAGGAGCAGACGCAACTGGGTCTTTGGCTCTCGTGATTCGCAGCTGCCGTTTGGGGATATTAGCGGTGAACTGCTGTGCATACGCCTTTCGAGACACTTGTCGCACCAGGACGGTCAGGCGAAAGTCGGACTTCGCCAGTATTAATGTATTCTCCAGTATTAATGTATGCTGATGATATTAAACTATGTTTGTCCTATAATAATTTGTAATCGGGACCGAGTATTTTCGGTCAACGATTTAGGAGTTCTTGACCCAAAAGTAAAATTCAACTGACACATAAAGTCTACTGTTAACAAGGCTATGAGCGTTAAATCTGAATTGCCTTAAATGTTAATGTCTTTTAATAGGGGACTGCCTACGTTTATAAGCTGTTTTCTTCATAAAATGCCACTGTATTTATCTTCTGCTGGTTCCAAGATACAATCATGCATGCCAAATGTGCAGGACTCGTTGGCAGAGTTAGAAATTACATTGACTTGCGGACTTCTTTTATTAGTTTAGATCGGGTTTCCTTTTATGGTTTGTACATGCGTACCAAAGCTATGTTTTAGGGTCCTGATACAAATTTTACTGTATTAAGCAGCACAAGCTGAACCACTTTTGTGTTTTTCCATTTTGTTTCAGTTTTTGATTCGAACTTGCAATTCGGTCCCGCAGCGAACTTGCAACTGCACTGCTTGCACCAGCCCTTAGCAATGAGAGCGAGCAGTTCAGCTGCAGAAACTCACCGCGGGACCGAATTACAAGTTCGAATCGAACTGTGAGAGACTGAAATTTTCCCCTTTTTTAGTCTAGGTGGCTTTACTGGAAAAGTCACTCGAGAGAGCGGGCAGAGCAAATGGTGCCTCTATATAGTTTCTTACTCTATGCTTATAATATATAAAAATTTTGTTTTTTTTTTAAAACAACCCAATTCAGATCTTTTTAATTATTATTTTATGCTTATTTGAATGAGCAGAAATCTATGCAAGTCCAATTAGATTATGAACAATTCTTATTTTAGTTAATAGTAACATAAGCAAGGTTTTTATAGACATAATTATTTTGTGATCAGTGGACAGAATCGTGATCTTCAATTTTTATACCCTTTCAGAGGGTATTATAATTTCAGTCAGAAGTTTGCAACGCAGTGAAGGAGACGTTTCCGACCCTATCAAGTATATATATTCTTGATCAGCATCACTAGGAGAGTCGATCTAGCCATTTCCGTCTGTCCGTCCGTTTCTACGCAAACTAGTCTCTCAGTTTTAAAGCTATCTGCATGAGTTTTGAACATGGTTTGCTTGAGATATGTTGAGCCGTCAATAAAGTCATATTGTGCTATAAGTAGCAGGACATTTGATTTTTCTGTGTGCATCATATAACTCCAGATAATTTGAAATCACCCAGAACTACCATCTTATGGAAATTATCTTGATCATTTATAAATATCTAATATCTGTTTATACAGGGAGGCTTATGAAAATTTTGTAAATAAGTGTTCAGAAAAATCGGGGGATATATAAAATAAATAATAAAGGTTGTAAGACCTTGCAGTAGGTCATCCGATTGACCCAATTTTTCACATCATTACCTCAATAGCGACTTTTATCTCTTGACGGCACAACTCATTGGCGATGGTTGCGGCGACTTATGGTTTGATTTAGAAGAAAAACAGGTCAATGATGCCGCCTGACCTCGTTGTGTATGCATTTGCTTCTTTAAGACGACGTGCGGGTTTTATGAGCCCCAAATGCCGCAATTCTCTTTATGAGCTTCATTTGAAAATTTAATTTTTTGACAAAAATGGTACCCTTCCACCCAAGCGCACTTCGGCCTATTGCGCGAACTGAAAACGCATGAATTGGTCTTCCACAAATAAACCGCAATGTTAAAGCTATTTCATTAAAAAAAAAAAAAACAGGGAATGAAGCAAACTTCGGCAAGCCGAAGCTCATATACCCTTGCAGCTACTGCAAAAATTAAATATTCTTGAAAAAATTAAAATTATGATTTACTTTCGTATATTTTTAAAAACATTGAAGCTATGAAGATTTGCAGCTCAATTATTCGATAGTTCCTATGGCAGATATATGATGTCGTTTTCCAATTTTAACAGAACTTAAGGCGTGAACTGTCCAATTATTAATAAGTCAAAAAGAATTAAAAAAAAAATTACAAAATAGAAAATATATTTAAAAATATTTTTTGTATACTTTTATTGTTTCTATAGAAGCTTTATGTTACAGTCGTCCGATTTTGATGAAATTTAAACCGTAATTCTAAAAATTCTATGTCAAAGAACTAAAAAAAAATATTAAAAAACAAAAAACTTTTAATTTGTTTTCATTTATTTTTCCGATTGTTCCTATGGGAGCTATATGCTATAGTCGTGCGATCCGGCTCGTTGCAACTACCTGCAATAGAACAACAATTTTGGAAAAGTTTCGTACAGATAGTTTTAAAACTGAGAGACTTGTTTGCGTAGAAACGGACAGACGGGCATGGCTATATCGACTATCCAAGTGATTCTGATCAAGAATATATATACATTATGGGGTCGGAAATGTCTCCTCCACTGCGTCGCAAACTTCTGACTAGAATTATAATATCCTCTGCAAGGGGATGTTTATGTTGTCGGACCTTCAGTTTTTGCAATTTATTCAAACTTTGTCGAGCTCTAGCATCTATAATAGGAAACCTATCCTTATAATAATTTATATAGTAAAGTTTAAGAAAGGTCTGTTTTTAGAGAAGCTATCGATGACCGAAATTGGTTAAGCTGAACTGGAGATAAAAGATAAAATTGGCAGGGGAAAAATGTTATTTACACTTTAAAAAAAATGGTACCATACAAAAAATTTTGAGTGTCATTGATCTTTGAGAATTTCATCGATTTAAATTTTTTAAATCAGAGAAATTTTACCGCCATCAAAGATGCCATCAATCTATTAAACTTAACAATCGTCCGGTAAATCGATTTTATATTATTTTTTCGGTATTTTTCTACTGTTAGACCCTGTTGTCTTAGCAACCATCTGCTGGTGATTAACACAAAAGTTTCACTGCTAGCTTTATGCACATGTACAACAAGGAAAATTTAACTGCCATTTAGATTTCAGAAAGTACTCATCGAAGCTAGTTAAACTCCCTTTTTAGCTCGACTTTATATATGGTAAAACTGCATATAAAACGTAAAACGGCCTATTTCAAGTAAATAATTAAACTTAAAATTAAGTTACAACAATCTTTAAGAAATTCTGTTACTTTGGAAATGAATTTCTGATGGTTTTCAGTAGTAAAGAATTGTCTCCTTAAGCACAAGGTCTTACATCTGGGAATAATAAAGTTTTGTGTTATTTGCGATTGTCCTAAGAGAAAGAATTGAACTAAGTTAGAGGTTAAGAATGTTATAAATCAAAATCCTTATACTACTAAATTTTTATTTACTACCCTAGTCCGTCCTAATTTAGAATATTGCGCTCCTGTTTGTAGTCCCCAGTATCAATTACACATTGATCGTATTGAGTCGGTACAACAAAAATGTTTTCTTTTTCTTCGTGGTTTGAACTGGGATCAAAACGTAAGGTTGCTTTTTTACACTGGTAGTTTACTATTGCTTAGTTTACCTACTCTTGTTAATTGTATAATCATTTTTGCAACTATTTTTATGCACAATCTTGTCAGAGGTGATATTGAGTCCATAGAATTTTTAAGCCGCTTAACTTTTAATGTGTCTTTTACGCCAACCGCAACTACCATTGTAACGAACTGATTTTGTTTATTTCTGCTCGCTACGAATATCGTGCGGGTGGCTCAGAAGATGTATGTGTTCGTCTCTCCAAATTTATATAAACGTGACCGCCCAATTGACTAGGAAGAACGCACAGTAAGTTCGGGTATACAAATTAATCTTTTCGTATCGCAACGGTGTGCTGTCGTCGTCAATAGATGCTCCTTCAGGTGGTCCCTCGCAGTTGCAGATGATCCACGTAGTACAATTAATATAGATGGCTTTCCAACGGTGAATTGCCGTCGGCAATTGAAGTTCCCTTAGGTGGTCCCTCGCAGTTGCAGATGATCCACGGAGGGCGGGGAGTAAGACTTGCCGCTATCTTTGTAGGCCGGCTGGCCGAATAATCCTCAGGATGAGTTACGATGATTATGGAGGAAGGGTGACTGCCCTTCTTTAACTGCTGGCCTAGAGACTCAGACAGTTTTCAAATGATAAAGATTTAACGACGGTTGTCGGAGTTATATTGTATGAGCAGCGGCTCTTTATTTGCATGAAGTCAAATCTAAACTAAAACTTAAAGCTACACAAAAGAGACTCATAGCGGCCACTCCAATGGGCAGTGCTTGCCGGCTATGCACGAGCTTCCGGCCAGACGCTGTGTCAGCAATTTGGCCGGAGCGAGCCTTCGGACGATCGGTCATTGCCGTCGCCCGGCTTACTTAGTTAACTACTCCCCCCTCAGAAATAAGGCCGCCCTCGGCCGACCCTATTTTGGCGATCACCTCCTTTAGTTGGGCCGTGGATCTCCTGGCCTGGGTGACTCGCTGATAAGTGAGGCCGATGCAGATCAACGCGCAGCAGATCGCTCCCACGATCAGCAATATCTGGTGTGAACGATAGCCGTTGATATCTTCCCCGAACTTCTTAATGTGTTCCAGGTTACGCTCACTCAAGCGGTGAAGGTACGGAAGGCTAAGTGTGTTGTGCTCCAGGGTGATGTTCAGGATAGGCGAGCTAGCCACTCCTGGTACCCTTTTCTGGGCTACGTCATGATTGACATATCGGGTTTCGTTAACCGTGGCGCTTTCAGTGAAAGTGATGAGGTGTGTGCCTCGTATATGGACGTAAGTGCCATTGTCCACCCTTACGCGAGCCGGACGATCGTTCACAATTAGGATGCCTTCATCTACGTAGGTGACGGGATGTAAATCACTGTGTTGGATGCCGCAATGTGCTGTGCCTCCAGCGTGGAGCTCCTGGGCGCATGACCTTCTTAGCGCCAGTTGGCAAAATGTGGCTCCCGGTGTTATGGAGCAATTTTTTACCGTGAGGATTTCTCCATTACAATCCGCTATTACCTTGTCCTCCAGCCTGAGCATTGTGTCGTGATGTGACACGGGGAAAACGGTGATTTTAATACATTCTAATTTAATTTTAGGAAACTTAATTATAAAATGCAAAATGTTAGTGGATTGCAAAATTTTTACGGACGCAACGGACAAAACATCTTTGATGGCAGTCCCGGTGGGCTCTTCCATCCATACACTTTCCAGGTCTGCATGATCTAATATGCTAGGGCTAACTATGCTAACTTTTGCAAGAGCTATTGCAAGTATGAGGTTCTGCAACTCCATTGTGATCATTCTATTTCGAGTTAATAACATCTCAAAAAGATGTCCCGTGTCGACTTGGGACTCTTTAGCTGACCTCAAGAGTTGATTGACAATGGCGGAAATTTTATTGATTTGTTCCTGTACTTTGTTATTGATACTAATTTGCCTATTGTTTGCATTATTTAATTGAAATTCGTTGAATTTAATTTTTTCGAAGTCCTCCGCGTCTGGCGTTCCCGCCACTACTTTTAACGCCGCTCCCAAGAAGTCTAAACTCCTGGCTACTCTGTGGTGGATGCTCAGTGACTCGAGCAGGTCACGCAGGTGAGCGACATCTACGCTCAAAAGCTTCTGCATGTGCGACTGGGGAAACATGTTAATCATGCCGCCAGTTTCCTCCACCACGCGCCTATACTCCGAGAGATTCGCTGAGTGCCTCAAGGATGCGAATTCTTCCCATACCAAAATCCGTCCGTCAATGACGGGAATGTATTTGGCTTGCGAGTAGTCCATGACGTGCGCCGATGTCAGGGCAAAAAGGAATAGCAGAGGTATGAGCTTGAACCTGTAATTTTGGATTTGTTGTAGTGTTTTATAAACTAGCGGGGTAGCCCTCCACCAAAGCATGACGAATTTAAGCATAATAAAAATTATCAAATAAAAACCTATGCCAAGTGGCTAGAGATAAAAAATGTAAAAAAATTGTAAAAATTATTAGGCGAATGACAACGTGCTTGTGTTTCGCCTACTTAAGGTTGTCCTTGTGGACCACCCTCCCCTTAATGAGGACTGTGGTCCCCATGTCCGCTTCCACAGTTTTCTCTTCGCATAACGGTGAAAGCTTGTTGCCTAGTCTCCTGTTGGATTTCACTAGGACTTTGTCGCCGACATTGAACACTCTGTTCTGTCGGGATGCATTTTCCCTGCTTCTCAACTTATCCTGGGCACGCCTAATCCTATCCTGTATATCGCATTGCGGGTCACATTGTGTGACTACCACGTCGGCCGGTCTCTTATCGATAACCGAATGGATAGATTTGTTATACTTAGACGTGGCCAGTAAGATCAACTCTACAGTGTCGCTGATGCCTTTGTCGATTTTGAGGCATCTGGCAAGCTCCACTAGAGTGCTGTGGAATCGCTCCACTTGTCCGTTCGAGACGCTGTGGAGTGGCGGTGCATTTGAGATGCTAACTCCGAAGTGATTCTCTAGCATGGTCCGAATGGTGTGCGAGTTCAATGAGGGTTCATTGTCGCAGTAAATGACTCTGGCTTTAGGAAAAACGTTAAGGAGTTGTAGTAAAGCCGGTTTGAGGTCCTCTATGGTTCTAGAGGGAATTGGTTGGACCATTGCAAATTTGGAAAATTTGTCAATGCATGTGAGGAAGTATTTCTTATCAGTGGAGAAAATGTCTATGTGTAGCATTTCTCCCACATGAGACGGGACTGGCGTTTCGCCGAGTTCGTGTTTTCTAGGATGCCTGTCATATTTTGCTTTAGCGCAGGTTTTGCAGTTAGTGACAATTTCATTCGCTAACTTGGCCATTTTTGGGAAATAGTATTCCGAAAGTACCTGCTTGACATTCTCCTGTGCGGATCTGTGAGCCCTATTATGCTCAGTGGTGAGGACTTCTCGTCTCTCAGCGACTGCGAAAATATCTGTGACACGGTTCTTGCAGTGCCAGAACTTGGTGGCTGGGAATTGCCGGATCAATTCGTCCTGTATCATTGCCAGCGTGTGCAGATCGCAATGAATGGCGTTAACGCCTTTGGGGACTATAATGTCCGCAAGCTCCTCAAGCAGTGATTCCTTGCATGTGAAGTCAATATCATGCCGTCTCTTGTTTCCGAAGAGCACGAAGCTGCGTTTAGACGGAAAGCGAGCTTCTCCCAGAGTTATCTGGTTCTGAAAGCAATTCAAAGGCTTATCCGTGGTTTCGATGGTGTGTGTTAGCGACACTTCGCTGTGGATAGTGGCCGCACACGAGTAAGCTTCCTCCGCCTCCACAACGTTAAGTTGCTGTCTGGAGAGGGCATCCGCGACGAGATTCTCTTTGCCGGGCTTATAAAACATTTTAGCGCCGGACTCGTCGATGCGAGCTTTCCATCGTTTGATTTTCGCATTCGGATTGGACTCCGACACTGCGAATGTCAATGGTTGGTGATCAGTATAGATATTTATATCTTTTACTGCATATAAGTAATGGCGTAATTTGGCTAGCGCCCAAACTATGGCTAACAGCTCACGCTCGTTAGTAGCGTAGTTAACCTCTCGGTCCTTTAGGGTCCTAGATATCATAGTTATGGGTCTTCCCTCCTGGGATAGTACTGCGCCTATGCCAGTTGCCGAGGCATCCGTCGTTAGATCGAATGCCTTCTTGTAATCAGGATATCTGAGGATGACATCCTCCGAAGCCAGAATGTTACGCAATTTTCGGAAAGCAAGTCGTTGCTGCTCGCTAAATTGCACCTGCATATTTCTGGATCTGTGCCTGCTGACACTTCCATTCTCTCCTTTAAGGATATCAGAGACGGGCCTAGCTATTGATGCAAAATCTTTGATGAAGCATCGGTAATAACTGGCCAGGCCAAGGAATGATCTCACCTCGAATACATTTTTGGGTTCGGGGAATTCCTGAATGGCCTTGATTTTTTCTGGGTCAGTTGTGGCACCATTGTTGGTGACGATAAAGCCCAAAAAGCTAACGCTTTTTTTAAAAAAACGCGATTTTTGCGTTGACACCCTCATGTTGGCGTCGTGCAGGCTCTTAAGAACCCAATTTACGTGCCGAATGTGGGCGTTTGCGTCTTCTGAGAAAACGATGACATCATCAACATAGACATAGCAAAATTTGCCAACGTGCTCTCGCAGTATGTCGTCGATGGTTCTTTGGAAGATGCTGGCCGCATTCTTCAAACCGAACGGTAGCCGGCGAAACTCGTATTTTCCTCCGTTAACGGAAAAGGAAGTTTTTTCACGGTCACGCTCTGCCAGATTGATCTGATGGTAGCCCGACTTCAAATCAAGCGTTGTGAAGTATTTGGCTTTGCCTAAATTCCCTAGTATCACAGAGATATTCGGCATGGGATAGCGATCAGGTATTGTCCTCTCGTTTAATTTGCGAAAGTCTAATACGAGCCGCATCTTGCGGTTGCCCGCTTCGTCAGTGCCCTTTTTGTCTACTACCCATATTGGGTTATTGTAGGGGGACTTTGACTTTTGTATTATGCCATTTTTTAGCAACTCTTGGATTTCGCCATTGACGAAATCCGCTGCCCCCATTGGGTATGGGTAAAGTTTGGCATAAATGGGCTCGTCACTAACCGTCCTGATGGTAGCTACCACCGACGTGTTGTAGGGTAGGGCCTCGTTGGGGTTTGCAAAGGCTTTTTTTTGTTCGCCAAGCATTTTGATAAAGGCCTCTCTAGCTAGAGGCGGTGCGTCCGAAAAATCAATGTTGGTAAAATTGACGTCGGGGCACGATTGGAATTCCAATTTTTCTGCTTCGGAGCCCCATTTGAGGTAGCCGGAAGCTAGACACAGCGATGCCCCTGCCTGTTTTAACAGGTCAAGGCCAATTATGGCATCGAAGGAAGACAAATCTGGTAATATGAAGAACGTGGCCTTCAAGTTAAATAGAGAGACAAAGCACTTTTTAGTGATGGTGGTGACGCCATGGATAGAATGTATCGTAAATGGCGATTCTACTGGGCGGACGCCTTTCAACCCTTCGTATGGACGGATGAAATTTTTTGCCGCGCCCGTGTCTACCAAAAGCTTCATATCTATCCCCGCTACTCTTCGTCTGATGACAGGTAGCAGGGACTTTCCCCTAAAAAATTAATGGCGTCCGAATCATATTCATGAATGGCGTCGTCATTGATTTCCTGGGCCGCGCTTGAAGCTGCTGCAGTGTATTGTTCATTAATTTCGCCTGCGCCTTGCGCGATGTGGTTGACCGGACTCGGCCGGCTTTCTGTTTTGATAAGCCGGAGCTTGAGATGGCTTGAGCATCCTAGACATTGAAGGGTCAACCTCCATGGGCTCTGGCGTGTTTTCATGACGCCTGTCGTTGTGCGGAGCGGAGTGCACTTGAGCCTTGTGCTGCTTAGTGAAGTGTGGGTTTTTGCCCGCGCTTACTTGAGGGTGCGCTTGATAGGAATTTTGTTGGCGATCTTGCGCCTTTGGAAATTGCTTTCTATCCCTATCTTCTAGGCTCTTTGCAAACGATGTTGCGAAAGTGTATCTTTCGTGGTTTGATTCCACCTCTTGAGCCAATGCCAATGCAGTTGGCATATCTTTCGGCTTTGCCGAGAAAAGGACATCGGAGAGACTGCGCTTGAGGCCCGAAATAAATATACGGAGCGCGTCACCTCGGAATTTTTCGCATAGAATTCTGGCCGCCGATGCTTCGTACGACATGGTGGCTTTATTTGTGAGCAAGGTGAGCTTTTTCTCAACCTCGTCATAGTATTGTAGGAGAGTGAGGCTTCCCTGTCTAAGGGTGCCCATCTCCTGCTCGATGACGTGAATCTGACGTTTGTCACTGTATGTGAAATCGAGGCGGTCTATGATTGCATCGAAATTCAATACAGTGCCAAACGAGGATAGCACTGCATCGGCAGGGCCTCTTATTTTACTCCTAATAATTACAACCGCCTGATAGTGGCGTGAGCTATCTATGTAATTTTTAAATATATAATATGCGGCTACTGCCGCTTGCCGCCAAGAGACATATGTTTCTTGTGCCCCCGTAAATTCGGGAAGGCATTTGACGGCGTCAAGGGGCTCGTTGCATTGCACATTGTTTTTAATGTCAATGGGTTCGTAAATTTTTATTTGGGGGGTTCCGATTTGAGCGGGTGATACCCGCGTCTCTGCCACCTGCTTAGCTAAGTTTTCTATGGTTTTGCGCATTTCATTTTCCCTGCGCTGGTCCTCACCAGCCTTTTCTATGAGGGCATTGGCGATGGCCGCCTGGATGACAGCTTGGAGTTGATCTGCGTTTATGGCCATGTTTGTATTGGGATCGGCACCGGTAGCCGCCTGCCTCGGTGTAGAAGTAATAGGGAGCCTCTCCGAGTCTGACTCTGAGTCGCTATGTTGTCTTGGATCCCTATAACTTAGGAACGACATGGATAGCAATGCTAAATTCCATTACCCAAGAGTTGCATGCCTAAGCAGCTATAAACAAAATTCAAACGGGACCGTGGCGGCTGAGCTGTCGCTATGATAAACAAAGAGGCGAAGCTAACAGAGTCAAAACGCGAATGAGCGGTGTCGGGTTCGCGGACCGGAGCGGGTCGAGGAAGCAGTAAAAAGACCCCAAGATTGTTGCAAAGCTAATACACAGAATTTTTAGGTATAAGCAAAAAAACAATGACACAAAAGGGCTGAATTAAATCCTATAATTTATATGAGACAGTTTCCGTCGCCAAGAAAATTAATTCAATAAATGCACAATTTATTTATTTTCCAGCAGCGCCTTTGCGCCTAAGGTGTATGATGTTTATAATTTTATGTATGGCCGTAATATCGGTAATATTTTGGCCTTGGGATATTTATTTAAAATAATTATGCAAACAATACACAATAATAAACATTTATGATACGCGTGTAATTACACAAATTAAACTGTCAATCAACTAGTTAGTATGCTAATTTATTAAAATGTTAACACGAAACCATTAATGTGGAGCTGCAGAAAGTATTCTGGCAGTGTGTTTGAATGTTTTACAAATGCAGATTGGGAAAATATATGTATGGAGGTGCTCACTTACATGGTTCCCCAATTTTATAACAATGGGTAATTTACGGTGGGCGCCAATTAATCTTTTCGTATCGCAACGGTGTGCTGTCGTCGTCAATAGATGCTCCTTCAGGTGGTCCCTCGCAGTTGCAGATGATCCACGTAGTACAATTAATATAGATGGCTTTCCAACGGTGAATTGCCGTCGGCAATTGAAGTTCCCTTAGGTGGTCCCTCGCAGTTGCAGATGATCCACGGAGGGCGGGGAGTAAGACTTGCCGCTATCTTTGTAGGCCGGCTGGCCGAATAATCCTCAGGATGAGTTACGATGATTATGGAGGAAGGGTGACTGCCCTTCTTTAACTGCTGGCCTAGAGACTCAGACAGTTTTCAAATGATAAAGATTTAACGACGGTTGTCGGAGTTATATTGTATGAGCAGCGGCTCTTTATTTGCATGAAGTCAAATCTAAACTAAAACTTAAAGCTACACAAAAGAGACTCATAGCGGCCACTCCAATGGGCAGTGCTTGCCGGCTATGCACGAGCTTCCGGCCAGACGCTGTGTCAGCAATTTGGCCGGAGCGAGCCTTCGGACGATCGGTCATTGCCGTCGCCCGGCTTACTTAGTTAACTTACACAAGGATTCGCCGACTTGACCCTCGGCCTGGTGATGATAGTAACAAGTGCGAAACTCTATAGCCTTCTTTGCCGGCTTCGTCTGAGCACTTTCCTTCCCACGATGATGCTTCGGGCGGCTCCGGCGTTGATCAACTCGCTTCGGGTTGACTCTGCTGCTTGGGGTTATTCTCGGGGTGCTCGTGGTTTTATTTACTGCCGTTGGTTTGGCTACCTCCAACGTAGTCCCTGAGACAAACGCTAGCTTCTGGACAAACGCTTTCACACTAGCCTTTTTGCCGCGGACTTGTAGACTTGCAGTTATCGATGTCCTCGCTCTGCTCCCTGGTACGATGTCCTGGCTCTGCTCCTTGCTTTCTCCTGCAGGAGCAGACGCAACTGGGTCTTTGGCTCTCGTGATTCGCAGCTGCCGTTTGGGGATATTAGCGGTGAACTGCTGTGCATACGCCTTTCGAGACACTTGTCGCACCAGGACGGTCAGGCGAAAGTCGGACTTCGCCAGTATTAATGTATTCTCCAGTATTAATGTATGCTGATGATATTAAACTATGTTTGTCCTATAATAATTTGTAATCGGGACCGAGTATTTTCGGTCAACGATTTAGGAGTTCTTGACCCAAAAGTAAAATTCAACTGACACATAAAGTCTACTGTTAACAAGGCTATGAGCGTTAAATCTGAATTGCCTTAAATGTTAATGTCTTTTAATAGGGGACTGCCTACGTTTATAAGCTGTTTTCTTCATAAAATGCCACTGTATTTATCTTCTGCTGGTTCCAAGATACAATCATGCATGCCAAATGTGCAGGACTCGTTGGCAGAGTTAGAAATTACATTGACTTGCGGACTTCTTTATTAGTTTAGATCGGGTTTCCTTTTATGGTTTGTACATGCGTACCAAAGCTATGTTTTAGGGTCCTGATACAAATTTTACTGTATTAAGCAGCACAAGCTGAACCACTTTTGTGTTTTTCCATTTTGTTTCAGTTTTTGATTCGAACTTGCAATTCGGTCCCGCAGCGAACTTGCAACTGCACTGCTTGCACCAGCCCTTAGCAATGAGAGCGAGCAGTTCAGCTGCAGAAACTCACCGCGGGACCGAATTACAAGTTCGAATCGAACTGTGAGAGACTGAAATTTTCCCCTTTTTTAGTCTAGGTGGCTTTACTGGAAAAGTCACTCGAGAGAGCGGGCAGAGCAAATGGTGCCTCTATATAGTTTCTTACTCTATGCTTATAATATATAAAAATTTTGTTTTTTTTTTAAAACAACCCAATTCAGATCTTTTTAATTATTATTTTATGCTTATTTGAATGAGCAGAAATCTATGCAAGTCCAATTAGATTATGAACAATTCTTATTTTAGTTAATAGTAACATAAGCAAGGTTTTTATAGACATAATTATTTTGTGATCAGTGGACAGAATCGTGATCTTCAATTTTTATACCCTTTCAGAGGGTATTATAATTTCAGTCAGAAGTTTGCAACGCAGTGAAGGAGACGTTTCCGACCCTATCAAGTATATATATTCTTGATCAGCATCACTAGGAGAGTCGATCTAGCCATTTCCGTCTGTCCGTCCGTTTCTACGCAAACTAGTCTCTCAGTTTTAAAGCTATCTGCATGAGTTTTGAACATGGTTTGCTTGAGATATGTTGAGCCGTCAATAAAGTCATATTGTGCTATAAGTAGCAGGACATTTGATTTTTCTGTGTGCATCATATAACTCCAGATAATTTGAAATCACCCAGAACTACCATCTTATGGAAATTATCTTGATCATTTATAAATATCTTATATCTGTTTATACAGGGAGGCTTATGAAAATTTTGTAAATACGTGTTCAGAAAAATCGGGGGATATATAAAATAAATAATAAAGGTTGTAAGACCTTGCAGTAGGTCATCCGATCGACCCAATTTTTCACATCATTACCTCAATAGCGACTTTTATCTCTTGACGGCACAACTCAGTGGCGATGATTGCGGCGACTTATGGTTTGATTTAGAAGAAAAACAGGTCAATGATGCCGCCTGACCTCGTTGTGTATGCATTTGCTTCTTTAAGACGACGTGCGGGTTTTATGAGCCCCAAATGCCGCAATTCTCTTTATGAGCTTCATTTGAAAATTTAATTTTTTGACAAAAATGGTACCCTTCCACCCAAGCGCACTTCGGCCTATTGCGCGAACTGAAAACGCATGAATTGGTCTTCCACAAATAAACCGCAATATTAAAGCTATTTCATTAAAAAAAAAAAAAACAGGGAATGAAGCAAACTTCGGCAAGCCGAAGCTCATATACCCTTGCAGTTACTGCAAAAATTAAATATTCTTGAAAAAATTAAAATTATGATTTACTTTCGTATATTTTTAAAAACATTGAAGCTATGAAGATTTGCAGCTCAATTATTCGATAGTTCCTATGGCAGATATATGATGTCGTTTTCCAATTTTAACAGAACTTAAGGCGTGAACTGTCCAATTATTAATAAGTCAAAAAGAATTAAAAAAAAAATTACAAAATAGAAAATATATTTAAAAATATTTTTTGTATACTTTTATTGTTTCTATAGAAGCTTTATGTTACAGTCGTCCGATTTTGATGAAATTTAAACCGTAATTCTAAAAATTCTATGTCAAAGAACTAAAAAAAAATATTAAAAAACAAAAAACTTTTAATTTGTTTTCATTTATTTTTCCGATTGTTCCTATGGGAGCTATATGCTATAGTCGTGCTATCCGGCTCGTTGCAACTACCTGCAATAGAACAACAATTTTGGAAAAGTTTCGTACAGATAGTTTTAAAACTGAGAGACTTGTTTGCGTAGAAACGGACAGACGGGCATGGCTATATCGACTATCCAAGTGATTCTGATCAAGAATATATATACATTATGGGGTCGGAAATGTCTCCTCCACTGCGTCGCAAACTTCTGACTAGAATTATAATATCCTCTGCAAGGGGATGTTTATGTTGTCGGACCTTCAGTTTTTGCAATTTATTCAAACTTTGTCGAGCTCTAGCATCTATAATAGGAAACCTATCCTTATAATAATTTATATAGTAAAGTTTAAGAAAGGTCTGTTTTTAGAGAAGCTATCGATGACCGAAATTGGTTAAGCTGAACTGGAGATAAAAGATAAAATTGGCAGGGGAAAAATGTTATTTACACTTTAAAAAAAATGTCAGTCATTGAGTGTCATTGATCTTTGAGAATTTCATCGATTTAAATTTTTTAAATCAGAGAAATTTTACCGCCATCAAAGATGCCATCAATCTATTAAACTTAACAATCGTCCGGTAAATCGATTTTATATTATTTTTTCGGTATTTTTCTACTGTTAGACCCTGTTGTCTTAGCAACCATCTGCTGGTGATTTACACAAAAGTTTCACTGCTAGCTTTATGCACATGTACAACAAGGAAAATTTAACTGCCATTTAGATTTCAGAAAGTACTCATCGAAGCTAGTTAAACTCCCTTTGTAGCTCGACTTTATATATGGTAAAACTGCATATAAAACGTAAAACGGCCTATTTCAAGTAAATAATTAAACTTAAAATTAAGTTACAACAATCTTTAAGAAATTCTGTTACTTTGGAAATGAATTTCTGATGGTTTTCAGTAGTAAAGAATTGTCTCCTTAAGCACAAGGTCTTACATCTGGGAATAATAAAGTTTTGTGTTATTTGCGATTGTCCTAAGAGAAAGAATTGAACTAAGTTAGAGGTTAAGAATGTTATAAATCAAAATCCTTATACTACTAAATTTTTATTTACTACCCTAGTCCGTCCTAATTTAGAATATTGCGCTCCTGTTTGTAGTCCCCAGTATCAATTACACATTGATCGTATTGAGTCGGTACAACAAAAATGTTTTCTTTTTCTTCGTGGTTTGAACTGGGATCAAAACGTAAGGTTGCTTTTTTACACTGGTAGTTTACTATTGCTTAGTTTACCTACTCTTGTTAATTGTATAATCATTTTTGCAACTATTTTTATGCACAATCTTGTCAGAGGTGATATTGAGTCCATAGAATTTTTAAGCCGCTTAACTTTTAATGTGTCTTTTACGCCAACCGCAACTACCATTGTAACGAACTGATTTTGTTTATTTCTGCTCGCTACGAATATCGTGCGGGTGGCTCAGAAGATGTATGTGTTCGTCTCTCCAAATTTATATAAACGTGACCGCCCAATTGACTAGGAAGAACGCACAGTAAGTTCGGGTATACACAAGGATTCGCCGACTTGACCCTCGGCCTGGTGATGATAGTAACAAGTGCGAAACTCTATAGCCTTCTTTGCCGGCTTCGTCTGAGCACTTTCCTTCCCACGATGATGCTCCGGGCGGCTCCGGCGTTGATCAACTCGCTTCGGGTTGACTCTGCTGCTTGGGGTTATTCTCGGGGTGCTCGTGGTTTTATTTACTGCCGTTGGTTTGGCTACTACCTCCAACGTAGTCCCTGAGACAAACGCTAGCTTCTGGACAAACGCTTTCACACTAGCCTTTTTGCCGCGGACTTGTAGACTTGCAGTTATCGATGTCCTCGCTCTGCTCCCTGGTACGATGTCCTGGCTCTGCTCCTTGCTTTCTCCTGCAGGAGCAGACGCAACTGGGTCTTTGGCTCTCGTGATTCGCAGCTGCCGTTTGGGGATATTAGCGGTGAACTGCTGTGCATACGCCTTTCGAGACACTTGTCGCACCAGGACGGTCAGGCGAAAGTCGGACTTCGCCAGTATTAATGTATTCTCCAGTATTAATGTATGCTGATGATATTAAACTATGTTTGTCCTATAATAATTTGTAATCGGGACCGAGTATTTTCGGTCAACGATTTAGGAGTTCTTGACCCAAAAGTAAAATTCAACTGACACATAAAGTCTACTGTTAACAAGGCTATGAGCGTTAAATCTGAATTGCCTTAAATGTTAATGTCTTTTAATAGGGGACTGCCTACGTTTATAAGCTGTTTTCTTCATAAAATGCCACTGTATTTATCTTCTGCTGGTTCCAAGATACAATCATGCATGCCAAATGTGCAGGACTCGTTGGCAGAGTTAGAAATTACATTGACTTGCGGACTTCTTTTATTAGTTTAGATCGGGTTTCCTTTTATGGTTTGTACATGCGTACCAAAGCTATGTTTTAGGGTCCTGATACAAATTTTACTGTATTAAGCAGCACAAGCTGAACCACTTTTGTGTTTTTCCATTTTGTTTCAGTTTTTGATTCGAACTTGCAATTCGGTCCCGCAGCGAACTTGCAACTGCACTGCTTACACCAGCCCTTAGCAATGAGAGCGAGCAGTTCAGCTGCAGAAACTCACCGCGGGACCGAATTACAAGTTCGAATCGAACTGTGAGAGACTGAAATTTTCCCCTTTTTTAGTCTAGGTGGCTTTACTGGAAAAGTCACTCGAGAGAGCGGGCAGAGCAAATGGTGCCTCTATATAGTTTCTTACTCTATGCTTATAATATATAAAAATTTTGTTTTTTTTTTAAAACAACCCAATTCAGATCTTTTTAATTATTATTTTATGCTTATTTGAATGAGCAGAAATCTATGCAAGTCCAATTAGATTATGAACAATTCTTATTTTAGTTAATAGTAACATAAGCAAGGTTTTTATAGACATAATTATTTTGTGATCAGTGGACAGAATCGTGATCTTCAATTTTTATACCCTTTCAGAGGGTATTATAATTTCAGTCAGAAGTTTGCAACGCAGTGAAGGAGACGTTTCCGACCCTATCAAGTATATATATTCTTGATCAGCATCACTAGGAGAGTCGATCTAGCCATTTCCGTCTGTCCGTCCGTTTCTACGCAAACTAGTCTCTCAGTTTTAAAGCTATCTGCATGAGTTTTGAACATGGTTTGCTTGAGATATGTTGAGCCGTCAATAAAGTCATATTGTGCTATAAGTAGCAGGACATTTGATTTTTCTGTGTGCATCATATAACTCCAGATAATTTGAAATCACCCAGAACTACCATCTTATGGAAATTATCTTGATCATTTATAAATATCTAATATATGTTTATACAGGGAGGCTTATGAAAATTTTGTAAATACGTGTTCAGAAAAATCGGGGGATATATAAAATAAATAATAAAGGTTGTAAGACCTTGCAGTAGGTCATCCGATCGACCCAATTTTTCACATCATTACCTCAATAGCGACTTTTATCTCTTGACGGCACAACTCATTGGCGATGATTGCGGCGACTTATGGTTTGATTTAGAAGAAAAACAGGTCAATGATGCCGCCTGACCTCGTTGTGTATGCATTTGCTTCTTTAAGACGACGTGCGGGTTTTATGAGCCCCAAATGCCGCAATTCTCTTTATGAGCTTCATTTGAAAATTTAATTTTTTGACAAAAATGGTACCCTTCCACCCAAGCGCACTTCGGCCTATTGCGCGAACTGAAAACGCATGAATTGGTCTTCCACAAATAAACCGCAATATTAAAGCTATTTCATTAAAAAAAAAAAAAAACAGGGAATGAAGCAAACTTCGGCAAGCCGAAGCTCATATACCCTTGCAGCTACTGCAAAAATTAAATATTCTTGAAAAAATTAAAATTATGATTTACTTTCGTATATTTTTAAAAACATTGAAGCTATGAAGATTTGCAGCTCAATTATTCGATAGTTCCTATGGCAGATATATGATGTCGTTTTCCAATTTTAACAGAACTTAAGGCGTGAACTGTCCAATTATTAATAAGTCAAAAAGAATTAAAAAAAAAATTACAAAATAGAAAATATATTTAAAAATATTTTTTGTATACTTTTATTGTTTCTATAGAAGCTTTATGTTACAGTCGTCCGATTTTGATGAAATTTAAACCGTAATTCTAAAAATTCTATGTCAAAGAACTAAAAAAAAATATTAAAAAACAAAAAACTTTTAATTTGTTTTCATTTATTTTTCCGATTGTTCCTATGAGAGCTATATGCTATAGTCGTGCGATCCGGCTCGTTGCATTTACCTGCAATAGAACAACAATTTTGGAAAAGTTTCGTACAGATAGTTTTAAAACTGAGAGACTTGTTTGCGTAGAAACGGACAGACGGGCATGGCTATATCGACTATCCAAGTGATTCTGATCAAGAATATAAATTATGTTTTGTCCTCTGCGTTGTGTCCAGCGAAGACTCCCGTGTCCGCCGGTATGGCTAGTAGGATGACTTAAGTTTCCTCTTCCTTGATGTGTCCAGCGACGGCTTTTATATCCGCTGCAGTTGCCAGTAGGAAGATTATGGTGGAAAGTAACTGTACCTTCTATTGCTGGCCTTGGGCTCAGTCAATAAATAAAAGATATTACAATTAACGGCAAGTGCCGGAGTAGTGATATTTATTAAGCGACTTATTGGTTGAGCGCTGCATTCAAAACTGATTACAAATATTCTGCTAAAGCTAAACCTAAACTCGCATCACGCTACAATGTCATGGTCGGCAAGCTGACTCAGCATAAGCGTAACAATAACAAGAAACTCTTGCGACATAACAAAAGTCTCCGGTTGCTGCCGCTGACCATTGCAGCTATAGCGCGCTGATACAAAGTGTTTAGCTCCGCAATTGCGAGAGTTTATTAAACTTATGAATTATCTTATATCTTACAAAGTGTTTAGCTCCGCAGTTGCGAGAGTTTATTAAACTTATGAGTTATCTTATAACTACTCCCCCCTCAAGTCCGTTACCGTCCTCGGTCACGTTAAACCTGCTGATAGCTTCTTGTGCTTCTCGGGAGTCTCGCCTTCTCCTTAACACTTGGAAAAGGAAAAGTGAACCAGTGAGGATAACGCTGAATCCTATTCCAACTCCGAACCAATATTTGGGTGGCCATGACGATGTTATCTCATCTTTGAATCTTTGTATGGTCATTAGGTTTTGAATATTCAACCTATGAAGGAGTGGCATGCTCAAAACCGGGTCGTGGCCTACAATGTTCAGTAGTGGAGACCCCGCGATGCCTGGCGCCTTGTTTAGGACCTCACGTATGTTAACATATTTGGTCCCGTTGACGGTTGCCTGATGCTCAAACGTGATGAGATGCGTGCCGTTTGTTGAAATCTCTGGTCCGCCGTCTGTGCTAACCTTTGCTGCACTTTCGTTGATAATTATTACGCCATCGTCCACCTGGATGATCGGTTCTAAATGGCTGGGCTGCGTATGGCACATAGCTGTGTCTCCGGCGTGAAGTGCCCGCGCACAGGTGTCGTGTGTCGCCCTTTTGCAAAAGGTGGAATAGGTCGTTGCAGTGCACTCGGTTACTGCTAGGATATCTCCATCGCATTCGGCTACTATGTCATCGTGAAGCTTTAATATTGTGTGATGGTGTGACACGGGGAAGACGGTGATTTTTTTTGCAGATGGACTTAACTCTAGGGTATGCTATTAGGATATGGATGATATTTTCGGACTGGAGGACCTTGATAGTCGATGCTTCCACCAGACTAACTATTGGTGTGTCTATTGTATGTTCTACCAAAAACCTCAAATCATTGTTGTCGAAAATAGTTGGATTCACTATGTTTGATTTGGCCAAAGTAACTGTTAACATTAAATTTTGAATTTCTGTTATTAGCATTCTGTTTCTGGCCAGAAGGGCCTCGTATAAGTGAGGAGTGTCAACTAAATTCTGTTGTTTGCTTTTAATAATTTGATTGATGGTATCAGTTAGGTTGTTAATTTGTTTCTGGGTTTCAGAGTTTATTAGAATTTGTCTGTTATTTGAGTCGACTAGTTGGGATTCTGTTACTTTTATTCGTTCGAGGTCTGAGGCGTCAGGGGTGCCTGCGATCACTTTGAGAGCTGTCCCCAGAAAATCTAGGCTTCTAGCTATCCTATGGTGTATTTTTAAAACGGACAGAAGACTCTTAATGTGGTCTGTATCGACCTCTAACAGCTTTCTCATATGTGATTGTGGGAAATGTTCGGACAATTTTTCGGTGCTCTCTGTAATTGCTACAAAATCGGACAAGTTGCTTGTGTGTTTTAAGTAATCCCTCTGCTCCCATACTAACGCGTCCCCGTCTATTATGGGAATGTAGTTAGAGTGCGAGTAATCGGTAATCCGAGCGTTCACTGATATTATCATGAGCAGGATTGTGCTAATCATCCTGTAAGACAAGGAAAACAAAATGAGAAAAAATATTGTGCAACTTACTCTATTACTAATCTAATCTTTGTGCGTGACAATGTTGTCCTTATGGACCACCCGCCCCTTTACAAGAACAGACGTTCCTAGGTCTGCTTGTATCTTTTCTTCTGAGCATAAGGGGGACAACTTGTTTCCAAGCCTTTTGTTGTTTTTTATGTATATTTTCTCACCTACCTCGAATACCCTATTCTGTCTGTTAGGATTACATCTTTCGATATTGTCTTCCTGGGCTTTCGTTATTTTTTCTTTAACGATTTGCCTGATATCGTCAGATTCCGAATGTAAGACCTCTATAGGTTTTCTACCGGTGATTGAGTGGAGTGTTCTATTATATTCCACCGTTGCCCTCATTATTAATTCAGTTGTGTCGTCGGCTTTTTTGTCTAATTTCAGACATCTCGCGATTTCGGTTAAGGTGCTGTGAAAACGCTCCACTTGACCATTTGAACTGCTGTGGAGTGGGGGTGCATTTACGACATCTATATTGTAGTTGTTTTTTAGAAGCGATGTTATTGTTTCAGACTTGAAAGCTGGCTCGTTGTCGCAATAAATGGTTCTAATGTTTGGGAATAAGTTTATCAGCTGTAATATAGGGGCTTTTACGTCGACTATTGTTCGGGATATTATTGGCTGAACTACGGCGAATTTTGAGAACTTGTCGATGCAAGTTAGAAACTGTTTTTTATCTGTGTTAAATACGTCGATATGGAGCATTTCCCCGGAGTGGGATGGAATTGGTGTTATTCCAAGTTCTTGCTTTTTGGGGTGCCTATCGTACTTTGCTTGTATGCATACCTTGCAATTAGCGACGATTTCATTGGCTAGCTTGTTCATTTTGGGAAAATAGTAATCGCGAAGGACTTGCTTAGTATTTTCTTGAGCAGCTCTGTGCGCACGATTGTGTTCAGCTGTGATAATCTCTCTTTGTTCGTTTTTGTCAGAGATGTCGGCTACTAAATTCTTACAATGCCAAAATTTTGCTGTGGGGAAATTTAACACGACTTTGTGTTGAAAACTGGCCAGTGTCGGTAAGTCGCAGTGAATTGCATTTACGACATTTGGGTTAATTACCTCCTTAAGCGTCTCAAAAAGGTTACTTTTATCAGTGAAATTTATTAAGTGGCGAGTTTTGCTGCCGAAAAGTATAAAGTTGCGCTTTAATGGGAAACGTGCTTCTTCTAGGACTATTTGGTTCCTGAAACAATTTAAAGGTTTGTCCGTCGTTTCAATTGTGTAGGTCAGGGAAATTTCGCTGTGAATGGTGGCTGCATCTGAGTGGGGCTCATCTTGCAATGCGTTTACGTTTTGTCGTGATAGGGCATCAGCCACGAAATTTTCTTTACCTGGCTTATAGAACATTTTTGCATCATGTTCGTCAATGTAAGCCTTCCATCTTTTAATCTTTTTTTTTGTATTTTTTTCAGATACCGCAAAGGTTAAAGGCTGGTGGTCGGTAAATATTTTTATCTCCTTGGTGCCGTACAAGAAGTTTTGTAGCTTTGTAATTGCCAGTAACTCACGTTCGTTTGTGGCGTAATTCAACTCGCACTGTTTTAAAGTTCGCGAGATCATTGTAATGGGTCGACCCCCTTGGGACAAAACAGCTCCTATGCCATTTGCGGAGGCATCGGTAGTAAGGTCGAACGGCTGCTTAAAATCGGGATACATGAGGATGACATCTTCTGATGCTAAAATCTTCCTTAATCGTTCAAATGCATCGCGTTGTGAATCGCTAAATTCGATTGCCACCTTACGGGACCTGTGTTTACTAACCGTTCCGTTTTCCCCTTTCAGGATGTCTGTCAAGGGCCTAGCGATTGCGGCAAAATCCTTTACGAATCTTCTGTAGTAGCTTGCTAACCCTAGAAATGATCTGAGACTGTACAAATTTTTCGGTTCGGGGTATTCCTGTATGGTTTTTACCTTCTCGGGGTCAGTTTTTGCTCCACCTTTGGTAACTATAAAACCTAGGAATTCGACGCTTTCCCTAAAGAATTTGGTTTTTTTCTGGGACACCCTCATGTTCGCATCGCTTAAGCACTTTAGTACTGTCTCGATGTGCCGAACATGGTCAGCTTCGTTCTCAGAGAAAATTATTACGTCATCAACATAGACGTAACAAATTTTCCCAATTTGTTCTCTAAGAACGTCATCTATGGTTCTCTGAAAAATGCTTCCGGCATTTTTAGGGCCGAAGGGTAGGCGACAGAACTCATATTTCCCGCCGTTTACTGAAAACGAGGTTTTCTCTCGGTCTTGTTCCGCTAGGAAAATCTGGTGGTACCCTGATTTTAGATCAAGGGTAGTGAAAAATTTTGCCTTCCCTAGGTTCGCTAGAATCATGGGAATACAAGGCATTGGGTAGCGATCTGGAATAGTTTTTTCGTTCAATTTCCTAAAATCGATTACCAAACGTTTGTTCTTGTTGCCGTTGGCGTCGGTTCCCTTTTTGTCAACTACCCAAGTTGGGCTGTTGTATGGGGACCTTGATGGTCTAATTATGCCATCCTTTAACAACTGTTTTATTTCGTTGTTTACAAAATCTGCCACACCCATAGGGTGTGGGTACAACCTTGAATACACCGGTTCGTTGTCTTCCGTACGAATAGTGGCGACGACAGAAGTGTTAAAGGGTAGTGCCTCGTTAGAGGTCGAAAATACCTTTAGTTTTCCTAATATCATCTTTTTAAATTCCTTTTTGATGGAATTTGGCACCACTATGTCATTTACATCTGTGAAGTTCACGCTGTCACAGTTGTAGTACTGAAGCTTTTCCGATTTATTCTGGTATTCTAGAGTGCTATTGTTTAAGTTCAATGTCACTCCTGCCTCTGTTAAGAGGTCGAATCCTATGATGGCATCAAACGTACTAAGCGTGTCTAGTAAGAAAAATGGTGAAATTTTTTGAAAAATTGACATTAAACATTTGTTTTTGATTTCACTGGAGCCGTGTATTGAGCTCACAGTGAAAGGCCTGTCGACTGGAATTACGTTTTTTAGCTCCTTTACGGGCTTTACGTAATTCTTCGCCGCCCCAGTGTCTATTAGGATTTTTAATTTTCTCCCAGCCAGCTGCCGTTCAATGACGGGTAGCCGGGACCTCCCACTAAAAAATTTAATGAATCGTTGTCATATGTTGAGTCGCTGTCGTCATTTATGTTCTCGACTGCGCTTTCGGCTGCATCTTTATAGTCCTCATCTAGGTCGGCCTGGGCACCTTGGACTACATTGTTGACTCGCTGCCGTCTCTGACCTGTAACTCGCTCTGACGAATTTTGCCGCTTCCTAGCTGGTGGACCATTGTTTGTTTGCTGTCTCTCAAAATTGGTGAGCTGCCTGAATCTCGAGGACGAATCTATCTCCATTGGTTCAGGAGCCTGGCCCTGGTCTCTTTTTCTCTGTTCAAAATAAGTGTTGTTATTTTGCCGCTTGGTAAAATGGGGGTTTTTGTCGAAGCTACGGTCGTCCCTATTGTTTTTTTCCTGTTTGGGGTGACCGCGGGACCTGATGGCCCCCATTGCATGGGATTTCTCTTCTAGAGCCTTGGCATACGAACTCGAGAACATGCTTCTTTCGATGCTAGACTCTGCCTCTTTCGCTAGGGCTAGCGCAGACGGCAGGACTTTTGGCTGAGCTGGGAAAACAATTGCCTTTAATGATTTTTTTAGGCCCGAAATAAATGCGTGCAGCGCATCTGCCCTGATTTCTTTGTTCATTAGGTCAGCGCCTTCTTGGTCGTGTGACATAATGATTTATTAGTTACCAGCGTTAATTTCTTTTCGACTTCGTCATAATAGTCCATTAGACTTGAGTCGCCTTGCCTAACCATCTCAAGCGCTTGCCGCAGAGTGCGCAATGATGTGCGATCTGCGTATGTGCAATCTAGTCTTGCTATAATTGCATCGAAATTCAGCACTGTGTTGTGTGAGACTAGCAGTGCCCGTGCGGGCCCTTTGAGTTTGTTTCTAATAATAGTGACGGCTTGATAATGTGAATTGCTGCCGTTATACGGCCTGAAAAGCTCATATGCGTCATTGGCAGACTGTCGCCATGCCACGTACTCGTCTTGGGTTCCATTAAAATCTGGTATTGATTTTATAATGTCCAAGGGAACGTCGCATCTGATTTCTGGGTTTACAGAAATCCTTTCATATACGTTGATCTGAGGGGTGTCGACACGCAAATTGCTAAGCTGATTCTCGACCGCTTGAATGCGCGCTTGAAAATTTATTTCCTGACGTGCTAGCGCTGCGTTAACGGCAGCTGTTACTAAAGCTTGAACCTGTTGTGCGTCCATGTCTGTTTCTAAAAGGCACTGTTGGCTATCACTGTCGTGGTCGGAAATATTAAAACCTTGGTTAGAATTCCAACTGTCTTCACTGTCGTACTCTGTTTTAACCTCTCTATAGTCCTTTGACCAACTCATCAATCAATCATTAAAAACCTTCTCACTTATTTGTTTGGTATTCCGATTATTTTTAAATCGGTTATGCAAATTATGTTTGTATTATTTCGGCACAGTTTTTATAGGTCAAATCAAACACTTTAATTTTTTATTTAAATTTTTGGATTTGATGTTTTTTATAGAACTTACATGTTACATTCCATGTGTGCGTGAGTTCTTAATTAAGTTGAGCGCCAATTATGTTTTGTCCTCTGCGTTGTGTCCAGCGAAGACTCCCGTGTCCGCCGGTATGGCTAGTAGGATGACTTAAGTTTCCTCTTCCTTGATGTGTCCAGCGACGGCTTTTATATCCGCTGCAGTTGCCAGTAGGAAGATTATGGTGGAAAGTAACTGTACCTTCTATTGCTGGCCTTGGGCTCAGTCAATAAATAAAAGATATAACAATTAACGGCAAGTGCCGGAGTAGTGATATTTATTAAGCGACTTATTGGTTGAGCGCTGCATTCAAAACTGATTACAAATATTCTGCTAAAGCTAAACCTAAACTCGCATCACGCTACAATGTCATGGTCGGCAAGCCGACTCAGCATAAGCGTAACAATAACAAGAAACTCTTGCGACATAACAAAAGTCTCCGGTTGCTGCCGCTGACCATTGCAGCTATAGCGCGCTGATACAAAGTGTTTAGCTCCGCAATTGCGAGAGTTTATTAAACTTATGAATTATCTTATATCTTACAAAGTGTTTAGCTCCGCAGTTGCGAGAGTTTATTAAACTTATGAGTTATCTTATAACTTATATATACATTATGGGGTCGGAAATGTCTCCTCCACTGCGTCGCAAACTTCTGACTAGAATTATAATATCCTCTGCAAGGGGATGTTTATGTTGTCGGACCTTCAGTTTTTGCAATTTATTCAAACTTTGTCGAGCTCTAGCATCTATAATAGGAAACCTATCCTTATAATAATTTATATAGTAAAGTTTAAGAAAGGTCTGTTTTTAGAGAAGCTATCGATGACCGAAATTGGTTAAGCTGAACTGGAGATAAAAGATAAAATTGGCAGGGGAAAAATGTTATTTACACTTTAAAAAAAATGGTACCATACAAAAAATTTTGAGTGTCATTGATCTTTGAGAATTTCATCGATTTAAATTTTTTAAATCAGAGAAATTTTACCGCCATCAAAGATGCCATCAATCTATTAAACTTAACAATCGTCCGGTAAATCGATTTTATATTATTTTTTCGGTATTTTTCTACTGTTAGACCCTGTTGTCTTAGCAACCATCTGCTGGTGATTAACACAAAAGTTTCACTGCTAGCTTTATGCACATGTACAACAAGGAAAATTTAACTGCCATTTAGATTTCAGAAAGTACTCATCGAAGCTAGTTAAACTCCCTTTGTAGCTCGACTTTATATATGGTAAAACTGCATATAAAACGTAAAACGGCCTATTTCAAGTAAATAATTAAACTTAAAATTAAGTTACAACAATCTTTAAGAAATTCTGTTACTTTGGAAATGAATTTCTGATGGTTTTCAGTAGTAAAGAATTGTCTCCTTAAGCACAAGGTCTTACATCTGGGAATAATAAAGTTTTGTGTTATTTGCGATTGTCCTAAGAGAAAGAATTGAACTAAGTTAGAGGTTAAGAATGTTATAAATCAAAATCCTTATACTACTAAATTTTTATTTACTACCCTAGTCCGTCCTAATTTAGAATATTGCGCTCCTGTTTGTAGTCCCCAGTATCAATTACACATTGATCGTATTGAGTCGGTACAACGAAAATGTTTTCTTTTTCTTCGAGGTTTGAACTGGGATCAAAACGTAAGGTTGCTTTTTTACACTGGTAGTTTACTATTGCTTAGTTTACCTACTCTTGTTAATTGTATAATCATTTTTGCAACTATTTTTATGCACAATCTTGTCAGAGGTGATATTGAGTCCATAGAATTTTTAAGCCGCTTAACTTTTAATGTGTCTTTTACGCCAACCGCAACTACCATTGTAACGAACTGATTTTGTTTATTTCTGCTCGCTACGAATATCGTGCGGGTGGCTCAGAAGATGTATGTGTTCGTCTCTCCAAATTTATATAAACGTGACCGCCCAATTGACTAGGAAGAACGCACAGTAAGTTCGGGTATACACAAGGATTCGCCGACTTGACCCTCGGCCTGGTGATGATAGTAACAAGTGCGAAACTCTATAGCCTTCTTTGCCGGCTTCGTCTGAGCACTTTCCTTCCCACGATGATGCTCCGGGCGGCTCCGGCGTTGATCAACTCGCTTCGGGTTGACTCTGCTGCTTGGGGTTATTCTCGGGGTGCTCGTGGTTTTATTTACTGCCGTTGGTTTGGCTACCTCCAACGTAGTCCCTGAGACAAACGCTAGCTTCTGGACAAACGCTTTCACACTAGCCTTTTTGCCGCGGACTTGTAGACTTGCAGTTATCGATGTCCTCGCTCTGCTCCCTGGTACGATGTCCTGGCTCTGCTCCTTGCTTTCTCCTGCAGGAGCAGACGCAACTGGGTCTTTGGCTCTCGTGATTCGCAGCTGCCGTTTGGGGATATTAGCGGTGAACTGCTGTGCATACGCCTTTCGAGACACTTGTCGCACCAGGACGGTCAGGCGAAAGTCGGACTTCGCCAGTATTAATGTATTCTCCAGTATTAATGTATGCTGATGATATTAAACTATGTTTGTCCTATAATAATTTGTAATCGGGACCGAGTATTTTCGGTCAACGATTTAGGAGTTCTTGACCCAAAAGTAAAATTCAACTGACACATAAAGTCTACTGTTAACAAGGCTATGAGCGTTAAATCTGAATTGCCTTAAATGTTAATGTCTTTTAATAGGGGACTGCCTACGTTTATAAGCTGTTTTCTTCATAAAATGCCACTGTATTTATCTTCTGCTGGTTCCAAGATACAATCATGCATGCCAAATGTGCAGGACTCGTTGGCAGAGTTAGAAATTACATTGACTTGCGGACTTCTTTTATTAGTTTAGATCGGGTTTCTATGTAGTGACGATGAGCGTGCTCAAGGATACTACTATATGAGCCTACTATATACTTTGTTAAAAAAAAAATCCAATAAACAAGATAAGATAGCATTTTTGAAATGAGAACGTTTTTCCTTTTATGGTTTGTACATGCGTACCAAAGCTATGTTTTAGGGTCCTGATACAAATTTTACTGTATTAAGCAGCACAAGCTGAACCACTTTTGTGTTTTTCCATTTTGTTTCAGTTTTTGATTCGAACTTGCAATTCGGTCCCGCAGCGAACTTGCAACTGCACTGCGAGCAGTTCAGCTGCAGAAACTCACCGCGGGACCGAATTACAAGTTCGAATCGAACTGTGAGAGACTGAAATTTTCCCCTTTTTTAGTCTAGGTGGCTTTACTGGAAAAGTCACTCGAGAGAGCGGGCAGAGCAAATGGTGCCTCTATATAGTTTCTTACTCTATGCTTATAATATATAAAAATTTTGTTTTTTTTTTAAAACAACCCAATTCAGATCTTTTTAATTATTATTTTATGCTTATTTGAATGAGCAGAAATCTATGCAAGTCCAATTAGATTATGAACAATTCTTATTTTAGTTAATAGTAACATAAGCAAGGTTTTTATAGACATAATTATTTTGTGATCAGTGGACAGAATCGTGATCTTCAATTTTTATACCCTTTCAGAGGGTATTATAATTTCAGTCAGAAGTTTGCAACGCAGTGAAGGAGACGTTTCCGACCCTATCAAGTATATATATTCTTGATCAGCATCACTAGGAGAGTCGATCTAGCCATTTCCGTCTGTCCGTCCGTTTCTACGCAAACTAGTCTCTCAGTTTTAAAGCTATCTGCATGAGTTTTGAACATGGTTTGCTTGAGATATGTTGAGCCGTCAATAAAGTCATATTGTGCTATAAGTAGCAGGACATTTGATTTTTCTGTGTGCATCATATAACTCCAGATAATTTGAAATCACCCAGAACTACCATCTTATGGAAATTATCTTGATCATTTATAAATATCTAATATCTGTTTATACAGGGAGGCTTATGAAAATTTTGTAAATACGTGTTCAGAAAAATCGGGGGATATATAAATAAATAATAAAGGTTGTAAGACCTTGCAGTAGGTCATCCGATCGACCCAATTTTTCACATCATTACCTCAATAGCGACTTTTATCTCTTGACGGCACAACTCATTGGCGATGATTGCGGCGACTTATGGTTTGATTTAGAAGAAAAACAGGTCAATGATGCCGCCTGACCTCGTTGTGTATGCATTTGCTTCTTTAAGACGACGTGCGGGTTTTATGAGCCCCAAATGCCGCAATTCTCTTTATGAGCTTCATTTGAAAATTTAATTTTTTGACAAAAATGGTACCCTTCCACCCAAGCGCACTTCGGCCTATTGCGCGAACTGAAAACGCATGAATTGGTCTTCCACAAATAAACCGCAATATTAAAGCTATTTCATTAAAAAAAAAAAAAAACAGGGAATGAAGCAAACTTCGGCAAGCCGAAGCTCATATACCCTTGCAGCTACTGCAAAAATTAAATATTCTTGAAAAAATTAAAATTATGATTTACTTTCGTATATTTTTAAAAACATTGAAGCTATGAAGATTTGCAGCTCAATTATTCGATAGTTCCTATGGCAGATGTCGTTTTCCAATTTTAACAGAACTTAAGGCGTGAACTGTCCAATTATTAATAAGTCAAAAAGAATTAAAAAAAAAAATTACAAAATAGAAAATATATTTAAAAATATTTTTTGTATACTTTTATTGTTTCTATAGAAGCTTTATGTTACAGTCGTCCGATTTTGATGAAATTTAAACCGTAATTCTAAAAATTCAATGTCAAAGAACTAAAAAAAAATATTAAAAAACAAAAAACTTTTAATTTGTTTTCATTTATTTTTCCGATTGTTCCTATGGGAGCTATATGCTATAGTCGTTTGTAGTCTTTGCGTTTGTATTTTTTTCAGATACCGCAAAGGTTAAAGGCTGGTGGTCGGTAAATATTTTTATCTCCTTGGTGCCGTACAAGAAGTTTTGTAGCTTGCCAAGTGCCCACACAATTGCCAGTAACTCACGTTCGTTTGTGGCGTAATTCAACTCGCACTGTTTTAAAGTTCGCGAGATCATTGTAATGGGTCGACCCCCTTGGGACAAAACAGCTCCTATGCCATTTGCGGAGGCATCGGTAGTAAGGTCGAACGGCTGCTTAAAATCGGGATACATGAGGATGACATCTTCTGATGCTAAAATCTTCCTTAATCGTTCAAATGCATCGCGTTGTGAATCGCTAAATTCGATTGCCACCTTACGGGACCTGTGTTTACTAACCGTTCCGTTTTCCCCTTTCAGGATGTCTGTCAAGGGCCTAGCGATTGCGGCAAAATCCTTTACGAATCTTCTGTAGTAGCTTGCTAACCCTAGAAATGATCTGAGACTGTACAAATTTTTCGGTTCGGGGTATTCCTGTATGGTTTTTACCTTCTCGGGGTCAGTTTTTGCTCCACCTTTGGTAACTATAAAACCTAGGAATTCGACGCTTTCCCTAAAGAATTTGGTTTTTTCCTGGGACACCCTCATGTTCGCATCGCTTAAGCACTTTAGTACTGTCTCGATGTGCCGAACATGGTCAGCTTCGTTCTCAGAGAAAATTATTACGTCATCAACATAGACGTAACAAATTTTCCCAATTTGTTCTCTAAGAACGTCATCTATGGTTCTCTGAAAAATGCTTCCGGCATTTTTAAGGCCGAAGGGTAGGCGACAGAACTCATATTTCCCGCCGTTTACTGAAAACGAGGTTTTCTCTCGGTCTTGTTCCGCTAGGAAAATCTGGTGGTACCCTGATTTTAGATCAAGGGTAGTGAAAAATTTTGCCTTCCCTAGGTTCGCTAGAATCATGGGAATACAAGGCATTGGGTAGCGATCTGGAATAGTTTTTTCGTTCAATTTCCTAAAATCGATTACCAAACGTTTGTTCTTGTTGCCGTTGGCGTCGGTTCCCTTTTTGTCAACTACCCAAGTTGGGCTGTTGTATGGGGACCTTGATGGTCTAATTATGCCATCCTTTAACAACTGTTTTATTTCGTTGTTTACAAAATCTGCCACACCCATAGGGTGTGGGTACAACCTTGAATACACCGGTTCGTTGTCTTCCGTACGAATAGTGGCGACGACAGAAGTGTTAAAGGGTAGTGCCTCGTTAGAGGTCGAAAATACCTTTAGTTTTCCTAATATCATCTTTTTAAATTCCTTTTTGATGGAATTTGGCACCACTATGTCATTTACATCTGTGAAGTTCACGCTGTCACAGTTGTAGTACTGAAGCTTTTCCGATTTATTCTGGTATTCTAGAGTGCTATTGTTTAAGTTCAATGTCACTCCTGCCTCTGTTAAGAGGTCGAAGCCTATGATGGCATCAAACGTACTAAGCGTGTCTAGTAAGAAAAATGGTGAAATTTTTTGAAAAATTGACATTAAACATTTGTTTTTGATTTCACTGGAGCCGTGTATTGAGCTCACAGTGAAAGGCCTGTCGACTGGAATTACGTTTTTTAGCTCCTTTACGGGCTTTACGTAATTCTTCGCCGCCCCAGTGTCTATTAGGATTTTTAATTTTCTCCCAGCCAGCTGCCGTTCAATGACGGGTAGCCGGGACCTCCCACTAAAAAATTTAATGAATCGTTGTCATATGTTGAGTCGCTGTCGTCATTTATGTTCTCGACTGCGCTTTCGGCTGCATCTTTATAGTCCTCATCTAGGTCGGCCTGGGCACCTTGGACTACATTGTTGTCTCGCTGCCGTCTCTGACCTGTAACTCGCTCTGACGAATTTTGCCGCTTCCTAGCTGGTGGACCATTGTTTGTTTGCTGTCTCTCAAAATTGGTGAGCTGCCTGAATCTCGAGGACGAATCTATCTCCATTGGTTCAGGAGCCTGGCCCTGGTCTCTTTTTCTCTGTTCAAAATAAGTGTTGTTATTTTGCCGCTTGGTAAAATGGGGGTTTTTGTCGAAGCTACGGTCGTCCCTATTGTTTTTTTCCTGTTTGGGGTGACCGCGGGACCTGATGGCCCCCATTGCATGGGATTTCTCTTCTAGAGCCTTGGCATACGAACTCGAGAACATGCTTCTTTCGATGCTAGACTCTGCCTCTTTCGCTAGGGCTAGCGCAGACGGCAGGTCTTTTGGCTGAGCTGGGAAAACAATTGCCTTTAATGATTTTTTTAGGCCCGAAATAAATGCGTGCAGCGCATCTGCCCTGATTTCTTTGTTCATTAGGTCAGCGCCTTCTTGGTCGTGTGACATAATGATTTTATTAGTTACCAGCGTTAATTTCTTTTCGACTTCGTCATAATAGTCCATTAGACTTGAGTCGCCTTGCCTAACCATCTCAAGCGCTTGCCGCAGAGTGCGCAATGATGTGCGATCTGCGTATGTGCAATCTAGTCTTGCTATAATTGCATCGAAATTCAGCACTGTGTTGTGTGAGACTAGCAGTGCCCGTGCGGGCCCTTTGAGTTTGTTTCTAATAATAGTGACGGCTTGATAATGTGAATTGCTGCCGTTATACGGCCTGAAAAGCTCATATGCGTCATTGGCAGACTGTCGCCATGCCACGTACTCGTCTTGGGTTCCATTAAAATCTGGTATTGATTTTATAATGTCCAAGGGAACGTCGCATCTGATTTCTGGGTTTACAGAAATCCTTTCATATACGTTGATCTGAGGGGTGTCGACACGCAAATTGCTAAGCTGATTCTCGACCGCTTGAATGCGCGCTTGAAAATTTATTTCCTGACGTGCTAGCGCTGCGTTAACGGCAGCTGTTACTAAAGCTTGAACCTGTTGTGCGTCCATGTCTGTTTCTAAAAGGCACTGTTGGCTATCACTGTCGTGGTCGGAAATATTAAAACCTTGGTTAGAATTCCAACTGTCTTCACTGTCGTACTCTGTTTTAACCTCTCTATAGTCCTTTGACCAACTCATCAATCAATCATTAAAAACCTTCTCACTTATTTGTTTGGTATTCCGATTATTTTTAAATCGGTTATGCAAATTATGTTTGTATTATTTCGGCACAGTTTTTATAGGTCAAATCAAACACTTTAATTTTTTATTTAAATTTTTGGATTTGATGTTTTTTATAGAACTTACATGTTACATTCCATGTGTGCGTGAGTTCTTAATTAAGTTGAGCGCCAATTATGTTTTGTCCTCTGCGTTGTGTCCAGCGAAGACTCCCGTGTCCGCCGGTATGGCTAGTAGGATGACTTAAGTTTCCTCTTCCTTGATGTGTCCAGCGACGGCTTTTATATCCGCTGCAGTTGCCAGTAGGAAGATTATGGTGGAAAGTAACTGTACCTTCTATTGCTGGCCTTGGGCTCAGTCAATAAATAAAAGATATAACAATTAACGGCAAGTGCCGGAGTAGTGATATTTATTAAGCGACTTATTGGTTGAGCGCTGCATTCAAAACTGATTACAAATATTCTGCTAAAGCTAAACCTAAACTCGCATCACGCTACAATGTCATGGTCGGCAAGCCGACTCAGCATAAGCGTAACAATAACAAGAAACTCTTGCGACATAACAAAAGTCTCCGGTTGCTGCCGCTGACCATTGCAGCTATAGCGCGCTGATACAAAGTGTTTAGCTCCGCAATTGCGAGAGTTTATTAAACTTATGAATTATCTTATATCTTACAAAGTGTTTAGCTCCGCAGTTGCGAGAGTTTATTAAACTTATGAGTTATCTTATAACTTATATATACATTATGGGGTCGGAAATGTCTCCTCCACTGCGTCGCAAACTTCTGACTAGAATTATAATATCCTCTGCAAGGTGATGTTTATGTTGTCGGACCTTCAGTTTTTGCAATTTATTCAAACTTTGTCGAGCTCTAGCATCTATAATAGGAAACCTATCCTTATAATAATTTATATAGTAAAGTTTAAGAAAGGTCTGTTTTTAGAGAAGCTATCGATGACCGAAATTGGTTAAGCTGAACTGGAGATAAAAGATAAAATTGGCAGGGGAAAAATGTTATTTACACTTTAAAAAGAATGGTACCATACAAAAAATTTTGAGTGTCATTGATCTTTGAGAATTTCATCGATTTAAATTTTTTAAATCAGAGAAATTTTACCGCCATCAAAGATGCCATCAATCTATTAAACTTAACAATCGTCCGGTAAATCGATTTTATATTATTTTTTCGGTATTTTTCTACTGTTAGACCCTGTTGTCTTAGCAACCATCTGCTGGTGATTAACACAAAAGTTTCACTGCTAGCTTTATGCACATGTACAACAAGGAAAATTTAACTGCCATTTAGATTTCAGAAAGTACTCATCGAAGCTAGTTAAACTCCCTTTGTAGCTCGACTTTATATATGGTAAAACTGCATATAAAACGTAAAACGGCCTATTTCAAGTTAATAATTAAACTTAAAATTAAGTTACAACAATCTTTAAGAAATTCTGTTACTTTGGAAATGAATTTCTGATGGTTTTCAGTAGTAAAGAATTGTCTCCTTAAGCACAAGGTCTTACATCTGGGAATAATAAAGTTTTGTGTTATTTGCGATTGTCCTAAGAGAAAGAATTGAACTAAGTTAGAGGTTAAGAATGTTATAAATCAAAATCCTTATACTACTAAATTTTTATTTACTACCCTAGTCCGTCCTAATTTAGAATATTGCGCTCCTGTTTGTAGTCCCCAGTATCAATTACACATTGATCGTATTGAGTCGGTACAACAAAAATGTTTTCTTTTTCTTCGTGGTTTGAACTGGGATCAAAACGTAAGGTTGCTTTTTTACACTGGTAGTTTACTATTGCTTAGTTTACCTACTCTTGTTAATTGTATAATCATTTTTGCAACTATTTTTATGCACAATCTTGTCAGAGGTGATATTAAGTCCATAGAATTTTTAAGCCGCTTAACTTTTAATGTGTCTTTTACGCCAACCGCAACTACCATTGTAACGAACTGATTTTGTTTATTTCTGCTCGCTACGAATATCGTGCGGGTGGCTCAGAAGATGTATGTGTTCGTCTCTCCAAATTTATATAAACGTGACCGCCCAATTGACTAGGAAGAACGCACAGTAAGTTCGGGTATACACAAGGATTCGCCGACTTGACCCTCGGCCTGGTGATGATAGTAACAAGTGCGAAACTCTATAGCCTTCTTTGCCGGCTTCGTCTGAGCACTTTCCTTCCCACGATGATGCTCCGGGCGGCTCCGGCGTTGATCAACTCGCTTCGGGTTGACTCTGCTGCTTGGGGTTATTCTCGTAGTCCCTGAGACAAACGCTAGCTTCTGGACAAACGCTTTCACACTAGCCTTTTTGCCGCGGACTTGTAGACTTGCAGTTATCGATGTCCTCGCTCTGCTCCCTGGTACGATGTCCTGGCTCTGCTCCTTGCTTTCTCCTGCAGGAGCAGACGCAACTGGGTCTTTGGCTCTCGTGATTCGCAGCTGCCGTTTGGGGATATTAGCCGGTGAACTGCTGTGCATACGCCTTTCGAGACACTTGTCGCACCAGGACGGTCAGGCGAAAGTCGGACTTCGCCTATACGATCCTTGTAGCAAGGCGGCTTGTTCTAGACAACTTCCCATCCGAGCCCACGGTTTTTTGTCGAAGGACTCTTTCGGTGCAACTCTGCCTGACACGCCGGGCAACACGCCCAGCTCAAGTCGTGACAGAAGTTGTGTCAAAGCGCCTTGACTTAGCCATGTGATGCCTTAAGGACTTCATTAACCTGTTACTTCGGAGACTTCAAACTGAAAGTCCCGAACGTGTCGAAGTAGCGATCTTGCTCCTTGTTGACTCCGCACGGCTCCACTTATTTCTTGAAGTTGTTTCACTGATTACTGGTATACTTGATGACTGGTACTTGTTGACTGGTAAAAGACGACTGATCCAGCTTCCTGCGCTCGGCCTGCTTATATAGGCCTCTTTTAACCGTTAGTTATCGGCGACTCCTTGCCTACTGATCCACAGTCCACGGTTTTCGTTCGAACTTTCGCCCTCTGCGCACGGCATTACAGCAGGGTCTGAAGTCCTGTGCTGTCTCCGACGCTCTCTCCGCTCTTGCCGTCCCTCTCGGACTATTTCTGTCAATCTCTGTGCACACGGCACCACACTCTTTCCCACACTACCGTAGCTAAGGGCGGTAGGCCACTGCTTGTGTGGCTGCTCTAGCTCAAAGTTTGGCCTGCATAAACCCTTTCGTGTTCTTTGTAATAATTATAAAAATCTATATAATCAATTTTGAATTTGTCTAAAAACTTATATTTTAACATAAGTATTTGCACCATACTTAGTTTTAGTGTTTATTTATAAATGTCTCTATTTTATGTGTTTTTTATTTTCCTCGCGAACTCGATTATTGCCCACTATGCTAAAAGGGACCGCGCGAAGCGGGTTTCAGATCTATCATAGTAGTAGTAGATCTTTTATTTATAAATATTTATTTAAAAAAAATTTATGTTAGTCAGCATGGTTTATAACCGTCCGCTGATCAGTGATCACCCTACACATACTTTCCTTTTCTACACACCTGGCTTCCTGGGTCGACCCCAGATACCAGATCGTTTGGGCCTATGTATGCAGAGGTGTCCCCAATACAGATTCATCCAGGATTTGAAACCTGTATTTCTGCGCCTTGTTTAGGAATCCAACAAGGATCGTCCAATTTTCTCCATTTAGAACGCTTTGTTATTCCCCGTAGTTTTACTGGTCCTTTTTACCAGTATAATGGAGATACTAAGACTGAACTACTTGCCACATACAAGCGAAAGTAACGGGAAGAATTTAAGTCTTATGCGCCGTTTCTGTTCGGCGCGGGCGCCGGTGACAGTATTTGCTATAAGGGCCTGGATCATATCCGGGTTCATTTCTGGTTCGTTTGGATTTCCTACTCTAGGGCGAAATCCTATCTCCTGACTAATTTCCTTATATTCCCAACTCAACTGAGTGTGTTAACGGTGTAGAAAATCAAAATCCGCGAACAGCATTTAGTTAAATAATTCAAAAACAATAAATTCGAGGAGTAAAAACAGATTTGGTGAATTCAAATAACACAGATTTACTGGATTAATTCAGTAAAAAATTCAATATCAACACAGGTACAGTGGATCAATTCGTAAACAATCAAGAAGAAAAGTCAAAGTCAAATTTCTGCGGATATGTTGAAACACTACTCAGAATAAAATCATAATTTATTTTAAAATATATAAAAATTGTTGGCTCTGGCACGAGTGTGCGTAACTTGAGTCACTTTGTTAAGCACTTTATTTGTGTAATTTGATATACCTTATATTATTTTCATAAAAATTCCTATTTTTTTGGTTATAGGAACATTTTAACTCCAATCACTTTATGATATCTATATTTTTTATCGAGTATAAAAATTATTAGCTCTTGCGTTGGGTGTGAATAATAAGAGTTACTTGTGTATTTGAACCTTTAGGCTATCTTTAGCGCACAATCACTTACATGTTATATTTCCTCAAGGGCCCAATGTATTAACAATGTTTAATATTTTTTCGTTGGTTGGGCGACAATTATATAAAGTTGTATATGTGCCGCTATCGCCGGATCGGTCCCTCGCAGCAGTCACTATTTCTTGGTAGGCGGTAGGCCGATTGTAGACTCGTACGTTAATGCCGGAGGTCCCTCGCGGCAGTCAATGTTAGAGATGGGCCAGTCGGCTGTTCCTCTTCTCTTGAAGATTAGGTTGTTTAAGATGTGTGCCTCCTTCACCTGCTGGCCTAACGATGTAAACAGTGCAATAAAATATAAAACGATTAACGGCAGTCTGCCGGAGTTTTGATATGTGCTGAACTTGTGTTTTTTATTCTACAATGTTCGAATAAAAACTAAACTTAGAGGCTAACATTAGCACAAAGTGCCAGAGTCATACGATCACTGGCCACCAAAGGAACGAAAGAAAATCCCATAGCGGGGCACTTTTCTGGCTCAACTTTTTGGGCACCAGAAGGCTGACGCAATGTTGGGGTCTATCATACATAAATAATATATGAAAAATATAAAGGTAGCTAAAATAACTAAATTTCACACGCCCACAACTTCCAAATGACTAAAGATACGTGCTATATATCGTTACTACAGTATAGATTTCATACAGGTTTTAAGATTACGCATCCTTTGATGTATAACAAATTTTTCCCTTAAAATTTGTTTTTGGGAGTTAATTAGCGTTTAAAAATTCAAGCCATTTCAGATCTTATTAATTTGCATATTATGCCTTGTTGAATGAGCAGAAATTTATGCTAAACCATTTTGATGATGAAAAATTCTTATTATTTTTAGTAAAATGGAAGCATAAGCAAGGATATTATAGACAAATATTATTGTTTTTTGATCAGGGGTCAGAACTCTGTTCTTCGGTTTTTTCAATCTCCATGTACGTAATGTAAGGCCGTCTCCTGGTCATGGTATTGGTGCACTTTAACAAAAAAAATGATTTTAGGTCTCCTGTAAAATTCTAACAAACAAAAAACAATTAAAAATATATTTAAGTTTTTTTTAGTAATAAAGACAAAAAGGAACGGTAAATCTATTTTTAAAAAGTTTAAACCACTGTTATTATTATTAAATTAGTCAACAAAATTAAAATGTAATACTAATAACTACAACATTAAGAACATATTCAAAAACACATTTTTTACTTATTTATACAAATAAAATGAATATATCACATTTAGTTTGAGCGATTAGGACTTTTTAAGTATTTCCGCGTACACAGAAATGAGAAATATCTTACTATTGTCAACAGTGAACTGCTTCGTAGATTAATAAACTAATTTAATGATCACTACACTTTTAAAAAAGCTTGCTTTGATACTGCTTGCTGACTAGAGGGCAACACATATATCATTGACACCCGCAACAGTAATTTTAAATGAAACTGTGCTGTACAATATTCATGCATTGCCAGAACTGTGTGCTGTGGTTTTGAGGTATTTTATTTTATTGTAACTAGGTTTTTGAGCTTTGCAGTAATAAGACTGTAGTTTCAAGCATAAACTTCTGATATCAAACAAAAACACCTCTTGACGAGGTAAGTTTAACGTTACGATCGCACCTTTAACTCCAAAAACGTTTGATATCAGATTTTGTGACGACAATTTTTTATTTTACCTCTTCAAGAAAGTTTTTGTTTGATCACTAATAATAACAACATCTGTATAATTAACAGAAAGTACAGTCAATATAACGCTTCGCCCGATAGATGCATACAATCAATGCTTTTAAAGTATGGAGTGAATGTTTTTAATATAAATAGTCAATTTTGGGTGCTTAGCAGCACAATTTATTTTTTTGTTCACATAAATAGCAACACCACCAGCATGAAAAACGATCCGCACGACCTCAATAGAAACATCACTGAAATGAGACAAGAACGAAGTTTCAGAACCATAATCGAAGTCGACATTAGACTGACTAAACAGATATCTGAACTCAATTTTCTTCTGTGCATTAATGTGGACGACCTAATTCCAATATAACTTCTTAAAATTCCAGGACTATTTACAATGATTAAAAACCATGCGATTCAGACGACGCAGCAGTAGAAGTTGCCGATGAAGAGAGGGGGATAGAAGCTCGGTTTTCGACGCCCAGATAATGGGAGAGCGTTAAAAGCTCATCCATGCGCTCAATGTGGCATAATTTTTCACCGCTGAACGTTCACAAGGCCACTGCGAGTAAACATTGCTATCAAAACTTTATGATTTTTAAGCTTCATTGCCTTTTTAAAAATTACATTATGCCCTCTTAAAAGTTGCTTGTTAATGTAAAGAGCGGCTTGTGAGTCAAACCCTATCAGCCGCAAGCTGAGTTGTTGTTTAGCATTGCGGCGGTATGCTCCAAGACATCGTAAAAACGTGTTTTTCTGGCCCGGAAGATGTCAGTAAATTTCGGGGTCGAAATAATCTTCAGAGATAAATAGTTCATTTTAGACCATTTTTAAATTTTTAATGGAATTCAGTGTATGCGTAGTTGGCTGAGTTGCCATATGCTCTCTCAAGGTGTTCAGTTCGCAAACCTCCCCATTCAGATTAGAAACGCGCTTAATTACCTTATCCCTATCGCTCCATCCTCCACGCTCGCAACAACCACTCGCGAGTTGAGCATCCCTAAAAGCTGAGGTGACAAGCTCTCGTTGGAGCCGCCGATATTGTCGTTGTTGCTGAAATTTCAATACTGAAATTTCCTTCGTCTGCCGATGTTCACTTTTGATGTTTGGAAGAGGAAGAACAAAGTCAGTGTCAAGAAAAAAATTTATTGTACGGACTTCAAAATACTCTTTTTGAAAAGTCCTGGGATATTTATAAATTTCGAAGTTTATACTTAAATAACTTGTATTGATTTAATGTATTGTCATTTTGGAAGTTATTAAAAAGTTGCATTAGAAAACGCAAAAATGTTCTTTGTTTTATTATCTGCCTTTCGTGATTTTAATTACGCGCCAGGCTTAATTTTCGGTTCTCGGTTTCGTTTCTCTTCTTTCTACTTTCTTTGCATTTGCATTAGACAGCTGCTGTTTTAAAGTGAATTTTTTAACTTAATTATATTAATCAGTGATTTGTCTTGATAAATAAATTTATTTGCAGGTGCTGAAAGCGTTTCCGGAACATTTTCCAGTTTTAATCGGTATGTATATTTGTGCATAATAATAAACTGATATTTTATTTGATTCAAATATAAATACGTATTTTTTTTTACAGATAACATAAGTTTGTTGGTGGGCCAGCAGACGGAGGTGAAAGACCATGCACACGCGTTATTGTGAAAAATAATTTAAAAATAAAAAATATGTAAATAAAAATAAAAAAAAATTTATTGAATTTATTAGGTTTTTTACTAGGGTTTCCTGGGAAATTCCCGGGATTTTTGGAATTCGAAGGCAAATTCACTCAGATTTTATTTTCGAGATTATCGCCGCGAACGCCTGCTTCATACACGTTTTGTATGGAGCATTCCTCGAGAATCCTCGGGAATTCACGGCGACTCCCTAAGCATTCCATAGGGAATCTTTAGGGATTGGTACTGAAGAGTTGTTTAAGTATCCCGCACTTGAAAGTGGAAGTGATTTCAACGGTGTTGAAAGAACATACATATACAAATACGAATGCTGCTTCCGAATATTATTTGGTATCAAAGTCCTACAAAGTTAAGCTGCATGCCGGCCTGCTCGAATTTCTATTTTAGTGTGCCTGTTAGTGGCGATACGTGATAAACTTAACGTTAATTAAGTTGAAAGAGAGAACGGCGATCTTAGCAATAGGGCGCTTGTAGACCCCATTGGCCGTATTGACAGTCACCACTCGGACCTTAGAATCCTGTTCTGGGTAGAGGAGTGAAGTATTCAGTGTGCCATCGCGTCCAGAATTCTTCCACCATGGCCTGCAGCTGATTCCATCGCTCGAATCATCTGGGAGTCCAAAAACGATTGATTAGACACTGTAGTGTACTGCTGTCCTACCAAAAAACGGGCTGGCGTCAGTGTATCGAGGCTGTGTTTGGGCAAGAACGGTTGACAGATCTTCAAAAGTGAGTGCAACTCCTCGGACTCGGCGCAGATGCAGCTTGATTGACGGTGTTTTGCGACGGGCACAAAACCTTTTTTTTTTTTTTTGTGAAGGTAGCGCCCAATCAGCAAGGCAATGAATGATTACTTCGATCGGTCAATACGTCTTCCGATTCGTAATATTCCGGAAGCATCCAAAAACGGCGTCTATTTCAGCAATTTTGATTTTCTTTTCAGTCTCTGATCTTTCCCGGCTGCGCCGTAATCTTGTAGAAAAGCCGTAAGTTGCATGTGCTTCAAAAGCCTTTCTCAAGCGTTTTGCAAGTCCTTAGCTGTTAGGTATCATCTGTAAGTTTCAATTTAAAATGTTAAGCTTTTACTAAGAATGGCGGTACATTTGGGGCGTATGCGTTGTATAAATCGAAAAATATAGCTGACAAAGCGCAATAGTTGATTCCAAGACGAAAGTTTATGGAATTAACTGTCGAGAAAATCCGGATGAGAATGAGCTTTCAGAGTAAAGTTTATTTCCTTATTAGATTTTTCCTCGCAAAGTCCACCTGGGTGCATCTGTATATTCTGGTTTTTGGTGGAGGTCGGCCAATAGGACTCCGACCAAGAAAAGGTAGCTTTTAGCTTTGACGACTGCAAGGGCAAGGTAACAACGTTGATCTTTTGGCAAGATTAGTTGCTGTTCCTTGAGTGCTTCCATATGTCCGCGCTGTAGATAATCTTCCAAAAAGGCACAATATTGCCTTTTCCTTCCTTCTAGAACGAGTATTCCACAATATATACGTTTGTAAATGTTGACAAACAGTTGATCCACGGGATCACAAGCGACCTTACCTAGGCTGGATTGTATCCATCTCCATGAACCTCCTCACCATCTCATCCAAACCAATTTGCACTGGCTTTGGTGACTCATTCACATAAGGGATCCGAGCCTACAATTATCCAATCAATAATTGTGTTTAGTGCAAATGTATTAGGTTTACTTATCAATTTTCGTTGGACTATAAAAAACTCGAAAGTGGCGAAGGTGGGATCGGGTAACATTACCCTTGTAGAGCTTCCCAGTTGCTTGTGTGTAACTCTTTGGGTAGTACTGACGTGGTTACAGAACTCATAGTCGGCGCTTTTATTTCCTGGACATCCGTCGAGACTCGGGATTGCAATTGTATTTTTGGAAACCCCGCCAGTTACTCTAGCGGCTTGCGTAGAAAGCCCAATTACCGAAATACGTGCGTGGGTAAGAGGTGCAAAAATAATAGTTGAACCCGAATCCAGCAGAAATCGGCAAAACGTCTGGCTTCCACAATTGTCCACCACATGAGCTAGTATCGTAGACATTATGATCTGCGAACGAGCAATAAATGCTGTCTCTATCGAAAAATTTGAAATCCCAGTTGTCGACGGTTTGGTCCTTGTAGAGCTGCTCTCCGGCGTATTAGTTGGGTGGGGCTCACGTTCCCCTTGCGAGTCTTGACGTACCAAAGTGTGATTTGCCTGGTTTGCCTGATTTGCCTGGTAACATGTTTGGGGCTCACACAATTTATGCCTTACGATAAAAATTGTGTGCAGGTCATAATTGAATGCAGCTGTGTGCAAATTAATTTTGTCCCTGGTAATTTTGTTAAACAAATATATTTTTTTATTTTGTATAACTTGGTGTTAAACCTTTTATTTTATTTCACTTATACAAGACACTTTATTTCTTACATTCGAATTCTTAGCTTCCGATCTCTTTCTCGATCCAAAATGGACTGCCTGATTAATTCTAAAATCTCCAACGAACCTCGGCCAGAAGCTTTTCTTTGAGCTTCAAGAACTTTTCCTTTTGTTTAGAATATAAGCTTAGGGTGAAATCATGGCATCCTATTGTGAAATTCAAATATGTTGATATATTTGTTTGGGCTTGAATCGCAATAGTTTGAACTTGGAACGCAATTGATTGGGCTTCGAGCGGAAGCTTATGTTTACTTTAAGTTTGGTTTGTTTATCTTGGCAGGGAAACCAAAGCCAAAGTCATGGGCAAATACAAAGGCAAACGCAAAGGCATAGGCAAAGATCGCTTAAATTGAATTTTGAAAATTGTTTATTAATTCCATAAGCGGCCCGGTTTCAGGAGTTGGTTAACTCTCCCCCTTCTAAAATGGATCGTCCCGAATCATTGTGTATTTCTCTTAACCGTTCTCTTAGTTTTGAAAAAAAAATATTGGTGTGTATCTTTTTCTTTAAAAGTTTCTTCTTTGTTTGTATTTTCTTCTTTTAAAATTGTTTCTTTGTTTGTACTGATTTCTAGTTCTGGACGTTGTTTTGTGGTTACAAAAATAAAATTACTGTATTTTATATATATTATATATTATTAAAAATATAATGATAAAAATTATAAAAATAATTGATATTTTGGTATTATTAATTTTTTTAAATTGATTGATAATGTTTATATTGAGTAAGCTCCGAATTATTTAAAATATTCGGAAATGTCATAATTTATGAATTTATGCTATATAGTTCAATATTTTGTTTTCGCTGTTAATGTAGGTGTTGTTATTTATAATGATTGAATCACTGAACAAAATTAAATATGAACCTTTTAATTGAGTGTTGTCTACTATATTTGTTCCTGTTATTAAAATGGCACCATCCTGTAAGATATCTATTTTATTATTAATTTCTCTTATTTTAGAGCAGTTGGCTTTTTCGCCGTTTAATAACTTTATAAAATAATTAGTTTCAAAACTTTATTCACAATAGTTGTTAAACATTTCTTTCTTAAAATTAGTCATTAGATATATTTGTTTTTGCAATTTTCCATCGAATTTTGCAATAGCTTTTGTTTTGTAAAGGTCACATTTACCGTTAATCATGGGATATTTTATGTAAACTACACGTAAATCATTATTTAGTAAAATTGTAAAAGTTGATATGTCCATTAGGTCAGATAATACTACAAATTGTTTTTCATGATTGTAAAATTTTTTCATTTCATTCTCGTTTATAATTTTGTATTAACAATTTTTGCTTTTGCTACGATAATGGTATCTAATAAATTTTGTAAGTCAAATGTGAGTAACCGCAAACGATGTTTTCGAAAAATTGTTTCCTCGTTTAAAACTACATTTTTTTAACTTTCAGTAAGAAATTTTACTTCATTAAATAATTTTGAGTTTATTGTGAAATCATCATGATCAGGACTACCTGCTATCCATTTCCATAAAGTTCCTATTTCATTAATTCCTCATCTTTTGTCTTTTTGGCATTATTTCTGATAAAGTTAATTTGATGAGTTCCAAGTCCATTGAAATTTTCCATTTTATGTCTGTTTTTGATGTTTTGATCAAAGATCTCGTTTCCGTGTTAATTATTTCTTCATACAAACTTAAATTAGTTATGTGAAATAAATCTGCGTTGTAACGAATCAGGAATAATTCCGAGTTCAGGCGAGATGGTGATATATGGAACTGAGCGCACGCGAGCGTTGGTCCGGCTGCTGCTTGTCGGCAATGAGCGGGATGTGGTCTTGCTTCAGATTCCATAGATGCCATTTATGATCCTAATACTTATTTTCGCGTGAAAGACAAGCTTACTAAAACCGGAGGTAGATAACTCATACAAGAATAGTGGTGAGGGACATTGGTTTCTAATAGCCTAAATAAAGTCTCAGTTCACCTCCGATGACTGAGGAATTCTTCTGCCCGCCCTACCTATGGCCATCATACCCTTTTATTTTCTCAATTATTGATGACCCCTTATTAGGCCTAGATATCCTACTCTACAGAGGCTTCATGCTAGCTGCGGCAAAAATATTGGCGTTTAAAACATTATAAACAGATTTATTACAACTAAGACGAAATAATACTCTTAAGATTAGATAAATATTGGAATCGACATGCATGAATGTATATAACGGTAAATATAAATAATAATTAAAAATATATTAATGTTATCAAAATGTGATTAAAGAAATTGATGGTAAATCATGACACAATGAAATTTATCTCGGGCAATTAATTGCTTAAGGCAGAGTATTCGAATGACGTAGTGCGTGAGGATAGGAAGACTTTAAAACGGCGACTGGGTTGCGTTCGCTCATATATATGCATTAAAATTCTTTTCGTTATTTTGCTTTTGCTTACATTTTTTTCAAAGGCCCTAGCGAACGGTAGCGTATGATTTATTTTCTTTTCTTTTTGTAACCGAATTGCTAAGAGTTTTGCTTCGAATGAATAACTATACGCAATGTAGGAACATTCATATAGGGGCAATATTGGGATTTATTAAATTTAATAATGCTCTCATGAGCTCATCACTCACCAATTTTCTTTAAACATCCATCGATGAAAGCGCTTTCGGCGACGGTAGTCTGCTGTTTGGGGAGAACTAGAATTTTGTTTATTTAAACATTGCCCGATACCGCTAAAGGAACGCTCGTACTTTTTTCTTTGGCTATTTTTTTTTTTTTTGTCAACACAAGCCTAATTCATTTTTCTTTTTAAGCACCAATAAAAAAAACACCAAGATAGCCACACACTCCATATTTTTCTCACTCACCAAATCACTCACTCCATTTGTATACCGAAAATTATTAGAATAAAAAAAACTTAGACTAAATTAATTTTAATAATTTCTGCACATTGCTGCAGCTTTTCGCTACTTAATTTTTTTTTTAGTCGGGCTGAGGAACAAACTATGGGCAATTAATATGCCTTTTTCTTAGCACGACGAAACTTTCCACGCCACTGACGACTTCTCCGAAACGCTTGCTCTCCCGCCGGACACTGACTTGACCGCTGATTTCTCTTATGTTTCAGCCAGCCGTCCGTCCGTGGTCTCCTCCTTCTCCTTTTTGGAGCGGCGATCTCTGGTGGCTTTTGCGCTGTGGTGGCTTCACAGCACTGCAAAAAAAAACTGGTACCTGCTTCCAATTTCACGGGTTGCGTGTTTGGACTTGGGGCGGAACCTTCTGGCCAACACCTATGCAACAAGATGAGCCCCCTTAGAAAATCTAAAAGACCTCATTCGCTTCTCACTCACCCCTGAACTTAGGCGGAATCCCGCTGGAATCTTCCTTCTGGGCTCCTTTGCTGTTGGTAGCCGCCTCTGCTTATTGAGCACTTTCACTTATTACTTGATTTCAAACACCACTTTTTACTCAACTGACCCCTTAGGAATGGCGGCTAGTGACGCCGCAATAAAGGCGGCAACCTATCTCTCCACCTAATTGGAGAAATTCTCTCACTCAGGGAAAGTCTGACAATTCGCCCTGTTACCCCGATTGATCTAACCCTGCCAGACCATCAATTCCCCCTACCGAGATCTAGATGGCGTCATCGATTTTTACTTTGTATCTAGATGGCGTTGGAATATCTGCAGCTGCACCAAGCGCTACAGCGTATAATTCATACGTCAGTACGTGTTTATTGTCCTTAAATAATAAATGTTCGTGACTTGTATAGTCAATTATTTCAGAACTTGTTAAAAGTATTAGGTTGAGTAAAAGTACTAAAAAAACATTTTTCTGAAAAAATAATACAAAATTGTTGTTTATATTAGAATTTAATATTATCTGTATTGAATAATCCTATTTCAATTGTTGATTATTATTTTGTTAGCCAAATTTTCATTTAGAACTAGTTTTTTATATCTGGATTTAAGTTTGTTTCGTTCCTCATGTTTCTTTTCATAAATAACTTGTCGTACATGATAATCTTTTCCTATTCTGTTCTCATTATGTGTTTCTAAAATTCTTGTTTGTGTATTTTTCAAAAAAATGGGAATATTATCATGAGCACTTTTGGTTGTTTTGGTTTTTCGTTTGTTGTGGAATGAATGATCTGATTATATTTTTGAGCGGCTCTAATAACTATTTCGGAATAATTAATGTCTAGTGTGCCCTTTCAACTGGTCCGTTTGAAGTAGTATGTGTTGGGTCTGCGTAATGCAAAGCAATTCCACACCTTTGTGCAAATGATTTAAATTGGGCCGAGGTAAAGCTAGCTATAATTATTTTTGCTTGGGGAAATTGTTGAAGTAGTTCCATTACCTTAATTTAAATGTTTAACTTATTTTGAATTTTTTTTATATACAAGTAATAAATGTTAAATTTTGCGCGTAGTATTGTATATATCTATATGTAAATTTTCTCCTTCTTTAGTTGGAATATGGGCTTCCCCGATTGGAATTTTTATTGGGTGCCTGTTATATTTATTTACACAATTTTTGATATATTCTTTCAATTTTTTAAAAAAGTTTGGCCAATAATATAACCTACTGATTTGTTTATAATTTTTATTTAGCCCCTATGAGCTCGACTGTGTGTTTCTTCTCTTATTATTTGCTTTATCTTCATCGTTTTCTATGTCCTGAAGCAAGATTCTCGTACTAAGAAATTGGTTAGTGAAATTATTTTGTAAGGGTAATTGAATGTGATATAAGTCCTCTAATGTACAATGAATTTCTACCATAATGTTTGGTGGAATATACTTTAATATAGTTATTAAATTTTCTAGTGTGTCATATTCAATTATGTGTCGTGTCCAAAAACTTCCAGTGACTCATGTATTGTAACCCTCCCCGTTGTTAATAACAGTTCTTGTTTAAACTGATTTAACGGTTTACGGATTTCTTGTGTTACATTTTCAAAACTACTGTCAGCTACTACTGTTCTGTTTGTTCTACATCACTGTTTGTAATGTTATTTATTTGTATTCGAGATAATGCATCGGCTACAACATTTGTTGTACCGGGTTTATATATTATTTTTGGGGTAAAACTTTCTATGAAAGAATACCTTTTTTTTCATTTCTACGTTGGGATTTTTATCAAATTTTAAGGCCCATACTATGGCTAGCAGTTCCATTTTGTTTGTGGCATAAAGTTGCTCGGTCTTATAAATTTTTTAGAAATGAAAGTAATTGGTTTATTATCCTGTGATAATACCGCCCCGATAGCTAAGTCTAATGCGTGAATTTTTCGCTTTAATCTGATTCAACTAGTTTAGTTCGTTAAAAGCTTGTGTAGCTGAATCGTCCATTTGCATTAAAACTTTTGTAGATATTCTTTTAGAAACATTTCCATTTTACCCTCCTAAATATATTGTAAGGAGTTTGGAAATTTTTGCATAATTACGGACAAATTTTCTTTAATAGCCAGTTAGGCCTAGAAAACTTCGAAGTTCTATAATATTTTGTGAATTCTGAAATTGTGGAAATTTTTTCAGGATCTGTTTTGATTAAATTAAAAGAAACAATGAAACCAAGAAAGGAGGTTTTTAATTTAAAGAATTAATATTTTTCGAGAGATATTTTCATATTTGCTCTTTGTAAAATGCCTATTATTTGAGTTAAATCTGAGAAATGTTGCTCGATTGTGTTAGAAACAATTATAATATCGTCCATGTAGACGTGGCATGCTTTTCCTAAGTGTTCTCTATGAATATCATCCATTGCTCTTAGCAAAATTCTGGGCGCATTTGTTAACCCGAAAGGCATGCGTAAAAATTCAAATTTTCCGTTGTTAATAGAAAAAAAATGTTTTTCAATATCTGATTCTTTCATTAAAATTTGATGGAATCATGATTCCAAATCAGTTGTTGAAAATAATTTTGCCTTTCCTAATTTGGCTAATATAACAGATTGTTCTTGCATCGGGTATCTACCCGTTATTGTGTTCTCGGTTAATTTTTATAGTCTATTACGAGTCCGTGTTTAGGGCTCCCGTCTTCGTTTTGACCCCTTTGGGAACCACCAGTACTGGTAAATTGTAAGAACTTCTACTCGGCCTTATAATATTTTCATTTAACATTCTATTGATTTCACTATTAACGAAATCTGAAACTAATAAGGCATAGGGATATTGCTTACTATAAATTGCCCTATCGATATTTATATTTATTTCGCACTGAATATCAGTTCTAAAAGGAATTTGGAGGTTTATTTTAGAGTGTTCCTCTTCAATTATGTCAATTATTCATTTCTCCAACTCTTCTACTTGATTTGAATTTTATATTTTAATATTATTCATTTTATTTCTTTCAGAATCCTTTGATCCCAAAGTTGTTACTTTTTTATTGACGGATGGTTCGACGTCGGCGCGTTGAGCGTTTTGTGTTCCCAAATGTATTAACTTTTTGTTGACGGAAAATTCTTGGTCGGCGTGTTCAGGATTTTTTTGTCCCAAACTATATAATTTTTTGTTGACGGATTTTTCTACGTCAGCGTGGTGAGGATTTTTGGATCCCACTATTCCTTTTTTTTGTTGACGGATAATTCTACGTCGGCGTGTGCAGGATATTTAGATCTTAAACTATTTAAATTTTTGTTGACGGATTTTTCTACGTCGGCTGTTTGGATCCCAAACTATATATTTTTTTTGACGGATAATTCTACATCGGCGTGTTCACGATTTTTAGATCCCAAACTATTTGATTTTTTGTTGACGGATAATTCTACGTCGGCTTGCTCAAGATTCTGTGATCCTAAGCTAAATAAACTTTTTTCTACCATTTGTGTTTTAATTCCACTTTGCTATTTAAAATCTTTCTTCTTCTTTCTTCTTTCTTTCAATGGAAGGACAATTTTTCTTCTGTTAGCGAAAATTGGTTTAACAAATTTTTTAATTCCACTTTGCTATTTAAAATCATTCTTCTTCTTTCTTCCTTCTTTCAATGGAAGGACAATTTTTCTTCTGTTAGCGAAAATTGGTTTAACGAATTTTCCTCATCGTAAAATAATTTTTCTTTTTTCTGTTATAGTTGATGGTGCCTTTTTGAATATCAATTACCGCTCCTATTTTTTTATAAAAGATTAAAACCTATAAGTAGGTCGGATTCTAATTTTTCTTTTTTCCGTTATAGTTGATGGTGCCTTTTTGAATATCAATTACCGCTCCTATTTTTTATAAAAGATTAAAACCTATAAGTAGGTCGGAATCTAACCCTTCTATTTCATAAAATACTTGTCTTGTGTTAAATATCGTTATTAAATGATAATATTTTATTGTTGTAAACCCATTAATGGTTGAAACTGTCTTGTAAATTGGGAGATCTTTTTTATTTTGATAAATTCCCCTTTTTATGTAACAGGATGTTGCTCCTGTGTAATTTAAACTTTTAATTCTTTTTCGATTTTTTTGTCTGTTCTCATCAAGTAGAGTATTCAAACTCCGGATTCTGATCTAAAAAATGATTCTATATTTTTTACCCTAATAGTTTTTTGACCAGGCTTATTAATTGAAACAGTTGGTTCCCGCTTTAACGGTGGATGTGGTTCAGATGGTTTGTTCCGAGTGGCGCTTATATTTGTTTTTTGCGCTTGGTTTTGATTGTAATTATTTCTTGTATAATAAGTATTATAAATTTGTCTCTTATTATTACCCCTATTAAAATTATTGTTAGGATGATTTTGATACAGGATTGATTCATCTATCTCCATGGGTTCAGGAGTAGACTATACCTGATTGTTATTGGACTTCCAATTATTATTTTGTCCCCACTGATATTTATTATTCTGACTCTGATTCCATTGATTATTTTTAACTTGTTGCGGAGATCTTTGATTGTATCTCAAATAATTTGAATTATTGTTAATAGTGGTCTTTTGATTAAAAGAATTATTATTTTGTTCTGGGCCATTACTATCATTTCTATAACTCATTCCAACGAAATTGTGAGCGTATTTTGCTCCCATATTATTACTTTCCATCTTCTGTACAAACGCCATTGCATTAGGCAAGTCTGTTGGGTTCATGGAATACAGAGTCGATGATATTGGTCCGTTAAGGCCAGTTACGAAAACTTTAGTGCACTCTGTCTATGTCTATTATTAATTTCTGAAGTGATTGGCTTATTACGAACATATGTCATTATTGTTTTGTTAGTCAGCAATGTTAGTTTCCTGTACACTTGGTTTTAGTATTCCATTACACTTAGTTTTACTTGTGTTAGAATATTTAATTCTTGTTCGATAAGGAGTAGCGGTCTTCTATCGCAAAAAACGAAATCCAATCTGGCTAAAATAGCATCAAAATTAGGACTGTTTCTTGGAAGGTTAAAGCATCATTTGCTTTTGCGGTTATCTTGTTCCATAATATTGATTGTGCTGCGAAATATCGCTTCCTTTTTCGAACATACTGACTCATAGCGTTTTCTGCTGCTTCCCTCCAACTCACATATTTTTCAAGTTCCCCATTAAATTCTAGAACTGATTTAATGATTTCATAGGATTCTTCACATTTTATCGAATTGTCAACTTCTTCAATTTTATAATCTTCTACTTTGTTGACATTCGTTTGAAGTTCTGTTTAAAGAATTTACCTTTGTTGAAACAATCTGTTTTATTAATTCTTTGGTCAAAAAGGCTTGTTTTTCTAATTCTTGATTCGCCATTTTATTTATGCATGGCGTATTGGTCATTTCTAATTTATTAAATAGATTCAACAAATTTTCTAGGCCTTCCAGGATGTATTATATAATTTATCTTTCAAATTAAATTTTTACTTAAAAATAAATGTTCTTATTTCTTACGATCTTTCAATTTTTAAGCTTGTCTTCTTTGATGATCGCGAAAGGATGCCCTTCAGCGCTTCCTTTTCCAATCTTCTTTGTTTAAATGAAATATTTTCGTTTTTATTCTCCTCCAGTTGATATGTTTATGTTTTTAATTAATTTTTTTTTTAATTGTTTTTTTTTTATTATGCTTTAATTATTATTTTTGGTTTATTATTCTTTATTTATTTGTTTTTTGTTGTGTGTTCTTGTACTGTGAATTAACTTATTCGGTCCACCTTTAGTATAGATTACCAGCTATTTAAATGGATCATTGCATTAATTGATTTCCATTTAAAATTTTAAATCACGATCACGATTAAGTTTGTCACTGGTAAATTTGTTTAAAATAAATATATATATTTTTTTTATATAACTTGGTGTTAAACCCTTTTTTTGTTTTACTAATACAAGTTACTTTACTTTTACATTCGAATTCTTAACTTCCGATCTCTTTCTCGATCCCAAATGGACTGCCGACTTAATTTTAAAATCTTCTCCAACGAACCTCGGCCAGAAGCTTTTCTTTGAGCTTCAAGAACTTTTCCTTTGTTTAGAATATAAGCTAAGGGTGAAATCACGGCATCTTTTTCTAGCAAAACTAGCTTTTTTACTGATGATGATGATGATAATCAATAAAATATGCAGGAAAACTGGTGAAAATCCTAGATTACAACAATAACTATAGCTACCATATACAAATTTGGAGTTTCGTTTTTTGAGTTAAGGAGTCGATCTGGAGCAGAAATTTGTATCTCAAAAGGCACATTTATTAAAACAAAAATCACAGCTTTTGTTTGAGTATAAGTTTAAGATAGGTTTGTATGCGTGTTAAATTAAAATTAAATATTACTGTCTTCTTTGAGCATAAATAGGACATAATGCCCAAAGAGGTATGCTATCCTCCTTTAAAGTTTTAGAGTCGATGTAAATTGTGTTTTTGAAACTTGTGGGTTAAATTTAATTAAATTAATATAATACAAGTAAAGCAGTGGAAAGTTCTAAAGTTCTAAAATTTATTCAGGAAGTCAAGTTAAGGTCAAGAATTAATTTAAATAAATGAACAAAGGTCATAACGTCTTTAATTAAACACATAACGGACAATTGAGTTAAAGGCATGTACTAATAAGCATGTCACGCGCGTCATAATGACAAAAAACCGATTGCCATAAAAGAGAGTGGTAACAAGAATGAGAGATTAATAATCTTGTTTCTTTAGGTACGAATAGTTTTGAGGGAGAAAGCAACAAATTATAAGTGCGACCAGTTGCTTAGACCATGATAATGTGTTGATAAAGAGCGTTTTTTAAACTTTGTTTACAAAATTTCTAGAGGCTCTTTTTAGTTTTTACGGGACACATTTGTTAAACAAGTACTGAAGGGGGATATACATGCACGCGGTTAAGATTGAGGTATTATTCATGATTTTTTTTATGAAAATAATTAAGAATTCATCGTGTTTTTAAAGGTAGTACAAAAGATGTTACACAAATTTTATCTTAAAACAATTTTACAAAACGCAGGACTTATGGAGTTTCTGCCACAGCGTCTCGATCTTTAAACTTCCCGCTTATGGACAGGCCAGAGCTCGTATTTCGTGTCTGAAATTTATTAACTGAAAATATGGTTCATTGTCTATTTGAACCTAAAAACCCCGAAAGAAAAGATGACAAAAAAATATATACAGTTTTGAAAAAAAGTTCGCAGGAAAGAAGATTTCATTTCCTACCCCCTTAAAAAAAATAAAAAACAAGACTTTTTGTATTAAAGAATTAATATTTTTCGAGAGATATTTTCATATTTGCTCTTTGTAAAATGCCTATTATTTGAGTTAAATCTGAGAAATGTTGCTCGATTGTGTTAAAAACAATTATAATATCGTTCATGTAGACGTGGCATGCTTTTCCTAAGTGTTCTCTATGAATATCATCCATTGCTCTTAGCAAAATTCTGGGCGCATTTGTTAACCCGAAAGGCATGCGTAAAAATTCAAATTTTCCGTTGTTAATAGAAAAAAAATGTTTTTCAATATCTGATTCTTTCATTAAAATTTGATGGAATCATGATTCCAAATCAGTTGTTGAAAATAATTTTGCCTTTCCTAATTTGGCTAATATAACAGATGGTTCTTGCATCGGGTATCTACCCGTTATTGTGTTCTCGGTTAATTTTTATAGTCTATTACGAGTCCGTGTTTAGGGCTCCCGTCTTCGTTTTGACCCCTTTGGGAACCACCAGTACTGGTAAATTGTAAGAACTTCTACTCGGCCTTATAATATTTTCATTTAAAATTCTATTGATTTCACTATTAACGAAATCTGAAACTAATAAGGCGTAGGGATATTGCTTACTATAAATTGCCCTATCGATATTTATATTTATTTCGCACTGAATATCAGTTCTAAAAGGTATTTGGAGGTTTATTTTAGAGTGTTCCTCTTCAATTATTTCAATTATTCATTTCTCCAACTCTTCTACTTGATTTGAATTTAATATTTTTATATTATTCATTTTATTTCTTTCAGAATCCTTTGATCCCAAAGTTGTTACTTTTTTATTGACGGATGGTTCGACGTCGGCGCGTTGAGCGTTTTGTGTTCCCAAATGTATTAACTTTTTGTTGACGGAAAATTCTTGGTCGGCGTGTTCAGGATTTTTTTGTCCCAAACTATATAATTTTTTGTTGACGGATTTTTCTACGTCGGCGTGGTGAGGATTTTTGGATCCCACACTATTCCTTTTTTTTGTTGACGGATAATTCTACGTCGGCGTGTGCAGGATATTTAGATCTTAAACTATTTAAATTTTTGTTGACGGATTTTTCTACGTCGGCTGTTTGGATCCCAAACTATATATTTTTTTTGACGGATAATTCTACATCGGCGTGTTCACGATTTTTAGATCCCAAACTATTTGATTTTTTGTTGACGGATAATTCTACGTCGGCTTGCTCAAGATTCTGTGATCCTAAGCTAAATAAACTTTTTTCTACCATTTGTGATTTTGTTTTAATTCCACTTTGCTTTTCAAAGTATTTTTTTTATAATATATTCTTTTAATGGAAGGACAATTTTTCTTCTGTTAGCGAAAATTGGTTTAACGAATTTTCCTCATCGTAAAATAATTTTTCTTTTTTCCGTTATAGTTGATGGTGCCTTTTTGAATATCAATTACCGCTCCTATTTTTTTATAAAAGATTAAAACCTATAAGTAGGTCGGATTCTAATTTTTCTTTTTCCCGTTAAAGTTGATGGTGCCTTTTTGAATATCAATTACCGCTCCTATTTTTTATAAAAGATTAAAACCTATAAGTAGGTCGGAATCTAACCCTTCTATTTCATAAAATACTTGTCTTGTGTTATGATAATATTTTATTGTTGTTATTGATAATATTTTATTGTTGTAAACCCATTAATGGTTGAAACTGTCTTGTAAATTGGGAGATCTTTTTTATTTTGATAAATTCCCCTTTTTATGTAACAGGATGTTGCTCCTGTGTAATTTAAACTTTTAATTCTTTTTCGATTTTTTTGTCTGTTCTCATCAAGTAGAGTAATCAAACTCCGGATTCTGATCTAAAAAATGATCCTCTTCTATATTTTTTACCCTCATAGTATTTTGAGCAGGCTTTTTTGCGCTTGGTTTTGATTGTAATTATTTCTTGTATAATAAGTATTATAAATTTGTCTCTTATTATTACCCCTATTAAAATTATTGTTAGGACGATTTTGATACAGGATTGATTCATCTATCTCCATGGGTTCAGGAGTAGACTATACCTGATTGTTATTGGACTTCCAATTATTATTTTGTCCCCACTGATATTTATTATTCTGACTCTGATTCCATTGATTATTTTTAACTTGTTGCGGAGATCTTTGATTGTATCTCAAATAATTTGAATTATTGTTAATAGTGGTCTTTTGATTAAAAGAATTATTATTTTGTTCTGGGCCATTACTATAATTTCTATAACTCATTCCAACGAAATTGTGAGCGTATTTTGCTCCCATATTATTACTTTCCATCTTCTGTACAAACGCCATTGCATTAGGCAAGTCTGTTGGGTTCATGGAATACAGAGTCGATGATATTGGTCCGTTAAGGCCAGTTACGAAAACTTTAGTGCACTCTGTCTATGTCTATTATTAATTTCTGAAGTGATTGGCTTATTACGACCATATGTCATTATTGTTTTGTTAGTCAGCAATGTTAGTTTCCTGTACACTTGGTTTTAGTATTCCATTACACTTAGTTTTACTTGTGTTAGAATATTTAATTCTTGTTCGATAAGGAGTAGCGGTCTTCTATCGCAAAAAACGAAATCCAATCTGGCTAAAATAGCATCAAAATTCGGACTGTTTCTTGGAAGGTTAAAGCATCATTTGCTTTTGCGGTTATCTTGTTCCATAATATTGATTGTGCTGCGAAATATCGCTTCCTTTTTCGAACATACTGACTCATAGCGTTTTCTGCTGCTTCCCTCCAACTCACATATTTTTCAAGTTCCCCATTAAATTCTAGAACTGATTTAATGATTTCATAGGATTCTTCACATTTTATCGAATTGTCAACTTCTTCAATTTTATAATCTTCTACTTTGTTGACATTCGTTTGAAGTTCTGTTTAAAGAATTTACCTTTGTTGAAACAATCTGTTTTATTAATTCTTTGGTCAAAAAGGCTTGTTTTTCTAATTCTTGATTCGCCATTTTATTTATGCATGGCGTATTGGTCATTTCTAATTTATTAAATAGATTCAACAAATTTTCTAGGCCTTCCAGGATGTATTATATAATTTATCTTTCGAATTAAATTTTTACTTAAAAATAAATGTTCTTATTTCTTACGATCTTTCAATTTTTAAGCTTGTCTTCTTTGATGATCGCGAAAGGATGCCCTTCAGCGCTTCCTTTTCCAATCTTCTTTGTTTAAATGAAATATTTTCGTTTTTATTCTCCTCCAGTTGATATGTTTATGTTTTTAATTAATTTTTTTTTTAATTGTTTTTTTTTTTATTATGCTTTAATTATTATTTTTGGTTTATTATTCTTTATTTATTTGTTTTTTGTTGTGTGTTCTTGTACTGTGAATTAACTTATTCGGTCCACCTTTAGTATAGATTACCAGCTATTTAAATGGATCATTGCATTAATTGATTTCCATTTAAAATTTTAAATCACGATCACGATTAAGTTTGTCACTGGTAATTTTGTTTAAAATAAATATATATATTTTTTTTATATAACTTGGTGTTAAACCCTTTTTTTTGTTTTACTAATACAAGTTACTTTCCTTTACATTCGAATTCTTAACTTCCGATCTCTTTCTCGATCCCAAATGGACTGCCGACTTAATTTTAAAATCTTCTCCAACGAACCTCGGCCAGAAGCTTTTCTTTGAGCTTCAAGAACTTTTCCTTTGTTTAGAATATAAGCTTAGGGTGAAATCACGGCATCTTTTTCTAGCAAAACTAGCTTTTTTACTGATGATGATGATGATAATCAATAAAATATGCAGGAAAACTGGTGAAAATCCTAGATTACAACAATAACTATAGCTACCATATACAAATTTGGAGTTTCGTTTTTTGAGTTAAGGAGTCGATCTGGAGCAGAAATTTGTATCTCAAAAGGCACATTTATTAAAACAAAAATCACAGCTTTTGTTTGAGTATAAGTTTAAGATAGGTTTGTATGCGTGTTAAATTAAAATTAAATATTACTGTCTTCTTTGAGCATAAATAGGACATAATGCCCAAAGAGGTATGCTATCCTCCTTTAAAGTTTTAGAGTCGATGTAAATTGTGTTTTTGAAACTTGTGGGTTAAATTTAATTAAATTAATATAATACAAGTAAAGCAGTGGAATAAACTAAAGTTCTAAAATTTATTCAGGAAGTCAAGTTAAGGTCAAGAATTAATTTAAATAAATGAACAAAGGTCATAACGTCTTTAATTAAACACATAACGGACAATTGAGTTAAAGGCATGTACTAATAAGCATGTCACGCGCGTCATAATGACAAAAAACCGATTGCCATAAAAGAGAGTGGTAACAAGAATGAGAGATTAATAATCTTGTTTCTTTAGGTACGAATAGTTTTGAGGGAGAAAGCAACAAATTATAAGTGCGACCAGTTGCTTAGACCATGATAATGTGTTGATAAAGAGCATTTTTTAAACTTTGTTTACAAAATTTCTAGAGGCTCTTTTTAGTTTTTACGGGACACATTTGTTAAACAAGTACTGAAGGGGGATATACATGCACGCGGTTAAGATTGAGGTATTATTCATGATTTTTTTTTATGAAAATAATTAAGCATTCATCGTGTTTTTAAAGGTAGTACAAAAGATGTTACACAAATTTTATCTTAAAACAATTTTACAAAACGCAGGACTTATGGAGTTTCTGCCACAGCGTCTCGATCTTTAAACTTCCCGCTTATGGACAGGCCAGAGCTCGTATTTCGTGTCTGAAATTTATTGACTGAAAATATGGTTCATTGTCTATTTGAACCTAAAAACCCCGAAAGAAAAGATGACAAAAAAATATATATAGTTTTGAAAAAAAGTGGTAGTTCGCAGGAAAGAAGATTTCATTTCCTACCCCCTTAAAAAAAATAAAAAACAAGACTTTTTGTATTAAAGAATTAATATTTTTCGAGAGATATTTTCATATTTGCTCTTTGTAAAATGCCTATTATTTGAGTTAAATCTGAGAAATGTTGCTCGATTGTGTTAAAAACAATTATAATATCGTTCATGTAGACGTGGCATGCTTTTCCTAAGTGTTCTCTATGAATATCATCCATTGCTCTTAGCAAAATTCTGGGCGCATTTGTTAACCCGAAAGGCATGCGTAAAAATTCAAATTTTCCGTTGTTAATAGAAAAAAAATGTTTTTCAATATCTGATTCTTTCATTAAAATTTGATGGAATCATGATTCCAAATCAGTTGTTGAAAATAATTTTGCCTTTCCTAATTTGGCTAATATAACAGATGGTTCTTGCATCGGGTATCTACCCGTTATTGTGTTCTCGGCTAATTTTTATAGTCTATTACGAGTCCGTGTTTAGGGCTCCCGTCTTCGTTTTGACCCCTTTGGGAACCACCAGTACTGGTAAATTGTAAGAACTTCTACTCGGCCTTATAATATTTTCATTTAAAATTCTATTGATTTCACTATTAACGAAATCTGAAACTAATAAGGCGTAGGGATATTGCTTACTATAAATTGCCCTATCGATATTTATATTTATTTCGCACTGAATATCAGTTCTAAAAGGTATTTGGAGGTTTATTTTAGAGTGTTCCTCTTCAATTATTTCAATTATTCATTTCTCCAACTCTTCTACTTGATTTGAATTTAATATTTTTATATTATTCATTTTATTTCTTTCAGAATCCTTTGATCCCAAAGTTGTTACTTTTTTATTGACGGATGGTTCGACGTCGGCGCGTTGAGCGTTTTGTGTTCCCAAATGTATTAACTTTTTGTTGACGGAAAATTCTTGGTCGGCGTGTTCAGGATTTTTTTGTCCCAAACTATATAATTTTTTGTTGACGGATTTTTCTACGTCGGCGTGGTGAGGATTTTTGGATCCCACACTATTCCTTTTTTTTGTTGACGGATAATTCTACGTCGGCGTGTGCAGGATATTTAGATCTTAAACTATTTAAATTTTTGTTGACGGATTTTTCTACGTCGGCTGTTTGGATCCCAAACTATATATTTTTTTTGACGGATAATTCTACATCGGCGTGTTCACGATTTTTAGATCCCAAACCATTTGATTTTTTGTTGACGGATAATTCTACGTCGGCTTGCTCAAGATTCTGTGATCCTAAGCTAAATAAACTTTTTTCTACCATTTGTGATTTTGTTTTAATTCCACTTTGCTTTTCAAAGTATTTTTTTTATAATATATTCTTTTAATGGAAGGACAATTTTTCTTCTGTTAGCGAAAATTGGTTTAACGAATTTTCCTCATCGTAAAATAATTTTTCTTTTTTCCGTTATAGTTGATGGTGCCTTTTTGAATATCAATTACCGCTCCTATTTTTTTATAAAAGATTAAAACCTATAAGTAGGTCGGATTCTAATTTTTCTTTTTCCCGTTATAGTTGATGGTGCCTTTTTGAATATCAATTACCGCTCCTATTTTTTATAAAAGATTAAAACCTATAAGTAGGTCGGAATCTAACCCTTCTATTTCATAAAATACTTGTCTTGTGTTATGATAATATTTTATTGTTGTTATTGATAATATTTTATTGTTGTAAACCCATTAATGGTTGAAACTGTCTTGTAAATTGGGAGATCTTTTTTATTTTGATAAATTCCCCTTTTTATGTAACAGGATGTTGCTCCTGTGTAATTTAAACTTTTAATTCTTTTTCGATTTTTTTGTCTGTTCTCATCAAGTAGAGTAATCAAACTCCGGATTCTGATCTAAAAAATGATCCTCTTCTATATTTTTTACCCTCATAGTATTTTGAGCAGGCTTTTTTGCGCTTGGTTTTGATTGTAATTATTTCTTGTATAATAAGTATTATAAATTTGTCTCTTATTATTACCCCTATTAAAATTATTGTTAGGACGATTTTGATACAGGATTGATTCATCTATCTCCATGGGTTCAGGAGTAGACTATACCTGATTGTTATTGGACTTCCAATTATTATTTTGTCCCCACTGATATTTATTATTCTGACTCTGATTCCATTGATTATTTTTAACTTGTTGCGGAGATCTTTGATTGTATCTCAAATAATTTGAATTATTGTTAATAGTGGTCTTTTGATTAAAAGAATTATTATTTTGTTCTGGGCCATTACTATAATTTCTATAACTCATTCCAACGAAATTGTGAGCGTATTTTGCTCCCATATTATTACTTTCCATCTTCTGTACAAACGCCATTGCATTAGGCAAGTCTGTTGGGTTCATGGAATACAGAGTCGATGATATTGGTCCGTTAAGGCCAGTTACGAAAACTTTAGTGCACTCTGTCTATGTCTATTATTAATTTCTGAAGTGATTGGCTTATTACGAACATATGTCATTATTGTTTTGTTAGTCAGCAATGTTAGTTTCCTGTACACTTGGTTTTAGTATTCCATTACACTTAGTTTTACTTGTGTTAGAATATTTAATTCTTGTTCGATAAGGAGTAGCGGTCTTCTATCGCAAAAAACGAAATCCAATCTGGCTAAAATAGCATCAAAATTCGGACTGTTTCTTGGAAGGTTGAAGCATCATTTGCTTTTGCGGTTATCTTGTTCCATAATATTGATTGTGCTGCGAAATATCGCTTCCTTTTTCGAACATACTGACTCATAGCGTTTTCTGCTGCTTCCCTCCAACTCACATATTTTTCAAGTTCCCCATTAAATTCTAGAACTGATTTAATGATTTCATAGGATTCTTCACATTTTATCGAATTGTCAACTTCTTCAATTTTATAATCTTCTACTTTGTTGACATTCGTTTGAAGTTCTGTTTAAAGAATTTACCTTTGTTGAAACAATCTGTTTTATTAATTCTTTGGTCAAAAAGGCTTGTTTTTCTAATTCTTGATTCGCCATTTTATTTATGCATGGCGTATTGGTCATTTCTAATTTATTAAATAGATTCAACAAATTTTCTAGGCCTTCCAGGATGTATTATATAATTTATCTTTCAAATTAAATTTTTACTTAAAAATAAATGTTCTTATTTCTTACGATCTTTCAATTTTTAAGCTTGTCTTCTTTGATGATCGCGAAAGGATGCCCTTCAGCGCTTCCTTTTCCAATCTTCTTTGTTTAAATGAAATATTTTCGTTTTTATTCTCCTCCAGTTGATATGTTTATGTTTTTAATTAATTTTTTTTTTAATTGTTTTTTTTTTTATTATGCTTTAATTATTATTTTTGGTTTATTATTCTTTATTTATTTGTTTTTTGTTGTGTGTTCTTGTACTGTGAATTAACTTATTCGGTCCACCTTTAGTATAGATTACCAGCTATTTAAATGGATCATTGCATTAATTGATTTCCATTTAAAATTTTAAATCACGATCACGATTAAGTTTGTCACTGGTAATTTTGTTTAAAATAAATATATATATTTTTTTTATATAACTTGGTGTTAAACCCTTTTTTTTGTTTTACTAATACAAGTTACTTTCCTTTACATTCGAATTCTTAACTTCCGATCTCTTTCTCGATCCCAAATGGACTGCCGACTTAATTTTAAAATCTTCTCCAACGAACCTCGGCCAGAAGCTTTTCTTTGAGCTTCAAGAACTTTTCCTTTGTTTAGAATATAAGCTTAGGGTGAAATCACGGCATCTTTTTCTAGCAAAACTAGCTTTTTTACTGATGATGATGATGATAATCAATAAAATATGCAGGAAAACTGGTGAAAATCCTAGATTACAACAATAACTATAGCTACCATATACAAATTTGGAGTTTCGTTTTTTGAGTTAAGGAGTCGATCTGGAGCAGAAATTTGTATCTCAAAAGGCACATTTATTAAAACAAAAATCACAGCTTTGTTTGAGTATAAGTTTAAGATAGGTTTGTATGCGTGTTAAATTAAAATTAAATATTACTGTCTTCTTTGAGCATAAATAGGACATAATGCCCAAAGAGGTATGCTATCCTCCTTTAAAGTTTTAGAGTCGATGTAAATTGTGTTTTTGAAACTTGTGGGTTAAATTTAATTAAATTAATATAATACAAGTAAAGCAGTGGAATAAACTAAAGTTCTAAAATTTATTCAGGAAGTCAAGTTAAGGTCAAGAATTAATTTAAATAAATGAACAAAGGTCATAACGTCTTTAATTAAACACATAACGGACAATTGAGTTAAAGGCATGTACTAATAAGCATGTCACGCGCGTCATAATGACAAAAAACCGATTGCCATAAAAGAGAGTGGTAACAAGAATGAGAGATTAATAATCTTGTTTCTTTAGGTACGAATAGTTTTGAGGGAGAAAGCAACAAATTATAAGTGCGACCAGTTGCTTAGACCATGATAATGTGTTGATAAAGAGCATTTTTTAAACTTTGTTTACAAAATTTCTAGAGGCTCTTTTTAGTTTTTACGGGACACATTTGTTAAACAAGTACTGAAGGGGGATATACATGCACGCGGTTAAGATTGAGGTATTATTCATGATTTTTTTTTATGAAAATAATTAAGCATTCATCGTGTTTTTAAAGGTAGTACAAAAGATGTTACACAAATTTTATCTTAAAACAATTTTACAAAACGCAGGACTTATGGAGTTTCTGCCACAGCGTCTCGATCTTTAAACTTCCCGCTTATGGACAGGCCAGAGCTCGTATTTCGTGTCTGAAATTTATTGACTGAAAATATGGTTCATTGTCTATTTGAACCTAAAAACCCCGAAAGAAAAGATGACAAAAAAATATATATAGTTTTGAAAAAAAGTGGTAGTTCGCAGGAAAGAAGATTTCATTTCCTACCCCCTTAAAAAAAATAAAAAACAAGACTTTTTGTATTAAAGAATTAATATTTTTCGAGAGATATTTTCATATTTGCTCTTTGTAAAATGCCTATTATTTGAGTTAAATCTGAGAAATGTTGCTCGATTGTGTTAAAAACAATTATAATATCGTTCATGTAGACGTGGCATGCTTTTCCTAAGTGTTCTCTATGAATATCATCCATTGCTCTTAGCAAAATTCTGGGCGCATTTGTTAACCCGAAAGGCATGCGTAAAAATTCAAATTTTCCGTTGTTAATAGAAAAAAAATGTTTTTCAATATCTGATTCTTTCATTAAAATTTGATGGAATCATGATTCCAAATCAGTTGTTGAAAATAATTTTGCCTTTCCTAATTTGGCTAATATAACAGATGGTTCTTGCATCGGGTATCTACCCGTTATTGTGTTCTCGGCTAATTTTTATAGTCTATTACGAGTCCGTGTTTAGGGCTCCCGTCTTCGTTTTGACCCCTTTGGGAACCACCAGTACTGGTAAATTGTAAGAACTTCTACTCGGCCTTATAATATTTTCATTTAAAATTCTATTGATTTCACTATTAACGAAATCTGAAACTAATAAGGCGTAGGGATATTGCTTACTATAAATTGCCCTATCGATATTTATATTTATTTCGCACTGAATATCAGTTCTAAAAGGTATTTGGAGGTTTATTTTAGAGTGTTCCTCTTCAATTATTTCAATTATTCATTTCTCCAACTCTTCTACTTGATTTGAATTTAATATTTTTATATTATTCATTTTATTTCTTTCAGAATCCTTTGATCCCAAAGTTGTTACTTTTTTATTGACGGATGGTTCGACGTCGGCGCGTTGAGCGTTTTGTGTTCCCAAATGTATTAACTTTTTGTTGACGGAAAATTCTTGGTCGGCGTGTTCAGGATTTTTTTGTCCCAAACTATATAATTTTTTGTTGACGGATTTTTCTACGTCGGCGTGGTGAGGATTTTTGGATCCCACACTATTCCTTTTTTTTGTTGACGGATAATTCTACGTCGGCGTGTGCAGGATATTTAGATCTTAAACTATTTAAATTTTTGTTGACGGATTTTTCTACGTCGGCTGTTTGGATCCCAAACTATATATTTTTTTTGACGGATAATTCTACATCGGCGTGTTCACGATTTTTAGATCCCAAACCATTTGATTTTTTGTTGACGGATAATTCTACGTCGGCTTGCTCAAGATTCTGTGATCCTAAGCTAAATAAACTTTTTTCTACCATTTGTGATTTTGTTTTAATTCCACTTTGCTTTTCAAAGTATTTTTTTTATAATATATTCTTTTAATGGAAGGACAATTTTTCTTCTGTTAGCGAAAATTGGTTTAACGAATTTTCCTCATCGTAAAATAATTTTTCTTTTTTCCGTTATAGTTGATGGTGCCTTTTTGAATATCAATTACCGCTCCTATTTTTTTATAAAAGATTAAAACCTATAAGTAGGTCGGATTCTAATTTTTCTTTTTCCCGTTATAGTTGATGGTGCCTTTTTGAATATCAATTACCGCTCCTATTTTTTATAAAAGATTAAAACCTATAAGTAGGTCGGAATCTAACCCTTCTATTTCATAAAATACTTGTCTTGTGTTATGATAATATTTTATTGTTGTTATTGATAATATTTTATTGTTGTAAACCCATTAATGGTTGAAACTGTCTTGTAAATTGGGAGATCTTTTTTATTTTGATAAATTCCCCTTTTTATGTAACAGGATGTTGCTCCTGTGTAATTTAAACTTTTAATTCTTTTTCGATTTTTTTGTCTGTTCTCATCAAGTAGAGTAATCAAACTCCGGATTCTGATCTAAAAAATGATCCTCTTCTATATTTTTTACCCTCATAGTATTTTGAGCAGGCTTTTTTGCGCTTGGTTTTGATTGTAATTATTTCTTGTATAATAAGTATTATAAATTTGTCTCTTATTATTACCCCTATTAAAATTATTGTTAGGACGATTTTGATACAGGATTGATTCATCTATCTCCATGGGTTCAGGAGTAGACTATACCTGATTGTTATTGGACTTCCAATTATTATTTTGTCCCCACTGATATTTATTATTCTGACTCTGATTCCATTGATTATTTTTAACTTGTTGCGGAGATCTTTGATTGTATCTCAAATAATTTGAATTATTGTTAATAGTGGTCTTTTGATTAAAAGAATTATTATTTTGTTCTGGGCCATTACTATAATTTCTATAACTCATTCCAACGAAATTGTGAGCGTATTTTGCTCCCATATTATTACTTTCCATCTTCTGTACAAACGCCATTGCATTAGGCAAGTCTGTTGGGTTCATGGAATACAGAGTCGATGATATTGGTCCGTTAAGGCCAGTTACGAAAACTTTAGTGCACTCTGTCTATGTCTATTATTAATTTCTGAAGTGATTGGCTTATTACGAACATATGTCATTATTGTTTTGTTAGTCAGCAATGTTAGTTTCCTGTACACTTGGTTTTAGTATTCCATTACACTTAGTTTTACTTGTGTTAGAATATTTAATTCTTGTTCGATAAGGAGTAGCGGTCTTCTATCGCAAAAAACGAAATCCAATCTGGCTAAAATAGCATCAAAATTCGGACTGTTTCTTGGAAGGTTGAAGCATCATTTGCTTTTGCGGTTATCTTGTTCCATAATATTGATTGTGCTGCGAAATATCGCTTCCTTTTTCGAACATACTGACTCATAGCGTTTTCTGCTGCTTCCCTCCAACTCACATATTTTTCAAGTTCCCCATTAAATTCTAGAACTGATTTAATGATTTCATAGGATTCTTCACATTTTATCGAATTGTCAACTTCTTCAATTTTATAATCTTCTACTTTGTTGACATTCGTTTGAAGTTCTGTTTAAAGAATTTACCTTTGTTGAAACAATCTGTTTTATTAATTCTTTGGTCAAAAAGGCTTGTTTTTCTAATTCTTGATTCGCCATTTTATTTATGCATGGCGTATTGGTCATTTCTAATTTATTAAATAGATTCAACAAATTTTCTAGGCCTTCCAGGATGTATTATATAATTTATCTTTCAAATTAAATTTTTACTTAAAAATAAATGTTCTTATTTCTTACGATCTTTCAATTTTTAAGCTTGTCTTCTTTGATGATCGCGAAAGGATGCCCTTCAGCGCTTCCTTTTCCAATCTTCTTTGTTTAAATGAAATATTTTCGTTTTTATTCTCCTCCAGTTGATATGTTTATGTTTTTAATTAATTTTTTTTTAATTGTTTTTTTTTTATTATGCTTTAATTATTATTTTTGGTTTATTATTCTTTATTTATTTGTTTTTTGTTGTGTGTTCTTGTACTGTGAATTAACTTATTCGGTCCACCTTTAGTATAGATTACCAGCTATTTAAATGGATCATTGCATTAATTGATTTCCATTTAAAATTTTAAATCACGATCACGATTAAGTTTGTCACTGGTAATTTTGTTTAAAATAAATATATATATTTTTTTTATATAACTTGGTGTTAAACCCTTTTTTTTGTTTTACTAATACAAGTTACTTTCCTTTACATTCGAATTCTTAACTTCCGATCTCTTTCTCGATCCCAAATGGACTGCCGACTTAATTTTAAAATCTTCTCCAACGAACCTCGGCCAGAAGCTTTTCTTTGAGCTTCAAGAACTTTTCCTTTGTTTAGAATATAAGCTTAGGGTGAAATCACGGCATCTTTTTCTAGCAAAACTAGCTTTTTTACTGATGATGATGATAATCAATAAAATATGCAGGAAAACTGGTGAAAATCCTAGATTACAACAATAACTATAGCTACCATATACAAATTTGGAGTTTCGTTTTTTGAGTTAAGGAGTCGATCTGGAGCAGAAATTTGTATCTCAAAAGGCACATTTATTAAAACAAAAATCACAGCTTTTGTTTGAGTATAAGTTTAAGATAGGTTTGTATGCGTGTTAAATTAAAATTAAATATTACTGTCTTCTTTGAGCATAAATAGGACATAATGCCCAAAGAGGTATGCTATCCTCCTTTAAAGTTTTAGAGTCGATGTAAATTGTGTTTTTGAAACTTGTGGGTTAAATTTAATTAAATTAATATAATACAAGTAAAGCAGTGGAATAAACTAAAGTTCTAAAATTTATTCAGGAAGTCAAGTTAAGGTCAAGAATTAATTTAAATAAATGAACAAAGGTCATAACGTCTTTAATTAAACACATAACGGACAATTGAGTTAAAGGCATGTACTAATAAGCATGTCACGCGCGTCATAATGACAAAAAACCGATTGCCATAAAAGAGAGTGGTAACAAGAATGAGAGATTAATAATCTTGTTTCTTTAGGTACGAATAGTTTTGAGGGAGAAAGCAACAAATTATAAGTGCGACCAGTTGCTTAGACCATGATAATGTGTTGATAAAGAGCATTTTTTAAACTTTGTTTACAAAATTTCTAGAGGCTCTTTTTAGTTTTTACGGGACACATTTGTTAAACAAGTACTGAAGGGGGATATACATGCACGCGGTTAAGATTGAGGTATTATTCATGATTTTTTTTTATGAAAATAATTAAGCATTCATCGTGTTTTTAAAGGTAGTACAAAAGATGTTACACAAATTTTATCTTAAAACAATTTTACAAAACGCAGGACTTATGGAGTTTCTGCCACAGCGTCTCGATCTTTAAACTTCCCGCTTATGGACAGGCCAGAGCTCGTATTTCGTGTCTGAAATTTATTGACTGAAAATATGGTTCATTGTCTATTTGAACCTAAAAACCCCGAAAGAAAAGATGACAAAAAAATATATATAGTTTTGAAAAAAAGTGGTAGTTCGCAGGAAAGAAGATTTCATTTCCTACCCCCTTAAAAAAAATAAAAAACAAGACTTTTTGTATTAAAGAATTAATATTTTTCGAGAGATATTTTCATATTTGCTCTTTGTAAAATGCCTATTATTTGAGTTAAATCTGAGAAATGTTGCTCGATTGTGTTAAAAACAATTATAATATCGTTCATGTAGACGTGGCATGCTTTTCCTAAGTGTTCTCTATGAATATCATCCATTGCTCTTAGCAAAATTCTGGGCGCATTTGTTAACCCGAAAGGCATGCGTAAAAATTCAAATTTTCCGTTGTTAATAGAAAAAAAATGTTTTCAATATCTGATTCTTTCATTAAAATTTGATGGAATCATGATTCCAAATCAGTTGTTGAAAATAATTTTGCCTTTCCTAATTTGGCTAATATAACAGATGGTTCTTGCATCGGGTATCTACCCGTTATTGTGTTCTCGGCTAATTTTTATAGTCTATTACGAGTCCGTGTTTAGGGCTCCCGTCTTCGTTTTGACCCCTTTGGGAACCACCAGTACTGGTAAATTGTAAGAACTTCTACTCGGCCTTATAATATTTTCATTTAACATTCTATTGATTTCACTATTAACGAAATCTGAAACTAATAAGGCATAGGGATATTGCTTACTATAAATTGCCCTATCGATATTTATATTTATTTCGCACTGAATATCAGTTCTAAAAGGTATTTGGAGGTTTATTTTAGAGTGTTCCTCTTCAATTATTTCAATTATTCATTTCTCCAACTCTTCTACTTGATTTGAATTTAATATTTTAATATTATTCATTTTATTTCTTTCAGAATCCTTTGATCCCAAAGTTGTTACTTTTTTATTGACGGATGGTTCGACGTCGGCGCGTTGAGCGTTTTGTGTTCCCAAATGTATTAACTTTTTGTTGACGGAAAATTCTTGGTCGGCGTGTTCAGGATTTTTTTGTCCCAAACTATATAATTTTTTGTTGACGGATTTTTCTACGTCGGCGTGGTGAGGATTTTTGGATCCCACTATTCCTTTTTTTTGTTGACGGATAATTCTACGTCGGCGTGTGCAGGATATTTAGATCTTAAACTATTTAAATTTTTGTTGACGGATTTTTCTACGTCGGCTGTTTGGATCCCAAACTATATATTTTTTTTGACGGATAATTCTACATCGGCGTGTTCACGATTTTTAGATCCCAAACTATTTGATTTTTTATTGACGGATAATTCTACGTCGGCTTGCTCAAGATTCTGTGATCCTAAGCTAAATAAACTTTTTTCTACCATTTGTGATTTTGTTTTAATTCCACTTTGCTATTTAAAATCTTTCTTCTTCTTTCTTCTTTCTTTCAATGGAAGGACAATTTTTCTTCTGTTAGCGAAAATTGGTTTAACGAATTTTTCTCATCGTAAAATAATTTTTCTTTTTTCTGTTATAGTTGATGGTGCCTTTTTGAATATCAAATCTATCTATCGCTAAAAACGAAATCCAATCTGGCTAAAATAGCTTCAAAATTAGGACTGTTTCTTGGAAGGTTAAAGCATCATTTTTTTCCGGTTATCTTGTTCCATAATATTGATTGTGCTGCGAAATATCGCTTCCTTTTTCGAACATACTGACTCATTGCGTTTTCTGCTGCTTCCCTCCAACTCACATATTTTTCAAGTTCCCATTAAATTCTAGAACTGATTTAATGATTTCATAGGATTCTTCACATTTTATCGAATTGTCAACTTCTTCAATTTTATAATCTTCTACTTTGTTGACATTCGTTTGAAGTTCTGTTTAAAGAATTTACCTTTGTTGAAACAATCTGTTTTATTAATTCTTTGGTCAAAAAGGCTTGTTTTTCTAATTCTTGATTCGCCATTTTATTTATGCATGGCGTATTGGTCATTTCTAATTTATTAAATAGATTCAACAAATTTTCTAGGCCTTCCAGGATGTATTATATAATTTATCTTTCAAATTAAATTTTTACTTAAAATCAAATCACAAAATCACAAATGGTAGAAAAAAGTTTATTTAGCTTAGGATCACAGAATCTTGAGCAAGCCGACGTAGAATTATCCGTCAATAAAAAATCAAATAGTTTGGGATCTAAAAATCGTGAACACGCCGATGTAGAATTATCCGTCAAAAAAAATATATAGTTTGGGATCCAAACAGCCGACGTAGAAAAATCCGTCAACAAAAATTTAAATAGTTTAAGATCTAAATATCCTGCACACGCCGACGTAGAATTATCCGTCAACAAAAAAAAGGAATAGTGGGATCCAAAAATCCTCACCACGCCGACGTAGAAAAATCCGTCAACAAAAAATTATATAGTTTGGGACAAAAAAATCCTGAACACGCCGACCAAGAATTTTCCGTCAACAAAAAGTTAATACATTTGGGAACACAAAACGCTCAACGCGCCGACGTCGAACCATCCGTCAATAAAAAAGTAACAACTTTGGGATCAAAGGATTCTGAAAGAAATAAAATGAATAATATTAAAATATTAAATTCAAATCAAGTAGAAGAGTTGGAGAAATGAATAATTGAAATAATTGAAGAGGAACACTCTAAAATAAACCTCCAAATCATTTATTTTACTTGTGGATTAAATTTAATTAAATTAATATAATACAAGTAAAGCAGTGGAATAAACTAAAGTTCTAAAATTTATCCAGGAAGTCAAGTTAAGGTCAAGAATTAATTTAAATAAATGAACAGAGGTCGTAACGTCTTTAATTAAACACATAACGGACAATTGAGATAAAGGCATTTACTAACAAGCATGTCACGCGCGTCATAATGACAAAAAACCGATTGCCATAAAAGAGAGTGGTAACAAGAATGAGAGATTAATAATCTTGTTTCTTTAGGTACAAATAGTTTTGAGGGAGAAAGCAACAAATTATAAGTGCGACCAGTTGCTTAGACCATGATAATGTGTTGATAAAGAGCATTTTCATATTCATGATTTTTTTTTATGAAAATAATTAAGCATTCATCGTGTTTTTAAAGGTAGTACAAAAGATGTTACACAAATTTTATCTTAAAACAATTTTACAAAACGCAGGACTTATGGAGTTTCTGCCACAGCGTCTCGATCTTTAAACTTCCCGCTTATGGACAGGCCAGAGCTCGTATTTCGTGTCTGAAATTTATTAACTGAAAATATGGTTCATTGTCTATTTGAACCTAAAAACCCCGAAAGAAAAGATGACAAAAAAAATATATACAGTTTTGAAAAAAAGTGGTAGTTCGCAGGAAAGAAGATTTCATTTCCTACCCCCTTAAAAAAAATAAAAAACAAGACTTTTTGTACAAACGTGTAGGTTCAAATATAAGCGAATTTAATGCCGAAAAGAATTAGTTTTGATTCACTCCGATTTGTTGCATAGGTTTAATAAGTGACGAGAAAACCAGTTTTAGTTCCTCGATCTTGACTGACAATCAACATGGGAAGTTTGGTAAATGGGTATAGTCGATATTCTTATAGTCTCTTTACGTGAAGGAATTGTTTTGATAGTCAAAATGCATGTAATATGTAAGAAATAATATGTCATGGCTAGAAAAAGCTGGTAGAGATACATGGTCATAAAGTAAAATTTTCCTAGGGTCATTAATGAAAAATATGTCAAAGTTTATCACAGGTGTTTCCGAAGTGTATGGGCATTGTTTCGTTGACAGCATACAGCCCTAAGGACTTTAAGCTGTTCACAAGATGCTTTTCATTTAAAAGGTTGCTGCTAAGATCGCTTGCCAGTATGATGTCAGTGTATGACAGCGAAATCTCATATGAATATGAAATGAATACTTGTTTATCGTCGATATTTCGGTTGAAGCCTTCAAATACAACCAAGTAGATTTTTCTTTTGTAATTTCTTGGAAAATTTATTCTGTTGTGCATAAACTTTGCTGTTTACATTTAAAATTAAATTTTATTTTCGTTTTCACATATATAACAACACTACCGGCACGTCCGATACGATCAGACCGTTGCAGTAGTTACTAAAGTTTTTATCAATGTAACAGTTATAGATCTACCCATCTCAACCTGCCTGATAAAAGATAAAGTTACTGGGGCGTAAACTCAATTTTTTTAGTGAAGTTAGATAACAAAAATAAAATAACTGGTGAGAAACTAATACAAAACCTATTTTAAATAAAATTGTTTTTTTTTTCATAATTAAGAGCGAAAGCTCAATGTTGAGACCCAATAACGTCAAGCTTAGTTGTTTTTATTCTCTTGACATATAAAACTTCATTAGTATACATTTCATCATGGAACGCTACACACTTGAACAGCGATTGCAAATTGTGCAAATTTTTTATCAAAATAATCGTTCTGTTGCTGCTACTTTAAGAGCATTACGGCCATTTTACGGTCCATTTAACAAGCCAGACCGTTCGACAATCGACCGGGCGAGTCGCCGCCGCGCTCGTGTGATTTGACACCTCTAGACTATTTTCTTTGAGGTTACGTGAAGTCATTGGTCTATGCCAATAAGCCGGCGACGTTGCAAGAGCTCAGAGCCAATATTGAACGCGAAATTGCTGGAATTTCGACCGATTTATGCGAAAAAGTGGTTGAAAATTGGGTTCAACGATTGGACTTCGTAAAACGTGCACGCGGTGGTCATGCGAAAGAAATCGAGTTTCATAATTAAATGTATATGTTCAATTTCGATAATAAAAAAAAAGGTTAGTTGAAAAGTCAAACCGTTTGTGTTTTATTAAAAATAAAAGTTGAAGCGCTCCTATTAAAAAACCCTTTATAAGGAAAAGTAAAAAGTAATCCATTATTTGTACATGAAATTCAAAGCTTTTTTTTCATGGTTAGAATTAACCGATTTATTTCAAATAGGCACCATTTTTTTCTACAATCGATTGCCATTTTGATGGCAATTTTATGATACCCCTCTCAAAAAATCCTTCATCCCTAGTTGCAAAAAACTGAGCCAGTCGGTTTTTACTATCCTCTCTTGTAGCTAATTTTACACTATCCAAATCGTTCGACGTTGATAGGAAAACGTGGTAGTCCCTTGGTGCGATGTCCGGGCTATAAGGTGGATGCATAAAAACTTCCCATCCAAGGTCTCGGAGCTTCTGGCGAGTCGCTATTGATGGGTGTGGTCTAGCGTTGTCCTGATGGAAAACAATTCTTTTCCTTTTGGCAAAAGTGTTGCGCTTCATGGCAATTGTTTCCTTCAGACGGTCCAATTGTTGACAGTGCAAAACCGAATTAAGTGTTTGTCCATAGGGGAGCAGTTCATAGTAGATAACTCCTTGCCAACCCCACCAAACCCACAGCAAAACCTTTCTGGCAATCAATTATGTCTTAGCCACCGTCTGGGCCGGCTCATCCCTCTTCGACCACAACCTTTTTCGCCTCACGTTGTCATAAGTGACCAAATTTTCAATACCAGTCACCATCCGCTTCAAAAACGGGTCGGTTTTGTTGAAATAAAGCAGCAATTTGCAGATCGAAATTCGGTCCAAATGTTTTTTTTATAGCTAATGTGGCACCCATCCAGCTTTTTTGTGTATCCAGCTTTTGTTAAATGGTTACCAACTGTTTTTTGAGCAATGTTTGGCTTCTGGGCAATTGAATGACGGTCAGACTAAACAAATTTCATTATTTTGTCGGCATTTTTGACGATTGGCCTCCACAGGATGCCTCATCTTTAACATCCAAATTCCCAGAACGAAATCAACGAAACCAGAATTGTGCATGCTTGTTAGTTACAGTATTAGGGCTATATACTCCATTTACAGTTTCAGCTGCCTGGCTTGCGTAATCGCCTTTGTCAAAATAAAATTAAAAAAAAAAAGAACTTTTTAACTCTCAAAGCGTTTGTGTTATCGATCACAATATTTATTGAGCTCTCAAAGCGTTTGTCTTATCGATCGCAAAACTTTTCTAAGAGACTTTTATAATACGAAAGCTCAACTTTCTAACGCCACCTACTGAAATTAAATCGGACTTGCACAGCACGAGATACAGATCGAAAAAGTCAACTATTGTTCAAATAATGGAGTACTTTTTGCTTGACCTTATATTTAAATGACTTTTTACATTTAATCAATTCTGCAGATGTGATACTGCCAATCGTGATTGTTTAGCCTTTCATGAAAATGAATTGTTTTGATAGACTTTCTCTTTGTTGTATACGCATGTACTCCAAAAGGTATAGTTAAGTTTGGTTATTCTATATCGTTTGTAAAAATTTTAAACGCGGAGATATGTTGGCACCCCGGTAATCGTGAATCTTCAGGGCGCCATGTAAAAAGGTGGTTTGCAGAGCACGTAACCGGATTATCTGAAAAAAAATGTATATTCATTTTTAAGCTGATGAATTTTTCGTACAGTGAAACACTGTCATTCATGTTATCCAGTGAATCTTTTTGCTCTTGTCTACGTTGAATTGCACCCTACTTTGTTGTGCTTTTTTGTTCGCTCGGGTTATTCGTAGTTCATCAGTTAGGCGGGCACACTGGTGGCTACTTGGACCGGTAAAGATGCCCATTTCATCCAAAAAGGACAACAGAGCAAAACTTCCTTCATTGAAAAGTCATGCTGCTACATTTGCTTCAATTTCAACAACGGTTGCAGTACCGCTTTGTGATTTTGGAGAGATTTTCCAAAATAGTTGGTTAAAGCTCTCGTTGTTATTTTGCGTTAAACCTCCGAGACACCGCTGCAAAAGTGCGTCTTTTCTCTAATCTTCATAGATTGGCTTTATGACTGTTGTAACATCAGTAGGAAGAGCATTGTAGCTATGTTTGACCGAAAGCAAGGTATTTGCAGCTGTCACTTTTTGCCATTTACACTAAAAGTCCTCACCGCTTGGGCACTTGTTGTGCTGTGATTTTTTGTCTGTCGAGCAATAGTGATAGTATGCTGCCCAAATCTCAATTATTATTTTTTTTAACAATCGTGGTTGCGTCAAATGGCAAGTCCATAATATACGGTCAATTTGTCTATTTTTTTTACCGTTCCAGATAGTCTTTTCCTCTTAATTCCCATTCCCATTCTTTTCTGCACGTGTCTTACGCACTCTTTCTTATTTATTGTGAAATCTTCACCAGTGTATAATGGCGTGTACTTCCATTGTTACCTTTTGGGCCTACATCATTTGCTTAACAATATCCGCTGTTGATGTTTTCTTCGTAGAAGTCTTCAATTTCGGCAGTATCTAACATATTCTCCCAAGTTTTACATTGGTGGCAATAAGAACTCTTGACAAACACATCAACAACCTTTCCTATCATTTTAGCTTCAATGTTTTTAGCATATGTGCATATAAATCGAAATTAATTAATATTAATACATTTTTTTGTAAAATCAAAACTGGTTGTAGCACGGCGAAGTCTTGTGTGCCAAGAAGAAAAGAGGGAATCTTGCTCTATTTTTGTGGTCTTTAATGAACATAAATTTCGTTAGCAACGAGAAAGCAACTTAAAAAATTCGGGGTATATCCCGGTAACTGGCTAAGTCTGTTCATGGTTCAGTTCGAAAGTTCAAAAAGAAATTTTTTAGTAACCAGCTTCAAATACACTTTTTTCACTCTCACACAAAATTTATAATTGCATTGTAGACCTGTTTTCCTTTTGGAGTCACAAGAGGAGATCCCCAGCGTATCTCCTAGTGAGTTAAAAAAACACAAAAAATCATCTTCAGCTATAGTGAAGCGAGGAGTATACGGCGGCCAGTATTTAGTTGTATATTTATAGATGTGGCCTGGAGGTAGTTTTTAGCAAATTTGTTATGATAAAGGTGCTTAATACGGCTTCTGATTAGAATTCCAGTCCCATCATGTTCTTTACCATTTGGATGATTTGTTCCGTGGAATGAAAAGCCTCGTAGTTTAAAATTGTATTTGTTTGTGAGGTGTGTTTCATCGATATGATTGACAATAGGAATTGAGCTAACTCAAGTTTATGCTGTGAAACGCCGTTAGCGTTCCACGTAGATATCCGTAGGGGAGTCATTATTTGGATTGTTGTGTAACCAGCATTTGAATCAAAAGATGTTGTTATTGCATTAAATCTTGGAAAGTTGTGCGCATAAACGACATTAACTGCGTAAGGTTTTGTTTTATGCTGAATATCATAGCTTTTTGGCTGCTCCGGCGATTGATGCTGCTGAGCCGTGTTCTTTTCTTGGTATGCTGATTGCAGAAATGAACTTTTTGAGTCAGGGGTAGCCAGTCCTGATTTTAAAGCGCTTGCGAATGTAAGATTTTTGTCAGAGTTTATGGGTCCTAGTGAGGATCTGGCTGCAGTCGAGAAGAAGACTTCAGGGTTTGTTCTGGAGGCTGTCAACTGTTTGTTTTGGGTGCGGGCAGTAGTGCCTCTCTGATGGATGCGACTTTTCAGCTCCTTATAAACTGGGCAACCTCTTTATTTAGCAGTGTGACTGCCACCGCAGTTGCCGCACTTTTTTGAGTCGCTGGGCAGTGTGCGGATTCTCCACAAACTACACACACCGGGAGCAGTTTACAGTATGACCTTGTATGGCCATATTCTTGGCACAAATTCCTCAGCCACTCTTCAACATTGAACTCAAACCAGACGCGACTACTCGGCAGAAAAACGCAGTGCACCCCATTATAAAAAACGGCTATACCTACTCCGTCAAAGAATAACCGTACAGGACCTGCAAAAACGAAACGGTCTGGTACAAACTGCCAGGGGTTTGGGCACACAAAAAGTTATTGCACTTTCCGACCAGTCTGTGTTGCCTGTTGCGACCTGCACTGTACAGAAATCTTGCACGGGTAACAAAGAAGACCCAGCACTGAGAAAATGTAGCAACTTGTGCAAACCACACTGCCAATTACAGCGGATGCCCCGTCTATAAAGAGATCAAGAGTCGGCTCAACTAGAGGCGCCAACAACCAACCTCCGCCCAACAGGTTGCTCAGCCAAATCTTAACATTGCTTCGCAAACCACTCCAAACCACACCAAAGACTTATCAAAAAAACCAGACTTACACTCCACAAATACAAAACAGCATCGAAGCTACTTTAGCTACACTCACGAACATCATGCTTTCAATGCAAGGTACCCTCCAGGAACTAGTGCGAAACCAGAAAAACCTTATCGAACTTCCAATCAATCAAAAGTCATTTAGGATCCCTTAAGAATATGCTTTTGGAACGCTAACGGTGCTTCGCAGCACAGACTTGAACTTCTACAGTTCTTAAACACCCAGGACATCGATAACATGCTCCTCTCAGAAACGCATTTAACCAATAAAAACCATTTCCACCTCACTGGCTATATCTTATATGCGAGCAACCACCCACATGGCAAAGCTCACGAAGGGAGCTGAATCCTTGTCAAACAGCGCATTAGGCATCACCCTCTGGAGGCGTTTGCTTACAATCACATACAGGGTTGCCCATATTCGACGGACCCATCTGACGACGCCATAACTTTTGACAGAGATGCCAGATCGCTTAATGACATACCGCGTTTGAAGCGTCAGTCCAAGCAGATTTTTACCATGGAACAATACACGCCACGCGAGAGTCATCGAAATGGCCGAAGATGACGATCAATTTTGGAACAAAATTATCATGTCCGATGAAGCCCATTTCACATTGAATGGGACCGTAAATAAGCAAAAAAAAGCTACCGCGTTCGCCCGATTTGACGCCGCCTGACTTCTTCTTGTGGGGATATTTGAAGTCAAAGGTTTACGTTAACAAGCCAAGGACCCTAGAAGAGCTCAAGGACAACATTCGTGAAGAAATAGCCGCTATTCCGGCCGAAATGTTGGCGTAAACGATGGAAAATGCTGCAAAAAGGGCACAATACGCCATCAACGCCAGAGGCGGCCATTTGAAAGATATCATATTCAAAAATTGATGTAAACAAATCTACTTGGAACAAATTAAATGATTAAGATTGCCAACCGCCAAATTTTTATTTTTTCTTTGATTTTAAAAAAAAAACATGGGTGCGTCGAATATGGGCAACCCTGTACAGGCCACATCCCTACGAATCAACATAACCAGCGGTCCAGTCACCCTATCGGCTGTGTATTGTCCCCTACGATTTAATATTTCAGAGAGTGAATTTTAAGGCTTTTACAACTCATTGGGTAACTGTTTTATAACTGCCGGTGACTATAATGCGAAACACAACTACTGGGGCTCTCGTCTTGTTAACCCCAAAGGACGCCAATTATACAACGCTATTATCAAACCCGGTAATAAGCTAGATTTTGTTTCACCAGGTACTCCCACATACTGACCAGCAGATCCGAACAAAAAACCAGACATTATCGATTTTGCTGTAACTAGGAGAGTGACGTACATGCTGAACCCTGGCGGAACTGTCATCTGACCACTCGCCTGTTTTACTCTTCTATCTGAACATCCACAGTTTGTAGAACGACCACAATTTCTGACATCCAATACAACAAACTGGCTAAAGTATAAAAAATATATAAGCTCACACTTTGAAATCGAACCTAAAATCTCCTGTGAAGCTGATATTGAATACTCACTTAAACATATAACGGATGTAATGTCCTCTGCTGCCAAACACTCTACACCCGAAATTTCAGCATCATCCCCCCCAAAACTACACGTACAACTACACAGATCCAGACGCTCCTTCAAGAAAAGCGGCGACTTCGCCGAGATTGGCAAAAATTGTATTATTGTAGTACATTGCTGAGTTTTTTGGGTTTCTTCGTCCGTTTTTTGATCCGACAAATATTATGCTCTGCCAACTCCAACCTCCAAAGATAAAATTTTGAATTTTTAACGCCGGGGCCTGGCGTACGTTCACCCAGAGATATCTGGAAATGCTTTGAAATTTTCTGGTATTTCTTCGTCGATCTGAGTACCGGGGTGAAAAATGCAGTGACAAAAAGTGTACGCCGGTTATTTGCTTCTCGCTCTCTCTCATAGCTGGCGTACGGATTTCGTCAACCTGAATACTAGGCTTAAAACATAAAATAAAAAAATTAAATGAGCAAAGATTTTACTACATTTTAAAATTCAAATGAATAAACAAATATAAGCAAAACAAGAGTTTAGTTTTTTGACTTTTAACGAAAAATATTCTCAGCCAAAAAGAAGAAATTAAAGAACCAGAATATAATAGCCCACTTTTACTATTACCAAAGAAATCTCATCAAGAGTCTAACAAGAAAGAAAGTCGATTAGTAATTGACTATCGCCAAATCAATCAATGTCAGTTGAATTGAAAACATTTTAGATCAACTAGGTAGAGCTAAATATCTTTCATGCCCTGACTTGATGTCAGGTTTTCATCAAGTTGAACTCGAATAAAATTCAAGAAACATAATGTATTTTTCTCTGTATTTTATCCTATACGAGCATTTTTTTTACATGGAAGACCTAATAGTAATGTGTTGTTCAGAAAAGCATATTGTTAAAATCTTTTCATGATTCTTTATAATTTTAGTCAGAAGTTTGCAACGCAGTGAAGGAGACATCTCCGACCCTATAAAGTATATATATTCTTGATCAACATCGCTACGCTAACTAGTCTCTCACTTTTAAAGCTATCTGCATGAAACTTTCTTAAAAGTTGTCTTCCTTTTGCAGGTAGTACATAAGTCGGAACGAGCCGGATCGGATGACTATAGCATATAGCTCCCATAGATACAATCGGAAAAATAAATGACAAAAAAAGAAACTTTGCTGTTTTTTAATTTTTTTTTAAGATATTCGAGTAATGACTAAATATTTCAGAATTACGGTTTAAATTTTAATAAAATCGGACGACTAAATCATATTGCTCTAAATAACAATCAAAACATTAAAAAAGAATTTTTTTAATTTTACTTCCCTATATTTTATTCTTCTTAAATTCTTTTGAAAATAGCAATAATTTGATAGTTCAGATTTACGATTTTAACTTATATTAAATCGCAAAACGATATCAAATAGCTGCCATAGAAACGATCAAAAAATTGAGCTGAAAATCATCATAGCTTCAATGTTTCTAAACATATTCGCATATAAATCGTAATTTAAACGTTTAAAAATATTTTTGCAATAGCTGCAAGGGTATTGTGACAGCCCACCGTCACAACAACTATTAAAACTAAGTACAACGACATTATTCAAACGCGCGCCCAAAGCCAACAGCAGCCGGTCACACTTATTCAACGAAGTTATCGATAGCCGATAATCATCGCCCAATAACCCGATTACCCAAAGCGGGTCACACTAACCGGCGCCTGTATAAGCGGAGACACAGCCCCAGATCAGTCGCTTGCGTTCCGACAATTCTCGAGGAAACATCAACAAGGAGGAATATCCGGGTAAGTGTTCTGGTAGATATTAGTGGTGGTGGATCCGTAAAAGTTCGATTTGAAGTCGGTTCTACGACCTGGTGAGGATCACCGACGCCCGGTGTGGTTTTACACACCCAGGCCCGGTCGTGAACACTGAGCCCGGCACGGTTTGCGTATTTCCGGAAAATCTCAGTGAGTTCCTCCCAAAAGTTCCGGGTCGGAACCCGGAAACGATACGGAATAAACGGTAGGTCGAAACTAACGATGCGCTACATTCCCACATCCCACTAGAAAACCCATGTAGATCGTTCCTCTAAGCGACCCAGAGCACTACGAACCCGACGTACTCGAACGACGAGACGAGCAGTGCACAATCGACCCTTACACAGCGCCAATTCCAAGCAGTGCACAATCGGCCAAGCCGCAGCGGCGACACCAAGCCGTGCGCATTCAGTCATTGCGCAGCGCAGGCACCAAGCAGTGCAACACATGGTCCTTCCGTAGCATCTATCCCGCACACAAAGCAGTGCGATACTCAACAAGTTGTGATATACCCTTCCGCAGCGTCGATATCAACAAGCAGTACCACATTCGGCCCTTCACCAGCGCCGACGCCACTTATCAAGCAGTGTCACGCTCGTTATAATTATAGTTAAAAAACGTAGTCTTAATCAATCGTACTATTAAAATATAACCATACTCTGTAGAGTTAGATTTGTGCTATTCATTGGGGAAAGGGAGGTAAACCGATCAAAAGAGGAAATAAATTTCTGTCTCGAACTCTGGCCACGGCAAGCTATACCGCCTCCCAAAACAGGGTCGTTACAGTGGCGCCCGAGCAAATTGAACACAAAAAGACAGTATACTCAAATAGAAACACCAAAGATCGTTTACCCTCTTCCTCAACACAACACAGAATAATACAATGGCAGACAAGTTAACTCGAGGCTGGATAAGCAATACCAATAAAGCCCAACTGGAAGCTTGTCTAATAGAATTCGAGGTCAAACCAGAAACACTGTGCGAGGACATGCGAAGACAAATGTCAGATTTTATAAAGAACGGCAACCACGGCGAGGAAACCATCAAACGGTTTTTAGAACTGCCTCAGAAACACGCAAGAAGCCCATTACCAGCACCTAACGGAACAGGAAACCAACCGAAAGGCATTAGTGGGACAACCGATACAGTGGAAAACATCGAGGAAAACCATAAATACATACTTGCAAGTGCCGAACCCGACGGAGTTTGTCGAAGGAAAACCAGGACCTAAGCCCACAAGGACAGAAGGAAATAAAGTGGCCACGATGGGAGTAATACCAAGTTTGGGAGAAGAATACGACGGAACTGGAATCCCGGAAGAGTTCGTTAGTAGAACAGAGGAATTAGCAGAGGCATACGGCATAGATCTAGGAGCAGGAGCAATGGTAATACTTCTCGGAGTCTGTGCCTTGGATTGGTGGCACACTCACCCAAACCCGATGCCGTCATGGAACACCTTTCGGAAAGAATTCCAAGAGTATTACAGGCCAGCGGATCATGAGGAGAAAGCTATGAAAAGCATCACACATAGACACCAGGGCGAGAACGAGCCAGCGAAGGAATATGCGCTAGAACTCAGGAAAATCATGCGATTCACTACGCTCACAGAAGAAAAAAAACTGGAGTGGGTGTACCGAAACAGTCGAGTGGAGTTCAAGCGATATGCTAAATGTGGAGAATGCCAAACCCTAGCGGAATACCTCCGACTAGCCGAGGAATTCGAGGCACTACAACCACATGACCACACAGAACAGCAGACAACGCAACAAACACCGGAAACTCAATTGGGACATCAACCACCAGGAAGTTACTGGAGACCACCAAGGAACCAGTGGAGACCCCAAGAAACACAACCAGTACTTAACAGAGGCGTCACAAGATCTTGGGACATGAACAATAGATGCTCGCGGTGCAAAGCAGTGGGACACATAGCACGTGGATGCAATAACCAACTAAGACTGTTTTGCTGGGTATGCGGACAGGATGGAATACGAACAATTCATTGCTGCCGCAGGAATGAAACGACGGGAAACGGAAGACGCCCATGGGATCAGAGCGGGCATCCAGGGCTCACACCACACCCGCAACGTCAATCAATTTCAACGATCGACGCCTACTAGCAAAAGTCAACGTTGGGAGCACAAGAATTCGCGGTGCAATTGACACAGGAGCCACACGGAGTTTTATCGGCCAAAAACTAGCCAACAGAATAGCCAGACATGGAAAAAGAAAACAAGTAATTGAAGCCATAAGACTTGCAGACGGAACAAACAGAACGGTCACAGAGGCACTAGAAGTACCAATACAATTTGGGACACAAACAAACACAACAACACTACTAGTCCTCGACGAGGTGATCGGAGACCTACTCTTGGGAATAGATTTCGTAAAGCAATGCAATGCTACACTAGAATGCGGAGGCATCACAGCGAAAATTAAAAAGAAGAAGAGGAACCAACGCAGAAGCAAGAAACACGAGAGACACATCGGATCACTAGAAACAGGGGATTTAACAGACTCACAGATCCAAGAGACCCTCAAAAGGGAGTTAGAGATGATGAGCCAAATCAAAGTCACATTGCAAGCCACAAAATCTTCATGAAGCACGACCGCCCAATTAAACAAAGGTACTACCCTCGAAACCCAGCAATGCAATCAATAATAAACAAACAAGTTGACGAACTCATAGCACAGAACCTCATAGAACCCTCGCACTCCGTCTACAGTTCGCCAGTGGTAATCGTGGAGGAGAAAAATAAGGAATGGAGGCTTTGCATAGACTATAGGCAACTGAACGAGCACTCTGAGCGAGACGCATACCCAGTACCACGAAAGGATCACATTCTCAACCAACTCCGCGAGGCAAAATACACTGGATCTGAAAAGTGGCTACTGGCAGATACCGATGGACGAAGACAGTAAACAGTACACTGCCTTTACTGTACCAGGACGCGGACTGTTTCAATGGAAAGTAATGCCCTTCGGATTACACACAGCACCGGCAACGTTCCAAAGAGCTCTAGACTCAGTCATCGGACCGGAGACGGAACCATTCGCGTTCGCATACCTGGATAACATAGTGGTAATCGGACGCACGGTACAGAAACACCTGGAGAAGCTACAGGAGGTAATGAGGCGACTCCGCAAGGCAAATCTAAAAATCAATCAATCAGAGAAATGCCACTTCTTTAAGGAGGAACTGAAATACCGAGGACACGTAATAAGCGCAAGAGCTATACATACCGACCCGGAAAAGATAGCCGCGATCCTCAACATGCCAAGCCCAAAGACAACGAAGCAAGTACACAGCTTCCTAGGGGTGGCCTCCTGGTACAGAAGATTCGTCCCGAACTTTACTGAACTAGCGCAACCACTGTACAACCTGGTCAAGAAGGGGACAAAGTTCAAATGGACCGAGGAGACAGAAGAGGCGACCAAAAACCTAAAGAAAGCCCTAACCAAAGCACCGGTCCTGGCTTGTCCGGACTTTGAAAAAAAGCCAGTAATTACGGACTAGGAGCAGTACTGACCCAAGAGTACGAAAACGGAGAACACGTTATTTCATATGCCAGTCGGAAGCTGATAAAAACAGAACAAAACTACTCGGCTACCGAAAAAGAGTGCCTGGCAATACACTGGGGCATCCAGAAAATGAGGATGTACCTGGAAGGGTACCACTTCGTCGTTATCACGGACCACCAAGCACTTAAATGGCTTAACTCGATCGAGAGCCATTCAGGACGGATTGCCAGATGGGCATTGGTAATGCAGCCATACTCACTCGAGGTACGCTATCGCAAAGGCAAGCTTAACGTCGTGGCAGACGCATTATCCCGAATGCTCGAGGAAGAAATACACGGAGCCGAAGTAGAGGAGGACGAGTGGATAAAACAGAAACTCCTTGCAATAGAAAAAGAACCAGAAACATGGCCAGATTACGCACTAATAGAAGAAGAAACTATACAGACATCTACCGTCATGGGCCGCAGACAAGGATACACAACCATGGAAGCTATGCGTGGCAAAGAACCAAAGAGAACGGGTGCTACGAGAAAACCACAGCGAAGCTACAGCAGGTGACCTAGGAGTTAGGAAAACGAAGCATCGGGTAATGGCATCGTACTATTGGCAAGGGATGCACAGAGATATTCTAGTTCAGTTTAAAACTATGGACACGTTTTAAAAGCCTTTAAATTTTATCAGTATCTCCTAAACCTAAAAAGTACAATCCGCAAATGAATACTTTTTTTGTTTGGCAATTGTTTTATTTTACACGCCAAACAAGGATGGTCCTTGAGTTCGTGTATGCGTAGGAGGGTTCAAAGATCCCAAAAATTCGGGTATTAAGTACAGGGCAGGTAAAGGCTTGTGTATTCTTATGTTGTTATAAGAGGCGCCCGTGTCTATCACGACACACACAGATCCGCTGGGTGCCGTCTGCAGAAAGTCGTCGACCCAATGCTGTAGCAAGCCGTCTAGCCGACGGTTCGTGTGATCCAGCAATAGTGGTGCCATTTCACACCCAGTATCCTCCTGAGAGCCTTTGATATGCTCGTTTGTACCCTTTTAAGAGATGAATCACTGGCTGTGCGCCAGCAAATTATTCCTCAATTTAACATCGGGAGGACAATGGCCTTTAAGAGTCGCAACTTAGCCTGAAGGGTTATACCGCTACCTGGTCGAAGAAGCCAGTCCATTCTGTCCAATTTTGATCTAGCTGAGCCCCCCACGCGGCAAATTTGTCCTTTTCAACAAAGGCGACGGTCCAATTTTACATCAAGGTAGGTAAACTTGTCTTCATGCTTAAGCCTATTCCCATCAAGGTGGAGGCAACACAAACAGCCAGGGCGGAGAGCAAATGTGGCGTGCTGCGTTTTGTCGACGTTTAGTGCAATGTTCCACCGAGAAGTCCAACACTCGAATTCGTTTAAGAATGTGTGGACACGCCGGGAGTCAGACGTTGGGGTACTACCAACTGCAAGAAATGCAGTGTCATCTGCATAGGTGGCCAGGAGTGTACCGCGTGCAACTGGGTTTGGAAGATCCGACGTATAAACTGTATACAGCACTGGCCCAAGGACGTTTCCTTGCAGGACCCCAGCACGAATTGGACGTAGAACGATGTCCGCGGATGTCGACAGCAAACGCCCTTTTGTCCAAGAATGACCCGATTAGCTTCCATAATTCCTCAGGCAAAAGAGGCATTAGTTTGTAATGGAGACCTTCGTGCCAAACCCTGTCAAAGGCCTGTGGAACTTCAATAAAGATAGCAGAGCAGTATTTGCGATATTCCAAAGCACCCAGTACATGATTTTCTACTCTGTGCACTTGCTCAACAGCACAATGGCGACTACGAAAGCCAAACTGGTGGTCTGGAAGGGCTTCAGCAAACGCAGCTATTGCTAAGAGCCTAGCAAGCATTATCCGCTCAAAAATCTTGAAAAAAGTGGGTAGGAGATTAATCGGCCGATAGGAATCTAAGGAGCACGGTTCCATTGTGACTAGAGCACGTTTCCAAGGGGTTGGAAAGTGACCAAGGCATAGGGAGGCATTAAAGAGTTGGAAGAGCTGCGTAATGACTGAGCTTGGCAGAGCCTTTGCTACCTTTCCGTCAATTGCGTCCATGGCAGGAGCCTTAGTGGAAACTAGTCGCCTAATATGATCACGAACCTCATCCTCGTCTACTGGACGCACATCAACAGAAGGACCAAAAGAGAGTCCTAATCTAGAGATAGTTGTTTGAACTTCTTGGCTTGTTGCATAGTCAAATGGAGTGAAGCGATTTTCCAAATCATCTGCAAATACTTCAGCAATCTCGAATTCGCTGTGGGCCCAAGTGACATCGTTACGTTTAAGTGAGAATTTCTGTTCATAAAGAATTCAGACCTTCCAAACGGAGGACTTTTTTAAACTCTGACACAGCAGTCTTACAACTTGCCATGTCGATGGTATGCCTCGTCCTCATCCAGACGCGGCGGAGTGCATGACCTTTTCTGGCCAAGGTATCAATTTTTGGCTTGGAAGCAGACCAAGATGGTAAAGGAATTGGAACACTTCTACCAGGAGGGGCAGCTTGGTGGATCTGGTCATTGAAGCACTCAGCAAAGGAATCTACTTCGTCCTCGGTAGCAAGAGCGGGATTCTCCTGAGTCAGGGCAGAAAGTCGGGCACCGAAACTTCTCATATCCGAACCACGAGGTGCCATAGGCAGCAACGCAGAAATATATCAAAAGCGGAATATGGTCAGAGAAAAGACCCGGAGACTCCGTTATAGCAAGGTGACTACAGCCGATGTCTCTGTACACCGCAAAATCAATAGCCGTCGAAAGAAATGAGGCTCTGATATTGTGGCGCTCAGGTGATAGTCGAGAGAGGACTTAACGATAACGGCAGCACCACCACGATGCCGATTTAAAAGGGTGGTTTGCGCAGTATACAGCATATCCATATATACGGGAAAAGAACTAAAAAAGAACGACTGGTAAAATGTGTCCCAGAAAAAAGTAGTTTGTCAATGTTACCCTCCAGCAGAATATGCTCAACCTTCCAAGTTACGATATCTAGCCCGTAATTAGTCATCGCATCGCGTCGACCCCAACGTCGCCGTCATCATCGACATCATTTCATCAAAGCGTACCAACAGTTTGTAAATTGTAGCCGCTTGAGCCATCGCAGCATTCTCTTGCTGCTCTCCTGGGCAGGTTGTTGAGTAGTTTCAAGGTTTGGCTGGCTTAGCAGGGGCAATACATTTTGGCGCTAATCACGCACTGGCAGAGGCTGACTTGAGGATACAGAAGGTCGCGAGGTAAACCAAGCATTATGACCCGGCGGCAAAGCAGGTTTAAGCTTTTGAATCGGGCTGCGATCCACAGAGGTATTAAGCCTACGTTTCCCAATAGCCTCTAAATAGCCACTGTTATTGCATTTAAATTGCTCTTCTTTCGTGGTCAGACACTTATTCTTGTCCTTCGTCTCATGGACACCAGCACATCTGGCACACTTTGACAAAAATGAGCAAACATTTTTAGAATGCCCAAATTCTTGACATCGGTAACAACTTAAAGGTTCTTTTCTCGGGAGCTGCGGTTCTACTTTCACCACCTGGTAATCTACTGTGCGAATATCATAAACTTCTTTGTTGTTGTTGTTTCTCGCTGGTACCAACTCAACAAAGAATATATCCCGGTTCGCCTTGCCATTCTCACCAGGGGGGTTATATACACTGCGAGGATTGTGGCCCAAGGCTTTAAGCATCGCAGTAATTTCAGATATCTCAGTAGCCGCATGGAGACCCTTTATGACGACTCGAAAAGCCCCTTAGTTCTTAAATTGAAAGGTGATGACAGGGATCCCATTGTCCTTAAACAGCTTCTGGAACACACGGTATATACTTCCGTCATCCACAGTAATTCTACAGGAAGATCGACCAGTCATCTTGAGGCGAAAACCTTTAGTCACAGATGAAATTAAAGCAATTAGTTTTCGAAAATCAGTGACACCCCTCAGCAAAAAGGGAGGGGGGCGGGGATCGCGTTTTTAGTTTTAGTATGAGAAGAGGCATTGCTTGGTGATACCGCAGGAAAGTTAAGTTGGACAGGCTCGGATAATCTTTATCATCAGACAGAACAGCAAAGCTATTGTTCTATTTTCTATTGTAGACTCTCCTTCATATAAAGGAGACTGTTGAGAATTCGTATCAGAGGCGGCTTCTTGATGACGTTTTTGATTGCTAACAGGCTATTTAGCGAAGTCTTACTTCCACCGCTTACGTCCAGATTTCTTCTATTCCTGAAGTTATATACCTGGATCAGACACTTATTATCAGCAGCATTCCAACTAATCGAATTGAGAGTAAAAGGGTTCATAGCCGGAAAAGATTCATTGTTTGTCACATTCAAAGATGATTGCCATTGCTGATATCGCCGTAACTGGGAACACAAGGTCTTTGAATTTCCAAACTTCATATTCAAATAACTTACAAGCGCCTCATCAACCTACTGCCACTGCTCATGTCGCCATAACCGGGAACACTAGGCCATTAATATTCCAACCTTGACCTTCCAATAATGTAAAAGTGTCAGTACCACCAATCGCCATCTCGGACGTTGCACCACGAAAGCCCAGTGCAATTTTTGGTGTTGCCCGACATAAAACCTTATTCATCTCACGCTTGAACCCGGTTGCTACTACTGATGATGTTTAATCACACTTGAGTAACAGTTTAAATGCTTTTAAGTCTGATATTGCTGTCACCAAGTTTAACTTTAACCAAGTGGGGGACATCTCACCCTTTAAGGTTGCTCTTTCTGACATCCTTCCATATGGCCTGACCATATATTCGCTCAAGAGTTTCTTAACAAACCTAAAACTAAAGTTCAAAATGTTGAAAATGCTACCGTTTCCACACGCTCAAAAAACTAACTTCGACCTTTATTAGGTAAATCTAATAAGTTGTATACAAATAGTGTTTCGTTGGTTGCGAACGTATTTGCTTTTACTGAAACTTGGTTAAATTTGTCTGTGTCTGATTTTGGTGGTGGTGTCCTCATCGCGGTCCGTTCTACGCTTCCTTCTGATCTCATCGCTTGAAATCGACAATAACAATGAGTTTGTCTCCGTCCGCATCACTTTTAATAATGCCTTTGTTTACATTTCTTGCTCATACATGAAACATCTATCGGAAATCCATACTATTCAGTTCTATAATACGGATAATGATCACCTCGTTGTTTTGGGTGATTTTAATATTCCCTCTCTTACTTGGGTGCCCTTAGAGGATTCCAATTCTTTGGTATTCACGGTATTCACGGTATTGTTGACATTTCCCTAAGTCAAATCAATTCAGTTGTCAACTTAAAAGGCAAGCTCATCGATTTAGTTTTCTCTTCTGAATATTTGAACTCTTCTGTATCATAATTTCACCCTCTTTCAACCCATGAAGATTTACATCATCCTATTCTTGAAATTGCATTGCAAATATCGAGTTTCTCTTTGCCTCCATTATAGTATGGGCCAAGATCAAATCGTTTATTTAAAAAAGCTAACATTGAACAATTAAATCAATGCCTCTTAGAATCAGATTGTTCGTTTCTTGATCGGGATAACGAAACTTCTCTTCTTATAGTTAACTTTTATAGCTTGCTGAACTCATCTCTTGACATGTTTGTTCCCACTGTGTGATTCTTTCCTACCTAAAAACAACTATAATAGACATTAAAAAAATTATACGAGGAGTTGATCATCTGTCGACCACTCGAGCTTTTTAGTTGCTAAGTCAGATTTTATTCAACCTAATGCTGAATGTTATCAGAATTATTTGTCACGTAGCAAAAATTTATTAAAAGAAAATCCTAAACAAGTCTAATCGTTTTTTAACACCGCCGTAAGACCTCATCTTTTCCACCAACTCTCCACTATAATAATTCCATTGCTAGTAATGACGCTGATATCGCCAATCTATTTTCAGAATTTTTTTTAAACAACCTATTTTTCTAACCCCTATATCAATTTAACCCTTTATCGTTAGTATTTTTGATGAGCTGAAGTTATTAAAAACATCCATATTCAGCTGGTTCTGTTCAAATTTCTAGTTGAGTTCTTAAAAACTGCGTAAAAGTTTTGTCAAAACCACTATCTAAATTATTTAATCTATAGCTTCAACAAAATTGTTTACTTTCAATATGGAAAGAATCTTTTATTTTGCCTTTCCTTTAAAAAGGCAGTAGGTCAGAGATTCTAAATTACCGTGGAATAGCCAAGCTTCTCATTTACAATATCAATGCTGTTCATTAATGTCACCATCTCAGCATGATTTTATCAAGCGTCGGTCCACAACAACAAACTTTGAATTTTAGTAAAGCTTTTGACTCAGTTAACCAAAAAAAGCAAAATTATACAAAAATCCGACTTAGTCGTGTATTTAACCATAATCTATATTTTGCAGTTCACATTACCATTAGAGTGGGAAAGGCCAAAGGAGTTTTAGCGTTCATTAAACATTGGTCTTAAGAGTTTAGCGACCCTCACACCTAGGCTTTTTTACATTTCGGTTGTTAGACCCTTACTTCAATATTGTTCTTTTGTATGGCCACTTCAATATGGGAGGTATCAAGATCTCATTAAATCGGTTCGGAAGCAATTTTTACTGTTTGTCTTGAGGGGACTTAGCTGGAATCCACAGCAGGCTCCGTCTTTCGGACTTGACAATGGTGTTATGTTTTTAATTAAACGTATTAAAAACCATGTTTTCCTAGTTCCTTACTAAGTAATATTAATTTCGGTGTTTCTGTTAGAATCACGAGACAATTCCGTTCTATATTCCTGCCAATATGCAAGTCTAACTTCGACTCTCATGACCCTTTTCGAAGTCCTTGTTTGGATTAACTTATGAAATAAATGAAATAAAACATTGAAACTTCTACCAAACTCTTTGGCATAAATGCAAGTGTCGAACATTGACGAGGTGCACAATGACAAAATCAGTGACCTCTGCATCAAGTACCTGCCATGGGTGTTATAAAAGAGTTTAAGGCCAGTGTCTTTTTAAAATCTTCAGCAACGCCAAAATTTTATAAAAGCCGTCAAATTCCATTCGCACAGATGGACAATTATAAAGCAGAAGCAGAAAGACAAACATAAGCAAGAATTTGGACACCACTCAAATTCATCAATTGGTCATCCCCAATTGTGCTCGCACCAAAACTAGGTAGCGTTATTTGTATATGTGGAGATTTTAAGCAAGCAGTCGACGCTCAGATAGATGTCGAGTAGTACCCGATACCGACAAAAGAGGCATTGTTTTACATCATACGGCATGGCAAGCAGATCAGGATGAGGATTCGAAAAATATCATGGTCGTCAACACACCCCTGGGTTTACTTTAATATCATCGCCTTCCGTACGGGATTGCCAGCGCTCCAGCTATCTTCCATCGATATTTAGAGCAACTTCTTTAGGGAGTAGAAGGTTGTGGCAACTATTTAGATGACATCATCATGTTACCACCTGCCGGGGAAGAACATTTCCTTACGATAATGGTATCAGATGCAAAAAGGGAAAATGCTTATTTTTCAAAAACGAAATTGAATATCTAGGCCGAGGGATCAGCGCAAGCGGTATTCTCCCAATCAGCTCAGGCTTGGAAGCTGTAAAACTTCCTTCTAATTTGCAACAATTGGAAGCATTCATGGGTAAAGTAAACAACTATTGCAACTTTATTCCAAACAATTCTAAGTTGGCCGCTCCTTTGAACCAACTACGCAGAAAAACTGTAGCATACATTTTTGGTCGGCAAGAGCAACAATCTTTTTTAGCCATAAAGTCTCTCATAGTTTATGCAACGCAACTAGCCCAATTCGATGAAAATTTGCTACTGATTCTGGCTGCAGATGAATCATCTTTTGGCATCGGGGCAGTCCTGTCCCATCTTCAGCACGATGACGAAGAGAAACCCATTGACTGCGCATTAAAATCTCTTGCCAAACATCAAGTCAAAAACAGCCATATTGAGAAAGAGGGACTTTCTATAACATTCGGAGTAAAACGTTTCAACCAATACTTGTACGGTAGGAAGGTTACGCTGATAAACGACCACAAGCCGCTTGTAACTATTTTCAACCCAGGAAAGCATCTTCCTTTGATGACATCTAACGGGTTACAACGCTGGGCTATTATTCTCATGGCCTATAACTTCGATATCCAGTACCGATCCACATATCCAAAATTCGACAAAGAAGAGGAAGCTTGCCACACTATTGTTTAATTTTCTCCACCGATAAATTCAGATTTTGTTCAAAGCCACTTGCAAAAGGACAAACTTCTCAAGCAAGTCTTACAGCATCTAAGTACTTTGGTTCTGACAAATTAACTCCGAATTCCCAAGGGAAAACTCCTGCCGAGTTGATTCACGGTCGTTTAAACCGCACCGTACCAAGCCAACTTTTCGAGCAGCCTGTCGAAGAAAACAATTAGTTACTTAATACGATCCAAATCAAACGGTCTACTCCCAAAATTACTTAACAGGAAAAAAGTGGATTGATAGCATTATAGATCGTCTAATTGGTAAAATGCTCTTCATTGTACGCACCACAAGTGGCTATGTCGAACGCCACTTCAATCAAATGAAGCCGAAGCTCTCAGCAACAAACTCTACTAAGAAACCACCAGAGTTTTGGTGGGTTTCTTAAATCCCGCAACCAGCTTCCATTTCTGCACCACAACAAGTAGACCAACCTTCCACTTCGCCCCGTGTTCAGCAACATTATCCTGAACCTAATCCTCCTGAGAGTTTCGCATCGTCTACACAGCAACCGAGGCAGATACAAAGCAGTACGCCAAAGCAGTCGTGTTCGCCAAGAAGTCGATCGTTTTCAGCCTAAAGATTTTAGAAAACCCAAAGTTTCTAATCGTTTTTCATAAAGTTGGAGATGTGTTATATTTTGTCAAATTTTGTAATAAGCTACCTCGCACCTGCTTCGTATTCCTCCATTGCATAACCACACTTTCTTTTAATGATAACATCTGGCCACTCTGAACAACATATAGCACTAATAAACTCAGTCTGAAATAAGAACTCATCCTAAACACAACACTTTGTAAAGAACACGGATCTCAAAAACGAAAGCTAGGCTTTTTTATTTTAAATTAATAGGAACGGCCGAAGTTGGGTGCAAAACAGCATCTCCTCAAATCAGACACCTCAACCATCTCAATCTGATACTCTGTTCATAAGATATTCAATGAACAAGATTTCTAAGGCATTTTGAAAAATGAAAATGAAAAATGCCCTCCTGTTTGTTTTTTTTGTTAAAACAAAATCGATGTGTGTCGTCCAGGAACCTCTTTAACTTTGCTCTATCACTTTTTGGAAAACCCACTGGCTTCACACGACCACATATTTTAAATGACTATAGAAGATTATAGCTTTTGAAATTACCTAACTTTTTATGTACATATAACACATTTTTCTCTATAGTAAGCATTGTATGCCTTTTTTCAAAGCGCAGAAATCAATGCCAACCAAATTTGTTGATAAAATTTCTAATTAAAGCTTTTTAAAGTTAAATAGAAACATAAGAAAAGGTATTATGGACAAAAATATTTTTTTTGTAATCAGAGGTCAGACTGTGATCTTAGGTATTTTCAACATTCAAGTCATATTAGGACGACTCCTGGTCATGGTATTGTTGCACTTAAATAACAAAATTTGACATAAGGTATCTTGTACAAGTTAATAATAACATCTAACAAACAAATTAAAAAGAAATTAAATTTTTGGTATAATGTTTCAAAAAAACGTAAAAAAAAAAATAAATAAACGTCTATAAAAAAGTTAATTGATGCTTTCTTAAAAAAGTGACAAAAACTTATATTCTTTTAAACGTGCCGGCAGCTAAACATTACCAATTTGGTGATTAATTTACAGGGCGAAATTATAAAAATTTTTAACAATTTTAAAATGTAAAAAATGATTCGAATTACTTATAACTAAAATTTTAAAAAGTGATAACTGTACAATGTTATTTATTATGAATTATATTTGCCGTTTAAGTATTTCTGCATACTCAGAAATTAGAAATATCTAACTATTGTCAACAGTAAACTCCTTCGTAGATTATTACACAGCTTGATTGTAATCAGCTATTTCTCAATAGTTTGCTCTGACAATGCTTGCTCACTAGAGTCCAAACATTATAATATTGCCATCCTAAAGGTCATTTTAAAAGCTGTACAATTTTCATGCACTGTCAAAACTGTGTACTCTCGTTTTTTCAAAAGCCAAATGGGACAGGGATTTTTATTTAAACGGTTTTGGTAACCAGCACAAAGCTGCACAGTAAAATCAGCCTTTTTACAATTCAAAGCAGCGTGTAGTTTTTTTTTTCAGTTAAATATGTGATTGTTATTTAATTCTTACCTAGGCAAGCGAAATAAAATTGTTTAAAAGTATATTTAAATTTTAAAAAGCTGCGAGGGTATATATTGGTTTCTGGGGCCATATTTATTTTTGAAATTGTTAGAGTCTCTGTTTGTTTAGTCGATACTAGCTTTGACGAGAAATGTTGGATTATTCGTGAGGATTAATTATTTTAGCTTGTGCAGATGCAATGTTATGCTGTTTTTGGCATGGATCTTTACGCTTACTCATATGAATTCTATTTTTAATTTAATTTCAGTAAAATGAAAACAGCTTTGCCATCTCAAACATCAAGAGGGGGCTCGCCGCATATTGTCGATTTGTTCACTAAGAAGGAACATTTCGATGAATCGTTTAAAAGCCAAACTACCGTTGAGACAAAAACAATCAATGAAACCGCTTATGAATTTCAAGACAACGACATATATCCATTAAACATAAAGACTAACTTTAAAAACCATGGCGATACTGAAGATTTATTAAGTACTCAAACAAAAGAAATCTTTTGCAGTGCACAAACAAATTTTCAAACATATAAACGGAAATTCGTAGACGCACTGAGCGATCATAACTATACCTGTCAAGAAGTAATATTGTGTCAACCCAATTCGGATATTATTCGCGAAATACTTCTTAGTGCCATAATACCAAGTAGAAATATTATAAAAGATATTCCAAGCGATATATATAGTTTTATTGAGAATACAATCAAAAATTTAAAAATGTATAAGTATCAGTATGATGCAAAACAAGAAAAAAGATTTAACCCAAGTAAAGCTTTATCCATAAATATTGTCAACCAAACACGCAAAACTAAAAGCATTTATCAAAACTGTTCAGAAACATTAGAAATTGATCCAAATGACCAGTGTCTTACAAACATATATACAAACTTGGGAAATCAAAAAGTCTTAAATGGTCTTTTAGCAAGCACTATGAGTTTTGCAAGGCAATTATTTTTTGAGTGCAACACCTTTGCATCAAAATCTGAAAATGAACTTAGAGAATTTATATCTAAAAAATTAAAAAAGTTAGAGGAAATACTTGGACGTCTACCACCAACTACAGATGTGAATTCAGAAAATGTATTAAAAAATCGGTATCAACATAATTTTAAAGCTAAAATGAAACTTATGTTAAATACATCTGGATCATCTCAAACCGACTCGGAATTTGAAAGAAGCTTTGACGAAATATGTAGTGAATCATCTAATAAAAGTAGTAAAATGTTTTGTTTAAAGCAGCTTATATGTGATTCCAGGGAAAATGAAAGCCACCATCAAAATTTTTCCGATGGTATTGATCTTTCCAAATACATAAAGTTGGAAATTATGATTAAACCAATTGTTGGTGTTTTTAATGAACTTAATACAAAAATAAATAGTTCTATATCAAACAACGAAACCGACCAGGAAATTAAAAGGTAAGTTTTCAACTTCGTAAAAAAATTGTTGTCGAGAAGGACATTTTCGGCCTTTAACAGTTTACAATAGAAAAAAAAAAAACTATACCATCTGTTGTTTATCAATTTTTATATTATGCATACCTTCCCTATTTATTGGACACAAAGACGATAGCGAAACTATCGTAAAATGTTCGTAATACATATCAAGTTTGCAAACGGACTTAGAAATGTACATTTATGTCCAGTTATTACTCACTTTTGAGCCCGTTTGCGATAATTTTGCGACGTAGCCCAATATAAAATGTCTTTAAACATCAAATATTGGGTAGCTTTAACGTCCAGGGGTCAAATCCCAGCTAAGTAAACAATTGATGTTCTTTTTTTGTTTTTTTTTTGTTAATAGAATGTAAATTATGTTTTAGTTGGGCAGCCACGCGCTGTCCCTCGCCGCTGTCCGTGAGAATGAGGCTGGTCTGGGGGAAGGGTTGATGACGTATTTGCCCCCGTGGCTGGCTGCTCTAATGGATGAGCCGAGCGGTTGCCACTGGCTCTCTTCTCTCTTCTTATGAAGACTACGTTGGGAGTAACTGACTCCGTTGCTAACGGCCCTTAAGGCTCGATAACCAATTTCAATTAATAGAGTAAATGTTGACGGCCACTGCCGGAGTTTTATATTCAAGCCAATGTTCTTTATTGAATGTCAAAATTAAAACTGAAAACATATATGACTTTACGTAAGCTATGCGCGGCCGGCAAGCCGACCGCTCGTGCAGCAAAGTGCTGACACTAGCAAAATCAACATAACTCACCATACCAGGCACGGCCCCTAAAGATGTTTATGCTGATTTTGCAACTAAACACTAGGGTGATCCAATAATCACCCAAGATCTGTATCGACTTATGATTACTCCTTAACAGTGTTAACAACTCTCCCATTAGGAATATGACCGTCCTCGGTCATCTGGAATTTGTCAACGACTTGTTGGATCTCCCGTGCGTCTCGTCTCCTCCTCAGCATCATGATGAGTAAGAAGGAGCAGCCGATGAGAAGACTGGCTCCCAAGCCGGCCGCGAACCAGTGGTCGATAGTTCCAGCCGATTTTACTTCCTCCTTAAGCCCTTGGATAACCTCCAAGTTTTGGTTGTTAATTCTTTGGAGAAATGGCATGCTTAGTATGAGATCGTGGCCGATGATGTTGAGTAACGGGGATGCCGCCATGCCCGGAGTTTTTCTTATGGCTTCACGTAGGTTTGAGTATTTGGTGCCATTGATGAAAGCCTCTCGCTCGAACGTAATGAGGTGTGAGCCGTTGGTGGCTATTTCAGGGCCGTCATCAGTGCTGACTTTAGCTGGGCATTCGTTGATTATTATTACTCCGTCATCTATTAACGTGATGGGGCTTAGGTGGCTGGCTTGCGTCTCGCATAGTGCGGTACTCCCCGCGTGTAGGCCTCGAGCACAAGTATCATGGGTCGCCAGCTTGCAAAACGACGCGTAAGTTGTTGTTACTCAATCGGTGACTGCTAAGACGTCGCTATTGCATTCGGCTACTGTGTTCTCCTTTAATTGCAGGATGGTATGTTGGTGTGATACATGGAAGATCATGACTTTTTTACGAATAGTTTTAATCTTAGGGTATGCGATTAGCACATGGATTATACTATCGGACTGAAGGACTCTAATGTTTGACGCCTCTAGTAGGCTAATGATGGGGACTTCTGTGGGGTGCTCAACAAATACAGACTTCAAATCATTTTGATTAAAAATTGCTGGGTGAATCTCAATTATTAGAATTCTGTTTCTGTACCTCGTACAGGTGGGAAGTGTCAACTTTATTATTTTGTTTTGCCTTGATAATTGTATTAACGGCCTCTGTTAATTCATTAATTTTATTCTGCGTCTGCGTATTTATTATAGCCTGCCGGTTGTTTGACTTAATTAAACGTCACTCGGACACTTCTAGCATATCGAAGTCGGCCGCATCAGGTGTGCCCGCAATTACTTTGAGTGTGGTCCCTATGAAGTCTAGGCTCCTGGCCATCCTATGGTGTATTTTTAAAACAGACAATAAACTTCTAACATGTTCGGTATCGACGTCTATAAATTTTTTCATATGAGACTGTTGAAATAAATCGGACAACCTTGTAGTTTCTTCTACTATAATTGAAAATTCGGACAAATTACTTGAGTGTCGAAGCTAGTTTCTCTGTTCCCATACCAACGCAATTCCGCCCGTAATTGGGATATACTGAGCATGCGAATAATCCGTCACTCTAGCGTTAACTACAGTTAACGTTATCAATAAAATTTCCGCGATCCTGTAAGCATGCGAAAGGTTAAGTCTAATGTGTATAAAATGGAGTAAGTATGCTAAGGTGTAGTGTATATGGAAATAAGGTAAAAAACGTAAAAAGAGTTGAGGGGTATTTTTATCTAAGGTTGTCCTTATGGACCATCCTCCCTCTAATGAGGACAGACGTTCCCATGTCAGCTTGTACACGCTCTTCTGTGTACAGTGCGGTAAGTTTATTTCCTAACCTCTTGTTATTTTTGAGGTATACTTTTTCTCCTACCTCAAAAATTCTGTTTTGTCTAGTAGGGTTGCACCTATCTAGATTGGCCTGTTGTGCCTTTTCAATATTACTTATTATTGCCAATTTCTGTTCGGCATTAGCTGAGTGCAAGGCCTGCTTAGGTGGCAGTCTTGTCACTGAATGTATTGTCTTGTTGTATTCTACTGTGGCTCTCATAATAAGCTCAACGGTATCGTCAACCTTTTGGTCGATTTTCATGCACCTAGCTATCTCAGTTAGGGTACTGTGGAATCGCTCCACTTGCCCGTTTTAGCTGCTGTGTAGAGGGGGTGCATTAACAATGTCAATGTTATACTGATTTTTTAATAATGAGGTTATAGTCTCCAAGTTGAAATATGCCTCATTATTACAATATATTGTTTTAATGATTGGCAAAATATTTTTAAGTTGTAATATGGGGCTGCGCACATCGACTATGGCCCTAGAAAGTAATGGCTGTTCTACAGCGAACTTTAAAAATTTATCTACGCAGGTTAAAAAAAATCTCTTATCCGTAGAGTATATGTCTGGCATTCGCCAGCATATGAGGGGGTTGGTGTGATACCCAACTCTTGCTCCTTGGGGTGTCTGTTGTACTTCCCTTTGGTGCATGTCTTGCAGTTTACAACCACTTCGTTGACGAGTTTGGACATATTTGGAAAGTAGTAATCCTGAAGGACTTGTTTAACATTTTCCTGGGCTGCCCTGTGAGCGCGGTTGTGTTCGCAGATAATTATTTCTTTTTGTTCATTTGCATCCGTGATGTCATTCACGAATTGTTTGCAATGCAAGAACTTGGTTGCTGGGAATTCGGTCACCAAGGAATGTTGCATGCATTCTAGTGCGGAGAGGGCGCAGTAAATGGCGTTAACAACGTCTACGTTTACTACCTCTTTGACCAATCCGAACATCTAGTCCCTGTTATTGAATTGGATATTGTGTCGGTTTTTGGTCCCGAAAACTATGAAGTGTCGCCGTAAAGGCTGCTCTGCTTCCTCCAGGATTATTTGATTCCTGTAGCAGTTCAGGGGTTTATCGGTGGATTCGACCGTGTAGGTTAAGGAAAGTTCACTATGAATAGTGGCTACGTCAGAGTGGGACAAAGCGTCGGCCACAAAATTTTCTTTTCCGGGTTTGTAGAATACCTTGGCGTTATGTTCTTCGATCGTTTAAATTTGGCATTTGTATTTCGCTCCGATACAGCAAAAGTAAGAGGTTGATGGTGCGTAAAAATCCTGATCTCTTTTGTGCCGTATAGGTAGCTTTGTAGTTTTCGTATAGCCCAAACAATTGCCAATAATTCTCTTTCGTTGGTTGCGTAATTGAGCTCACAGTCTTTCAACGTACGAGATATCATTGTGATTGGCCTGCCTTTTTGGGACTGTACCGCACCGATACCGCTTGCTGAGGCATCGGTGGTCAAATCGAAAGGAAGTTTGAAATCTGGATACGTTAATATCACATCTTCTTATGACAAAATGTCTCGCAGGCGCTCGGACGCTCTGCGTTGGGACTCATCGAATTCGATAGCCACCTTTTTTGACACGTGTTTATTAACCGTGCCATTCTCTCCCTTAAGTATGGAGGTAAGTGTTCTGGCTATGGTATCAAAGTCCTTGACAAAACTTCTGTAGTAGCTAGCCAACACTAGAAAAGACCTGAGGCTGAACAAATTTTTTGGTTCGGTGTACTCCTGAATGGTTTTTACCTTTTCCGGGTCCGTTTTGATGTATCAATTAAACCTAAATATTCCACACTTTCTTTGAAGAATTAGGTTTTTTCCGGTGCCACTCTCATGTTGGCTTCGCACAGGCATTTAAGGACTGTGTCAATGTGTATAACGTGGTCGGCAGCGATTTTGGAGAAAATTATCACATCGTCTACATAGACGTAACAAATTTTCCCGATCTGTTCACGTAGTACGTCATCGATCGCTTTTGAAAGATGCTTCCCGCTTCCAAAGGGTACACGGCAAAATTCATACTTTCCTCTGTTTATGGAGAAAGCAGTTTTTTCACGGTCTTTTTCAGCCAGATAAATCTGGTGGTACCCCGATTTTAAGTCTAGGGTAGTAAAGAATTTTGCCTTTCCTAGGTTCGCTAGAATCATAGGAATACTTGGCATAGGGCAACGGTCGGCTATAGTTCGTTCATTCAGTTTCCTGAAATCGATCACCAGCCGTTTTTTCTTGTTGCCACCTAGAGGGCCGGATAATGCCACCCTTTAACAGCTGTTTGATTTCTGTATTAACGAAATCTGCTGCTCCGATGGGGTAAGGATATAGTTTGGAATATGCGGGTTCGCTAGTTTCTGTACAAATTGTGGCAATGATCGAGGTGTAAAAAGGCAGCGCCTCGTTAGAGTGCGAAAACACTTGTTTCCTCTTAAGGATCATTTTTTAAATGCAGCTTTCACTGAATTTGGGACTACTAAGTCATCGATATTTGTGAAGTTCACGTTATCGCATTCGTGGTATTTCAGTTTCTCAGATATGTTTCCATACCTGATTACACTGTTATGTAAATCTAATGCCGCTCCCGCCTGCGTTAGCAAGTCGAAACCTATTATGGCATCAAAAGTGTTGATAGTATAAAGTAAAAAAAATTGAGCCTTTAGGCAGAATATGCGCATAAAGCGTTTTTCTTTAATATTACTGGAGCCATGAATGGAACTCACAATGAATATGGAGTCGACAGGCATTATTATCAGCTCTTCTAAAGGCTTTACATAACTCTTTGCCGCTCCAGTGTCTATTAGGATTCTTATAGTTTTCCCCGCCAGCCCACGCTCAATGAAGGGCAAGCGGGACCTTCCTCTAAAAAATTGACAAGGTCGTTACCGTCAAATGAGTCACTGTCATCGTCAATTGCATTTAGTGCGGCTGTGGCCGCGTTTTCACAATCTTGAGTTCCTTCCGCGTTTGCAGTTTGCTCAACGTTGTTAACCCGCTGGCGCCTTTGGCCAGTCATTCTCTCCGAAGAGTTTGGTCTTTTCGGGTTCTGCAAATTCTGGTATTGAGTGTTGTTTCCCTGTTTAAAACCCGTTGGATGTCGGACTTTAGAAGATGATGGATCAATGTCCATAGGTTCCGGGGATTGATTTTGTTTACCCTGATCTACCCAGTTGTTTACGCCATGCATCGTTGTTCTGATACATGTTTGGCTTTTTAAAAAAAATGTGGATATTTTTCTGGTCCGCGGTTGGCACCAGGATTTTTCCCTTGTTTCTCGGGCGCTCGGTGCTGGCCCTTGTAAAAATCAGTATTCTAATTTCTTTGCTCAGCTACTTTGGCATATGTGGCCGCGAACATACTTCGTTCGATACTGGCCTCTGCCTCTCTAGCTAATACCAGTGCTGCTGGCAGGTCTTTTGGCTGTGCTGGAAATACAACAGCCCTTAGTGATTTTTTTTAGACCGGAAATGAATACGTGTAGGGCGTCAGCCCTAACTTCTGTATTGAGTAATAAAGCCCTTTCGTCGTCATGTGTCATGACAATTTTGATTGTAACGAGGGTCAATTTTTGTTCGACCTCATCGTAGTACTGCATAAGTGTTTTTTTCGCCCTGACAGACCGACTCAAGTCCCTGCCGTAATAGGCGCAAAGATGTTTTATCTGCGTAGGAGCAGTCTAATCTAGCTAGTATGGCTTTAAAAATAAGCACTGTATTATAAGGAACTAGCAGCGCGCGCGCTGGTCCCTTAATTTTGTTTCTAATAATAGTAACGGCTTGGTAATGCGCGGAACTGCCCTCATAAGACTCGAATAATTCGTAGGCATCGGTGGCGGATTGCCTCCATGCCACGTACTCATCTTGTATGCCAGTAAAATCTGGAATCGACTTCACTATATGTAATGGTATATCGCACTGTGGTGCTCCCGGTACTACCTTTACCCGCTGGTAAGATTATACCTCTGGCGCTTCTATACGCAAGCTCTGAAGTTGTTGGTTAACGGCGTTGATCTGACCCGCGAATTCGGCTCTGAGCCTCTGTTCTTGGCTAGTTAATGCGGCCTGAATTAACGCCTCTATTTGTGTCGCGTTCATGGTTTCCGCGTTACTTTCTTGTTGTGCCCGTGCTTGTTGATATCTACGGGTATCTCGGATTAATTCTTCTTCACTGTCACTGTCAAGTTCGCGTTTAGTTTCCCTATATGGGCCTGGAAAACTCATAAGGCGACTAATTTGTTGACACTAAACACACGTTATTGGGAGGCCGAATGTTTTAATTCGACATAAATAATTTTGTATATTATAATTTTATATTAATAACTGGGTGCTTGGCGTCCGAAGGAAAATTTTATTTAGGGATGGCCTATATTAATTCACTTTATTTGTAAGTCACCTTTACAATTGTAGGGATTTTTATTTATTTTTCCCTGTATGTGTATTTGAAGTTTGACTGTATTAATTTTGATCAGCCCACTTACATATTTTTGTGTCGTGGGTTCGGTATTAAAGTTGGGTGCCAATTATGTTTTAGTTGGGCAGCCACGCGCTGTCCCTCGCCGCTGTCCGTGAGGGTGAGGAGTTGCGATCCAGTTGCCACCGTGGCTGGTCCGGGGGAAGGGGTGATGACGTAATTGCCACCGTGGCTGGCTGCTCTAATGGATGAGCCGGGCGGTTGCCACTGGTTCTCTTCTTTCTTTTTATGAAGACTACTTTGGGAGTAACTGACTTTGTTGCTAACGGCCCTTAAGGCTCGATAACCAATTTCAATTAATAGAGTAAATGTTGACGGCCACTGCCGGAGTTTTATATTCAAGCCAATGTTCTTTATTGAATGTCAAAATTAAAAATGAAAACATATATGACTTTACGTAAGCTATGCGCGGCCGGCAAGCCGACCGCTCGTGCAGCAAAGTGCTGAAACTAGCAAAATCAACATAACTCACCATACCGTGCACGGCCAAGAACCAGGCACGGCCCCTAAAGATGTTTATGCTGATTTTGCAACTGTATCTGTATCGACTTATGATTACTCCTTAACAGTGTTAACAACTCTCCCCTTAGGAATATGACCGTCCTCCGTCATCTGGAATTTGTCAACGAGTTGTTGGATCTCCCGTGCGTCTCGTCTCCTCCTCAGCATCATGATGAGTAGGAAGGAGCAGCCGATGAGAAGACTGGCTCCCAAGCCGGCCGCGAACCAGTGGTCGATAGTTCCAGCCGATTTTACTTCCTCCTTAAGCCCTTGGATAACCTGCAAGTTTTGGTTGTTAATTCTTTGGAGAAATGGCATGCTTAGTATGGGATCGTGGCCGATGATGTTGAGTAACGGGGATGCCGCCATGCCCGGAGTTTTTCTTATGGCTTCACGTAGGTTTGAGTATTTGGTGCCATTGATGAAAGCCACTCGCTCGAACGTAATGAGGTGTGAGCCGTTGGTGGCTATTTCAGGGCCGTCATCAGTGCTGACTTTAGCTGGGCATTCGTTGATTATTATTACTCCGTCATCTATTAACGTAATGGGGCTTAGGTGGCTGGCTTGCGTCTCGCATAGTGCGGTACTCCCCGCGTGTAGGCCTCGAGCACAAGTATCATGGGTCGCCAGCTTGCAAAACGACGCGTAAGTTGTTGTTACGCAATCGGTGACTGCTAAGACGTCGCTATTGCATTCGACTACTGTGTTCACTTTAATTGCAGGATGGTTTGTTGGTGTGATACAGGGAAGATCATGACTTTTTTACAAATAGTTTTAATCTTAGGGTATGCGATTAGCACATGGATTATACTATCGGACTGAAGGACTCTAATGTTTGACGCCTCTAGTAGGCTAATGATGGGGACTTTGTGGGGTGACCAACAAATACAGACTTCAAATCATTTTGATTAAAAATTGATGGGCTTATGATGTTTGCTTTTGCAAGTGTGACTGTAAGCATTACGTTTTGAATCTCAGGTATTAGTATTCTGTTTCTGGCCAAAAGTACCTCGTATTTTTTCGTTTTGCCTTGATAATTTTATTAACGGCCTCTGTAAATTCATTAATTTTATTCTGCGTCTGCGTATTTATTATAGCCTGCCGGTTATTTGACTCAATTAAACGTGCCTCGGACACTTTTAGCATATCGAAGTCGGCCGCATCAGGTGTGCCCGCAATTACTTTGAGTGCGATGCCTAGGAAGTCTAGGCTCCTGGCCATCCTATGGTGTATTTTTAAAACAGACAATAAACTTCTAAAATGTTCGGTATCGACGTCTAACAATTTTTCATATGAGACGGTGGGAATAAATCGGACAACCTAGTAGTTTCTTCTACTATAATTGAAAATTCGAACAAATAACTTGAGTGTCGAAGAAAGTTTCTCTGTTCCCATACCAGGCGAAAGGTTAAATATATTTTGTATAAAATGTAGAAAGTATGCTAAGGTGTAGTGTATATGAAAATAAGGTAAAAAAGGTAAAAAGAGTTGAGGGGTATTTTTATCTAGGGTTGTCCTTGTGGACCACCCTCCCTCTAATGAGGACAGACGTTCCCATGTCTGCTTGTACACGCTCTTCTGTGTACAGTGGGGTAAGCGGTAATTTCTGTTCGGCATTAGCTGAGTGCAAGGCCTGCTTAGGTGGCAGTCTTGTCACTGAATGTATTGTCTTGTTATATTCTACTGTGGCTCTCATAATAAGCTCAACGGTATTGTCAACCTTTTGGTCGATTATACTTTTTGGGGCGGATACACTTCCTTCTACCTTTTACATACTTTTAAACTATTACAACAACTACATTTCTCTACGAGTAACCCTTTCTGTTTTTCAATTTATTTAAAAATATATCTCGATATATAGGTATGGTTTATTATTTCGGAATTAGAACTCGGTTTTAATTTATTAAAGTCAGACATTGGAACGGTCGAAAAATTCATCGGAAAACGGTCATAGCTTCATCATTTTAAAAAACATGTTATTTATGAAATAGCTACAAGGGTAAATACATTGCTTCCTTTATTGTGTTTTATACTTTTTCAGAGGGTATTATTATTTCAGTTAGAAGTTCGCAACGCAGTGAAGGAGACATTTCCGACCCTATAAACTATATATTTTCTTGATCAGCATCACTAGGAGAGTCGATCTAGCCATGTCCGTCTGCCCGTCCGCCCGCCCGTTTCTACGCAAACTAGACTCGCAGTTTAAAAGCTATCTGCATGAAACTTTCCCAAAATGTGTAAGCCAGATCGGATGACTATAGCATATAGCTCCCATATGAACAATCGGAAAAATAAATATAAACAAATTATAAATATGCTGTTTTGAAATTTTTTTTCGTTTAGAAATTGTTTAATACTTCAGAATTATGGTTTAAATTTTATCAAAGTCGTCCAACTATTCCTATCAAAAAGCTCCCATGGAAACAATAAAACAATAAATTTTTTATTTTGATTACATTTTCTATTTTGTAATTGTTTTCTTTCTTTTTGTAACAATTACCTTCGAGGACGATTTTAAATTTGTGGAAAATTAATTAACATCTCTCTCTCCAGCAACCACCTCCACGGGAAAATAAAAAAACCCCGACTGTCTATCAAAAGATTGATTTTTCTCCCTAATATATCCCTTCCTATGAACGGGAGCAGGGATTAATGCCTAAAAAATTAGTTTTATAATATTCTACGAGGTCATCGTCTATGACTTCCACTTCCTCCTCGGCTTCTGCAGGGTATGTGTTTTGGTTAGGTAGGTTATTACCTAACGCCAAATGGTTAAGTCTTTGTTGTTTTCGTCCTGTGTATCTAGCACTTCTTTTGCCTGGTCTTTTATTTATTAGTCCCTGATTATTGTTAGTGTTGGATTGCATATTTTATTTGTTTTGGGGTTGCATATGAAACGGACCACTTTGTTGCTTATGAGTGCATTGCCTAAAACGAGATGAGCCGTCGACGTCCATCCTGTCTGGGTGGCTGTCTTAATCTTTTATTGAAATGGGGGTTTTTATCCTCAAGGTTAAGTCTAGAATAATTTATTGCACTTCTTTCTCTGCTCTGTTTTTGACCGACCTTTGGATGTTGACTTGACTTCTTGGGATAGTGCTAGAACGGAAGGAAGATCTAAAGGTCTTTCCGAAAAAAGAACATCGCTTAGCGATATTCTGCTCTGTATTTTTTGTTCAATGAAACAGCTTCAACGTTGTCGTAGGTCATAATTGCTTGTTTATAAGCAGAATCCGTTTTTTCTCTACTCCGTCATGGTACTGAAGGAGAGTCAAATTTCCATAACAGAGCGTTGTAATCTCTTGCACTATTAAATATACCGATCGTTTGTCCGCATATGATAAATCTGGTCGGTTTGTTATAGCTTAAATTCAAAAAGAACCATATCAGCTGAACCTTTTATTTTTGTTCAAAGTATGCCTACAGCTTGGTAGTGTTTCGAACTACCATCGTAGTTTTCATACACTTTGTATGCGGTTTGCGCCGATTTCTTCCATGTGACGTTCGTCTCATTTTTCCCTCGAAGTCCGGCAGAGACCTCAAAATATCTGGGGGTCGCTACACGGTGTGCCGATATTTACATCAACTAAGCGTCTCTGAATGTCTTGTAATTTTTTTTGGAAACTTTGCTATTGCGTTGCGATTGCGGTCGAGATTGCGCTTTTTAAATGGGTTTTTAATTGATCATTTGTCATTGCCAAATTTAGATTGCTTTGACTCTTTTGCCACTTCTCCGCGCTTTTGAGCTTTTGGAAATATTCTAACAATTATTTTATGTCACAATCGCTCATATGATTTTTTGTCTGAACTGTTGCCTTATTATTGTCAGAGAACTCTTATATTACTTCACTTTCAATTTTTAAATATTTATACCCGTTAGTCGTAGAGTAAAAGGGTATATTGTATTCGTTGAATCGATCCAGCCATGTCCGTCTCTCTATCCGTCTGTCCGTCTGGCCGACTGTCCGTCTGTATGTCCGTCGAGATTTTGGAAACTATAAAAGCTAGAGATTTGGGATTTGGCATGCAGATTCTAGAGTTTCCTAAGGAGTTCCAAGTTTATTTCAAAACATATTTACTGTCACTCTGAGGCATTTTAGAAGGTTGGGGTTGATTGTTGTTTGTGCGTTTCGGTCATATCTGTCGGCAGTCCCAAAAATTTAAAATCGAGCTATTATTTTAGAAGTTATGGGGTTTATGAAGTTCTCTGCCGCCCCTCTGCCGCTGCCTAGCCACTGGTCGTCCGCTAATCTGCCGCTGCTAGCAGATGAGAGAGAGAAAAAGAAAGTGAGAGAGAGAGAAATACAGAACAGTTAGCAAGGGGTGGGGCTGCTGCACGCTCTCAGCTTCTAGTGTTGGCTATGCAGTTCGACAGATGGCGCCACCTAAACATCGATTGTTTTGTAGGGGAAATACTAAGGTTGAAGTTTGTTGGCTGAGTAACGGGTACCTAACAGTTGAGGACTCTACTATAGCGTTCTTTCCTGTTGAAAATTCAATTTTCTTTTATTTTTTAAATTTGCTGAAGTTTGACTATTTAATTTTATTTTAAATATTTCGTTTCGGGAAAAAATATCAGCGAACACTCAACTCTTTATTTAATAATAATATAATTAAATATTGCTTCTGCCTAATTCTTGTGGGATAAAGTCGGTTTAAAATTTTTAAAAATTAAACTATGCTGCTGCTGCTTATTCTTGGTTTGCCGTTTATGTGTAGTTTTATTTAAGCGTTTAAACTGATCGAGGGTATTACGAACGCGTTGGGTCGCAGTACTTTTGTTAGTAATTATCTATTAGACTATAACTGCCACGATTTATTTCCAAAAAAAATTAATTTTACATAAATATCACTTTTTATAATCACTATTTGTATTATAAAAAAACCAGCTTTTAGGACTTGTCGTTTTCGAGTTATCAATAGAAAACACTAAACCGAGAATGCGACAAAAATTGGAAGTCATTTTGACTTAATCTTGAACAAGGAAAGGAAGCAAACTTTGGCAAATCAAAGTTTATATAGCCTTGCAGCTATTGCAAAAGTAAAAAAACTTCCTTAAAACATATAAATTTCGATTTATATTAGTATCCGTTTAAGCCCCTTTAAGCTACGATGATTTTCCCCCAGTTATTTGATGGTTCCTAAGGCAGCTATATGATATTGTATCCCGATTGAAATCAAATTAAAAGCGTAATTCTGAATTCTAAAAATGTCCATTGATAAAGTAAAATCCGTATAAAATCGGTTTACCGGGGGATCGATGAAGTTAATATCTTGTTAGATTCGTGATTGTTCCATCTTCAAGATAAAGTGATAAAATTATTTTCGGTTTTCAGGCGTCTCATTTTTAAGAATTAATTTATGTTTTCGGAACTTCTGTTTTAGCAATTTGTTCAAACTTTGTCGAGCTCTAGCGTCTATATTAGGAAACCTATCCTTATAACCTGTATCAGAAAGTTGAAGAATGATATATTTCTAGTAAAAGAAGCTGTCGGTGGAGATAAAAATGAAGTTGGCATAAAACAGGGGTAAAACGTTTTTTACACCTTAAAAAATGGTAACATATCATGGTATCATTTCATCGATATATATTTTTGTAAGCCAGTGTAATCTATAATCTTCGTAATGACATGCTGATTTAAGTGAAGAAGTAACGTTCAAATTTTCAGAAGGATCGGTTCAGTAGATTTTGATTTCTGAAAAGACGTTTTCGGGAAAATCGACTCAAAGTTTTTTAGTTTACGCTGTAACTTCGTAAGTTTTAGTCGGATTTTTACAGAACATTCCCAACACATTGTCGATTCAGAAAAAAAAATTAACAGTCAATGCTATTCTATGTATTTAAACTGGCGTAAACCGAAATTGAAACTTAAAAACAAAAACCTTACAAAAGATACAAGAGGACGGGAGAGCCATCTGATTTTTCGAAATACGTCGTTGCTCAATCGAATTTTAATGTTCTTCACAGTCAATTCTACTCTATGTAAGTGAACTAAACCGAACCTGGGTTCGATCCTAAACAGGTTCGCCACAGTGGCACCACATTCGGCCATACACTAAACCCGTATAAGAATACAAATGTTAGAAATCAAATAGCTATTATTAGCCAACATTTTAAAAAATTAAATAAAACAAGAATGAAAGCAAACAGCTATTGCAAAACTAAATATTCTTGAAAACATTAAAATTACGATTTACTTGCGTATATGTTTAAAAACATTGAAGCTGTGATGATTTGCAGCTTAATTATTCGATAGTTCCTATGGCAACTATATGACATCGTTTGCCGATTTTAATAAAATTAAAAGCGTAATTCTGAACTATCAAATTATTAATAAGTTTAAAAGAATTAAAAAAAAAATTACAAAATAGAAAATTTACATTAAAAAAATATTGCTTATATATTTTTATTGTTTCCATTGGAGCTATATGATATAGTCGTCCGATTTTGATGAAATTTAAACCGTTATTCCGAAATATTGAAACATTACTATTTCTCGAAGAACATAAAAAAATTTATAAACCAAATTTATAATATTTTTTTAAATTTATTTTTTTGATTGTTCCTATGGGAGCTATATGATATACCCGTCCGATTTTGATGAAATTTAAACCGTTATTCTGAAATATTTAACCATTACGATATGTCGAAGAACAAAAAAAATTTAAAAACAGCAGACCTATGATTTATTTCAATTTATTTTTGCAATTGTTCCTAGGGGAGCTATATGCTATAGTCGTCCGATTCGGCCTTCCGACTTATGTTCTACCTGCAATAGAAAGACGACTTATGGGAAAGTTACATGCAGATAGATTTAAAACTGAGAGACTAGTTTGCGTAGAAACGACCCTCTGCAAGGGTATAAAAAAGCACTATGCTCATTTTTAACGCAACTAAAACATTCTTCCTATTAACGAACTTTACGACGTTTGACTTGACTTAGTAAAAAAACTGATATCGTTCTTGACCTAAACAATAAATCTAATAACCAACAGCGGTTCGGCGGAAATTAAATTTATAAAATGTGCTTACTTTAATTTTACGAATGTTGAGGATAAAGAAGTACCCCTGGAAATGATGAGCAAATTTCAGTCAATGTTAGGATATTGCAAAGCCGAACGAGGCTGGCTTACAAAACTGATATTATTGGTACTATCCGGACAGAGAACGAAGATCCAATATATTCAAAATTATACCCAACCCAATGCCAGTCTTGTAAATACGGAAACAAAAGCTATGTTATGAGACGTCATAATCCGACAATCTCGGTCACCATATAACAACCTTGATTATGTTAGGTTAGGTTAGCCCGGACGGCGCCCAGAAGGGGCCAATATGGCCCTTAGCTCTCCGGACGTTTGAGTATGAACCTAGCAAATGGTACGAGGTGTGTCGAAGTCGTTGAGGATCGAGAAGCTTTTGGCGAGTTCTCCCGGCTTCCTTCTGGAGGTTTCTTCCAGCGATGCCAGTTTCGGGGAGCCCAGGTATCATCTCCTTGCCCTTGAGAGGGCTGGACAGTTACAGATAAGATGTTCCCAGGACTCCCAGCGTCATTGCATTTCCTGCCACTGCCATTGTTGGTAATGCCTAGTTTGACTGCGGGCGTCGCGGTTAGACAGTGACCTGTGAGAATTCCCACTAGTAACCTGCAGTCCTGCCGTGGTAGGTGCAGTGCATAGCGACTTAGTTTCTCATTGCGCTCCTTGCACGTGATTCTTGAGTTTTTGCAGGATTTGGTTCTTCTCCACCTGCTTTTGGTTAGCGCCTCTGCCAGTTTTTCCAGAGCGCTTTGGTGCGTTTTTAGGGAGATGGGAACGCTCTCTACTCTTTCATGTGCCAGCATTACGCCGTCCTTTGCTAGTACGTCCGCGGTCTTGTTGCCATCAATGCCTTGGTGACTGGGAACCTAGTAGATCCGCATTATCTTAGTAGTGCTGAAGGTATTAAGTGCTTCCCTGCTCGCCAGTTCATTTCTAATTCATATTCTCTGAAATTGCTTATTTGTAGTGATAGGTCCTGGTTCCACCATAGTGGTTTGTTCTTCTTCCTTATTCTCGAGATCGGCAGGATGCGTGATACCCATCTAGTAATTCCTTGGATAGAGTCCCTAGGGACGCTTCTATATGTCCGGCGGTTGTTACTGTGCCCGGGTGCGCTGCGAGGTGTGCACCTCCCCAACGTTTGCTATCTCTATGCTAGTTGATAATATAAATTCAAAGAGTGACTTACCTCTTTCGTTGATGTCAGGGCTTCCCCACACGTTACGGTGTGCGTTGACTTCTGTGCCCACGAGAAGTTGCTGGTCTTTCGGGCTGCTTCTATTAAGCTTCTAAGTTCCTCGGGTGGTGCTGGTCTGTCGTGAACCATATAGCAGGAGGCTACCAGAAGGCGTCTCTCCTCGCTCTCTAACATCATGACAGTTAGGTCATCAGAGCTGTAATGGAACATAAGGTTAGCGTGGATACCTCTCCGCACCAGGATGGTGGTCTTGTTCCTGCTTACCGGTGGTGAGTAGAGTGGGTTGTAATTTGAGGACTTCAGTCCGGTCACTGTGCGATCCATGGCTCCTGAACCAATGCTAAGTCGACGTATTCCTGCTAGATTGAGCTGCAGCACCATCTGCGTCATGGGCACCTGGCTCACCTCCACACGACGGGTTGAGTATTACTCACCGTCCTCTTCATCGTCCGAGTCTACCAGCTTCAGGTCCTGGGTAGCCTCCATCACACTGTCAAGGCCCAGGTCCTTCTCCACCTCGCCTGCCTGCAGTGTTTGGTCGTCCTTATCCCCGGGTTGGCGCTTTTTGAGGCACAGGTAGACGCCATCTTCCCGTACCTGGGTAAAGAAGGTTGTATCAGCTAACTGGCTACTTTCCGTCATCCATGGGACCATTGATAATGCTCTGAGTCTCGTGTTGTGTTCTGATGTTACTTCGATGTACTTTCGCAATACATTTCATGATAAGTCTTCCTCCTATTCTCATTATAACGATTCCTGATGTAGTTTCCTGTAAAAAAGATGTTAGCGTTTGCAAACTTGGCTGCAGAGGCTTTCTTTTCTTAACGCAAGATTTTCAGACGAATACACGTTCCTTTGAATGTGAGATATAATTTTCCAAAATGTCTGTTCCATTTCGCGCGCAGGTATGTGTGTGACGTCCTTTCCTTTTAAGTGTTTAGCTGCTGAAACGTTGTTGATAGCTCCGTAGACATAAGCGAGAATTCAAACTATTTTTATGTATGATGAACTGGTGTCGATAATGGACTCTAAAATAGACTCTTTGGCACTGGCGCATTGCAGTACAACTCGAATTCGCACTTCTATCGGTTCTGGAAGAGCTCAACTAAGAACAGGCCATTTTTCCTTTGGTTCTCTCAAGAACGCTGGTCCAGTATACCACATATTGGTCCAAAAATCCTCGGTTCGACATCCTCGTGATATGATATCTTCCGGGTTTTTTGCGGAAGGGACGTGTTTCCACATAATGTCGTCGTTGTTCTCTTGTAGCTCGGAAATTCGGTTAGCTACAAAACATTGTAATTGTGAAGAATGCATTGTCATCCAACGAAGGACGATAGTTGAGTCCGTCCAGAAGTATACAGTTGAGAGATAAGGTTTTAGCAATCCTGCAATTTTTCGCCACGTTCTCGGTGATTTCGGTCCACATGGCGATTTCGGTCCAGTGGAGCATTGGATACAACACTAGGATGGAACACAAACACATCGGCGTTTGGTTTTCATGCTACTCCAAGGGTCCTTGTGAATTCTTGATCATTGCGTTCTATGAATATTTAATCTTGAGATCTTTCGACTTTGTCCTTTGAATTGCTGCTAAACTTTGCGAGTTGTAATCTTGGTGAACTGTTCCTTTAAGGTATCTGCGGCAGTTAATACATCGTTAATACATAATTTAACTTGAAAGTATTTATTTCGTTAGTTAGTTAGTTAGTTAGTTAGTTGAATCTCCACTCCTTGTATTGTTGGACCTACCAAAAGAATATTGTTGAGCGACTTTTCAGAGGTGGTTTTGGCAGATGCGTCAGAAACCACGTGCAGTTTTGTTGAAAGGCTCTCCCGTAAGACGCAGTGATGCGGAATGTAAAAGTGTGGCTTAGCACGATCCACGCTTTCAGTTTGTGACCTAGTGCGAGATATTCTTCCATTAAATTTACATATGACTGTTTTAGTTGGGAATTTTTGTTGAGTCTCCTTTCCAACAACATGAACCTTTTAAGAGCCTGATCGCATGAATTTCCTAGTTCATCAGGGATGTCCTTGAATGGAAGTCTGACTTGTATTCGACCCTCCTCTTGAATTCAGACTGTTTGTCGCATTGTTTCTCTTGTTCAGTGAGAATGCCTTTGCCCATTTTACACTCTTTGATTTCCCAAAATTGGTTTCCGAGTTTGTAGACTGAGGCCTTTTTTTGCTATGTTGCAATCTACAATCCAACCAAACGCTGTGTTTACTAAACTTGGTAAGTTTTCTCTTAGACTAATCTTTCCTTCTCGAATCGCTTCAAGGAAACCTTCCGAGTTGATAAGATGATCGATTTTGGACGAAACGTGAAATTTAAGGTCTGCTAGTATCAAGCCTTTTGGTAATTTCCAGTTTGGCACGTAAACTGATTCTTCAGGCTGTTTCTCACAAAGATTTTTGATTGTTACGAACGTTGAAGACCATTCAAATGGACAGGTGCGCAATTTTATAGTTGCAAACACGGTATAATGAATCTTTGGTCTGACTTCAGCGATTCCACTAACTTCTTGTTGTACATGAGCCTGTCAAGTTGAAAACGCTTTGATGTTTCCTCGGTTATGAAATTAACTTCGGAACAGGAGTCTAATAAAGTGCGAACTGGATGGAATTGCCCGAATTTGTACCTGACTAAGACGACTGCTGTCGGAGTAATGCCCCTTTTTACAGTGCGAGCTATTAGGGTGACATTATTGTGTGGCTTTGGATCGTGTCTTGCTAAACTTTGAAGATTCGCTTGATTCGTGACTTGCCTCTCGATATGATTCATGTTTGATGCTGATATACGCTCTGGTTGGAGTTGGTGCAGTAGTGTATGATGTGAACTGCGACAGATTTTGCATCTAGACTTAGATCGGCAGTTCTTGATCTGATTAGAATTTCGAAGACAATAAAAGCAAACGTTTGCTTTCTTGGCCAACTCATGTCGTTGTTGAATTGCTAAGTCTGCAAATACTTAGCAGGTGCTGATGAAGTGTGCGCTTGAATTACAATAAAAACAATCAACGTTCGTGGTAACGAACGAATTTTGAGATATTTGTGTTTTAGACTTGAGTTTTTGATCCCTTTGATCGGACTTCCTAACGTCACCGTTTTGACTTTCGAGAACCTGACATCTACGATTTATAGCCTTGCAACACTTTGTTTGGCTGTCGACCTTTGATAAAATCACATGAATCATTACGTTACACTCCCCAATGACAGTAGAGAGCCGCGAATGGCTGAAGCTTTGACGACGAGATGCTGTAATTGTGAGGGATCTGGCTTCGCTAGAGTTGGAAGCGCGAATAAACTAGAGATGCAGTCCAGAAATATGAGCACGTCGTTGTCGTACCTTGACATCAATCGCTCTAAAGCCTTTGGATAGTTATCTTCCGAAATCTGAAATGCCTGAACTTCTTCCAGCGATGGCCCAGATAAGCAGCCAAGTAAATAATTAAACTGATTAACCGCTTAAACTGGGAGTATTTGCCATCAAAGCTGGGAAGCTTCTGGTTTGGCAACCTGGTATGGTGAGATCCAGCCAACGTTGTTTCAAAGACGCATGGATCTGCAGGGCCTTGACGTGGTCTTGACTGTATAAGTGATATGATGCTAACTCTAGCTGCTATGAAACGTTCATCTATTTCTGCCTGATTGTTATCAGTTCCTTAGAGATTCAATTTGAGTTTGAATATGTCACAACTGTCGATAATGCGATTCTAGAATTTGCAGCCTACACTCGAGAACTGTAATCTCTTCACTGGCTCCATCAGCTATGACTTTTCTATGTATGTTTTCTATATGGCGTTCGAGGGTGCTTCTTTGTGTTCAAAGATGTGTTAGTTTTGCCTCGCCGGCAGCGAAATTAGGTTCTTCTTTATTCCGCATGCCTTATATTGCCGTAACCGACGCAGAATATGTGTTTTATAACGATAAGCTCGGTAACGCCGAGTATACAGGATTTTCTTTAATATGATCAAGAATGTATACTTGGGATTTGATGTTTACAAATGCGTATGCGTGAGATGGTCTGTGTGATGTTGATTGGGGTGAAATGCTGATATCTACTCCACAAGCTACAGGGTCAATGATAAGTTTAGAGATGGTTTGCGATGATTGCTTTCCTCAGCTGGCGATGCCGTTGATGCTCTCCTGTTTTCCGAATGTTCTCGGCCACGCTGGATTTGGAGGTTAGGATGAGCCCTCTATATGTTTCCGTGATTATGTCGATGAATGTACCACCTTTGATATGGTGCGAGTACTCCACTCGAGCTAGAAGACTGTTTAGCTTCTCCGCTTGTGGCCAACTGTTCTGACCAAAGTTCCCACGCTGGGTTTCGGGTTAGGGTGAGCCCAGTGTATGTGTCTGTGTTGATGTCGATGGCAGGACCACATTTGTGTTGGTGCGAGTACTCCACTCGAGCTGAAAGCTTATTTAGCTTATTCACATACAACTGCACCCATAACCTGCACGTAATTAATGATCAGAGACTCATGCAAACAAATGACGCTGGAATGACGAAATTGAACGAAAACTTCTCCTTATTCCTAGTCCTGTTACGGTCGCCATTAATGTAGCAGCTAACTTCGAACTTTCCGTCATTAATGGGACAATTTATAATGCTCTTCGCTGTATTTTCGCAGTACATGTGTTTTATTTAATTTTCAAGTTGTTAAGTTGTGTTGTTAGCGTAATAGAATAAACCAAAGAAAACATTAGATATGGCTTAAGTTTACAGAATGTTATGCATGGCGCAGTGTTGGTAAAATGTTAAATGCAACCGTAAGTGGTTGCTACATAATTTCAGTTACGTTAATTCCAAATTCAAAACTTATAATTGTAACAATAGATCTCCTCGGACAAAAGTCCTTTGCCTTTTTGATTATTTTGAGGACTCTGGCCATATTCGTTGCGTCGTGGGCTTGCGATGTGCAGTATTTTCCAATATGCCTTTGGAATTTTTGGGTTCTACCTTTGAAGCAGCTTCAGCAACCGGTTTCCTTGGATCGCGACAGGGAAGAAAACTTTCGTCCTTGAATTGGACCGGATTACCTACCTGTCGACCGCCTCCAGCTTGGCCCCTCCCACAAATCTTCCATTTGTCAGACCGTTTGCGTCAGCCACTTCAAGGTCGGATCGTCGTTGCACCCTGCACCCTGCACCATCAAATGTGGGCATGAACATGGGCGCTGGGCTCTTCCTCCATCCGCGCAAAGAGGGATTCGACCAGCCGTGCGTGCACCGTCTTCGGTCAATAAGGGCGGATCAAATGTCGTTTGGACACCTCACTAACCTTCGCCTTCTGCGTTTTCTGCTTCGGTAGTTTCCACGGGGGGTCAGCCTCCTTGGGGCTGCGTTAGCGCTTGCTCACCAGTGCATCCTTAGTGGTGCTCTCGGCTGAGTGTTGCCTTTTGCTGGCCGGCATCTCCTCCACCTTATTAGCGAATCCGCTCGTCGATGCCATTTGAGGCAGTTTGGCGTAGTTTAGCCTGCCTTGCTCAACCTTCGGCTCGGCCCAGGCCAGCTTCAACTTCTCCTCCTGGGAGAGGTCTGCCTTGTTCTTATACCTGCTCTTGATCTTCTGGGCCGCCTTATACTGGGCATTATCCTTCACCCCCTCGCTGAAACGCCTCGACCCGTCCCTGCGCAGGGAGCTGGTGCCTGGTTCGGTCGGGCGGAAAAGGTTATCTTTGCTCAGGCAAAGCAAGCAGTAGCTTTGCAACGTCATATCAGAGGTGTGACCGCTAGAGACACGCAGAGGGTGTTGCTCCTCCCCGTGCCCGCCGCTGGCAGCAGTCACGCTTCCCACCGACTTTTGGGCTGATGGGTAATCGCTGATATAGAGAGACAGAACAAAGAAACTGTTAGCGGGGGTGGGGGTGCTGCACGCTCTTTGCTTCTATTGCTGACTGTGCAGTTCGACAGATGGCCTGTTTTGTGGGCGAATATTTAGGGTATTTAACGGGTATCTAATAGTCGGGAAACTCGACTTAAGTGTTCTGTCTTGTTTTAATATATTTTTGTTAATGCTCGTTCCGACTGTATGTTGGAGGTTTGCCAAATCTAAGAAAAACGGTTCTTCAGTCCCCTCTGCTATGGTTCTTAGAAATTTAACTGATATAGAAACTTAAAATTAATTTGTTTACAATATTAGTAAATATATTTTCTTTGACTGTTGAAGATGGGAATATTCACTCGGCTAATCAAGTCTTTGATGATCCTTACATCCTTGACTGTGATGGAATTCCTGCTTATATCCTCAAACACTGCCTTGAAGAGTAATGTGTACCTTTGAACAATTTTTTTTTTATTTTTCACGTGCGGGTTGACAATCTGCCTATAGGTGGGAGGTCACATCCGTGACTCAAATTATAATTTTAAACCACGCCAGGTTTGTGGCAGTTTCAGAAACTACTATTTCGCCAAAGCTTTCTATTAAGTTTGCGACTGCGCGCTGTTGTCAAAACTTTCTTATTTTGCATGCATTTTAAACTTGTAAGCATTAGTAAACTTTAGAAAACATTATTGAATTTTTTCCGGAACCATGTTTGCCAACATCTGGCCTTTCGCAAGGGATTCCTGAGGGACTGTCTGGGAACCGGTCACCCTATACGTTTATTTTGTTTATCTTATATTATAATTGTGTTATATCCACACATAACCTGATATGCGCATGAAGCGCAGCCTAATTCAAATGTATATGTGAGAGCTTTGACCAACTGCATTGTCTTAGTCACTACTTTTCCATTCATCTAAAAACGGTAACATGTTTATGAACTAATTTAGACTATTCTTCGATGACTCTGCCTATTTGTGTATTACTCAGTCCCATTTTTGCTACCAACGCAAACACAGCGCAGCGCGCGTTTCGACCCATTTCATTTGGAATGTTCGGTGATTGTGTTACGTCGGTGTATTAGTGCTTAGTCCAAAGGACTTGGGGCAAGGGAGTTGCGTCCCGTGTAGGTACGCTGGGTGCCGGCTCAGCTCGTCGGACGGGGTGGGTTTTTTGGAATCCACTCCCTCCCCTACATAACGAGAATAAATTTATCGTGCGTTAGGAAAAAGACAGAACTCGTATAGCCCAAACAATTGCCAATAATTCTCTTTCGTTGGTTGCGTAATTGAGCTCACAGTCATTCAACGTAAGAGATATCATTGTGATTGGCCTGCCTTTTTGGGGCAGTACCGCACCATTAAATATCACATCTTCTGATGACAAAATGTCTTGCAGGCGCTCGAACGCTCTGCGTTGGGACTCATCGAATTCGATAGCCACATTTTTTGACATGTATTTATTAACCGTGCCATTCTCTCCCTTAAGTATGGAGGTAAGTGGTCTGGCTATGGTAGCGAAGTCCTTGACAAAACTTCTGTAGTAGCTGGCCAACCCTAGTCCAGTCCAAAGGGTAGACGGCAAAATTCATACTTTCCTCCGTTTATGGAGAAAGCAGTTCTTCACGGTCTTTTTCAGCCAGATAAATCTGGTGGTACCCCGATTTTAAGTCTAGGGTAGTAAAGAATTTTGCCTTTCCTAGGTTCGCTAGAATCATAAGAATACTTGGCATAGGGCAACGGTCGGCGATAGTTCGTTCATTCAGTTTCCTGATATCGATCACCAGCCGTTTTTTCTTGTTGCCATCTGCATCAAGTCCCTCTTTGTTGACCTTTTATACCGGTGGTATTTCTTCCGGAGCATCTAAGTGTTCCCACTAAGATACAGCTTTCTGGCTTAATGGCTCACTTCTGGATTATGCTAAGTTTCGTATTAATTGCTGCTCACACCCTTTGCCTGTTGTATGTTCTTGTGAATTACTTATTCTGACCAATTCGTTGCTGGTTACTGTGTTGGCCGATTTCGGTGTTTCGCCACCTGCACTTCAGAGACTTCTTCTGTCTCTGGTTATTTTATTTTTTTTCCTTACTCCGACCTAGCCAGCTCCCGTAACAAATGCAAATAAAATACAAACCAAACAGTATCACTATTGGCGTACCATTTATTAACATAAAATAAATTGTAAGTAACGTGTTTGCATTCGGGAAATTAGTATTTGTCAACGGAGATCTATAGTTTCCCACATCGTATAGAAGCGTCTCCTAAGCTCGATCGCCATGCTGAGTATGATTCAAAAGCGGGGCTTTTGCAAAAGCCAAATTACACGTGCGCATAAGCATGCCCTTAAATTCGTGGAAAATATTCAGTCAATTTCGACTTTAGTCGTTCGATTGGCTCAACTACAAGACAATTGCTTGCGGTTCGTGCGGCTCACGGAGGAGCTCTACGTAATCGAGTCTGAAGAGGGTTGAAAAAACCTTGAAGACAACCTTGATATATACGAAGAGAAACCAATACTGAGTAATTCTCTTGAGGAATTAAAGGCGTTGATAGGACTGTACTGCTTATCGATCAAACCCTAAACGATTCTCATAGAAGCCGAGTGATATTCGAGCAAATCAAACTCCCAGTTTTCCTGATATGTTTTTGGAATCGATCGGAACCAATTCGAGTCTCACTGATTGCAAGAAATTTCATTATCTGCTATCTATTTGGCGATGCGCTTGCGTTAAACAAACATGTTCCCGTTACTAATGAAAACATTAGTGAAGCCCGGGACGAATTGGATAAACGATACAACAAACAATCATTAATTATATAATGGTTTCTGAACAGTTTTATAACGATACCTAGTGCCACAACCTGTAAAATTAGTACAGTGCGGAAATTGGCTGACGGCGCAACGAGCATCCTGGTTTAATTTCATATTATCCAAACTGGACGCCGTAACTCGTCAATCATGGGCTGAACGTGCAGAATCTGATTTCTGACGTCACATTGCCACACCTTAGAAGCCTGTCAACTAGCTCGTCCGCCACAAGCCCTAGCGCCCCACATATGGTCGGTAATTGTGCCTCAAAAAACACGTGTCGGGTTTGCCACCGCGAACATCACACATCAAAATAGAATCCACGCTGAATCAAACAGCGTTAACAGTAACGAACTTCCCATAGCCTCCCGATCTGCGTCTTCATTCGTAACTAATCAACATTGGCTTCAAGAAGACCCACCATTGGGGAGCGTACCTCCTATAGAAAACAACTACACTCATCATACCCTGGTGAATATTCCGCTTGCCGGTTCGCAAGCCCTATTGCCAACCATCCTCGCAGACGTAATCGGCTGCTGCTGGACACGGGATCCACCATTACTTTGGCATCGGTATCAATTGTACAGCGGAAAGGCGTGCGTCTAACGCACGCACGGATTTAAATTCTTGGCCTTGCAGCCAACAACACAGGTCTTACTCGTGTACGCGCACACTTTAATTGCGCTCTTTCATATAGACATCATTGACGTCATAGCTCCCAGCGCAAGCGATTGACAACACATCTCTAGCATGGAAACAGATTTCGGCGCTTTCACTAGTAGAACCCACATTCTGCATCCCAGGAGCAATCGTTGGATCAGATCTATTTTGGTCTCTATACACCGGAGAAAGAAAACAGTTTGGTAAGGGCTACCCGTTACCCCTCAATACAATGTTTGGTTGGATTATTGCAGGATCTTACAATGCACCCAACGACTATGGATTCCGGATGTGACACATCACGCGGATTTTGACATGATGGCCCGATCTTTTATGGAGACAGGCAGTCTTCAACCCAGCCAGACTCCAGTGAAACCACAGAAAATCATTTTGCGAAAACCCACACACGCTCCGACGACGGAGCCTATATTGTCGAGAATCCTTTCAAGGATGGAGCTCCACCTATCGAGTCAACCACAGGCCACAAATCATCTGTTTTCATTGGAGCGAAAATTCTGCCAAATTCCGAAACTCAAACAGCAGTACGAGGAGTTTTTAGATGACTACTTGCAATGTGGTCACACTAAGCAGTTGACATCAGCACAAATCGGCCATAACACCTGCGGTTACCTACCGCATCATGCCGTGACCAAGATGGAATGCTTGACCACCAAGTGTCGGGTAGTTTTCGATGGATCCAGAGAAGATAGTTCTGGAATTTCGCTTAACGACAGACTTCATATATGACCACCGATCCAGCGTGACCTGCTCGGAGTTTTTTACGTTTCCGGCAGCGCCGATATGTTTTATGTGCGGAAATCGAAAAAATGTTCAGAGGGTTTCAAGTTTCCAAGCCCTACACTAATTTTCAACGCATTGTTTGGCGAAGAGGCCATTAGTCATTTTCGGCTTTTGACCGTCATTTATGGCTTAGCGCCCACGCCATTTCTGGCTGTTCGTATCACGTGCGTTGTCCCACGTTGTATATGTTGACGACATACCAACTGGATGCGATCAATTGACGAATTATTGGTTTTGAAGACGGAGTTAACTGAGCTTTTGGACAAACCGAAAATCAAGTTGAGAAGGTGGAGCTCTAACTGTTGGCACTTTCTGCAATATTTTCCTGGAACGGATCGATATTATGACCCTGTACAACTCAGCAACATTTCAATCGGGTATTCGCACGTCAAGGTCCTTGGAATTCAGTGGAACCCTTGTCGCGATGTGATGTTCATCAAAAAAACTGACTTTAAAATATGCTATGATCCGAAAAAGCGAGGATTACTATCGCAACTTTCCAAGATTTATGATCCCCTCGGCCTTGCAGCGCATTCTACAGTTATACTCGAACTCATTTTTTGGACGGCTGCTACTCACTGGGTCGACACGATTCCCGAAGCTCTAACTCATGTTAGAGAAAATTAGGTGAGGATTTTCCATTGCCTACACACTGTCAAGTACCTCGATACATTGCTGCAGTGTTTTAACAGATCCAATTGCACGGACTCACCGACGCGTCCATGCACGCGTGTGGGGCGGACGCGTTGCTATTGCGGACAGTTTCACTCATAAAATCAGTATCGACTCCAAGCCTTGAAATAAACGCTGCCCTTCTTGTTACGAGATTATCAAGACTTCATTAACAATTCCTACTTACTGTGCTCCACTGGCTATCTGCACCACCACGGCACTGGAACGTCTGCAAAATAGCCATTTCCGTTCAGAGAACAATCCTGCCGACTGCGCGTCTCGAGGACTTTACCCATCCAAGCTTCTCGAGCATGAACTTTGCTGGAAGGGCCCATCTTGGCTGGACAAGCCACAATATTCCGCCGTCAACTAGCAAGTTCCGCGTTTCAACACATCCGTGCAACAACACCGATGAACTTACAGCAGAACCTACCACTCTACAAAGCTCTTCTGATGATTGTATCGACAAATTACTCATCATCAAGATTTTATCATGGACACGTTGTAAGAGAAACTAACAATTGTTATCGCTTCATCGATCGCCTTTGTCTAGCACGTTGCAAACTTCTCCGGCATATTCAACGAAAGGCCTTTCAAAAGGAGTACACACAGCTCGAACGTGTACGCAAACTACACGCAAAATTACATTTAATTCGATTTTTACCATTTTCGGATGATGAGAAAAGAATGCGTGTTGGTGGACGAATTGAGAAGTCGTTTCTAGCTACAACGCCAAGCATCCTATTCTGATTTTAAAAAACTCTCCAATCGCTGAGTTCACGAATTTTCGTCAACAGTACTGGATTCTGGGTTTACGCAACGGTGTCCGAAAGTGGTATTCCAGTGCAAACGCTGTTTGCTTCAACGAAAAGGCACCAGTATAACCAGATCATTACCTCGAGTTTAAGCAAGCCGCTGCTTTCAACATACCGGTTTGGATTATGTTGGCCCAATCTCGATCAAAGAAAAAAGTGGTCGCAATATTCGTATGCCTAACAACTAAGGCGCTCCTCAATAAAGCTGTAGCGTCCTAACTCCCAAGGCGTTTATCGCAGCGTTTCAACGATCTTTAGCCCGCCGATCTAAGCCAACTGATCTCTACTCAAACAATGGCACCACATTTCATGGAAGCAGACGTGTACTCGATGAAATAAGGCTTCTGGCCATGGAGCAAAGGAAGGACGAAACATAAGCTAATTTCTTTGCCACAGAAGGAATCACACACTTCGGGGGATTATGGGAAGCCAGAGTTCGATCTATTAGGTTACACATGAAACGGATAATGGGATCGGAAGCCTTAACCTTTGAGCAACTTTCAACAGTTTTAATACAGATTGAAGCCCTACTGAACTCCAGTCCCCTCTGCTCATCAGGGGATAACACTTTGGAACCGTTGGCATACGGAAAACCTTACCTCCTTGCATGAGCGCACCAAATGGCAAGTGGAGAACGAGAACTTGAAAGTCGACTCCTGGTCGAACTTAAGGAACCCTATTTACCGCCACCCAAATGATTAATAGGACGTATTACGGAAGTGCACACCAGCCAAGACATCAAGGTCCGGGTTGTTACAATAAAAACCGCTCAAGGAGTCTTCAAACGTCCAATAACCAAAATGGCAGTCTTATCCCTTTGCTGAACAACTGTTCAGAAGGGCCGGTATGAAGCGGACATCCTGTACGTTTAATTTGTTTATCTACATTATAATTGTATTATACCCACACACACGCGAGCGCATGATGCGCAGCTTAATTCACATGTATATGTAAGAGCTTTGACCAACTGCATTGTCTTAGTCAGTACCTTTTCATTCATCTCAAAACAGTTACATGTTTACGAACTGATTCAGTCTATTCTTCTATGATCAGCATATTCTTGTATTATTCAGACACATTTTTTGTCTCAACGCAACCACAGCGCAGCGCGCGTTACAACCCATTTAGTTTGGAATTTTCTGTGAATGGAAATACAAATCAAACCAAACAGTTACATTATTGGCGTATAATTTTTTAACAGGGGCCTTGCTTTTTATTCTTTTTTTAAAAGATGTCAGGTTCAATATGGCGTAAGAGCGTCTTCTCTATGCAGATGACTTTAAAATGTTCTATAGTAAATGCATTTGCAATCTCATATCCACATACAGTATTGATGGTCAGCTTTTAAAAATTCAACAAGTACCCCAAGATCTATGTGTAATGTACGATTTAAAATGTAATTTTACAGTGCACTTCGACTACATTTTGCCTAGAGCGTATTTTATGCGTTTGTAAAGCAGAGCTCAGCGATTTTTACTGACCCCTACATGAGGCTTGCGCTCTATTCCCCACTTGTACGCTCTAAAATATAATATGCGGCTTTTATTTGGAGTCCCTCGGCCAATGTCCATATAAATAGAATAGAAAGGCTACAGGTTTTTACCTTTGGAATTATCTCTCTTGTCTTTGCTTTGCCCTCTTATCAGCAGCAGTTTCGCCATGTTCAACTACACACCCTTGCTATTTGCAGCACAATTATTAATATTTGTTTTATCTCTGATATACCACTCCTCTACTACTCTTAAAAGTAGGCTTTAATGCTCCTTTTAGGCACCTCCAAGATGTTGTGCCCTTTTTTGTTGAGTTACGCAGGACCTATTACTCTCAAAACGAGCCGCTTTATAATGCCTCGTGTAAGTGTAACAAAGTTCCATTTTACAGGCGATTAAATTATTTTTCAAGTAAAACTGAGCTTAAGCATGGGTTGATCGATTATTTTTTCAAATGAAGTGCCTAAGAAGAATGCAAAGTATATATAAATAGCCAGTTGAGAATTAAAAAAATAGATAAATAGTTGAACTGCGGCGCAAAACACAACTAAACCCGAAATCTAAAAATCAAAATGATATCGTGAGCACTAGTGAAAAAACTCGTTTAAAACTTGTGTAAATTAATTTTATAAAAAAAAAAAATATTAACAAATTTGTGAAATCCCAACGGCGTTATCTCATCCCTTTTTTCCTTGAAGATACTAACAATAAGTGTATCAAATCTTATGGTAATGACCTACTAACAGTCGTATGACTGAGTTATGGGGCCCTGAGAATTATTGCTGGGTTGGTTACCCGAGTCAAGCCTCTTAGAGAGTTTTTAATTGAATGACGCTTTTTGTTTGTCTATTTCATCTTTTACTGCAGGAATGCTTAGGTCCCTGTGGATGTTTTAATTGCGAAATAGTATTCAAACAGTGCAGTAGTTTTTCATTTATGATGGGCATCAACATTAATATTGAGTGATTTGTGGCAAAAAACACTTTAAAGTTTTGCATTTTAGTACACTAGTATAAGTAAACAGTTATACAAAAAACCATACCATCGTCAATTTAAGTTCGATTGACTAGAAATTGAGACACAACATTCTTGACATACATATGTATATGCACTAATCCAAATTATAACCTTAATGTTTTATTTTTTAGATTAATAAATTTAACGGCATTAAACAAACGCCACGGTAACAGAACTTCCGTACGGTCAAAATATAAGGGTCGACTGAAGGCAATGGAGAGAAGTATGACCCAATTCGTTCCGGATAAAGAAGAGTTGGATGAATATCTAAGTGAGCAATTTAATGATGTAAGTTCAACCGTAATCACGTCTCGTAATGCATAAGCCCAAATTCATTTGCTGCGATACAAACTTATTTAATACATTTGCTATTCTAGAACGAAAAAAATATTATAACAGAGGACAAATTTTTATCTCGCTATAATGATCAAATTAAGCAACTACTTTTAAATGATTCGAGCAGCGACTCTGGACTGTCAAATCTAAGTAACTACGACAATTTAAAAGAATCACCTTTACAAGACGACGGGAACTCGTCCGGTACAGTAGATAAGTTTCTGCAAGTACTTAAAACTAATACCATTTTTCAAACTTCTCTTCAAAAAGTTGAAAAATCTAAAACGAAATATATTTCTGCATCAGAAACGCTTGACTACAATATGCCATCAGTTAGTCTAAACATAAGTTCTCTTAAAATCCCATCTCTTGATAACGATTTAGATTTGCGACGCAAAAAAAATGAAATTATACTTAGTTCTGAAAGCGATTCTTTAGATAACGAAGATGGGTCAGAGCAAAAGATAAGATTTATAAAACCAATGCTTCGAATCGATCAACTAGCAATTGAAACCAGATCAGCACAAAAAAATGAAACTGAAAGAATTCGAAGGCTCGATAAAAAAAATGTTGTACTTTCGAAAGCTATTAAAAGCAACTATACATATTTAGGAAATTCTGATCTGATACTTGATTATATCGAAAGCACAAAAACATTTATAAAGGTGAATGAGGATCTTGTCAAGCTTTTAAAGCCTCACCAGAGAGATGGCGTAAGATTTATGTACGATTCTTGCTACGGCGGTATAGAAGTCGGAAAAATAAATGCAGGATCTGGATGTATTTTGGCTCACTGCATGGGTCTTGGCAAAACTCTACAGGTGATTAAAGTTAGGTATCAAATAACTAAAATAACACAATTTGCATTTTTAGTTAATTGCTTTGCTTCATACGGCAATATCATACAAAGAGTTAAATACTTCAAAAATTTTGGTACTATGCCCAAAGAGCACAGTCATGAATTGGGCTGACGAATTTCAACAGTGGCTATGTGGAATAAAAAATGATAATCGTATAAAAGTCTTCATATTTCCGGATTCATCGTAAGTAAATTTTTGAAAATTATTCCTTTATAAAATAAAAATAATGTCACTATGGCGCACAATGTAGAACGTTGTTAGCAAAACGGATATATATATATATCCGTTCGCCAATGTCCGTCTGTCCGTCCTTCCGTTTCTACGCCAATTATTCTCTCGGTTTTAAAGCTATCTTCCTGTTGCAGGTAATATAGAGGTGCATAAAGATAGCAGTAAAACTTTCAAAATCTAAACTTTTTTTAACCATAATTTGCCATCCGTAAATTATTAGTGAAAAAAAATGCAGCTCAATTTTTTAAAAAGTAATCCATGTTCTGCTTATTTTATATCATGTTAGCAGTACACAAAATTAAACTTTAAATTTTTAAAATTTTTCTTTTGCAGGAATTAAATTTGCCGTTTGTTTTTAAATATTATTTTATATATTTTTTTTTAACAAACCCTGTTAAATTTTAGTTCTCTGTACTAACTGGATATCAAGTTAGCAGATTAAAAAAAGCTTTAAACCACGAGCGGCAATTTTATTCTTTCACAAATAATTTACGGATAATTAACGGCAAATTCCTGCAAAAGAAAATTTTGAAAAAGTTACAGTTTAGTTTTGTGTAGACAGGGTTTGCTAAAAAACATATATATTAAAACACGAGCTGCAAATTTTATTCTTTACCGAATTTTTTTTAACAAACCCTGTTAAATTTAAGTTTTGTGTACTAACATGATATCAAGTTAGCAGATTAAAAAAAAATTTAAACCACGAGCGGCAATTTTATTCTTTCACAAATAATTTACGGATAATTAACGGCAAATTCCTGCAAAAGAAAATTTTGAAAAAGTTTAAGTTTAGTTTTGTATAGACAGGGTTTGTTTAACAAAAAAATATTAAAACGCGAGCTGCAAATTTTATTCTTTAACGAATTTTTATTTTTAAGAAACCCTGTTAAATTTTAGTTTTGTGTACTAACTTGATATCAGGTTGTGTACTAACATAATATCAAGTTAGCAGATTAAAAAAAATTTTAAGCCACTAGCGGCAATTTTATTCTTTAACGGCAAGGTTAGGTTAGGTTAGAGCAGCTGTCAAATTATTGACACACTTAGACCTAGGAGGTCCATTGTGGATCTGTGTCCCATTTCCTATATTATTGTCTGCTGCTCTTACCGCAGCTGACCTAGCATAGCTTCCATCCGGTTGCTTTCATGAATTTTATTATTCGCTTTTGGTTTATACTCGCCAGTTCAGATAGACTGCTCATGAAGGGATTCCCTAAGTGGTACAGTCTAGATATGCATAGGGCCGGACAGGAACAGAACAGGTGTTTTATCGTTTTCTCCTCCTCCTCGTCCCTGGAGCTTCTGCAGAAATCGTTTTGGGGCGCGCCCAGTCTGCTTGCATGTGTGCCGACCAACCAATGGCCTGTAAGCACTCGTATTAGCATTCCGCACTTGGTACGGTTTAGCTTTAGAAGTTCAGAAGTTCTCTTCGCGTTAATAATTGGCCATGTCTGGCGAGTGATGCGACAATGTCTTACATGTGTCCATGCTAGGCTCACAAGTTCTTTTATTTGTTTTTAATTTTTAGCTTGCAGCGTGCCATCGGCATCCCAATGTTCTCCTTGTCCGGAAGCAGAGTAACGGTAGTGCCATGCCTGGCCAACTCATCTGCAATACAGTGGCTTCAATGTTTCGGTGACCCGGGACCCATATTAGGTATATTTTAAACTGAAAAGCCATCTCATGTAGAGACTTGCGGCAGTTTGATGTAGTTTGTATTTGTCGAGATATCAGCAAATTATGGTTAAAAAAAGAACATTAATTATCTCAATAATAAGCATGTGCCACTGAAATTTAAAACGACTCGACCAACGCATCAGTCTTTGTTTAACGCTGAGATCAGAAAACACATACAACTCCGTCATATAGCATATTTATTAAATATGCTTAAATATTATTTAAATATTATTTAACATGTAGGCGATATAAAGCTTTTACTATACTAATAAATTTTCCAATTTTTCTTCCACAAAAAAAACCTGGGCTGAACTTCGCAATTATTTTAAACGCGGCCCTTCTATTATTGGAGGGGTCTCTTCGGTGGAGTCGTGTAAACACCGCGCATGTCTATTACGATGGGCCTGAAGCTTGACCGAGTACTTGGCATTCACCTTCTCGATTTAATATTTTACAGATCCCATTCAGATCTTTTTGGATATTTTCATTCCGTATGTACCACGGTGCCCCAGTTATAGTTCTCAGAATTTTTAATTGAGCTCTTTGGATTATTTCTAAGTTACAAATGCAAGCGTTTCCCAATAGTGTGCAGCCAAACGACCTAATTGGCTCAAGGACTGCATTGAACAAAAGTACTTTATACTACAGTTCCAGCGGTGAACGTAGACTCCCAGCTTAAATTTGAGTAGATTTCCTTAAACTTCAATGTGCTAACCCCAAGTGAGCCGCTCTTGGTTTCCCTGCAAAGATAAACAAACCAAACTTAAAGTAAAAAAAAGCTCCCGCTCGAAGCCCAATCAATTGCGTTCTAAGTTCAAACTATTGCGATCCAAGCCCAAACAAATTGCATCGGTCAGCATATTTGAATTTTATGATAGGATGCCATGATTTCACCTTAAGCCGGCAGTCCATTTGGTATCGAGAAAGAGATCGGAAGTTAAGAATTCGAATGTAAGAAATATAGTGCCTTGTATTAGTGAAATAGAATAAAAGGTTACCACCAAGTTATATAAAAAAAATATTTTAAACATAATTACCAGTGACAAACTTAATTGGCGCCCAACGTGGGGCGGCGCTTAAAAAAGTTCTTAAAAAATATTAATTATAACAAGTAAATTTAAAAACGGAACTTGTGCCGCAGAAAACCCAACCATTTTTAGTGGAAAATTAAAACATCCACAACAATCGACCACACCCAACATTGTGGAAGTGATCGTGATTTAAAAATTTAAATGGAAATCAATTAATGCAATGATCCAATTAAATAGCTGGTAATCTATACTAAAGGTGGACCGTATAAGTTAATTCACAGTACAAGAACACACAACAAAAAACAAATAAATAAAGAAAAATAAACCAAAAATAATAATTAAAGCATAATAAAAAAAAACACAATTAAAAAAAAAATTAATTAAAAACATAAACATATCAACTGGGGGAGAATAAAAACGAAAATATTTCATTTAAAGAAAAAAGAAAGGAAGGAAGCGCTGAAGGGCATCCTTTCGCGATCATCAAAGAAGACAAGCTTAAAAATTGAAAGATCGTAAGAAATAAGAACATTTATTTTTTAAGTAAAAATTTAATTTGAAAGATAATTTATATAATACATCCTGGAAGGCCTAGAAAATTTGTTGAATCTATTTAATAAATTAGAAATGACCAATACGCCATGCATAAATAAAATGACGAATCAAAAATTAGAAAAGCAAGCCTTTTTGACCAAAGAATTAATAAAACATATTGTTTCAACAGAGGTAAATTCTTTAAACAGAACTTCAAACGAATGTCAACAAAGTAGAAGATTATAAAATTGAAGAAGTTGACAATTCGATAAAATGTGAAGAATCCTATGAAATCATTAAATCAGTTCCAGAATTTAATGAGGAACTTGAAAAATATGTGAGTTGGAGGGAAGCAGCAGAAAACGCTATGAGTCAGTATGTTCGAAATAGGAAGTGATATTTCGCAGCACTATCAATATTATGGAACAAGATAACCGGAAAAGCAAATGATGCTTTAATCTTCCAAGAAACAGTCCTAATTTTGATGCTATTTTAGCCAGATTGGATTTCGTTTTTAGCGATAGAAGACCGCTACTCCTTATCGAACCAGAATTGAATATTCTAACACAAGTAAAACTAAGTGTAATGGAATACTAAAACCAAGTGTACAGGAAACTAACATTGCTGACTAACAAAACAATAATGACATATGGTCGTAATAAGCCAATCACTTCAGAAATTAATAATAAGACATAGACAGAGTGCACTAAAGTTTTCGTAACTGGCCTTAACGGACCAATATCATCGACTCTGTATTCCATGAACCCAACAGACTTGCCTAATGCAATGGCGTTTGTACAGAAGATGGAAAGTAATAATATGGGAGCAAAATACGCTCACAATTTCGTTGGAATGAGTTATAGAAATTATAGTAATGGCCCAGAACAAAATAATAATTCTTTTAATCAAAAGACCACTAATAACAATAATTCAAATTATTTGAGATACAATCAAAGATCTCCGCAACAAGTTAAAAATAATCAATGGAATCAGAGTCAGAATAATAAATATCAGTGGGGACAAAATAATAATTGGAAGTCCAATAACAATTAGGTATAGTCTACCCCTGAACCCATGGAGATAGATGAATCAATCCTGTATCAAAATCGTCCTAACAATAATTTTAATAGGGGTAATAATAAGAGACAAATTTATAATACTTATTATACAAGAAATAAATACAATCAAAACCAAGCGCAAAAAACAAATATAAGCGCCACTCGGAACAAACCATCTGAACCACATCCACCGTTAAAGCGGGAACCAACTGTTTCAATTAATAAGCCTGCTTAAAATACTATGAGGGTAAAAAATATAGAAGAGGATCATTTTTTAGATCAGAATCCGGAGTTTGATTACTCTACTTGATGAGAACAGACAAAAAAATCGAAAAAGAATTAAAAGTTTAAATGACACAGGAGCAACATCCTGTTACATAAAAAGGGGAATTTATCAAAGTAAAAAAGATCTCCCATTTTACAAGACAGTTTCAACCATTAATGGGCTTACAACAATAAAATATTATCATTTAAAAACGATATTTAACACAAGACAAGTATTTTATGAAATAGAAGGGTTAGAATCCGACCTACTTATAGGTTTTAATCTTTTATAAAAAATAGGAGCGGTAATTGCTATTCAAAAAGGCACCATCAACTATAACGGAAAAAAGATTATTTTACGATGAGGATAATTCGTTAAACCAATTTTCGCTAACAGAAGAAAAATTGTCCTTCCATTGAAAGAATATATTATAAGAAAATACTTTGAAAAGCAAAGTGGAATTAAAACAAAATCACAAATGGTAGAAAAAAGTTTATTTACCTTAAGATCACAGAATCTTGAGCAAGCCACCGTAGAATTATCCGTCAACTAAAAATCAAATAGTTTGGAATCTAAAAATCGTGATGTAGCCGATGTAGAATTATCCGTCAAAAACAAATATATAGTTTGGGATCCAAACAGCCGACGTAGAAAAATCCGTCAACAAAAAATTAAATAGTTTAAGATCTAAAAATCCTGCACACGCCGACGTAGAATTATCCGTTTACAAAAAAAAACAAAAATCCTCACCACGCCGACGTAGAAAAATCCGTCAATAAAAAATTATATAGTTTGGGACAAAAAAATCCTGAACACGCCGACGAAAAATTTTCCGTCAACAAAAAGTTAATACATTTGGGAACACAAAACCCTCAACGCGTCAACGTCGAACCATCCGTCAATAAAAAAGTAACAAATTTGGGATGAATGGATTCTGAAAGAAATAAAATGAATAATATTAAAATATTAAATTAAAATCAAGTAGAAGATTTGGAGAAAAGAATAATTGAAATAATTGAAGAGGAACACTCTAAAATAAACCTCCAAAATCCTTTTAGAACTGATATTCGGGGCGAAATAAATACAAATATCGATAGGGCAATTTATAGTAAACAATATCCCTATGCCTTATTAGTTTCAGATTTCGTTAATAGTGAAATGAAAATATTATAAGGCCGAGTAGAAGTCCTTACAATTCACCAGTACTGGTGGTACCCAAAAGGGGTCAAAACGAAGACGGTAGCTTTTAACACAGACTAGTAATAGACTACAAAAAAATTAAATTAGAACATAGATACCCGATGCAAGCCCCATCTGTTATATTAGCCAACTTAGGAAAGAGAAATTTTTATCAACAATTGATTTGGAATCAGGATTCCATTAAATTCTAATGAACGACTCAGATATTGAAAAAGCATCTTTTTCTGTTAACAACGGAAAATTGGAACTCTTACGCATGCCTTTCGGGTTAACAAATGCGCCCAGAATTTTCCAGAAAGCAATGGATGATATTCTCAGAGAACAAGTAGGACAAAAATGCCACGTCTACGTGGACGATATTTTAATTGTTTCAAACACAATCGAGCTACATTTCTCAGATTTAACTCAAATAATAGGCATTTCACAAAGAGCAAATATGATAATTTCTCTCGAAAAATCTAAATTCTTTAAATTTAGGAACCTACTTTCTTAGTTAAATTGTTTCTTTTAATGTAATCAAAACAGTTCCCAAAACAAAATTCCACAATTTCAAGGTATTCTTTACCAGAAAATACTATAGAACTTCAAAATTTTCTATGCCTAACTGGCTACTACCAAAAATTTGTCCGTAATTATGAAAAAATTACAAAACCTCTTACAAATAATTTAGGAGGGGAGAATGCAAATGTTTCTAAAGGAATATCTACAAAAGTTTTAACAAAGTTTGACGATTCAGCTATACAAGCTTTTAACAAACTAAAAGAGAATCTAATAGCACAAGTTGAACTAGTTCAAGCAGATTATTGTAAAAAATGCACTTTGACAACAGACGCATCAGACTTAGCTATCGGGGCGGTATTATCACAGGATAATAAACCAATTACTTTCATTTCTAAAACACTATATAAAACCGAGCAACTTTATGCCACAAGCAAAAAGAAACTGCTAGCCTTAAAAAAATTGAGAAACTATTTGTACGGAGTAATTGGTATAGAAATCAAAACGGACCATCAATCGATTTCGGATAAAAATCTTTCATAAAAAGATAATAAAAAAAAATAAAAATCAGCACTTCTCCGGTCGCGTGGGGACGTGTATTCTTAACGCTCCGGAAAACCCAATAGTTACTCAGTCGAAAACGTTCGAAAAAACTTATAAACGCGAGGTTTTGCGATTCGCGATGCTAATTTGTATATCGTAAACTAAAGTTTTAATTAATTAATTAATTAATCTTTACGCAATAACAATAAACAAATGAGTAAGAACGTGGATCAGCGCACTCAACGCCAAAAACAACAAGACGAAACCCGTGAAAAAGCTCAGAGAGACCAAGACAAACGTCGTCACTCCTTGGCCCGTAACAAAGCATATTTCTCTTTCACGAGTAATACTCTATAACCGAAAGTGCAAGAAAGTGCAAGTTTACTGACGGCCGAAAACCAGAGAGCTAGTTCATGCTCAATCGCCATGGAGTCAGCAATGCAACACTCCGACCGAGCTTCTGCCACCTAGTGCAACAACAACAGTAACTACTACGTCAACCACAACGGTCTCTGTCGCGGGTAAAGCAACAACACAACTAAGTGCAAAAATCGGGTCAAACGGCAAAAACACAGCTACGGAAGGTGAAATGACAATTCCGCAAGCGGGTTCGGCCATGCAGACAGACATGGATCGCTACATTAATATTTCCAAGCGCAAGCTAACACCCCCAAAAAAATCTGACGGCAATATGCTGTAACGAACTGATTTTCTTGGTTATCTGGCCATGCAGACAGGCATGGATCGCTACATTAATATTTCCAAGCGCAAGCTAACACCCCCAAAAAAATCTGACGGCAATATGCTGTAACGAACTGATTTTCTTGGTTATCTGCTCGCAACGAATATCGTGCGGCTAGCTCAAAAGATGTAAGTGTTCGTCCCACCAAATTTATATACACGTGACCGCCCTGTTGCTCAGTGAAAACGCACAGAAAGATTGGGAGTATACAGTGATCTTTTATTCGCTGACTTAACCCTCGGCCTGGGTGGTATATTGATAATGTAGAACTATGTTCTGCCGTCCTCTCCTTCCCACGCTGAACGTCCCGCTGGATCGTGTTGGCTGCGAAGTGGGGTCTCCCTCGCCGCACTGTGCTCTCAAGGCTTACGCCTTTCGCAGCCGCAGCCTCCTGTCCCTTGCTCTGTCCCGGCCGGTCGCACCGGACGTCGACTCAGTTTCTACCTGACGGTTCAGGCGTACGCCGGAAGCCGCCAACGCAGTCCCTGGGTCAAACGCCAGGTTCTAGACGAACGCTTCCACCTTACCCTCTCTGCCGCAGGCTTAAGAATTTAAAGTATACGCTGCTCGCACGACGCTCGTTGTATGTCGACCTGGAGTCCTCGTTGTCCTTGTTCTGCCTCCAGGTATCTCGACCGGCTCTGCTTCTTGTTGGCGACTTGGTAAGCTGCCGTTCTGGGACTCTAGCGGTGGACCGTTGTGCTCTCAACGCATACGCCTTTCGATACACCAGCTGAACAAACGCGCGTCCTTCCGGGCTAGTCGCACCAGGACCTTGTACAGTTCTTGCAGAACGATCAGGCATACGCCGGAGTTCGCCAATGCAGTCTTTGTAGCAAGGCAGCTAGTTCTAGACAACTTTTCTTCTGAGCCCACGGTTCTTCGTCGAAGGACTCTATTTGTTCAACTCTGCCGGACACGCCGGGTGGGATGCCAAGCTCAAATCGCCACAGAAGTTTTGACAAAGCGCCTGGACTTAGCCGTGTGATGCCGTAAGGACCTCAGCTACCTGTGTCTCAATTCGGAGACTTTAGCTCTAAGTCCCGAACGTCTCGACGTAGCGAACTTGTTTCCTTGATGACTCCGCACGGCTTTTCTTGCTCCTTCACGTTGTTTCACTGGTTACTGGTTCACTTGATGACTGTTACTTGTTGACTTGGCCTATTATATAGGGCTTCGTTTACCGCTAGTTATTGGCGTCTCCATGCCTCCTGGTCCAAAGTCCATGATTTTACCGTTCGACCTTTCGCCCTCTGCCCACGGCACCAATATCAGGGTCCAAAGTCCGGTGCTGTCCCGTTACTTCCTTCTGCCCACGGCCCTTCGCCGCTCTCTTCTATTGCTGTCCCTCTCGGACTCTCCTTGTCCTTGTCTGGTGCTCAGTGCACCACTCTCTCTCGCCGCACTACCGTTACTACGGGCGAATTCGCCGCGTAACTGGTAACTGGTAGGCCACTGCTTGCATGCGCTTACTCTGCTTGCTTTCTAACTTGTGGGGAGTTATTCAACTCCTCACATTCTCCCCTTACTTCGGGAATAAAAAAGAGACTCGCTGTTCTCTCTGCCTCGGTATACTCCACATTCTGACATCCTTCCCTCGACGTGTCTTCTCCTCGCACTTGTCCTCGTTTGCTTGTAGTCTTCTAGGCGACTCGCTCCTCCAGACGGTTCCCACGACGCTCACAGCTCCTTCTTGAGTTCCACAGCGCCGATCCTCCTTCCAGATTTTGAATCTCCCGCCCCAGACGTTTCCCCCATAGACTATAAATTCCCGCCCAGACGTTTCCCCGTAGACTTTCGAATTCCCGCCCCAGACGTTTCCCCCGATGACTTTCTCGATCTCCATGATTTGGCTTTTCCGATCGGTCTCCAGTCGTTATCGGTGTTATCGATATTATCCCGTGTGACTCTCCGTTATATGGTCACTCTCCGCCAAATCGATCGGTCTCCAGTTGTTATCGGTTCAGTGACCCAACGTGGCGTTGCCACCCGATGTATCGATGTTCCACAGTGTGACTCCTTGTGCCGATATTTCCAGTATTTTGTGCCCACCGATCGACACTATCGTCTAGTGCCAATCGGCCGCCAAGAATCGAAGTGCCCCCATCCCTTGTTTATAGTGACTTTGCACAATGATATGGTAAGAGCAATTTCCTATCGATTTGTTGTTTACTTATTGTCTCTTTCCTTCAAAGCTTGGCCCAGGATTGCAGAGTTGACCTTTCCTGCCCTTGGGGCCGGGGTCAATGACTTTCTTGCGTCGTTCTGCATTTAGTTGGCAAGTGGTTTGTTTCCCTGCGAACCCGGTTTTCATGTATATCTCTCATTTCAGATTGCCGGATCAGCTGTAGTGCATTCTATGTGTGTGTATTTTCCATTTTTTTTTTATTGTGGCCGTTTATGTGTGTGCGCGTCATTTTCGTGTTTTCCGGCTTGGCATGCTAATTAATTTAACTACGGCCGTTTATGTGTGTGCGTGTTATTTTCGTGTTTTTCCGGCTTGGCATGCTACGGTAAAGCTCTCGAGCTGTACCGTCTCCCGTCTTTCCTCGGGTAACAAAGATCTGGTCGTGTTCTTCCTCGATTCGTACAGAGTCTGCTGACGCTACGGATTGTTGTTGGCCTGCGGTCTTTTCGGTTTCTTGTCCTGTGCATCACCTTATTCTTCGCGGCGTATTAACGGATGACTCTGGCTTCATGCCCGACGCAGAATATGTTTGCCTCGTTGTCTGGGTCACTGCATCTCCTTGTTTCCTGCGTTCTATACAGACTCTGGTACTTGTGCCCGACGATATGGTCCGTACTTTTTGTCGTTGAATGCTCGTGTTATCCTGCGATCTATATAGACTCTGGCTTATGCCTGACGATATAGTCCGTACTTTTTGTCGTTGCATGCTTGTGTTGTCCTTGCTTGTCTGTACCGAGTTCTTGTGTTTTTTGCTTTAGCTCACTGACGTGGGCGGTTCGTTCTTTTTGTTTATCCTTGTGGCGGATTCTATTACCGTGTACGGTCCGTCATATCTCGGCGCTAGCTTTGCCGCGAAACCCTCGGCTGCCTTTGACAAATGGTGCTCCTTCGCCCAGACTGTGTTCCCTATTGTTGGATTCCATGGCCTCCATCTTAGATTTCCACAAATCCACAATTTCGAAGATCTCCTTCATCTTATTGGAGTTATCTTCAGGTGTTTCCGTCTGCTTTCCTGTGCCAATGGTTTCCCTGTTGTACAGGGCGCTGGGCCGTCTAGGCTCTCGAGCCTGCGTGAGGAAACACGGGGAGTACCCTGTTGATTCCGACGTACTTGAGTTTACCGCTAGCATAATCTCCGGCCACTTCTCGTACCGATTCCTCTGGTTCTGTCCCGCAAACTGCGCTATCATGGTTTTAACTGTTCGGTTTGCTCTTTCCGTTGGATTCTCCTGCGGTGTATATGGTGCTGTGAATTGTTGCTTAATGCCCATTTCGTTGAGAAATTTTTTGAATGCGCGGCTTGCAAACTGAACTCCATTGTCCGTTATTACCACCTTTGGGGCTCCGAACCTAGCGATGACTCTTTCTCGGAACTCCTTTTGAAGTGTTTCTGCCGTTGCTGCTCGCAGTGGCACCAACTCTGTCCACTTTGAAAACCTATCTATCAGCACAAGCAGCATCTGGTTGCCATGCTTCGATCTGGGCAATGGTCCGACAAAGTCTGCACATACAGTTGCCCATGGTTCTTCGGGAATCTGCGTCAGCATTTTTTCAGTTGCCTGCATCTGGTTCGGCTTGTATTTGAGGCATGTCTCGCATTTCCGTACGTGGGCTCGGGCGTCCCTATGCATTCCTGGCCAGTAATATCGAGCCGCCAGCCTTGCAATCGTTTTCCGACTTCTGGTTGGTGAGTCGTGATTCTCCTTCAGGACTGTTTCCCTCAGCCCCCGTGGAACACAGAGCTTCATGCTGCCACGTCTTCGCTGCCTGCGCTCTGCGGGATATGCCTGTATAATGCGCCTCCCTCCATGAGGTAGTCTGGAAACTTATGTGGCTGTGTGTTAATCTTCTCACATATATCCTTGATCCAGCTGCATGTTCCCTGAGTGTCCTCCGAAGCTTCCTTGGCTAGCCTAAAGGCTTCTGGCAGAGGCTGTCTTGAGAGTGCATAAGCGACCACGTTAAGCTGCCCTTTCCTGTATGATAATTCAAAATCATACTGCTGCAGCTCCAGAGTCCACCTCGCTATTCTTCCTGAGGGACTTTCGATGCTGTTCAACCATTTGCGCCATATGGTCCTCACCACTTTGAAGTTATATCCTTCCAAGTATGGTTTGAGCTTCCGGATTGCCCACACGATTGCCAGGCATTCCTTTTCGCTGGTTGAATAGTTCTTTTCCGCGCCATTCAGGGTCCGGCTCGAATATGAAATGACCTTTTCGCCGCTTTCAGTTTCCTGTGTCAGGACTGCCCCTATGCCATAATCGCTTGCGTCCGTCTGCAGTACGAATGGTTAATCGAAATCTGGGCATGCCAGCACAGGATCGGCCACTAGCCTTGCCTTCACCTCCTCGAATGCTTGCTGGTGCTCTGAAGTCCAAGTCCATTTCGTGCCTTTCCGCAATAGATCATTTAGTGGTTTTACTATTCGCGCAAAGTCGGGCACGAATCGCCTGTACCACGATGCTACGCCCAAGTATTGGCGCAGTTCCCGGATGGTTGTGGGTGGTTCCAGCTCGGCTATGGCTGCTACTTTTTCGGGATCAGTGCCGATTCCTTGGTTCGTAACGCGGTGCCCCAGGTAAAGCAGTTCGCTTCTGAAGAAATTACATTTTTCGGGATTTATCCTGAGGTTTGCCTGTTTAAGGCGTTGGAAAACTCCTCTCAGGTTCCTTCTGTGTTCTTCCAGTGTGCGTCCGATCACGATGATGTCGTCTTGGTATGCAAACGCGTGTGGTGACATATCCGGTCCAATAACCTGGTCCAGTGCTCTCTGGAAAGTCGCCGAGGCGGAGTGTAAGCCAAATGGCATTACTTTCCACTGGAAAAGCCCCTTTCCTGGCACTGTGAATGCCGTGAATGGCCTGCTATTTTCTTCCAGAGGAATTTGCCAGTATCCATATTTCAAATCCAGACTGCTTATGTATCTCGCCTCCCTCAACTGGTCCTATATGTAATTTATCCTTGGCGTCGGGTAAGCATCTTTGATGGATTTGGCATTGATCTGTCTAAAGTCGACACAAAGCCTGCACTGACCTGTCTTTTTCTTCACCATGACTATCGGGGAGCTGTACGGACTTCTCGAGTGTTCTATGCATCCCTTCTCCAGCAACTCGTCGACTGTCGCATTGATTTCCCCTTGAACCTTTGGATTTTTCGGGTAGTATCTCTGTTTGATTGGTTTGTCGTCTTTCATGGTGATTCGGTGCTCGGCTATGTTGGATGTTCCACTCATTGTTCGAAATTCCGCGAGCTCCTGCTCTAGGAATTTTTCAACATCGCATTCCTCACTGCCACGGACAATTTTTCCTCTTCTTTCTGGTATCACCGCTGTATGTCCGGCACACCTTATTTCAGCGCCGACTCCTGTGAGGAAATTCCATCCTAGCACCAGCGAGTCTACCACTACTGGTAGGATCAGCAGGTTCATGGGCAATCGTGTTTGTAGGTTTATTGAGTTTTTATTATTTATATATGTGGTTGCCCCTAGAACATAATCTAGTGACAGTAGGACGCTAAACCAACACTTGAATTGGTTTAACTCGGAGAAAATCATGCATATGAGGGCCAGAGACACAGCGATGCTCACTCGTAGAATGCAGAGTAATTGAATACACAAGGATTTCTTGAGTACTGACTTTATTAGGGTTGAGGTCGGGTTTATATACACGATTTCAGAGTCAAGGGGGCCACCATTGCACAGAAGTGGAATGAGGTTGTTAGTTAAAAATACATTGCAATGCTTAGGTTCTAAGATATACAAAGTCAACAAATTTGTCTCCCACACAAAGAATTTATAGGCTAGAGTTAGTAAAAATAGATTTCGGGTTTTGAAGGTAAAGCAGGCAGAGCTAGCGCTGCCTGTATGCGTCGACTGAAGTGGTCTGCTAACATACTCCCGGCCGTTGAACAGGTGTTCAACATCATCCAATATTGATCTCAAAGGCGTCGGATACGGGCGTCTGGTGATGTCTGCTTGGGGTGTTGATTAACATTGGCTTCGCTGGCAAGTTGATGTCCTTTGACGATGACGAGGTTGGTTGAGGCGACTTCTTTTGGAAACATTTCCATACATAAAATATTATCAACCCAAGTGATAAAATTAGGGCGATATAGGCACTTATGTGGTGATGTTGTAGTTCGACGATCTCGTTTGGCATTTTTATTTTTATTCTTGGAATCAGTTCCTTTCTGAGCTCATTTAATTCATTATAACTTAGCTTTAATGAATTATTTGCTTGCGAAACTTTAGCAAGCGGTGTTAAAGATTCATTTAGACTACCAAATCGAACATACGATAATTTCAATGTTCCAGTAGAGGTTACCTGATGGCCAATAACACTCAGAACAGGATTTCTTAAAGTGCACTTCGGATCCAAGGATAAAAGTCCAATATTATCAATTGTAATGGTTGATAATTGATCATCACATACTGCTGATAACTCCATCGGTGATTTAATTGAAAATATCAATTGATTTTTTGTTCTCAATCTTTGCCATGAGAATGATCTCGTTGAACCCTTTGTTTGGCACAATGACGAGGATTTGTTGTTAAACAATTAAAACTCACAATGATTGTCAATGGAGAACATGGATTGCTTATCTGAGCAAATATACTATTCGCCATTAAGTATGTTACAAAGTTCAAATTCACTTGACGACATAGTAATGAATTGATCTCGATGTTGATTCACAGCCATAATTTGATATTCAATATCAAGGGAAATCATTTTATTGTTGATGATTACCGGTATTGAAACCAAGTTATATATTTCAAATAACTGTGTTGATACTAACGGCAGTGTTAATTTAAAGATTACATAATCCTTTACCACCTTTGCTTCTGCCTTCATCAACTTATAAAGTTGAAGTACATCGTCGTTGACGAGAGGGAGCATTTTTCCTTGAGGTATGTGAATTTTGAGTTTATCCAAATGTTGTCGAAGTTGCTTGGGAGAAACGAGAAGTGGACTTATTTCATTGTGATGCACATTTGTCAGAACATGTGAAATTTCTGTCTGAACTCTCTGAAGACTTGCTGCCAATATGGATAATTGATTCGTCAACGCAATATACCATTGAAAGGCCTTAAGAGAATCTAGACGAGCATTAGCTATATCCTCCATTTGCTGAGTCATTATTTTTATCCTTTTATCGATAGCAGCTTCATCTCGTTTCATAATGTTTATTGTAGAATCAATTATCGATGTTTGATTCTTAACTAATTCTAAAATGTAATCTTCATTCGATTTCACCTTTTGAATAGTTGATGACATCTTCTTGGCATATTCTGTGTCTAATACGCCAAATAAACTGTTGGCAATGTTTCCAACAATATCCAAGGGAGAACGACGCGTTCTTGACATGTGGAGTAAATCATTTTCACTTTTTATTTCTTCATAAACGTGTCGAAAATGATGGTATACAGCAGCACATGCTTGGACTGGTTGTATATGTGAACACATTTGATCAACCTTAATTGTCCCCATGTAAAATGTCTACATCTTCGAGGTACGGTTTTAAATCATAATAAGCTATGATTGTCCAGTCTGCAGTTGCTAGTCGAGTAGATCCAATTTTTTCGTAGTAAATTCCTGGCCTTAAATCAAACCTGGTTATATTAATCGGACCTGCAGCAGCTAATGGTAATAGCATCAGTAAGATTAATAACGGCATCGATAGCATTGGTAGGGATGGGCTCTTCCGCCTCTTTGGTTCTTGATCTTCTTCTTCTTCTTCAGCATCTTCTCCATTTATTTCCGTTCGTTTTTCTCCTGGATCTTCTTGACGGAATAGTGGAGCAAGCTTATGAATCGCTCTTTTAAATACTCCTGTTGCAGTTTTTACGTCTGCAACTCGCACATATCCATCTTGACCTGGATAAATTTTAACTATTCGTCCAATAGGCCATTGCAGCATGGGCACATTGTCTTCCTTGACAATAACCTTCATGCCTTCTCTTACATTTTATGGGCCTGTTTCCATTTTGAGTGTTTTTGCAGGCCTGTTAAATATTCTCTGGACCACTGTGTCCAGAATGTGTGCTTAAGTCGCTGCACAAGCTCCCATTGTTCAGGTAGCGATTTTATTCGAAGTGGTTCTGGGTCTGGCTGAGCAACTAGTGCTTCTCCAATCAGTAAATGACCTGGTGTTAGGACTGTAAGGTCATTAGGATCATCTGATTTTGGAGTAAAACTGCCTCAACATTTGTGATAATAGTGCTCAACTGCTCAAAGGTGAGGTTGGCAGTTGACACATTTTTTAATAATAGTGTTTTTGCTGATTTTACTGCAGCTTCCCATAATCCACCAAAGTGAGGGGATCTCGGTGGAATAAATTTAAAATGAACACCCTTCGTATTGCACAGCTGGACTATAGAGTTCTTAGCCTGCTGTGAGTGTATTGTTTGTTTTAACTCTTTTAATTGGTTGCTGGCGCCAACGAAACGCAGTATAGGGTCTGACACTTTCCTCTACGACTTATAAATCGTTGTAGTGCTCCAAGGAATGCAGCAGTCGTTAAATCTCCCGCAAGATGGACAGCCTTTGTCGAGAAACATTCAAATACTGCTATGTATGCCTTATCAGGTCGCTTGCATCGGACCTTGTGGTGTATCCAGAAGCAATAATCGACTCCGGTATTTTAAAACGGTCGATTTTGTGAAACTCTAGTTTTCCCATTATTTGAGAAAGCAATTTCGGACGAAACCTGGTACATGGCACGCATTTCATAATAACGTTTCTAACCATAGGAGTGATTATGATAATGTTATACTGTTGTCGTACAATACCTTTAAAGTATTTTGTCCACAATGCATATTTTTTTATTGTATTTATGTATTAGCATTGTGACGTCATTATATGTTAGTAAGTGGGGATTCATTGCATCCCGAGAAATTGGGGAATTTTCCACCCTTGTTCCTACTCTTATGATAGAGTTTTCGTCCAAATGAAGATGAAGAGAAGCGACCTTGCTGCTGTTGGGAATGGTCGTTCGGGATGACGTCGAAGGTGATTAAATTCATTTGTGAAGTCAGCCTGTTGTATATACCGTATAATTATCCGCCTAGCTTGTTCAAATTCGTTTATCTCCAGAAGCTCGGTTTGTTTTCTATTTTTACGATAACAAAATCGTAACATGTATGCAAATATACGTTGTAAGCGATTCAACAAGTTTCCATGTTTAATTCGATATATTTCTTCTCCTAGTGTAACATGCCAATGTAACAATTTTAATTTTCCGTTCCAAAGAAATAGTGTTATCCTTTGGAGCTTTAAATAAAGCTGGACATTTCTCTTCAGATCCATGAAGACACAGTGGTCCGTATAACCACAATGTATGACGGCTTAATTGAGATTCGGGTATCCCTCTAGATAATACATCTGCGGCGTTGAGATTTGATGACACATGTCTCCATTGTTTCGGGCAGGTTGTATTGTATTTTCGACAACCTATTTGCAACGAATGTCTGGAAATTCCATGCTTTTGCATTTATCCAGCATAACACGATTGTGGAATCTGTCCAGAATTAATATTTTATGGATTCTGATTGTAAGTTTAGATCCTTTTTCACCTTTTCAGTAAGCTCTGCACCTAACACAGCTTCACATAACTCTAGTCGCGGTAGGGTTTGCTTTTGAAGAGGTGCTACTTTTGATTTAGCGCATATAGGCGCACAGTCGTTTGTCTGTTCCTATATATGGCTCTTATATAAATAACAGCACCAAACGCTTTTTCAGAAGCATCCACAAATATGTGTAGTTCTTGCTTATGAAGTATTTTTCCATCGAAAAGGTGTCGTGGAATAGTCATTTTGTTTAAGCAAAGCAAGTCCTGTCTGAAGGCCTCCCACCTTTCCTTTAGGGAATCTGAAATCTCTGTGTCCCAATCTAGTTTAAGGACTGAAAGATTTTGTAGAAAGTTTTTTGATCTGATTATGACTGGAGGAAAAAGACCAAGTGGATCAAAAATTTGACCCAACTCAGAGGCTACCACTCTTTTTGTAATTGTTTGAGTGTTATGTTCTTGAGCCTTGCCACACAAGTTGTCATCCTTAAGGCTCCAAATGATTCCCAACGTCTTAACACTAGTATGTTCCAGTGCAGTGCCAAGATTTATGTTGCTAGCAATATCTTCAGGTAAAACATCCTTTAGTAGCTGGTGTGAAATAGAGCACCATTTTCTAAGCTTAAACCTACAAGGCAGCAAGATTTTGTTCAACTCTCCTTGAATCCTTTGAGCATCTATAATTGTGTCTGCTCCGGTTAGGCAGTCATCAACATAGAAATCGTTCTTTAGTGCATTTGATCCCAATGACCATTTTTCCAAATGTTTATTGGCCAAATGCTCCAAGCATTTTGTGGCAAGAAATGGAGCTGAAGTTGTGCCATAAGTCACAGTTTTCAGCCGGTAATATTTTATTTCATCAGACGGATTGTAGCGCCAAACAATCATTTGATTGAATTGGTCTCTTGGATTCATCCAAACTTGCCGATACATTTTTTCTATATCACCCGTAAAAACATATTTGTGAATTCTGAATCTCAATAGAATAGAAAACAGATCACTTTGAACAACTGGTCCTGGATAAAGCACATCATTCAATGATTTTCCTGTAGATTTTTTACAGGAAGCATCAAAAACTATTCTTTATTTTGTAGTAGTACTTTCCGGCTTAAGAACACAGTGGTGAGGAGTAAAGTAATGTTCCTTTGGTATTTGATTAGGCAATACTTGTTTCATACGACCTAGCTTTTCGTATTCGGCCATAAATTCGAAATGGGCTGGTTCTTCGTTCCAACGAAAGGAAACGCCTTGTCGCAATATCGCAACACTTCCCCAGGGCTGAGGGATCTTCAGAATAAGGTAATCTGACTATTAACCTTCCGTCTTGTGCATGTAGAAGATTTTCCAAAAAATGTTTCTCGCAATGTCTTTCCTCTGGTGTCCTGTATTTCCTTATTGGTTCCATGTTGTCCAATTTCCAGAATTTTTCCAACGACGATTTTGCTTCCTCGGCTGAGGAAACTACCATGCAATTCTGTGGCATTTTTGAGCACATGTTGATTTTTCCAGCAATGATCCAACCAAATTCGGTGTTCTGGAGAATCGGATGGCCTGGATACGACTTGATTTGCTCTGGCCTTATGGTAGAGAAGTGATGTTCCGCGCCAAGCATTAAATCAATTTTTCCTGGTCTTGCGAAATGAGGATCAGCAAGCGGAAAATTGTTTGAGATTTTTAAATCACTTATTTTTACTTGTTCAGTGGGCTGATCTGCCACAATATGAGGAAGGCCAAACGCTTCGACTCTTGCTTCAAAATCACTATGTTTTGATTTAATTAGTACACTAACACGTCCTTTACTTATTCGCGGCTGGCCTCCAACTCCCTCAATGCTAAGGTTTGTTGGATGTAGTTGCAACGATAACCGCTTAACCGCTCTTTCAGATATTATATTTATTTGTGATTCGGAATCGAGAAGTGCGCGAAAATCTCTTTCTTGATTGTTTACTCCTTGCACTATGACTCTAGCCGTTGCTAACAGTGTGTATTTTTTCTCACAACTGTTTTTAGTAGCAGCAGACGCTGCTGTTTTTGGTTCGGTACTGGAATTTCCGTTATCTAAATGTAGCGATGTGTTGTGTTTTTTGTGGCTTTTTATGCATGTATATTTACATGAATTCGCTGTCGCTGAAGCACTTGTTTTGTGTTTTTCCTTATGCATTTTGCAGCCAATGGCTTCAAGTGCGAGAAAACGTTGTTCCAGAAACGCAAGGAACTCTTTTATTGATTGAATTTCCTTGGTATCTAAAATTGTTTGCTCATACAGTGTGTGCGTGAGTCGATCTAGTTTTCTTGTCATATGAAACAAGGACTGGATCCCAGGTTTCTGTTCTGATTCCAATATTTTTTAAGGCTTGCAATGATTCATTGATGTTGTCATGCAAATTTTTTATTGATTGAGAATCATTTGTCACATTAGGGTGATCAAATAATTTTTCAAATATCGCAGTAGAAAGGACTCGCTTATTATTGAAACGTTCTTTAAGCATGGTCCAGGCGGTGTCATAATTAACTTCTGTTAATTCTAAATGCCTAACTAACCTTTCTGCTTCTCCAGAGAGATTAGCTTTAAGATACCACATTTGTTGTATCTTTGGGATAGCAGATTCATGAACCATTTTATTAAAAATGTCATGAAATTGTTGCCATTTTAGATAGCTTCCATCAAATTTTGGAATGGAAACTTTTGGCAACTGTATTGAAGAGATTGTAGCCACCGATGAATTGGTAGCTACTGAAACTGCTTCAGTTGATGGCTGACAAAATTGTAACATTGCTTCTTCAGCGGAGATATATCGCTTTATACTATAACCTAATTCTTCAGGTTCGATGCACAATTTGTGAATTTCAAAGTGAAGACTTTCAATTTGTTTCCATAAATTATCAATTACTGATTTATAGGTAAATTTGTTTTCTGGAGCTATATGTTTCATAGTTCTTGACATAGATTCAAGAACCGCCGCTTAGTGTCTTATTAATTTTTGTATTTGTTCCACAAATTCTGACGATGTTTCAGTTTCCATCGATTGAAGAATTTTAGTATTGAATTCTTCGATAGCTTGATACACAATCGTTTTCATTTGATTGTAGTATTGCTTTTCAAAATATTCATGCGACATTGGAATATTATTTAACATTTCCAGGATAGTATTATTTCCTTTGACGAATTTTTTCCGATACTCCTCGATTTGGCGTTTTCTGTCTTCAAAATAAGACGCCTTTTCCTCTCTTTTGCTGGAATCCTTTTGGATGTTTCTCAGCAAAATTTGGATTTCTTCGCCAATTTGGCTTTGAATGGCAATCAAATTTTCAACCTCCATTTTGCCTTATATAATGCCTGACTTGTTGGAAGATAATTTATTTGCTTAATATAAGCTGGATACGCTTCTACTCGCAACCGATTTTATGGTCAAAGACAAGTAAGGTTTTAAGGATTAAAAAAAGAGCCAATTCAATAATTTTAAATCTTTTTATTTAAAATTTTTATTTAATTTGTTTGTTAATTGTTAGGATACAATCGCTTCCCAAAATGTGCAAGAGTCGCCGTGTTGACTTCTTGAAATTGTTGTATTCCAGTTGAAGAGCCGCCTTGTTGACTACTTCAATTTCGGAAATTAATCGACGGTTATCCTGAAAGTCGCCAAGTTGACTTCAGTAAATCGGATTAAATTTTTGATGTAAGTTGGAAGAGTCGCCGGGTTGACTTCTTCTACTTTCAAATATTTGTGTTATTGGAGTCGCCAAGTTGACTTCCAATATTGTTGTAAAAGATCGCCAAGTTGATCATTTACTCCTTGAAAAAAAAATTTCAAGTTGTTCGGGAATATCCTCGGAAAATTATTCGAGGCAAATTACCCTTAGTTATGAATTCTGCTCAATAACAGGTTTATTAAGCAAGCTTTTCACAACTTCAAATCTAGATGATTCGATCGCCAAGTTGATCGGGAATCTGTCTAGAAAAATATGTGCAGAAATTAGTCGCCAAGTTGACTAGAATTTCATGCAACGGTCGGGGTCATCAAAATGTTTGTAGGTTTATTGAGTTTTTATTATTTATATATGTGGTTGCCCCTAGAACATAATCTAGTGACAGTCGGACGCTAAACCAACACTTGAATTGGTTTAACTCGGAGAAAATCATGAATATTAGGGCAAAAGACACAGCGATGCTCACTCGTAGAATGCAGAGTAATTGAATACACAAGGATTACTTGAGTACTGACTTTATTAGGGTTGAGGTCAGGTTTATATACACGATTTCAGAGTCAAGGGGGCCACCATTGCACAGAAGTGGAATGAGGTTGTTAGTTAAAAATACATTGCAATGCTTAGGTTCTAAGATATACAAAGTCAACAAATTTGTCTCCCACACAAAGAATTTATAGGCTAGAGTTAGTAAAATAGATTCCGGGTTTTGAAGGTATAGCAGGCAGAGCTAGCGCTGCCTGTATGCGTCGACTGAAGTGGTCTCCTAACAAATCGCTTGTTGCCGAATTCGATCTCCACCTCGAGCTGCGTGTTTATCCCGCTGCACCTGTCATCTGCCAACCTAACTTGCCTTCTCGTCCTTGTAATCTTTCAATAAGCAGCCAGTATATCCGCCAGCTCCTCGCTTATAAAGCTCGCTGTTGCTCCGGTGTCGATTGTGGCTTTGTGTGAGGTTCCGCCAATCTTTACCGCTGCGGATAACTGCTGCTCTTCTTCGATTAATTTACCAGTTAGTTTGGAGAGACAACACCTTGCGACCCCTGCTCGCCTCTCTGCGACTAGGATCGCGGGCCATTTCCCGATCTCTGGCAGCACTCTACACTCCTAACACCCACCTTGCCGCAAGTCCAGCAGAAAAGCAGCCGCTGGTTTTGGCATCCTCTTGCCAAATGTCCGTGACCGCCACACCGTCTACATGCTTCGTGTGGGTTCACGATGTGTGTCTGTGACCTGTGGGCTTTTAGTGCTGCGCTGGGTGGTCCCTGATTGGTATTGGGTGGCCTCCATAACATGCTCTAGGGGTTGTAGGTGTTTGGAGTCCATTGGCTTGGTCCGTCGATGGGTGCTTGGTGTCCGCCTTCTTCTTCGCACCTTCTACACGTGACTTGTTGTGGTGCTGTTGCTTTGCTTCGCGAGAATTTGTTTTCTTGAATAAATGCTTCTCGCTCCTTCTCGAGTTCTTCATAGTCGTCAGCCAGCACCATTAGAGACTCTAGATCGTCTATCTTATACGTCCTCAGGGAAATCCTCAGATCAGGCGTGCAGTTTTCCTTTATCAGCTCGAGTGTTTCCTTTGGGGAGTAACCGAGTGGTCTCATCATGGTCTGCATGTCGACCATATAGTCCTTGAACGACTCTCTGAAGCCCTGTTTCCTTTGTTTGACCTGATCTGCGAGCTTTGAGAAGAATCCCCTTGGCAGGAAATACTTTTGGAAACTGTCGCTGAACCGTATGTGTTTGCTGACCATTCCACTTGTTCCAGAAATTCCAGTGGTTTCTCCGTGCCGTCAAACTTGAACTAACATTCCCTGACTTGCTTTGCGACTTTTGCATAGTCTGGTGCGCTAGGCCTTTGCTGTTCTGGTCTTCTTTCCTGACTTGGGCCCCTGGATCTTCCTGCCTCCTTCATGCTCTCCACGCCCAGGCTAGCTATGAGCTGTTCGGTGTCTGGGACTTGCAACTTGCCGCTTGAGCCTGGTTTGTCGTATATTTCCTCCAGCTCAGCCCAAATTTCCTCCATTCCTGGGTCGTTTTGTGTTTTCGTAACATACTCTGAAAGGGCTTTTCGCATGTCGTCCGACCTGAACTCCAGGATGATGCCAAGCTTGGCTGCCACCTTTGGGAAATCCTCTTTCTTGAGGAGATAGATCCAATTTTTACCCGTTTCTGTTTAATGCTGTTTTTTCACTGTCAGGACAATCACTTTGGGCGCCAGATGTAACGAACTGATTTTCTTGGTTATCTGCTCGCTACGAATATCGTGCGGCTAGCTCAGAAGATGTAAGTGTTCGTCCCACCAAATTTATATACACGTGACCGCCCTGTTGCTCAGTGAAAACGCACATAAAGATTGGAAGTATACAGTGATCTTTTATTCGTTGACTTAACCCTCGGCCTGGGTGGTGTATTGATAATGTAGAACTATGTTCTGCCGTTGTCTCCTTCCCACGCTGAACGTCCCGCTGTATCGTGTTGGCTGCGAAGTGGGGTCTCCCTCGCCGGCTTCGCTTGTGGTGTTTTCTGCTGCCTTTGGCTCGGCGGGTTTATAGGGATTAGGGATGCGTCACCGTTCCCAGACTAAGGTGAACAGGCACTGTGCTCTCAAGGCGTACGCCTTTCGCAGCCGCAGCCTCCTGTCTCTTGCTCTGTCCCGGCCGGTCGCACCGGACGTCGGCTCAGTTTCTACCTGACGGTTCAGGTGTACGCCGGAAGCCGCCAGCGCAGTCCCTGGGTCATTCTCCAGCTTCTAGACGAACGCTTCCACCCTACCCTCTCTGCCGCAGGCTTAAGAATTCGACGTATAGGCTGCTGGCTCGACGCTCGTTGTTTGTCGTCCTGGGGTCCTCGTTGTCCTTGTTCTGGCTCCAGGTATCTCGACCGGCTCTGCTTCTTGTTGGCGACTTGGTAAGCTGCCGTTCTGGGACTCTAGCGGTGGACCGTTGTGCTCTCAACGCATACGCCTTTCGATACACCAGCTGAACAAACGCGCGTCCTTCCGGGCTACTCGCACCAGGACCTTGTACAGTTCCTGCAGGACGATCAGGCATACGCCGGAGTTCGCCAATGCAGTCCTTGTAGGCAGGCAGCTAGTTCTAGACAACTTTCCTTCTGAGCCCACGGTTCTTCGTCGAAGGACTCTATTTGTTCAACTCTGCCGGACACGCCGGGTGGGATGCCAAGCTCAAATCGCGACAGAAGTTGCCGTAAGGACTTCAGCTACCTGTGCCTCAATTCGGAGACTTTAGCTCTAAGTCCCGAACATCTCGACGTATCGATCTTGTTTCCTTGATGACTCCGCACGGCTTTACTTGCTCCTTCACGTTGCTTCACTGGTTACTGGTTCACTTGATGACTGTTACTTGTTGGTAGAAATCGACTGATCCAGCTTCCTGCGCTCGGCCGGTTTATATAGGCCTCCGTTTACCGCTAGTTATCGGCGTCTCCTTGCCTCCTGGTCCAAAGTCCATGATTTTACTCCTCACAATGCCCAAAATAAACCGTACCAACAAAGGCCCTGAAAATCTCGGTCCATTAAATGATTAGATTCTCCATTCTGGCGGAGCCTGAAACAGAGTCTGAAGAACTAGCCCCAAAGAAACTTAAACCACCACCTATCTATGTTCGGGAGAAGATCTCCAACGTCCTAGTCAACAAAATATTTGAGCTTGTCGGAAAAAAAAACTTTCATGTTATTCCGCTTATGAAAGGGAATATAATCGAAACCAAACTTAAAACCAGAACAGATGAAGAAAAAAGAATTACTACACGTACCAGCTGAAAAGTTGCAAAGGCTCACAAGTTGTGATCAAGGGAATAGAACCCGATGTGACCCCCTCCGAAATTATAGAGAAAGAAAACGGTTTTTGCGCAAAACATGTTATAAATATTATAAACAAAAACAAGAAGCCGCAACCACTTTTCAGACAGCAGAACTTTGAAAAAAACGCAGTGCACCCAATCTACAAGTTGCAGTACCTTCTGCACCGTAGGATCACAGTCGAAGAGTCGCACAAACGGAACGGGACAGTGCAATGCACAAATTGCCAGGAATCCGGACACACCAGGGCTTACTGCACCCTCAGGTCAGTTTGTGTAGCTTGTGGAAACTGTCACGCCTCCGAATCCTGCCCTGCCAACAAGGAAGACTCTCTCACTAAAAAGTGTGTAAACTGCCAAGGAAACCACACAGCAAACTACAGAGGCTGTCCAGTCTACAAGTCGTATGCAACGAGCGACAACGGCACGCCAGAACATCTTCATGAAACCACAAGCGACACCGGAAGTTTTCTTCGCAAAAGCAGTCAGGTCATCAATTGGGCCCTCAATTGCCACCAACGGCATTTCCTAAGCCAGTGCTCTAAGATCAGGCACAGCTCACATAGAGCCGAAAATCGATAACATACAGCAGGCCATGGGGCAGCCACAAAGTAACTTGGAAACTATGATGATAACTTTTCAACAAAATATGCTGGAATCTATGTCCTTCATGAAAACCACCATGCAAACTCTAATGCAAAACCAAAATATCTTGTTACAAATGCTTGCAGCTCAGCAGTCAAAATAAATTATGCCTAGCCTTCGAATAACTCTGTGGAACGCCAACGGTGTTTCACGGCATATACCTAAAATAACTCAATTTCTGAACGAAAACCACATCGACGTTATGTTGCTGGCAGAAACGCATCTCACCAGCAAATATAACTTTCAAATACGGGGATACACGTTCTACGGCACCGATCATCCAGATGGGAAAGCACATGGCGGAACCGGCATCCTAATAAGAGACCGCATCAAACATCACTTTCACCAACGGTTTGCAAAAAATTATCTGCAAGCTACATCGATAGAATTACAACTGCAACCTTGCCATTGCCGCTGTCTACTGCCCACCCCGCTTTACAGTCTCCGAAGACCAATTCAAGGACTTCTACAATTCACTTGGAGAGCGATTTATAGCAGCAGGTGATTACAACGCCAAGCACACACACTGGGGATCCTGCCTTGTGACCCCCAAAGGAAGGCAATTATATAATGCACTCATCAAAACATGCAAAAAACTGGACTACGTTTCACCAGGCAGTCCTAAATACTGGCCTACAGATCCTAGGAAACTACCTGTTTAATTGATTTTGCTGTGACAAAAAACATTCCTCGCAATCTAATATCTGCAAAATCGCTTTTGAATCTATCATTGGACCACTCACCCGTGCTAATAACTCTTCTTCAAAGCCTGGAAAACCTGGTCGCAGACTTACCAGGGCTCTAAGGCACGAAGAAGAAAAAGCACAACGCCAGTACATTGAGAAACTTTTACCCACCAGCACCAAGCATCCCTTGTGGAGGGCCCATCCAAATCTAAGTGCGGCGGCCGAAACAGTAACTCCCATAAGAGACTCTTCAGGCAGCTGGGACAAAAGCGACAAAGACAGAGCTTGTACATTTGCTTTACACCTTCGAAATGTTTTTCAGCCAAACCCTGCAAATAACTCATTCACACTACCGTCGCCGTCAATTCGAGGTGGAACTGAGACGGCGCCAATTCTGTTCGAAACAAACGAAGTTGCAAAAGTCATCAGCGAGCAATTAAAAACAAAACATTCCCCAGGAGGTGATCTAATAATTCCTAAGATGCTCATTGAACTCCCAAACAGTTGCAGTTGAGGTAATTTGTAAATTCTTTAACGGAAGTACACGACTTCCCAAAAAAATGGAAAAAGTCGGTAATCATAATGATCCCAAAGCCAGGAAAAGATCACACAATACCAGCTTCATACAGACCGATAAGTTTATTCTCGTGTCTGTCAAAACTGATCGAAAAATGCCTTTTGACACGCATAATCCCATATCTGAAAGAGCACAACATTATTCCGGCGCATCAATTTGGCTTTCGAGAAAGCCATGGAACAATAGAGCAAGTTAACAGATTAACAACTGAAATACGAACTGCATTCGAGTCTCGGGAATACTGCAGTTCGGTATTCCTTGACGTTGCGCAGGCTTTCGACCGAGTCTGGCTCGATGGCCTTATGCATAAAATCAGAGCGTTACTACCGGAAAACACTCACAGGATACTTGAATCGTACCTTTACAACAGAGCCTTCGCCGTGAGATGCAACACTACAATATCCGACGATTACACGATAGAGGCTGGAGTTCCTCAAGGTAGCGCCCTTGGTCCAACTCTATTTCTCCCTTACACCGCAGATATTCCCACGAACGAGCGGCTAACTACTTCTACATTCGCAGACGATACCCCGATCCTAAGTCGGTCTAAATGCCCAGTTCAGGCAACAGAACTACTAGCTGATCATCTCGTAGTAGTGGAGAGGTGGTTATCAGACTGGCGTATAAAAATAAATGCGCAAAAGTGTAAACACATAACGTTTACTCTTAACAGACAAACATGTCCCCCTCTGAATAACACGCCACAAGCTGACGATGTAACGTACCTTGGCGTCCACCTAGACAGGAGACTTACATGACGGAGACATATCGAAGCTAAGAAAATTCATCTAAAACTAAAATCCAATAGCCTTCATTGTCTCATAAACCCTCGCTCCCCCCTGTGCCTAGACTTCAAGGTCCTGCTCTACAATTCAACGCTTAAGCCAGTCTGGACTTACGGCTCCCAATTGTGGGGAAACGCGAGCAGCAGTAACATCGATATTATCCAGCGAGCACAATCTAAAATCCTGAGAACTATCACTGGGGCACCTTGGTATGTTCGGAACGACAACATCCACAGAGATCTTGGCATTCTACCCGTAAAAGATGAAATATCAAAAAAAAAAGCTTGCAGCTCAGCAGTCAAAATAAATTATGCCTAGCCTTCGAATAACTCTGTGGAACGCCAACGGTGTTTCACGGCATATACCTAAAATAACTCAATTTCTGAACGAAAACCACATCGACGTTATGTTGCTGGCAGAAACGCATCTCACCAGCAAATATAACTTTCAAATACGGGGATACACGTTCTACGGCACCGATCATCCAGATGGGAAAGCACATGGCGGAACCGGCATCCTAATAAGAGACCGCATCAAACATCACTTTCACCAACGGTTTGCAAAAAATTATCTGCAAGCTACATCGATAGAATTACAACTGCAACCTTGCCATTGCCGCTGTCTACTGCCCACCCCGCTTTACAGTCTCCGAAGACCAATTCAAGGACTTCTACAATTCACTTGGAGAGCGATTTATAGCAGCAGGTGATTACAACGCCAAGCACACACACTGGGGATCCTGCCTTGTGACCCCCAAAGGAAGGCAATTATATAATGCACTCATCAAAACATGCAAAAAACTGGACTACGTTTCACCAGGCAGTCCTAAATACTGGCCTACAGATCCTAGGAAACTACCTGTTTAATTGATTTTGCTGTGACAAAAAACATTCCTCGCAATCTAATATCTGCAAAATCGCTTTTGAATCTATCATTGGACCACTCACCCGTGCTAATAACTCTTCTTCAAAGCCTGGAAACCCTGGTCGCAGACTTACCAGGGCTCTAAGGCACGAAGAAGAAAAAGCACAACGCCAGTACATTGAGAAACTTTTACCCACCAGCACCAAGCATCCCTTGTGGAGGGCCCATCCAAATCTAAGTGCGGCGGCCGAAACAGTAACTCCCATAAGAGACTCTTCAGGCAGCTGGGACAAAAGCGACAAAGACAGAGCTTGTACATTTGCTTTACACCTTCGAAATGTTTTTCAGCCAAACCCTGCAAATAACTCATTCACACTACCGTCGCCGTCAATTCGAGGTGGAACTGAGACGGCGCCAATTCTGTTCGAAACAAACGAAGTTGCAAAAGTCATCAGCGAGCAATTAAAAACAAAACATTCCCCAGGAGGTGATCTAATAATTCCTAAGATGCTCATTGAACTCCCAAACAGTTGCAGTTGAGGTAATTTGTAAATTCTTTAACGGAAGTACACGACTTCCCAAAAAAATGGAAAAAGTCGGTAATCATAATGATCCCAAAGCCAGGAAAAGATCACACAATACCAGCTTCATACAGACCGATAAGTTTATTCTCGTGTCTGTCAAAACTGATCGAAAAATGCCTTTTGACACGCATAATCCCATATCTGAAAGAGCACAACATTATTCCGGCGCATCAATTTGGCTTTCGAGAAAGCCATGGAACAATAGAGCAAGTTAACAGATTAACAACTGAAATACGAACTGCATTCGAGTCTCGGGAATACTGCAGTTCGGTATTCCTTGACGTTGCGCAGGCTTTCGACCGAGTCTGGCTCGATGGCCTTATGCATAAAATCAGAGCGTTACTACCGGAAAACACTCACAGGATACTTGAATCGTACCTTTACAACAGAGCCTTCGCCGTGAGATGCAACACTACAATATCCGACGATTACACGATAGAGGCTGGAGTTCCTCAAGGTAGCGCCCTTGGTCCAACTCTATTTCTCCCTTACACCGCAGATATTCCCACGAACGAGCGGCTAACTACTTCTACATTCGCAGACGATACCCCGATCCTAAGTCGGTCTAAATGCCCAGTTCAGGCAACAGAACTACTAGCTGATCATCTCGTAGTAGTGGAGAGGTGGTTATCAGACTGGCGTATAAAAATAAATGCGCAAAAGTGTAAACACATAACGTTTACTCTTAACAGACAAACATGTCCCCCTCTGAATAACACGCCACAAGCTGACGATGTAACGTACCTTGGCGTCCACCTAGACAGGAGACTTACATGACGGAGACATATCGAAGCTAAGAAAATTCATCTAAAACTAAAATCCAATAGCCTTCATTGTCTCATAAACCCTCGCTCCCCCCTGTGCCTAGACTTCAAGGTCCTGCTCTACAATTCAACGCTTAAGCCAGTCTGGACTTACGGCTCCCAATTGTGGGGAAACGCGAGCAGCAGTAACATCGATATTATCCAGCGAGCACAATCTAAAATCCTGAGAACTATCACTGGGGCACCTTGGTATGTTCGGAACGACAACATCCACAGAGATCTTGGCATTCTACCCGTAAAAGATGAAATATCAAAACAAAAAGCGTCCTACCACACCAAACTAACTTCTCATCCAAACCAGCTCGCCAGGGGCCTAGCCAGGGTTTCCAACCGGACCCGACTATAACGAAATGACCTTCCAGCTCAGCAATAGTTATTAGAGCCCTTTCATCTCGCGTCAGTTATCTAGACTGCCAGATATAGTTTTAATTTAAGATTTTATATACTTATTGTTAGTCTCAATATAAAGAAGATTCAATAAATAAAATGCATATGTAAACAAAAAAAAAAAAAGTTTTACCCCAAAAATAATATATAACCCCGGTACAACAAATGTTGTAGCCGATGCATTATCTCGAATACAAATAAATAACATTATAAACCGTAATTTAGAACAAACAGAATAGTCAGACTCAGATCAAAACACACAGCACTCTGCTGACAGTAATTTTTAAAATGTAATACAAGAGACCCGTTAACCGTTAAATCAATTTTAACAACAACTGGTCTTAACAACGGGGAGGTTTACAATACATGAGTCACTGGATGTTTTTGGCAGGACACGACACATAATTGAATATGACACACCAGAAAAATTAATAACTATTTTAAAAGAGTATATTTCACCAAACATTTTGGTAGGAATTCATTAGAGGACTTATATCATATTCAATTACCCTTAAAATAATTTCACTAACCAATTTCTTTTTACGAAAATCTTTCTTCAGGAAATAGAAAACGATGAATATAAAGCAATAATAATATAAGAAACACACAGTCGAGCTCATAGGGGGCTAGATGAAAATTATAAAAAATTCAGTAGGTTATATTATTGGCCAAACTTATTTAAAAAATTGAAATAATATATCAAAAATTGTGTGATTTGTAATGAAAATAAATATAACAGGCACCCAATAAAAATTCCAATCGGAGAAGCCCATATTCCAACTAAAGAAGAAGAAGATTTACATATAGATATATACTACGCGCAAAATTTAACATTTATTACTTGTATATAAAAAAAATTCAAAATAAGTTAAACATTTAAATTAAGGTAATGGAACTACTTCAACAATTTCCCCAAGCAAAAGTAATTATAGCTAGCTAGTTTTACCTCGGCCCAATTTAAATCATTTGCACAAAGGTGTGGAATTACTTTGCATTACGCAGACCCAAGACATAGTACTTCAAACGGACCAGTTGAAAGGGCACACTCGACATTAACAGAAATAGCTCGCTGCATAATAGAGGAGTTTAATTTAACTAATTTTTCCGAAATAGTTATTAGAGCCGCTCAAAAATATAATCAGAGCATTCATTCCACAACAAACAAAAAACCATTTGATATCCTATATAATAAAATTGATCATGATAATATTCCCAATTTCTTGAAAAATACACAATCTAGAATGTTAGAAACACATAATGAGAACAGCAAAGAAAAAGATTATCATGTAGGACAAGTTGTTTATGAAAGAAACGAAACAAACTTAAATCCAGATATAAAAAACAAGTTGTAAAGGAAAAATTGCATAACAAAATAATAATCAACAATAGAAATAGGATTATTCATAAAGATAATATTAAATTCTAATATAAACAAAAATATTTTATTATTTTTTTCAGAAAAACGTTTTTTTTTTTAGTACTTATACTCAAACTAATACTTTTAACAATTTCTGAAATAATTGACTATACAAGTCACGAATACTTATTATTTAAGGACAATAAAGACGTATTGACGTACGATTCATACGCAGATTTATTTCACATAACTAATTTAAGTTTTTATGAAAAAATAATTAACACGGAAACCAGATCTTTGACCAAAACATCAAAAACAAAAATTGAATGGGAAATTTCAATGGACTTGGAACTCATCAAATTAACTTTATCAGAAATAATGTCAAAAAGACAAAAAAAGGAATTAATAAAATAGGAACTTTATGGAAATGGATAGCAGGTAGTCCTGATCGTGATGATTTCATAACGGTTCAGAACAAAATAGACCGCTTAACAAGCAATTCACAATAAATTCAAAATTATTTAATGAAGTAAAATATCTTACTAAAAGTATATTAATTGTTAGCCGGCTCGAGGTCAGGATGTTGAAAAAATAACACAATTTTTTTAATTTTGGTTATTTGTCAATATATTTCGGATGGTCTTCGGCAACCGTCTTCAGGAAAACTATTAAATAATAACACGATTTTAATATTCTTAACAAACAGAAAACAATTAACATTTGACATACATTTAATTTACACGTCTGCGTCCGGTGACGTGGAGTTGTTAACTACTTTTTTCTTTCCCTAGTAAATGTCTAAATAAATGAGCGCAATTGTCAGTGTCCGTTTTGTAGTTCATCCGTATGTCTGTAGGTGTTTTTATGATATGCAGCATTTCTATGGTGAACCGTTTGGCATAGTGTTGTTCTTGTGATAAGATACTCGCCTCTTTGAAGTTCGGAGAGTGATTATTCTTGGCACAGTGGGACATGAGTGCTATTTTTTGCGCGTTCGTATGGTGTCTAGCTTTGAAGTCCGATTTATGCGGTGCTAGTCTAGTTTTTAGTTTCGATTTTGTTGTTCATATATATATCATGTTGCATATTTCGTTGCACGGTATTTTATATATCCCGTCGTTTTTGTCAATTTCATTTATCTTTGATTTTGTTCTGTTGTATATAGATTTTAATGTGTGGTCCGATTTATGTGCGATATTTATGTTTTCTTTGTCGTAGCATTCCCATTTCGCTACACGTTCGGATAATGCCGGGACGTATGTAATTGACATATATTTTTTGTTTAATTAATTAATTTTAATTGGTTTCCACGTCTAATTATCACTGTCAGTAATCTTGGAGGTCGTCTAAGTTTTCTAACGTGTTGTCCAGGAGAGTTTCCATTACAATATCTGCAATGACCGGCTAGGCTGGCGATCCCATAAGCATTCCTTTTAATTGTGTGTAAAAATTGTTTTCAAATTTGAAATATCTGTTTTCTTGAATACAAAATTTTATTATGTCCATAAATATTGTTTGCAGTATTTTACTGTGTTTTTGTATTATTGTCCATTTGTTTTTAATTATATCCAGGGCAAGATCTGTCGGTATACGTCAAATGAAATTAATCTTTCATCGTCGCCAATATATGTGTTGTTCATTTTGTCTTTGAATTCTTCTGAATTTTTTATGTTATATTTGGAGTCTATTGTTAATTTTTTTTTTAATATGTCAATTATGTATTTGCATAGTGCATAGTATGGTGATCCGATTGGGGAGCAGATTCCTTCTTTATGAATTTTGGGTAGTCCATATATTTGTGGTGGTAATGCTGTGGTGGTTGTCAACTTATTTCTGTCGATCCTTGAGATATGTTCCATTTTTAATAGTTTGCCCACTATTTCTTTATTTTTTGTTTGTAGTCTAGAGGTGGGGTCTTTCCTTAATGTCCTGTATGTTTTCATATCCTTTAATATGTCCTTCATTTTTTGGTTGTAGACATCTTTGCTCATAGCTACCGTCTTGTAACCTTTGTCTGAGGTCAATATTAAAATATCGTAATTTTCTTTAAGAAAAAAAATTTATAAATGTAGTTTTCAACGAAGAAACAATTTTACGAAAACATCGTTTGCGGTTACTGACATTTGACTTACAAAATTTATTAGATACCATTATCGTAGCAAAAGCAAAAATTTCAATGAAAAACAATCTGTAGTATTATCTGACCTAATGGACATATAAACTTTTACAAATTTTATTAAATAATGATTTACGTGTAGTTTACATAAAATATCCCATGATTAACGGTAAATGTGACCTTTACAAAACAAGAGCTATTGCACAATCCGATGGAAAATTATTAATAAATAATGAAGATTTTAAGTAAGAAATTTTTTACAACTATTGTGAATTAAGTTTTAAAACTGAATATCTTATTAAACGGCGAAAAAGCCAACTGCTCTAAAATAAGAGAAATTAATAATAGGTAAAATAGATATCTTTCAGGATGGTGCCATTTTAATAAAAGGAACATATATAATAGACAACACTCAATTAAAAGGTTCATATTTAGTTTTGTTTAGTGACTCAATCATTATAAATAACAACACCTACATTTACAGCGAAAAAAAATATTTAACTATATAGATCAGCATTAATTCATAACTTATGACATTTCCGAATATATTGCTTCAAATAATTCGGAGCTAACTCTTGACAATACAAACATTATCAATCCATTATAAAAATTAAAAATACCAAAATATCAATTTACTTTATATTATTAATTTTTATCATTATATTTTTAATATTTATACTTTATATAAAATACATAAATTTTATTTTTGTAACCAAAAAACAATGGCTTTGTAGTCCGCTCTTGGTTTCCCTGTCAAGATAAACAAACCAAACTTAAAGTAAACATAAACTTCCGCTCGAAGCCCAATCAATTGCGGTCCAAGTTCAAACTATTGCGATCCAAGCTCAAACAAATTGCATCGGTCAGCATATTTGAATTTCACAATAGGATGCCATGATTTCACCCTAAGCTTATATTCTAAACAAAGCAAAAGTTCTTGAAGCTCAAAGAAAAGCTTCTGGCCGAGGTTCGTTGGAGAAGATTTTAGAATTAAGCCGGCAGTCCATTTGGGATCGAGAAAGAGATTGGAAGTTAAGAATTCGAATGTAAGAAATAAAGTGACTTGTATTAGTGAGAAAAAAAGGTTTAACACCAAGTTATAAAAAATAAAAAATATATTTTTTTTAACAAAATTACCAGTGACAAACTTAATTTGCATGCATATGTACCATCGGCAACAATGTTAGCCAAATCTGCAGGATCAGCACTCTTCAAGTGCAAACGTAATTTGACCACATACGCCATCAACGAGTGATAATTCGCGCCAGCTTATTCCCACAGTTGGCGACTGCAACAATTATATCCATGTATGCACATAACATTTTTTCTCTCTCTCTCTGTGAGCGCCGCTCTCGGAGATAAACATAAGCTAAAACATAAGGCTGCGCAGCAGACAGAACTAAGTTAAGCAAAGAACAGAGGCCGAGGCACTCGACAAATGACATCGAAACGGATGAAAAATATCTGAGTGAGTACAGTGCGATAATGGGTAGACACGGAGGTGTGAACAATAAAATCAAGAAAAGGTACAGTTCAAAAATAGAACCCGAAAATCGCAACTCACTTACAACAATGAAAATGCCAATTATAAATGAAAAAATATTTACGAAACCTCCATCCCCAAGAGAAGTGCCCAAATATCGGAAAAAAGGCCTTGCTGACCTTTAGGCATCGTTCACTGTCAGTACACTTGCCATAGACCGGCGACGTCTAGGTGATGACTGAAGAACTGGACTAGGATACAAAACAACAAGCGCGGGAGGCACACCGCCACTTACGCCATCGAGGGAGCATCAGCGTGCCAGAGACCGGCGACGCCCAGCTGATGCGGAAGGGTCCCGTAATTCCAGCAATTTTTAATAATATTAGTATATAATATGCATTTGTAAAATTGAGCGGAACTCTCTCTGCCCAATTAGAAGAATAGCCCGTAAAGCTATACAAAAATAGGCAGGAAAATTGTAAAATTAAAATTAAAAAAAATCTTGAATTCTAAAAACAAAACAAAAAAAATTAAATTAAGAAATGAAAACATATAAGTAATAATGCCAATAGGCATATATGAATTAGAAATTAAATATTTGGAAACCTTAAATTAATTTAAAATCCTTACCTTTAATACAATACTAAAACACAAAAAGCAATCGTATTGTCCACCATTCCCAGTGTTCAGGTGTGTTTGCGCACTCAGCGCTTGTATTTAAATCACTAGTTGTAGGGCGAGAGCGGGAGCCAATAAAGCTTTCGTCTGTTCGCTCTTGCGAATTCGCCCCGTCTCTCGCCACCGTAGCATAAGTTAGGTTCTAAGAGAAATTATTGAAATATAATTGTTAGTGATCCATCGAGCATCATCGTAGCCACTCCTTTTCGTCGCGCTTTCGACATAGTTTCACAATTTTTCGCAAATTAAAATCTTCTCGAACTACTGCGTTCACAAAGTTTTCGCGTTGTTAATACAAAATAGTATTAAATTTTTAATGGTGACCCCGACGTGATCAGCAGTAGAGTTCGCGAGTTTTAATTTTTTTGTCGGTGAAAACTATAAACAATACCAACAACAACCAATTTATTCGTGTCGGTTCGGCCAACAAATTAAATTCAATAATTTCGTCGCTGGAAATTTTCTGCCGTTCTTGAAGTTGCGCCTGACGTTTCGGCAATTTTAATTGCTCAATTTGCTGCTGCCGCCAAATGGAAGACAAAAAGGAAGTTGCAATTATCAAGTCGGCCATCCAGGTATAGAGTGCCAAAAGTTGAAAGTTAATCTGTGGCGTTTTGTCAATTGTGTTTTGGCCCATCTTTCAACTTTTTGCATTCGTGTAAAAATCGGTAGATAGTGAGCATTCTAACCAAGAAATAAAAATTTGCATGTACTAACAACCAAAATTCTACAATAAACATAATCTATTTCGAATTATATGTGAATCGCTTTGGCCAAAGAACAAGCAATAAAATACTCGTCGTCGACCCAATTAGTGCGAACTTAATTCCCCCAACTTTCGTCGTAGTGAGCACCAATTTAGGGTATAAATAAAAATAGCTGGAAAAAAAAAAAAAGTGCAAATTGTAAAAATTGAAGCTCTCAGAAAATTAGCGGCAATAACTTTCGCTGCAGTTTGTACGAACATTTCCCGCGCTTTTCAGAATTTTCCCGCGCTTTTCCAATTTTTCGCGCTTTTCATAATTTTGCGCGCATTTTGGCATCAGGCTTATATATTCGTTGCCCTTAGTTATCGGTCAGTGTATCATTCTCCGTTAGCATCTGCATAGGAAGAACCGCTAGCCGCGTACACATACACACGCACACCGACACCGCTGCCGCTATTTCGAGTTATCTTTTGTCGTTTTCGTTCTCGATCGCTGCAGCAGTGCAATTTTCGGTCTGCCTAAACGTTTGTTCGTTTTGTCGGTACGCTTGAGCTTGAGCGGTAACTCCCCTACAGTGCGTGCGTGCGGCATATACTGTCGCAGGGTTTATATAAAAAAAAAATATAAAAACCCTATTTAGATTTTTCGCTGTAATTCTCTCGGCACTTAGCTTCCTTACACCGTGTGCGATCGTTGATTTTATTTTATTATTTAACAAAAAAAAAAAAATAAAATAATTTAATAAAAATAAATATTTAACACCTCTTCGATACCAACTAAATAAATACAAATAAACGCAATGGCAACTAAGGATATCGAAGAGCTTAAACATCAACGAGATGTTTGCATGAAAAGTATTAACCGAACTTATCGCCACTTAAAAGAAGCTAAATTATCTATAAATCCGGTCGAGCTTGAGTGTCGATTAGAGATTCTAAATACGCACATTGAAAATGCTTCACTTTTGCAAAACCAAATAGAAGTGAAAGATACAAAAGATGTATACCGCGAAGAGTTGGAAGAGAGGGCCGTAATGACAAAGTCATTGCTGATTTCAATTTTAAATAAGTCCAAACAAAATAATATCGAGAAATCCGCTCCGCCAGCAAATCGCCCGCCTCAATGCCGTCTGCCGAGCGTTGCACTCCCAACTTTTAGCGGAAAACACTCCGAATTTAAAAATTTTATAAGCCTTTTCGAAACTTTCGTTGACAAAGATGACACTTTACACGATATTGAAAAATTCAATCATTTAATTTCGTGTTTAGCTGGAGACGCTTTAGGAACAGTTAGGGCCTTCCAAGTCACTGCGAAAAATTATCCCAAAGCCCTTGCTAGCCTGAAGCGGGTGTACGATAATGATTGTCTTATTTTTTTTGACAACATATCGACACTTTTTAATTTGCAAAAAATTTCCCAGCCTTCAGCTACAGCCTTGAGAACCCTCATCGACACGGTCACAGCCTTGTATGACTCCTTGCTGTCTATTGGGGATGATAGACGCATTACTAATGTCATTTTAATACATCTGGTAATGAGCAAGGTCGATGCAGGAACTAAAAGAAAATGGGAAGAACAGTTAGATTATACTTCGCTTCCACTTTGGAGCGAATGTGAGGCGGCCCTCAACAGGCGATACCAACACATGGTAGCAGAAGAGGCTTCCAAGCCCAAAACTGTTCAGCAGGCCCAATCTAACCCTAAGAAGAATGGAAATAGGAGTTTTTCGTTTGTCGCTGCCAGGAACGACTCTGTTCAATGCATGTATTGCAACTCAGCTGAACATCAGATTGGAAACTGCGCTTCCTTCGCAGCCCTGACAGTTCAGCAAAGATTCGATTTCGCTAAAAGAGCACCCTTATGCATTAACTGTTTAAGAAAGGGTCACACGGTCAAAAAATGCAAATCGAACAGATGTAGAGTGTGCAATTCCTCACATCACACTTTGCTACATATATATGCCCCAAACACAAATCTCGCGTTGCCACCTCCTTCTCAGCCCACGCTCATGCAGGAGTCTCCATCCACTTCGCATGTTTTGCATGCGAATGCATCGGATCGAGTCATTCTTGCAACTGCTGTTGTGAGCGTCCAAACAAAAAGCGGCGAGTTTGTATTAGCTCGAGCGTTGCTCGACTCTGGTTCACAATTAAACTTTGTAACCGACGAGCTCGCTCAGAGGCTCAAAATTACAAGAGAGGACGTGTGCATGAGCTTGCGAGGCATTGGTGGAACTAATGCCCAAGCCACAAAAAAATACACACGATTGTGAAGTCGCGAATAGGGAACAGCCAATTGTCGTCCGATTTTTGGATTATGAAAAATATTTCTGGTTATCATCCGGATCAAGCGGTGAGCACCAGCGGGTGGAGGGTGCCTGAAAATATTCAGTTGGCAGATCCATTCTTCTTCAAGCCCCAAAAAATAGATATGCTTATCGGCGCTGATTGGCCAGATAAAGCAGGGGCCTGAACTCCCCATCTTACAAAAGACAGTTCTCGGCTGGAAAGTGTCAGGGAGATGAGCCTCTGAAAATAAAGTAAAGGCTGAAAAAATGGTACATCTCAGCGTTGGAGTCAATTGATACAACCCTGCAGAAATTTTGGTCTGTGGAGGACTTGCCGCCCAAGGCTAAAGTCCATACTCCTGAGCAACAACTCTGTCAACAACACTTTGAGAAAAATACTCAAAGATTGTCGTCCGGTAAATTTTCGGTTCGTTTGCCGTTTAAATCTGACCCAAATACTCTTGGTTCGTCATACGAAGTTGCGAAACGAAGATTTTTGTCGCTAGAAAGGAAATTGTCAAAGGACCCTTCGCTGAAGAAGATGTATATTGAATTCATGGAGGAATATGTTTCACTGGGCCACATGTCTTCCACCAATGACAAAATTCCGAATACTCCGCACTATTTCATTCCGCACCAATGCGTTTTACGGCCACAAAGTACTTCAACTAAGTTGAGAGTAGTTTTCGATGCATCGAGCCGTACTTCTACGCAGGTAGCGTTGAATGACATCTTGATGGTAGGCCCAACTATTCAAGAGGAGCTGTACTCGACTCTGCTTCGGTTTAGATTGCATAAGTTTGCCCTTGCGGCCGACGTCAAAAAGATGTATCGCCAAGTGATGGTGGACGAAGCTGATCGTAACTTCCAGCTCATAGTATGGAGACGAGATCCTTCTGAGTCCCTGAAAATCTTTAAGTTGAACACCGTTACATATGGAACTTCGCCAGCACCCTTTTTGGCGATTCGGTGTTTAATGCGGCTAGGAGAGATGGCGCAAGCAACTCATCCAAAAGCCGCAAAGGTTATTCAGAATGATTTTTATGTTGACGATTTGTTGACTGGCGCCGGATGCGTTGAGGACCTGCAAAACCTTCGAGACGAAGTTTCTCAGGTCTTGCAAGAGGCAGGCTTTGAATTGGCAAAGTGGTTTTCAAACTGCCCAGAGTTATCCGCATCTGATAGCGCTGTAATGCCACTTATGGCAGACTCAGACGTAACCAAGACCCTTGGCGTGGTTTGGTTACCGGTTAAAGATTACTTTCAATTTCGGTTGGATGACTCTTTCCTGGATCTTCGCGCGACAAAACGAAATATTTTGTCGGTGACTGCTCGACTTTTCGACCCACTTGGCCTCTTGTGTCCTTTGGTCACAAAGGCAAAGATGTTGTTGCAGGAACTGTGGCTTCGAAAATTAGATTGGCACGAGTCGCTACCGATGCAGTTGCTCACGTCGTGGGAGACGTTTAAAGCGACGCTTCTGCAGCTGCCTAAAATTAAGGTATCGCGATTCGTCAACACAGATCCACAAGTCCCGATTCAAATACATGGTTTCGCTGACGCTTCCATGCGAGCGTATGGAGCGTGCATCTACATTCGGACTCAAACTGCTGAAGGTTTGAAAGTGTCTTTATTGACCGCCAAATCGAAAGTAGCTCCCCTCAAGACGAAAACTTTGCCTCGCCTTGAGCTGTGTGCAGCTCACCTTTTAGCAGATCTCTATAATCGTGTCAGGCCATTGCTAAATTCTCCCATTGAGAATGTTTTCCTGTGGACAGACTCCGAGATCACTTTACACTGGATTAAAACCCATCCCTCGTCGTTGTCGGTTTTTGTTTCGAACCGGGTTGCAGAAATTCAGGAGTGGTCGGAGAAAGCCATTTGGAGACACGTTCCCACGAAAGTCAACCCAGCAGATATAGTGTCCCGAGGATGTGACGTAGAGGAGCTTACAACGTCCATTTGGTTCGGTGGGCCTTCGTTCTTGCTAGACTCAGAAAATAATTGGCCTGTAAATAAACATTTCGAACTGCCGGCTGATGTAATGTCGATGGAGCTACGCAAATCGGCAATAGCTCTCGTAGTCAGCCCAGAGCCAAATTATGTGCTTCAGAAAATAGAGTCTTTTTCGTCGAACCTGAAGCTTCTGAGAGTTTTCGTGTGGGTTTTTCGTTTTATTCAAAGGTGCAGAAAGGTGTCGAAGCCCTTTGAAAAAAGTATTTCGCTTTTGATAAAATTGTCGAAGTTGTCCAATTTCACGAGTTCAGGGACGACATAAGTAAAATTCGGAAGAATAAACCGGTAGCAACGAATATTCAAAAGTTAAACCCTTTTCTTCAGGAAAATAAATCGGATTGGTGCTCCTCGACATTGCTACGAGTTGGGGGTCGGTTATTGAATGCTCCTATCCCGTACGAAGCCAAATTCCCGTTGTTGCTGTCTAAAAGCTCACAGTTCGTCAGATCCTATGTGTCATACCTGCACGTTACGAACTGTCACGCTGGCCCACGAGCTCTCGTAAGTCGTCTGCGCGAGAAAATCTAGCTAGTTAATGCTCAAGAAGTCTGCCGACGAACAGTTCGGTCGTGCATGCGCTGCTTTCGCTGTAAGCCGCAACTTTTGACGCAAATTATGGGAAACTTGCCAGCAGATAGACTTCGAGCTCTCCGCCCGTTCAATATTTGTGGCGTTGATTTTTGTGGTCCCTTCAGCACAACGTATCGTATCCGTGGTAAGCCACCGTACAAGTCGTACGTGGCCTTGTTCGTCTGTTTTGCGTCCAAAGCGGTCCACTTAGAATTAGTGTCTGACCTAACCACTGATGCGTTCTTGTTGGCATTTCAAAGGTTCGTGAGTCGTCGCGGGATTCCGGAAAAGGTGTGGTGCGACAACGCCACCAATTTCGTCGGCGCAGATCGCCACATGAGAGAGAGTTCCGAGCCCGTCTGGAGGAGCAGGGGGGCGGTATCGAAACATTCGCATCAAAAAAAGGATGCGAGTTTGCGTTCATACCGCCCAGAGCACCGCACTTCGGCGGACTATGGGAGGCAGGTGTGAAGTCTGCAAAGCACCTGTTCCTTCGGACGGTAGGCCAAGACCTCTTGACCGCGGAGGAGCTCGGAACTCTGCTCACCAGCGTGGAGGCCGTGCTCAACTCCAGGCCCCTCGGCGCTCTAAGCAGCGACCCGAACGACGGCGAGGCCCTGACCCCCGGGCATCTGCTCATCGGCGGCCCTCTTCTGGCCCCACCATCAGCGGCGCTCCCGGACCAGATCAGCCTGACCTGCTTGCGACGATGGCGAGGTGTCTCGTCTCTCAGGCACAGGTTCTGGCAGCGATGGTCCCGGGAGTACATCTCCAGCCTCCAGCAGCGGTCCAAGTGGCACCAGGGGGAGCCCAACCTCGTCGTGGGAGCGCTCGTCGTCGTCGCAGAAGACAATCTTCCGCCCCAGCAGTGGAGGATCGGACGAGTGGTAGCGGTGCACGCCGGCGCCGATAGCAAGGTTCGCGTGGCGGACGTCAGGACGCAGGACGGCGAATATCGGCGAGCTGTCCACCGACTGGCCCTGTTGCCCGTTCTGGGCTGAAGGACGTCGTCCCTTCAGAGGGGGCGGTGTTTGCGCACTCAGCGCTTGTATTTAAATCACTAGTTGTAGGGCGAGAGCGGGAGCCAATAAAGCTTTCGTCTGTTCGCTCTTGCGAATTCGCCCCGTCTCTCGCCACCGTAGCATAAGTTAGGTTCTAAGAGAAATTATTGAAATATAATTGTTAGTGATCCATCGAACATCATCGTAGCCACTCCTTTTCGTCGCGCTTTCGACATAGTTTCACAATTTTTCGCAAATTAAAATCTTCTCGAACTACTGCGTTCACAAAGTTTTCGCGTTGTTAATACAAAATAGTATTAAAAATTAGTATTAAATCAGTTGTAAATGACCACAGAATGTTAGGTAAAATCCTTTTGTTTGTAGTTTTTAAAAAAAGTAATATCTACAAATAATTGAATGGAAGGAACTACGTCAAAATTAAGAGAAGACTAACAATTTTTTGGTAGATCTTATAAATCTTTGACGAAAAATTGGTCGACTCAGAAAAAAAACATGAACAAACACTTGCTTCAACAAAGCTCGTTCATTAATATATGACCAACGAGACAAGTTAGAAAAATCACATTGGTCCCCAGTTCTACATTTTTTTTTATCAAATTACGATCAAATTTATTAAGTATAAAAGAAAAATATAGTTTGGACCACTGACATTAATATAAGAACCGAAATCAATAGAAGCCGAAGAAATTCACCTAGAGTTCATTCTGATAACGCAGAAATAAAAGAAAAGCATAAACGATCTAGCAATTCCCGCCATTCTAATTCAATCTGAACTATCATACCAAGAAATAACAGATTCTGATTCTGACCATAGCGTAGCAGAAAATAAACCTTGCACAATGGCCAACAAAGCAGGCGCCCAAAGAGCGTACATCGAAGATATTTCAAATGCAGTACCTGAATTCGATGAATGAAAAATAGATCTCCAGCGATTCATAACTGCAATAATTTAGTTAACATGCTATAGAAGTAATTAAATATGTTAGAAAAAGCACATTGCCAATTATCTATATTTTTGATCAAATTACGATCAAATTTGATAAGTGTAAAAGAATAATATAGTTAGGATATAACAGTTCCGACTAACCTAAACAACTTACTGACCATGGAACAAGAACCGAAATCAATAAAAGCCGTAGAAATTGACCTAGAGGAACAAAGAGTTTGATTCCGATAACGAGGAAATAAAAGATAAATATTTGAACGATCTAAAAATTCCCGTCCTCCTAATTCAATTAGAGCTATCAGATCAAGAAATAACAAATTCTGATTCTGACAATAGCGAAGCAGAAAATAGGGCTTACATCAAAGATATTTCAAATGCAGTACCTGAATTCGATGGAAGAAAAATACATCTCCAGCGATTCAAAGCTGAAATAAAATGTACATTACAAAGGTACCATACGAACTAAATGCTATAGAAGTAATTAAATCCAAAATAATTGGGTCATCGCTTTACAAGGTTCAAAATGAGCTTACAATTGATGCAATAAACAATAAACTCCAAAGCACAATTGTTGGCGAAACCTCAGAGCTACTAAAAGCTAAAATGGCAAATATCTACCAAAGGGGAAAAACAGCCACTCAACTCACAAACGAACTCGATAACTTTCGCAAAATACTAGAAACATTTTATATCGACGAAGGACTAAATGCAGAACATGCATTCAATTCAGCGCAAAAGAAGCAATATCTACTTTGATAAAGAGTTGCGAGAGCGGAAAAACCAAAACAATTTTGGAAGCTAGCTCATTCAATAACATGAATGACGCTATAACTAAATACATTCACTGCAGTATCCAACAAACACATAACCACAGTGTAATGTATACAAACAACCAAGGTAGTTATTATAGAGGCACTGGTAGAGGAAACTATAGAGGTAATTTCATACGCGATAGAAATAACTTCTACCAGGGAAATTATTGTGGTAGAGACCAATATTACCAATATAATAATAAACGAGGAAATTATGGCCAAGGCCAATATCAAAACCAGAATTACTATGGAAAGCAAAACCAACATAATAACAGCGGAAGCCAAAGAGATTCTTTCCGAAATAACTCAAATAATAGAGGAAACTCAAATGCTCAAACAGGAAAACTAAAAAATTCCTTTAAGAAGAAAAGGCCACACAAAGCAACTATATATAAAATAAATTTCAGTCTCAACATATATATTTAAATAAATAACTATCACACTAAAACACCCTTAACCCTGTTAATAGATACAGGAGCTGATTTAAGTCTTCTAAAAATAAATTCTGATAACTATAATGAATAGGAGAAGGCTGAACATTTATAGAAACAAAAAACACAACATAAATAATAGGTTAGGTTAGGTTAGAGCAGCTGTCAAATTATTGACACACTTAGATCTAGAAGGTCCGTTGTGATACCGCGTGGATCTGTGTCCCCTTTCCTGTATTATTGTCTGCTGCTCTTACCGCAGCTGACCTAGCATAGCTTCCATCCGGTTGCTTTCATGAATTTTATTATTCGCTTTTGGTTTATACTCGCCAGTTCAGATAGACTGCTCATGAAGGGATTCCCTAAGTGGTACAGTCTAGATCTGCATAAGGCCGGGCAGGAACAGAACAGGTGTTCCACCGTTTCCTCCTTCTCCTCGTCCCTGCAGCTTCTGCAGAAATCGTTTTGGGGCGCGCCCAGTCTGCTTGCATGTTTCCCGACCAACCAATGGCCTGTAATCACTCGTATTAGCATTCCGCACTCGGTACAGTTTAGCTTTAGAAATTCAGAAGTTCTCTTCGCGTTAATAATTGGCCATGTCTGGCGAGAGATGCGACAATGTCTTACGTGTGTCCATGCTAGGTTCGCAAGTTCTTTATATTTGTTTTTAATGTTAAGCTTGCAGGTGGCCATCGGCATCTCAATGTTCTCCTTGTCCGGAAGGAGAGGAACGGTAGAGCCATGTCTGGCCAACTTATCTGCAATACAATTGCCTGCAATGTTTCGGTGACCCGGGACGCATATTAGGTATACTTTAAACTGCAAAGCCATCTCATGTAGAGATAGTTTGGTATAGTTTGAGAGTTTGTATTGGTCGAGATAATCGATCTGATAGCCGCTTGACTAACACTGTAGATGTTTACCAATTTCTTTTGAGTTTGCATCGTTTAGGAGCAACAAAGCTTCATTTATAGCATATACTTCCGCTTGGAAGACACTGCAGTGATCCGGAAGTCTGAAGGATTTCCTGATGTTAAGTTGGTCAGAGTATATACCTCCTCCGACTTGATTATTTAATTTGAAGCCGTCAGTGTAGAAATTGACTGCCTTTTTTAGGCCCGGTAGACCTTGCTCCCAGTCTTCTTTGGTTGGGAGCAATGCTTCAAAGGGGGTGTGGCTGTATTCAATTGTTATCTAGTACTAACCCCAAGAATCTAGCGTTAGAGTGCAGTTATTTAATGTTGGTGGGTTTAGTTGAGGAACCTTGTATATGTTTGTGAACAGCACCAGCTCCGTTTTTGAGGGGTTTACTCCTAGACCTCTTTCTGTTGTCCAGTCAGATAGTATTTTAAGTTTGGCGGTCATTAGATCGCATAGTGTCTGAGGGAATTTCCCTGAGAAAATAATGGCTACGTCGTCCGCATATGCCACAACCTTACATCCACCCCATTCCATGTTACACAGCAGCTCATTCACTGCGATGTTCCATAGTAGAGGGGAGAGTACACCACCCTAAGGGGTTCCCTTGTTCACAAACCTTGTTTGTGTTGAGGTTCCAAGGGTGGAGGTTACCATTCTGCTCATCAGCAATTTATGGATTAGCGTCACGACTTGAAACTCAACACCCAGGTCAGTAAGGGGTTCGGTTATGGCTGCATGGAGAACATTTTTGAAAGCGCCCTCTATTTCCAGGAATGCAACTAGTGCGTATTCCTTGTGGTTGAGTGACTTTTCGATTTGGCTGACTACTGCGTGCAGAGCTGATTCGGTGGACTTGCAATTTGAGTAAGCATGTTGTGCTGCTGATAATTGTTTTGAGTCCATGACTGACCTGATGTGCAGTCCAATCAGTCGTTCAAAACTCTTAAGTAGAAAGGATGTCAGACTTTAGGCCTGAAATCTTTCGTCGTCGTGTGCGAGGCTTTGTCCGCTTTGGGTATAAAGACTACCTTTGTTTCCTTCCATGTTGATGACAATGTTCCTATCTTAAGTATGGTGCGGAAAATTTTCGTTAGCCAGTTGACGGCAATTTGACCAGCATTTTGGATGTGCGCAGGGGAGAGATGATCAGGTCCTGTTGATTTGAAGGGTTAGAAACTGTTTATGGCCCATCTTATATTACGCTCAGACAGGAGTGTTTCCAGGTCGATGCTTGAACCAGACTGATTTTCTGGAAGTCGTTCTACCGGGAGACTACCCCGGTAGGGTCTCCTCACTAGACTCTGACCATGAGCCATCTGGTTTTTTAAGGTATCCCAAGGAAGGGGTTGTTTTGGAGAGGATCTTTCTAAGCCGAGCTGCATCGGTTGTTTCATTTATGTTTGAGCAGAAGGCCTGCCAAGCTGATCATTTTCCTTTTCTTATGGCCTTCTTGTAGGAGACTAGTTCCAACTTGCCATTTTAGATCTTCATTCCCCGCTTTCCCCCTGTTTAAAAGGGTTATGCAGCTGGATCTGAGTTCTGAAAGTTTCTGGGTCCACCAAGGAGGCTTTTTGGATTTTCTCGGTTTGCATTTAGGGTAGGTTGATTCGAAGGCCATATTGCAGGCTTCTGTGAAGGTCTTTACTATGTTATTTAGACTGGGTAGATCCCTATTGTCTTTTGGGGGTTCTATTGGAAGAATACCTATCTAGGCTTCTTTATAAGCGCGCCAGTTTACTCGTCTAAGGTTGACGAATTCCGCTGGAGTGGGAGGGTCTTATGATAATGTAGTTTCTATGAATCTGTGGTCTGAAAAGGAGTGCTCGCTTGAGACTTCCCAATTTCTGACTTTTTCAAGCAGACTGCCTGACACCAAGGTGAGATCAATGACCGTTTGGCTATTTTTTGTGATGAAGGTGTTACCCCTGTTGCATAGAAATAGATAAGAGCCAAGGATGAAATTAAAAAGAGACTCACCCCTGTTATTGCTTTATGGGCTTCCTCACTGAGTGTGGTGAGCATTAGCGTCGCAGCCGATTACCAGGCCGATGTTGAGCGCCTCACTCTCTTCAACCAGTTGCCGGACTAGCTCGTCTGGGGGGTCCTCCTATTCGAAGGCCATGTACGTTGAAGTCACCCTTATGATAGCCGCTTAAAGTTCCATGCTTGCTACGGTGTTGTCTCCGTTGCTGTAATTATGAAGCAGAAGAAAAATTGCAGATTCGAATTTTACCTCTGTTAGGGTCAAGTAGCATCTTAAATTCCTTGCTTTGGGAGCACCTTTCTCGCCCACTCCACCTTCTTCAATCATTCGGGTGAGGGGTTGGCGATCTTGCTCCTGTAATGTGATCGGAGTGTCTGCGCGGCAGTCCGCTTCTCCGCAAATTGCTTTGCTCGGTCGGTGGAGCGACAGTCTTAGCCGCATCTTCTGCAGTTTTTGGCGCCGACGCGCACTTTGCAGAGGTGCTGGCGGCCGACTGTCTTCCACCTTTCACCACCAATTTGGGATGGGGCCCTTTCGGGATAGCCCCCGAGCTGATGCCAGCACAGACGGAGCCAACGCTCGCAGATCCTATCGCTTTTGCAGCACCCACCTTCTCCTGTGTTTCGGGTTTCTTAGGAGTGCCCGGCTCCATTGTGGTGTTTATTTTTTTGTTAATTGTGTTCATAATTGAATCCCACGAGTTGCGGAGAAAGGGAAGGTCCACCCGGGCAGAGTTCCGCGATGCCCGGGTAAGGCGATAGTTAAGACAGGGGGTCGCCATCTCCCTGAACCCACCGTTTGAGACTGAGCTAGTTGTTAACCCGTCAGCCAGTCAGCCAGGCTGACTCTCGGCACGGTCCGATTTACACCTTAGTCCGGCCCAAGGGCTCGTTAGGCCCTTCCCTGTGCCTGTGTCATATCATTCGCCTCCTATGACAAGCAATGACGAGCTGTGGCAGTATTCTTCGCCGCTGACCACACGGCTAACAAAAATAATAACAATGTTTGGAATAGGAGAAGGTACTCTAAAATGAAAAGGTTTAACATTTATAGAAATACAAACAGGAAAATTTATAATCCCTTTCAAATTCCAAATAGTTAATGACGACTTTCCAATACTGTGATGGTATAATAGGAATGGACTTCCTAAAAACATTTAATGGCCAACTTGATTTCCAAACAGATCATGACTGGTTAATAGCTAGACCCGAAAACTTCACAAAGAAAAACTTATTAAAAACCAATATATAGCCGATGGTGTAATAATAGCAAGCACCATAGCTAATTCAAATAATACATTTGTTCGCATTTTAAATACGATGGATTTTATAGTTCTATCTATTAATAAAGAGTTTTCCTGAAACGTTTAAAAGTACCCTCACTAAATTATGAACCTAATTTTTATGAACAAAAATTAAGATTGAAGGATGACGTTCCAGTTTGTATTAAAAATTATAGAACATCCATAGCCAAAAAGCAGAAATAGATAAACAAGTTGCAAAACTAATAAAAGATGGCATAGTAGAAACCTCTTTATCAGAATACAACAGCCCATTACTTCTTGTACCCAAAAAATCACTTCCTGGAACAGAAGAAAAACGATGGAGATTAGTTAGTTATTAGCAGATAAATTCCCGTTACCTCGAATTGCTGATATTCTCCATCAACTTGGCAGAGCAAAAAAGTAGTACTTTTGCATTTAACAGCATCAAATTGTTCCCTTAAAAAAGAAAAAAGATATATGAAAGAATAAAAGTTGATGATCTATATCAATGGAATATTCGATTTAGCACAATTTTTCCAAAGGCTGGAGAAAACAGCCGGTACAAATAAGATTAACCAACTTAAGATGGCATCGAGCGAGAAAATCTTTGAAATAATTTCAATAGATATATATATATATAGATATATAATATGGGCAACAAAATATTAATGAATTTAAGAGTAATGCTACTCAAGCTACTCAATAAATAAAAATAAAGGAAAAGGAGCTATACTGTCTAGACTACAAAATGATCCAATACAAGGTGGACATACAGGAATTACCAAAACGATAGCAAAAATAAAACCACAAACCACGTGAAAAATGTATTCAATGCCAAAAGGCAAACACAACGAAACATACAAAAACGCCCTTGACCATTACAGAAACACCTCTTAAGGCATTTGATAGAGTGTAAGTGGATACGATCGGTCCGTTACCAATGACAGGGAAATGAGTACGCAGTCACCTTAATTTGTGACTTAACAAAATACCTTATTACCATTCCAATACCGGATAAATGTGAACTTTAGCAAAAGCTATATTTGAATCCTTTATTCTAAAGAACGGTCCAATGAATACATTTATTACGGACATGGGAACCGAATATAAGAATTCAGTAATTAATGATTTATGTAAATATCTGAACATTGAAAACATAACTTCGACCGCACACCACCACCAGACTTTAGTTACAATCGAAAGAAGACACTGAACATTTAACGAATACGTTAGATCATACATCTCGTCCGACAAAACCGATTGGGATTTTGGCTTTACATATTGTTTTAGCCCTAAACCCTCTATGGTACATGACTACTGTCCATATGAGCTTGTGTTTAGTAAAACGCCTAAATTAAAAATTTCATTTAACACTAATGGCAATATTACACCTCAATATAATACAGATGATTATGCTAAGGAATCAAAGTTCAGACTCGAGAATGCATATACAAGAGCACGATCAATAATTGAACAAAATAAAAAACGGCAAACACAAATCTTCATTAAAAACTTTACTATTTTATTAAAGTATTATTTTTTAACAAAAACCGTGCTACTTTATTAATTTTTACTTCATTAAAAGGTATCAATCTTAAAAGAAAATTTTATTTTTTAATTTTATTGATAAACATTTTAATATTCCTTTATATATTAATTGTTAGCCGCTCGAGGTCAGAATGCTGAAAAAAACACAACATTATTTCAATTTTGGTCATTTTGTCAATATATTTCGGTTGCTCTTCGGCAAGTGTCTTCAGGACAACTATAAAATAATTACAACGATTTTAATATTTTTAACAAACAGAAAACAATTTACATTTGACATACATTTAATTTACACGTCTGCGTCCGGTGACGTGGAGTTGTTAACTAATTTTTTCTTTCCCTAGTAAGTGTCTATATAAATTAATTAATTATATCCAGGGCTAGATCTGTCGGTATACTAGGAAATAATGAAATTACGTCAAATGAAATTAATCTTTCATCGTCGCTAATATATGTGTTGTTGATTTTTTCTTTGAATTCTTCTGAATTTTTTATGTTGTATTTGGAGTCTATTGTTATGTTTTTTAATATGTTAATTATGTATTTGCATAGTGCATAGGATGGTGATCCGATGGAGGAGCAGATTGGTCGTAGAGGGGTTCCTTCTTTATGAATTTCGGGTAGTCCATATATTCGTGGTGGTAAAGCTGTGGTGGTTGTCAACTTATTTCTTTCGATCCTTGATATAAGTACCATTTTTAATAGTTTGTCCACTATTTCGTTATTTTTTGTTTGTAGTCTAGAGGTGGGGTCTTTCCTTAATGTCCTGTATGTGTTTATATCTTTTAATATGTCCTTCATTTTTTGGTTGTAGAAATAGTGGACAAACTAGGAAAAAAATGCCTAAGTCGCTTTGCTGCTGAAGACATTATTGTGTTTTTGACGAGAGGGTTGAGTGTTTTGATGTGTTGAGTGTTTTGATGTGTTGAGTGTTTTGTCTCTGTGCTCTGTTTTGCTATGCACTGTTTCTTTATTGGTTTGTTGTTGCACTCAAAATTGTGGATCTATTAAGAAGCGATTTACTGCTTAAAACCGATTTATTCCGGGCAACAAGAACTTTAAAGTGTTATACTATTATTTATGCAGCTGCCGTAAGCAGTTTTTAATTTTTTTAAGCCGAGTTTAAGGTGTTTTTCGGTGTTTAAAGCGGAGCTACACAAAAGTGCGTCTATTTCTCTCTCACGGCTATCGATATATAATTGTGTTTATAATTTTTTTGTTTTCTTTGATCCCAGTGTTAAATTGACTGGGGTATTTATTTATTATTTTATTTTTTGCGTCATAACTTACATTATCGCTCCTTAATTACTGTAAATAAAAAAATTATTTAAAGATTATGTCTGTTATTTGTGCCAAGAAAGGTTCCACCTTCCATTTACACAAAAAAAGATTCCTTACATGCCTTATTTATTTTTGTAACCTTTTCTTATATCCCCTTGGATCTGACATTTTAATTTATGAACATCATTTGTCCGATTTATCTCTAAAGTCTGACAATCATCTTTTGATTGTTTTGGAGATTTTAATCTCCCAGATATACATATCTTGATCATCTCCTACTGACTCACTTGCTTTGTTGATGGACTTTTAGACATATCATTACAACAAATTAGCTTTATCTGTTACTCTTTAAATAGGCAATTAGATCTTGTATTTGTTTTGGATTATTGAATGCGTTCCTGACAGTCTTCCTCCAAGACATAACAGACCTCCGTAGTTTACAAAAGAGCTAAAAAAAAACAAACTCTTACAAAAAGTACAAAAGAGCGGGCCAGCCATCTGAGTTTTCGAAATAAGTGGTTGGTCTATCGTATTTTAATGTTCTGGACAGTCACTGCTGTTCTATGTATTTGAACCGGTTTAAAACCGAATTTTAAAATAATTTGGAGCAATTTTATAACTTTGTAAATGTCAAGCGAAAAAACGGCGCCTTGCCATCATTATTACGATAAATCTCAACTGAGGCGTCTACTGACTCTTAAATTGCTGATTTATTTGCCAAGTTCTTCGAGACTACCTAAAATACAGATTGTTGTCTAAATTTAGTTTACTCTTACAATTTAAATAGGTTGTTTTTCAACCGATTCGTCAATTGTCTACCTCAACATCAGTTTTTCCAACTATCTGGAAAGGTTCTTTAATTATTCTACTCCACAAAAAGCGAGGAAAGTCGGATGTTAAAAATTATATAAATATTTCTAAATTGTCTGCAATACCTTGAGCATTTGAGCGCATTATTACTTCTCATTTGCAGCATTTGTGTTCTATGCTAATATCACATTATCAACATAGTTTTGTTAAGCAAAGGTCAACCATCACGAACCTACTTCAATTTACATCTAGTGTACTTAAAGGACTTAATAATAAAATGCAGACTGATGTTATATACAGATTTCAGCAAGGCTTTTGATACTCTTCTTTTAATTAAATTAGATCGAATCATCTATTAACTTGGATTTTAAGTTATTTGAATGGATGAACTCAGCTGGTTATTTTTAAAAACGCAGTTTCCAATATGATTAACGTAACATCTGGAGTGCCTCAGGGTATTGATTGATATTTATTGTTTTCAGAGATAATTTCAATCTAACCTATTAAAGGTATGCCTTCATTTGTAAACTATTTGCCACTAGACCGAATATATTTGGTCAACGATTTGAGAGTTCTTCTTGACGCAAAAGTAAAATTAAATAGGCTATGCGTGTTCTAGGATTTATTTAGCGATTGCCAAAAGAATTTGACGACCCTTTTTCAACTAAATTATTATTTACTTCCGTTGTCCATCCTTATTAAAAATATTGCGCTCCCGTTTGGAGTCCCTAATATCAAGTTCACATTGATCGTATTGAATTTTAGTTTCGCCCTTAGTGATTTGAACTGGTATCAAAACGAAAGGTTGCCTTCATACTCTAGTAGATTACAATTTCTTAATTTACCTACCCTTGTAACTCGTAGAATCATGCTTGGAACTATTTTTATGCACAATCTATTTGTAAGCCGATTAACTTTTAATCATGCTTGGAAATATTTTTATGCACAATCTTTTTTGAGTTGATATAGACTCCATAGAATTGATAAAGTCGACTGTCACATAAAGTCTACTGTTAACAAGGCTATGCATGTACTTTTATTTATTAAGACTTTGACGATCCCTATATACCTAAGTTATTATATTAGGAAATATTATACTAGGAAATAATGAAATTACGTCAAATGAAATTAATCTTTCATCGTCGCTAATATATGTGTTGTTGATTTTTTCTTTGAATTCTTCTGAATTTTTTATGTTGTATTTGGAGTCTATTGTTATGTTTTTTAATATGTTAATTATGTATTTGCATAGTGCATAGGATGGTGATCCGATGGAGGAGCAGATTGGTCGTAGAGGGGTTCCTTCTTTATGAATTTCGGGTAGTCCATATATTCGTGGTGGTAAAGCTGTGGTGGTTGTCAACTTATTTCTTTCGATCCTTGATATAAGTACCATTTTTAATAGTTTGTCCACTATTTCGTTATTTTTTGTTTGTAGTCTAGAGGTGGGGTCTTTCCTTAATGTCCTGTATGTGTTTATATCTTTTAATATGTCCTTCATTTTTTGGTTGTAGAAATAGTGGACAAACTAGGAAAAAAATGCCTAAGTCGCTTTGCTGCTGAAGACATTATTGTGTTTTTGACGAGAGGGTTGAGTGTTTTGATGTGTTGAGTGTTTTGATGTGTTGAGTGTTTTGTCTCTGTGCTCTGTTTTGCTATGCACTGTTTCTTTATTGGTTTGTTGTTGCACTCAAAATTGTGGATCTATTAAGAAGCGATTTACTGCTTAAAACCGATTTATTCCGGGCAACAAGAACTTTAAAGTGTTATACTATTATTTATGCAGCTGCCGTAAGCAGTTTTTAATTTTTTTAAGCCGAGTTTAAGGTGTTTTTCGGTGTTTAAAGCGGAGCTACACAAAAGTGCGTCTATTTCTCTCTCACGGCTATCGATATATAATTGTGTTTATAATTTTTTTGTTTTCTTTGATCCCAGTGTTAAATTGACTGGGGTATTTATTTATTATTTTATTTTTTGCGTCATAACTTACATTATCGCTCCTTAATTACTGTAAATAAAAAAATTATTTAAAGATTATGTCTGTTATTTGTGCCAAGAAAGGTTCCACCTTCCATTTACACAAAAAAAGATTCCTTACATGCCTTATTTATTTTTGTAACCTTTTCTTATATCCCCTTGGATCTGACATTTTAATTTATGAACATCATTTGTCCGATTTATCTCTAAAGTCTGACAATCATCTTTTGATTGTTTTGGAGATTTTAATCTCCCAGATATACATATCTTGATCATCTCCTACTGACTCACTTGCTTTGTTGATGGACTTTTAGACATATCATTACAACAAATTAGCTTTATCTGTTACTCTTTAAATAGGCAATTAGATCTTGTATTTGTTTTGGATTATTGAATGCGTTCCTGACAGTCTTCCTCCAAGACATAACAGACCTCCGTAGTTTACAAAAGAGCTAAAAAAAAAACAAACTCTTACAAAAAGTACAAAAGAGCGGGCCAGCCATCTGAGTTTTCGAAATAAGTGGTTGGTCTATCGTATTTTAATGTTCTGGACAGTCACTGCTGTTCTATGTATTTGAACCGGTTTAAAACCGAATTTTAAAATAATCTGGAGCAATTTTATAACTTTGTAAATGTCAAGCGAAAAAACGGCGCCTTGCCATCATTATTACGATAAATCTCAACTGAGGCGTCTACTGACTCTTAAATTGCTGATTTATTTGCCAAGTTCTTCGAGACTACCTAAAATACAGATTGTTGTCTAAATTTAGTTTACTCTTACAATTTAAATAGGTTGTTTTTCAACCGATTCGTCAATTGTCTACCTCAACATCAGTTTTTCCAACTATCTGGAAAGGTTCTTTAATTATTCTACTCCACAAAAAGCGAGGAAAGTCGGATGTTAAAAATTATATAAATATTTCTAAATTGTCTGCAATACCTTGAGCATTTGAGCGCATTATTACTTCTCATTTGCAGCATTTGTGTTCTATGCTAATATCACATTATCAACATAGTTTTGTTAAGCAAAGGTCAACCATCACGAACCTACTTCAATTTACATCTAGTGTACTTAAAGGACTTAATAATAAAATGCAGACTGATGTTATATACAGATTTCAGCAAGGCTTTTGATACTCTTCTTTTAATTAAATTAGATCGAATCATCTATTAACTTGGATTTTAAGTTATTTGAATGGATGAACTCAGCTGGTTATTTTTAAAAACGCAGTTTCCAATATGATTAACGTAACATCTGGAGTGCCTCAGGGTATTGATTGATATTTATTGTTTTCAGAGATAATTTCAATCTAACCTATTAAAGGTATGCCTTCATTTGTAAACTATTTGCCACTAGACCGAATATATTTGGTCAACGATTTGAGAGTTCTTCTTGACGCAAAAGTAAAATTAAATAGGCTATGCGTGTTCTAGGATTTATTTAGCGATTGCCAAAAGAATTTGACGACCCTTTTTCAACTAAATTATTATTTACTTCCGTTGTCCATCCTTATTAAAAATATTGCGCTCCCGTTTGGAGTCCCTAATATCAAGTTCACATTGATCGTATTGAATTTTAGTTTCGCCCTTAGTGATTTGAACTGGTATCAAAACGAAAGGTTGCCTTCATACTCTAGTAGATTACAATTTCTTAATTTACCTACCCTTGTAACTCGTAGAATCATGCTTGGAACTATTTTTATGCACAATCTATTTGTAAGCCGATTAACTTTTAATCATGCTTGGAAATATTTTTATGCACAATCTTTTTTGAGTTGATATAGACTCCATAGAATTGATAAAGTCGACTGTCACATAAAGTCTACTGTTAACAAGGCTATGCATGTACTTTTATTTATTAAGACTTTGACGATCCCTATATACCTAAGTTATTATATTAGGAAATATTATACTAGGAAATAATGAAATTACGTCAAATGAAATTAATCTTTCATCGTCGCTAATATATGTGTTGTTGATTTTTTCTTTGAATTCTTCTGAATTTTTTATGTTGTATTTGGAGTCTATTGTTATGTTTTTTAATATGTTAATTATGTATTTGCATAGTGCATAGGATGGTGATCCGATGGAGGAGCAGATTGGTCGTAGAGGGGTTCCTTCTTTATGAATTTCGGGTAGTCCATATATTCGTGGTGGTAAAGCTGTGGTGGTTGTCAACTTATTTCTTTCGATCCTTGATATAAGTACCATTTTTAATAGTTTGTCCACTATTTCGTTATTTTTTGTTTGTAGTCTAGAGGTGGGGTCTTTCCTTAATGTCCTGTATGTGTTTATATCTTTTAATATGTCCTTCATTTTTTGGTTGTAGAAATAGTGGACAAACTAGGAAAAAAATGCCTAAGTCGCTTTGCTGCTGAAGACATTATTGTGTTTTTGACGAGAGGGTTGAGTGTTTTGATGTGTTGAGTGTTTTGATGTGTTGAGTGTTTTGTCTCTGTGCTCTGTTTTGCTATGCACTGTTTCTTTATTGGTTTGTTGTTGCACTCAAAATTGTGGATCTATTAAGAAGCGATTTACTGCTTAAAACCGATTTATTCCGGGCAACAAGAACTTTAAAGTGTTATACTATTATTTATGCAGCTGCCGTAAGCAGTTTTTAATTTTTTTAAGCCGAGTTTAAGGTGTTTTTCGGTGTTTAAAGCGGAGCTACACAAAAGTGCGTCTATTTCTCTCTCACGGCTATCGATATATAATTGTGTTTATAATTTTTTTGTTTTCTTTGATCCCAGTGTTAAATTGACTGGGGTATTTATTTATTATTTTATTTTTTGCGTCATAACTTACATTATCGCTCCTTAATTACTGTAAATAAAAAAATTATTTAAAGATTATGTCTGTTATTTGTGCCAAGAAAGGTTCCACCTTCCATTTACACAAAAAAAGATTCCTTACATGCCTTATTTATTTTTGTAACCTTTTCTTATATCCCCTTGGATCTGACATTTTAATTTATGAACATCATTTGTCCGATTTATCTCTAAAGTCTGACAATCATCTTTTGATTGTTTTGGAGATTTTAATCTCCCAGATATACATATCTTGATCATCTCCTACTGACTCACTTGCTTTGTTGATGGACTTTTAGACATATCATTACAACAAATTAGCTTTATCTGTTACTCTTTAAATAGGCAATTAGATCTTGTATTTGTTTTGGATTATTGAATGCGTTCCTGACAGTCTTCCTCCAAGACATAACAGACCTCCGTAGTTTACAAAAGAGCTAAAAAAAAAACAAACTCTTACAAAAAGTACAAAAGAGCGGGCCAGCCATCTGAGTTTTCGAAATAAGTGGTTGGTCTATCGTATTTTAATGTTCTGGACAGTCACTGCTGTTCTATGTATTTGAACCGGTTTAAAACCGAATTTTAAAATAATCTGGAGCAATTTTATAACTTTGTAAATGTCAAGCGAAAAAACGGCGCCTTGCCATCATTATTACGATAAATCTCAACTGAGGCGTCTACTGACTCTTAAATTGCTGATTTATTTGCCAAGTTCTTCGAGACTACCTAAAATACAGATTGTTGTCTAAATTTAGTTTACTCTTACAATTTAAATAGGTTGTTTTTCAACCGATTCGTCAATTGTCTACCTCAACATCAGTTTTTCCAACTATCTGGAAAGGTTCTTTAATTATTCTACTCCACAAAAAGCGAGGAAAGTCGGATGTTAAAAATTATATAAATATTTCTAAATTGTCTGCAATACCTTGAGCATTTGAGCGCATTATTACTTCTCATTTGCAGCATTTGTGTTCTATGCTAATATCACATTATCAACATAGTTTTGTTAAGCAAAGGTCAACCATCACGAACCTACTTCAATTTACATCTAGTGTACTTAAAGGACTTAATAATAAAATGCAGACTGATGTTATATACAGATTTCAGCAAGGCTTTTGATACTCTTCTTTTAATTAAATTAGATCGAATCATCTATTAACTTGGATTTTAAGTTATTTGAATGGATGAACTCAGCTGGTTATTTTTAAAAACGCAGTTTCCAATATGATTAACGTAACATCTGGAGTGCCTCAGGGTATTGATTGATATTTATTGTTTTCAGAGATAATTTCAATCTAACCTATTAAAGGTATGCCTTCATTTGTAAACTATTTGCCACTAGACCGAATATATTTGGTCAACGATTTGAGAGTTCTTCTTGACGCAAAAGTAAAATTAAATAGGCTATGCGTGTTCTAGGATTTATTTAGCGATTGCCAAAAGAATTTGACGACCCTTTTTCAACTAAATTATTATTTACTTCCGTTGTCCATCCTTATTAAAAATATTGCGCTCCCGTTTGGAGTCCCTAATATCAAGTTCACATTGATCGTATTGAATTTTAGTTTCGCCCTTAGTGATTTGAACTGGTATCAAAACGAAAGGTTGCCTTCATACTCTAGTAGATTACAATTTCTTAATTTACCTACCCTTGTAACTCGTAGAATCATGCTTGGAACTATTTTTATGCACAATCTATTTGTAAGCCGATTAACTTTTAATCATGCTTGGAAATATTTTTATGCACAATCTTTTTTGAGTTGATATAGACTCCATAGAATTGATAAAGTCGACTGTCACATAAAGTCTACTGTTAACAAGGCTATGCATGTACTTTTATTTATTAAGACTTTGACGATCCCTATATACCTAAGTTATTATTTACTTCCCTTGTCCGTCCTAATTTAGCATTTTGCGCTCCCGTTTGGAGTCCCCAATATCAAGTACACATTGATCGTATTGAGTCGGTACGAAAAAAATTTCTTCTTTTAGCCCCTCGTGGTTTGAACTGGAATCAAAACGTAAGGTTGCCTTCTTATTGTAGTCGATTACTATTGCTTAATTTGCCTACTCTTGTAGGTCGTAGTATCATGCGTGGAACTATTTTTATGCACAATCTTGTCAAAGGTGATATTGACTCCATTGAATTGGTAAGCCGCTTACCAACCGGCAACAACCATCCTCTTTACTTGCTAAGGTGTACCTCACATTTTGGCCTGCATGAACCCTTTCGTGTTCTTCATATTTGCATTTCAACCTCTATCCCTGTAACGTAGTTCTCTGGTCTAGGTAAAACCTAAATCGGCACCAAGGAACCTAGACAAAAAATTTTTATAGAAGGGTGGAACATGTAGTAAGAATGTAGTAGGGAGGTTGTAGGACTTCTAGGGCGCTATTCGATCGTAAAGGTTTTCGCACAGTTACCTGTCGTCTAGTATGTGGATCCGATCGTACCGCGTGATTGACGTCCCGAGATGTACATTAGGGTGCCGCCTGGCGACCGGTGGTGGCGATAATGCCGACTACACTGCTTGGCGTGAAACCCTTATGTTGGCGGCGCCCTCTGGTGGCAGAACGAGGTACTGAGAGGCGATCGCACTGCTTGGTGGGGAACTTGCATTAGTCCCGCTGAGAACGCCCCCTGGTGGCAAAAGAGGCCCTGGGAGGGTCGTTGAAGAGGGTGATCCCACTGCTTGGTGGTGCACGGATGACTCCGGCTGTACTTGGCTACGGGGACTCCGCCGGGCGTAAACGGCGGGACCTATCTACTCCGGGTGGACTCGGAGTCTACGGGGGTTCTACACTCCGGATATTCTCGGAGACTACGAGGCTTCTATACTCCGGATATTCTCGGAGACTACGAGGATTCTACACTCCGGATATTCTCGAAGACTACGAGGATTCTACACTCCGGATATTCTCGGGGTCTACGAGGATTCTAAGGTGGGAGTTATCGGCCGAGATACGCCGCGCGGATGCAAAACCAAACACGGGTCGTTTATCTGGGTCGAGAAAGGGTAGGAGAAGGAGGGGGTGTAGGTGGAGAAATAACACACGGGCTTTGATATTTAGGTCTTTATTCTCAATGGATAAGAACAGGGCCCTGGCTGCTGCCCTCACAATGGGTATCCTTGCGCGGATTGACACTAGCCGGAAAGAAACACTAATATAAGAAAAGGGGCGCTGAGTTGGGCGCGGGTTCGGATATGCAAGGCTGACTTGAGTCCCCGGCGGATCGGCGCGTATGTCTCAGTGTGTCGCTATTGGTGTGCCGGAGGGATGCTCGAGCACACGTCCACTCTCGGCGAAAAGTCAAAGCGGAAGAGGCACGAGTCAGAAATCGGAGATCGCACTTTAGTCGAACATCGCGCTCGCTGAACCAGTTCCCCTCTATCGATTGTGCTATCGATCGCGGGCCTCATGAGTGCGATAACGCTTTAGGGGAGCTTGGCTTAAAATAAATGCTATGTAGTTTTAATTAGTTTCTATTATTTCAATTATTTATTATTTCAATTAGTTTCGGGACTTCGTCTCCGAACTTACAGCTAATAATAAAACTAGGACAATGTAATAAAAACCAGTAAATATTTGGATGGTGACTCCGATTTGTGCGCCCTCGATTTAGGGCGTTACACTATGTTATGTTTTTTGTGTTAAGCTCGGTAGTTGCCCACTATGCTAATAGGGCCCGCGCGTAACAAGTATGTGCTTGGTTTTGTTAGACAAGTTGTTCGTACTGTTTATATTTTTTACTCGTTGAATAGAAGTGTATTTTGAATTCGTTAAAATGTATGTAACAGTTAGAAGAAAGCGTTTCAAAATTTATAAAGTAATAATCTGAGTATCTGAATCGAACTAGCCATGTCCGTCTGTCTGTTACTCTGTCCGTATGAACGACGAGATCTCGGAAACTATAAAATCCAAAGATTCTAGATTCTATCAGCGCATCAAGTCGCGATAGTCTGTGTCATGTCACTGTCATATTATGATAGAGGCTAACTAATTCGGTCAATATCTATCGACTCACACAAAAATGTTCCAATCGAACTATTATTTAGAAGTTACTGGCGTAAATGTAAATGTTGGGGAAATTGGTATGTGCTGAGGGGCTGCTTGCATCTAGCTTGTCGTATTGATCGTTTTGTAGGGACATATTTGGTTAGAAATTAACAAGTTGACTAAAAGGTATATAAAGGGTAATAGTCGGCGCACTCGGCTATTTCGTTTCTTTTTGTTTTTTTTAATAATATTGCTTACTCTTACTTTTAGTGATATTTCTGATAAACTGCGCGTACTGGAAGAATGGTCATTATCAACGCAAGGAAGTGCGGGTTGCTTGTTAGTCGGCTATGAAGCTTTTCGTGCTCTCGTATTTTATCACTCATATAAATATCGAGGTCACGTAACTTCCGAGTTGGGAACCATTCGAGACAAAGTAAACGAATATCTATTGCAACCTGGTAACAAATACAATATATATATATAAAAAAACATTTATCCAAAATTAAACTATTTCTAGGTGCGGACATAGTAGTTTGTGATGAAGGTCATATTATTAAAAACAGTCGATCTGCCATAAGTCTTGCGGTTGCAAAAATAAAAACTCCAAAACGCATTATATTAACTGGAACTCCGATTCAAAACAATCTTAAAGAATGTAAGTTTTATATAAGATTTTACTTCAACTTGCAAATAGTAGGTTGTAAAAAACAACTGAATATTTTTGTTAAGTTCTTTGAAAAATTCAGCAACGTACTGAATACACTGCAGAACAGTGTTTTAGGTGCAGGTAACCTTTAATTTTATTAAAGGTATATTTTATCTTGTGATTATATGTTTTATACCCTTGCAGAGTATTATAATTTCAGTCAGAGGTTTGCAACACAGTGAAGGAAACATTTCCGACCCTAGAAAGTGTATCTATTATTGATCAGACATTTGATTGAGCTACAAATCATCAAAACTTAAATTTTTTTAAGTATATGCATATCATTCAACTTTTAGATGTTTTGAAGAATATTTAATTTTAATTTTTGTGTTTCGTCAGCAGGTAGAACTAGGTTCTGCCTCTTTGCCCAGCCACCTTTATCGCAGTTTGGTCCGGATTGTGTCGGCAAGGTGTATCGCCTAGCAGGTAGAACTAGTTTCGACCTCTTCGCCCAGCCACCTTTATCGCAGACTCCACGCAAGGACTTCCTGGGCTCGATTTAACCACGACCTAGCACCCGTTGGATCTCAGCGTTATAGTCTCAGCCTTGTAGACTAACATTCGTTCGGCGTCTCGACTTTGCGATCTTGATCCTGGTACTCGACACTTGATTAACTTGCGACTGGTCTCGCGTACACGCACTGCCTTTGATTCTCGCATTATTTCACTATTATTCGGTGTGAGCTGCGCTTGCGCCGCCCTGTTATAGCCTGTAATGGTCCCGTTATTCTTCTCCTCCAGCTTGCGTGATCGGGTCCAAGGTTCACTGCCGCACCGTTAGTTCACGCTGCGTCCTCTTTGTGCGGGTCCGAAGTCCGCCAACTCACCGTTCGACCTTGTTGACCTTGCCGTGTGAGGGTCCAATGTCCAGCGTGGTACCGTTAATTCACGGTAGTGGAGAGTGTAACGAACTGATTTTCTTTATTATCTGCTCGCTACGAATGTCGTGCGGCTAGCTCAGAAGATGTAATTGTTCGTCCCACCAAATTTATATATACGTGACCGCCCTTTTGACCAGTGAAAACACACAGAAAGATTGGGAGTATGCAGTGATCTTTTATTCGCCGACTTGACCCTCGGCCGGGGTGGTGTAATGGTTATGTAGAATTACGTCCTGCCGTCGTCTCCTTCCCACGTTGAACGCCTCTCTGGATCGTGCCGGCTGCGAAGTGGTGTCTTCCTCGCCGGCTTTGCTCGCGATGTCTTCTGCCACCCTTGGCTCGGCGGGTTTACAGGGACTAGGGATGCGTCACCGTTCCCAGACTAGGGTGAACAGGCACTGTGCTCTCAAGGCGTACGCCTTTCGCAGCCGCAGCCTCCTGTCCCTTGCTCTGTCCCGGCCGGTCGCACCGGACGTCGGCTCAGTTTCTACCTGACGGTTCAGGCGTACGCCGGAAGCCGCCAACGCAGTCCCTGGGTCAAACGCCAGGTTCTAGACGAACGCTTCCACCCTACCCTCTCTGCCGCAGGCTTAAGAATTCGACGTATAGGCTGCTCGCTCGACGCTCGTTGTTCGTCGTCCTGGGGTCCTCGTTGTCCTTGTTCTGCCTCCAGGTATCACGACCAGCTCCGCTCCTTGTTGGCGACTCGGTAAGCTGCCGTTCTGGGACTCTAGCGGTGGACCGCTGTGCTTTCGACGCATACGCCTTTCGAGACACCAGCTGAACAAACGCGCGTCCTTCCGGGCTAGTCGCACCAGGACCTTGTACAGTTCCTGCAGGACGATCAGGCATACGCCGGAGTTCGCCAATGCAGTCCTTGTAGGCAGGTAGCTAGTTCTAGACACTTTGCTTCTGAGCCCACGGTTCTTCATCGAAGGACTCTGCTTGTCCACTTTGTCGGACACGCCGGGTGGGATGCCAAGCTCAAATCACGACAGAAATTGTAACAAAACGCCTGGACTTAGCCGTGTGATGCCGTAAGGACCTCAGCTACCTGTGTCTCAGTTCGGAGACTTTAGCTCTAAGTCCCGAACGTCTCGACGTAGCGATCTTGTTTCCTTGATGACTCCGCACGGCTTTACTTGCTCCTTCACGATGTTTCACTGGTTACTTGTTCACGTGATGACTGTTACTTGTTGACTTGATAGAAATCGACTGATCCAGCTTCCTGCGCTCGGCCGGTTTATATAGGCCTCCATTTACCGCTAGTTATCGGCGTCTCCTTGCCTCCTGGTCCAAAGTCCACGGTTTTACCGTTCGACCTTTCGTCCTCTGTGCCCGGCACTAATATCAGGGTCCAAAGTCCGGTGCCGTCCCGTTACTTCCTTCTGCCCACGGCCCTTCGCCGCTCTCTTGTATTGCTGTCCCTCTCGGACTCTCCTTGGCCTTGTCTGGTGCTCAGTTCACCACTCTCTCTCTCCGCACTACCGTTACTACGGGCGAATTCGCCGCGTAACTGGTAACTGGTAAGCCACTGCTTGCATGCGCTCACTCTGCTTGCTTCTTAACTTGTGGGGAGTTATTCAACTCCTCACATTCTCCCCTTACTTCGGGAATGAAAAAGATACTCGCTGTTCTCTCTGCCTTGGTACACTCCACATTCTGACATTCTTCCCTCGACGTGTCTTCTCGTACTTGTCCTCGTTCGCCTGTAGTCTTCTAGTCGACTTGCTCCTCCCGACGGTTCCCACGACGCTCACAGCTCCTTATTGAGTTCCACAGCGCCGATCCTCCTTCCAGATTTTGAATTTCCCGCCCCAGACGTTTCCCCCGTAGACTTTAAATTCCCGCCCAGACGTTTCCCCCGTAGACTTTTGAATTCCCGCCCAGACGTTTCCCCCGTAGACTTTTGAATTCCTGCCCAGACATTTCCCCGATTATTTTTGAATTCCCGATATGTCTTCTCCGTCGGATGGCCACTCTACATCGTGCCGATCGGTCTCCAGTCGTTATCGGTGTTATCGATAGTCTCTCGTGTGACTCTCCAACGTGGCGTTGCCACTTAATGTATCGATGTTCCACGGTGTGACTCCTTGTGCCGATATTTCCAGTATTTTGAGCCCACCGATCGACACTATCGTCTAGTGCCAATCGGCCGCCATGAATCGAAGTGCCCCCATCCCTTGTTTATAGTGACTTCGCACAATGCTTTGGTAAGCGCAATATTCTGTCTATTTAATTTTTACTTATTTTCTTTTTCCCCCAAAGCTTGGCCCAGGATTGCAGAGTTGACCTTTCCTGCCCTTGGGGTCGGGGTCAACGACCCTGCTCGGCTCATCTCTTTCTTGCGTCGTTCTGCATTAAGTTGGCAAGTGGTTTGTTTCCCTGCGACCCCGGTTTTCATGTATATCTCTCATTTCAGATTGCCGGATCATCCGTAGTGCATTTCATGTGTGTGTATTTTACTTCTTTTTTTTTTTTAATCGTGGCCGTTTATGTGTGTGCGCGTTATTTTCGTGTTTTTCCGGCTTGGCATGCTACGGTAAAGCTCTCGAGCTGTACCGTCTCCCCTCTTTCCTCGGGAAACAAAGATCTGGTCGTGGTCTTCCTCGGATTGTTGTTGGCCTGCGGTCTTTTCGGTTTCTTGTCCTGTGCATCACCTTATTCTTCGCGGCGTATTAACGGATGACTCTGGCTTCATGCCCGACGCAGAATCTGTTTGCCTCGTTGTCTTGGTCACTGTGCCTCCCTGTTTCCTGCGTTCTATATAGACTCTGGTACTTGTGCCCGACGATAAAGTCCGCACTTTTTGTCGTTGAATGTTCGTGTGTTCCTGGGGTCTATATAGACTCTGGCTTATGCCTGACGCTATAGGCTGTGCTTTTTGTCGTTGCATGCTTGTGCTACCCTGCGGTCTATATAGACTCTGGCTTATGCCCGACGCTATAGTCCGCACCTTTTGTCGTTGCATGCTCGTGTTATCCTTGCTTGTCTGTACCGAGTCCTTGTGTTTGTTGTTTAAGCTCACTGACGTGGACTGTTCGTTCTTTTTGCGTATCCTTGTGGCGGATTTTACAAATGACTGGTGAGACGAAGTCTATTACCGTGTACGGTCCGTCGTATCTCGGCGCTAGCTTTGCCGCGAAACCCTCGGCTGCCTTTGACAGATGGTGCTCCTTCGCCCAGACTGTGTCCCCTATCGTTGGATTCCATTGCCTCCTTCGTAGATTGTAAAGCCTGGCTTGGTCCTGAGCAGCCTTCTCCATGTTCCGGCGCACAATTTCGAAGATCTCCTTCATCTTATTGGCCTTATCTTCAGGCGTTTCCGTCTGCTTTCCTGTGCCGATGGTTTCCCTGTCGTACAGGGCGCTGGGCAGTCGAGGCTCTCGAGCCTGCGTGAGGAAACACGGGGAGTACCCTGTTGACTCCGACGTACTTGAATTTACCGCTAGCATAATCTCCGGCCACTTCTCGTCCGAATTCCTCTGGTGCTGTCCCGCAAACTGCGATATCATGGTTTTAACTGTCCGGTTTGCTCTTTCCGTCGGATTCTCCTGCGGTGTATATGGTGCCGTGAATTGTTGCTTAATGCCCATTTCGCTGAGGAATTTTTTGAATGCGCGGCTGGCAAACTGAACTCCATTGTCTGTCATTACCACCTTCGGGAGTCCGAACCTAGCGATGACTCTTTCTCGGAACGCCTTTTGAAGTGATTCTGCCGTTGCTGCTCGCAGTGGCACCAATCCTGTCCACTTTGAGAACCTATCTATCAGCACTAGCAGCATCTGGTTGCCATGCTTCGACCTGGGCAATGGTCCGACAAAGTCTGCACATACCGTTGCCCATGGTTCTTCGGGTATTTGCGTCAGCATTTTCCCGGCTGCCTGCATCTGGTTGGGCTTGTACCTGAGGCATGTCTCGCATTTCCGTACGTGTGCTCGGGCGTCCCTATGCATTCCTGGCCAGTAATATCGAGCCGCCAGCCTTGCGATCGTTTTCCGACTTCCCACGTTTCCAGCAGCTGGTGAGTCGTGATTCTCCTTCAGGACTGTTTCCCTCAGCCCCCGTGGGACACAGAGCTTCCATGCTGCCACGTCTTCGCTGCCTGCTCTGTGCGGGATATGCCTGTACAATGCGCCTCCCTCCATGATGTAATCCGGAAACTTCTGTGGCTGTTTGTTAATCTTCTCACACATATCCTTGATCCAACTGCATGTTCCCTGCGTGTCCTTCGGAGTTTCTTTAGCTAGCCTAAAGGCTTCTGGTAGAGGCTGTCTTGACAGTGCATCAGCGACCACGTTAAGCTGCCCCTTCCTGTATGATATTTCAAAATCATACTGCTGCAGCTCCAGGGCCCACCTCGCTATTCTTCCTGAGGGACTTTCGATGCTGTTCAACCATTTAAGCGCCATATGGTCCGTCACCACCTTGAAGTGGTATCCTTCCAAGTATGGTTTGAGCTTCCGGATTGCCCACACGATTGCCAGGCATTCCTTTTCGCTGGTTGAGTAGTTCTTTTCCGCGCCATTCAGGGTCCGGCTTGAATATGAAATGACCTTTTCGCCGCTTTCAGTTTCCTGCGTCAGGACTGCCCCTATACCATAATCGCTTGCGTCCGTCTGCAGTACGAATGGTTTATCGAAATCCGGGCATGCCAGCACAGGATCGGCCACCAGCCTTGCCTTTACCTCCTCGAATGCCTGCTGGTGCTCTGGAGTCCATGTCCATTTCGTGCCTTTCCGCAATAGATCGTTTAGTGGTTTTACTATTCGCGCAAAGTCGGGCACGAATCGCCTGTACCACGATGCTACGCCCAAGTATTGGCGCTACTCCCGGATGGTTGTGGGTGGTTCCAGCTCGGCTATGGCTGCTACTTTTTCGGGATCGGTGCCGATTCCTTGGTCCGTAACGCGGTGTCCCAGGTAAAGCAGTTCGCTTTTGAAGAAATTACATTTTTCGGGATTTATCCTCAGGTTAGCCTGTTTAAGGCGTCGGAACACTTCCCTCAGGTTCCTTCTGTGTTCTTCCAGTGTCCGTCCGATCACGATGATGTCGTCTTGGTATGCAAACGCGTGTGGTGACATCTTCGGTCCAATAACCTGATCCAGTGCTCTCTGGAAAGTCGCCGAGGCGGAGTGTAAACCAAATGACATTACTTTCCACTGGAAAAGCCCCTTTCCTGGCACTGTGAACGCCGTGAATTGCCTGCTATTTTCTTCCAGAGGAATTTGCCAGTATCCGTCTTTCAAATCCAGACTGCTTATGTATCTTGCCTCCCTCAACTGGTCCAATATGTAATTTATCCTTGGCATCGGATAAGCATCTTTGATGGATTTGGCATTGATCTGTCTAAAGTCGACACAAAGCCTCCACTGACCTGTCTTTTTCTTCACCATGACTATCGGGGAGCTGTACGGGCTTCTCGAGTGTTCTATGCACCCCTTCTCCAGCAACTCGTCGACTTTCGCATTGATTTCCCCTTGAACCTTTGGATTTTTCGGGTAGTATCTCTGTTTGATTGGTTTGTCGTCCTTCATGGTGATTCGGTGTTCGGCTATGTTGGATGTTCCACTCATTGTTCGAAACTCCGCGAGCTCCTGCTCTAGGAATTTTTCAACGTCGCATTCCTCATAGTTGGTTTGCACCACTGCCACGGACAATTTTTCCTCTAACCACCCGTTGTGCCTTCTTCTTTCTGGGATCACCACTGTATGTCCGGCACACCTTATTTCGGCGCCGACTCCTGTGAGGAAATTCCATCCCAGCACCAGCGAGTCTACCACTCCTGGTAAGATCAACAGGCTCATGGGCAATCGCTTATTGCCTTGTAATCTTTCCATAAGCAGCCAGTGTATCCGCCAGCTCCTCGCTTATAAAGCTCGCTGTTGCTCCGGTGTCGATTGTTGCTTTGTGTGAGGTTCTGTCAATCTGTACCGCTGCGGATAACTGCTGCTCTTCTTCGATTAAATCGCCAGTTAGTTTGGAGAGACAACACCTTGCGACCCCTGCTCGCCTCTCTGCGGCTGGGATCGCGGGCCATTTCCCGATCTCTGGCAGCACTCTACACTCCTAGCCCCCACCTTGCCGCAAGTCGAGCAGAAAAGCAGCCTTTGGTTTTGGCATCCTCTTGCCCAATGTCCGTGACCGCCACACCGTCTACAGGCTTCGTGTGGGTTCACGATGTGTGTCTGTGACCTGTGGGCTCTTGGAGCTGCGCTGGGTGGTCTCTGATTGGTATTGGGTGGCCTCCATAACGTGCTCTGGTGGTTGTAGGTGTTTGGAGTCCATTGTCTTGGAACGTCAATAGGTGCTTGGTGTCCGCCTTCTTCTTCGCACCTTCTACACGTGACTTGTGGTGCTGTTGTTTTGCTTCGCGAGAATTTGTTTTCTTGAATAAATGCTTCTCGCTCTTTCTCGAGTTCTTCATACTCGTCAGCCAGCACCATTAGAGACTCTAGATCGTCTATCTTATATATCCTCAGGTCAGGCGTGCAGTTTTCCTTTATCTGCTCGAGTGTTTCCTTTGGGGAGTAGCCAAGTGGTCTCATCATGGTCTGCATGTCAACCATATAGTCCTTGAACGACTCTCTAAAGCCCTGTTTCCTTTGTTTGACCTGATCTGCGAGCTTTGTGAAGAAACCCCTTGGCAGGAAATACGTTCGAAAACTGTCGCTGAACTCTCCCCATGTCCTCCAGTGTTTATTGTTTGATATGAACCATTTTAGGGCCTTGCCTTGCAGCAATTCAGGCATGGCTCGTGGAATGAGGTTCAGGTTCAAACCTTATGTGTTTGCTGACCATCATACTTGTTCCAGAAACTCCAGTGGTTTCTCCGTGCTGTCAAACTTGAACGACCATTCCCTGACTTGCTTCGCGACTTTTGTATAGTCTGGTGCGCTGGGCCTTTGCTGTTCTGTTCTTCTTTCTTGGCTTGGGCCCCTGGATCTTCCTGCCTCCTTCATGCTCTCAACGCCCAGGCTGGCTATGAGCTGTTCGGCGTCTGGGACTTTTAACTTGCCGCTCGAGCTTGGTTTGTCGTACAATTCCTCCAGCTCAGCCAAAATTTCCGCCATTCCTGGGTCGTTTTGTGTCTTCGTAACATACTCTTAAAGGGCCTTTCGCATGTCGTCCGACTTGCCCTCCAGGATGATGCCAAGCTTGGCTGCCACCTTTGGGATATCCTCTTTCTTGAGGAGATAGATCCAATTTTCCCCCATTTCTGTTTATTGCTGTATTTTCACTGTCAGGACAATCACGTTGGGCGCCAGATGTAACGAACTGATTTTCTTTATTATCTGCTCGCTACGAATGTCGTGCGGCTAGCTCAGAAGATGTAATTGTTCGTCCCACCAAATTTATATATACGTGACCGCCCTTTTGACCAGTGAAAACACACAGAAAGATTGGGAGTATACAGTGATCTTTTATTCGCCGACTTGACCCTCGGCCGGGGTGGTGTAATGGTTATGTAGAATTACGTCCTGCCGTCGTCTCCTTCCCACGTTGAACGCCTCTCTGGATCGTGCCGGCTGCGAAGTGGTGTCTTCCTCGCCGGCTTTTCTCGCGATGTCTTCTGCCACCCTTGGCTCGGCGGGTTTACAGGGACTAGGGATGCGTCACCGTTCCCAGACTAGGGTGAACAGGCACTGTGCTCTCAAGGCGTACGCCTTTCGCAGCCGCAGCCTCCTGTCCCTTGCTCTGTCCCGGCCGGTCGCACCGGACGTCGGCTCAGTTTCTACCTGACGGTTCAGGCGTACGCCGGAAGCCGCCAACGCAGTCCCTGGGTCAAACGCCAGGTTCTAGACGAACGCTTCCACCCTACCCTCTCTGCCGCAGGCTTAAGAATTCGAAGTGTGGGCTGCTCGCTCGATGCTCGTTTTCGTCGTCCTGGGGTCCTCGTTGTCCTTGTCCGCCTCCAGCTATCTCGACCAGCTCCGCTCCTTGTTGGCGACTCGGTAAGCTGCCGTTCTGGGACTCTAGCGGTGGACCGCTGTGCTCTCAACGCATACGCCTTTCGAGACACCAGCTGAACAAACGCGCGTCCTTCCGGGCTATTCGCAGCAGGACCTTGTACAGTTCCTGCAGGACGATCAGGCATACGCCGGAGTTCGCCAATGCAGTCCTTGTAGGCAGGTAGCTAGTTCTAGACACTTTGCTTCTGAGCCCACGGTTCTTCGTCGAAGGTCTCTGCTTGTCCACTTTGTCGGACACGCCGGGTGGGATGCCAAGCTCAAATCACGACAGAAGTTGTAACAAAACGCCTGGACTTAGCCGTGTGATGCCGTAAGGACCTCAGCTACCTGTGTCTCAGTTCGGAGACTTTAGCTCTAAGTCCCGAACGTCTCGACGTAGCGATCTTGTTTCCTTGATGACTCCGCACGGCTTTACTTGCTCCTTCACGATGTTTCACTGGTTACTTGTTCACGTGATGACTGTTACTTGTTGACTTGATAGAAATCGACTGATCCAGCTTCCTGCGCTCGGCCGGTTTATATAGGCCTCCATTTACCGCTAGTTATCGGCGTCTCCTTGCCTCCTGGTCCAAAGTCCACGGTTTTACCGTTCGACCTTTCGTCCTCTGTGCCCGGCACTAATATCAGGGTCCAAAGTCCGGTGCCGTCCCGTTACTTCCTTCTGCCCACGGCCCTTCGCCGCTCTCTTGTATTGCTGTCCCTCTCGGACTCTCCTTGGCCTTGTCTGGTGCTCAGTTCACCACTCTCTCTCTCCGCACTACCGTTACTACGGGCGAATTCGCCGCGTAACTGGTAACTGGTAAGCCACTGCTTGCATGCGCTCACTCTGCTTGCTTCTTAACTTGTGGGGAGTTATTTAACTCCTCACAAGAGTTTTAAGTCTCCTTTTCCCCCTTTCTTTGGAAATGTGATGAAAGTGGTGATTTCCCCGCCCCTGTTGTTTATTCAAATTCCCCGCCAAACTCGTTCTCCTCGTGATCCCCAGACAGTTCCCCAAGCTCCCTGAACTGTCCTCGTAAGACTTCCCCCAGACAGCGCCCTGAAAGACCTTTAACTTTACCATGGCTGTGCTGTGTTAGCCTGTTCCCCAGACAGTTCCCCGAAAGACTTGAACTTTCCCAAAACTGTATCTCGTTCCCCAGACAGTTTCCCGCGTTGAATTTGAATTTCCCGCCCAGACCTCCGTGTTTGAAATTACCATTCCGATTCCCGTCGTCTGGCCACTATACTGAACACGTCTCGATCGCGTTTATCGATAGTGAATCCAGCATTGGCATCGTTGTTGCCGTTATCGTTTTCGTTGTCTTAAGTTGGCAGGGATGCATCGGTGTGACCGTTCATTGAGAAATCTAGTATTTTCTTGTGCCCATCGATCGCCTATCGTCCAGGCGCCCCCGCCCCTATTTTTCCCACTGGCCTCCCTCGCGTGGAATTTGAATTTCCCGCCCAGTCATTATTATACGGCTTGAAGACCCGATCCGCGCCCCTTGCTACCTTGACACGGTAACGCGTCCCGCCGGCCAACATGAGCTTGGCCCAGCGGTTCCTTCGGGTCCTTCCTCGCTGCTGTCGTACTTCTTCGGTCACCATGGCCAGCCATTCCTCCTCCGGAACTTCCGCACAGGGTTTGCCTCCCTCCGACTGCTGTCTTCGCAGCGTCGGCCTCTCCGGCGGGGTCCGCTGCTCCGGACAGGAGGTCTGCTTCGGGGGTGGTGCCGCGTCCCACGACGTCTGGTGGCGTCGGCGCACGTGGTGGCGGTAGCAGCGGCAGCGCTGCCGACGGCGGCTGAGGTGCCCACAGCGACGGAGTGACGGAGTTCGCGACACCAGGGGAAACGCCAGTAGCTGGAGAACGGAACCGGAGTCCCGCTCCACTTAGCTCCTGGCTGTTCCCTGCACGCTTCTCTCTCATCTCGCGCTCATCTCGACGTTTTTTTTGAAAAGACCTGCTAGGTTCAGCGCCGTCGCTAACGAAACCTCGGTTTTCACGAATCCTCGATTCCGTTATTCGCGGTGGCGTGTACAGGTAACGGGACTCCCTCTCCGTGTGCACGCAATCCTATACAAACTGTGCAAGTGTCTACGGCGTCTACCTCGGTTTTCGGTTGTACACGCACTCCTACGCAACTGTCTAAGTGTGCGCTAGCCGGTAACGGTGTCTACGGCGTCTAACTCTGTTTTCGGTTCCGTTACTCGCGGCGGCGTGTACCGGTCACGGAACTCGCTCTCCGTGTACCCGCCTCCCACGCAATCTGTGCAAGTGCGCGTTAGCCGGTAACGGTGTCTACGGCATTTTGAACGCTCCCTGTCCCGCTCTTGCTCTCCTGTTTGTGTGTGTCTGTGTGTGTGTGCTTGACCGTTTATCGTCCTCCCCCTTTCTTCGGTTAGGGTACAGTGCTCCTCCGATACGACGGATTTGTTGTGACTGCTCCTCCTTGCTTTGCGGTTTTAACTGGCTTATGTGTGTTTTTCTTTCCTTGCCCGTGTTTATGTGCCTGCGGTTGCAAGTTACCGGAGAGTCGAAATTAATTATTCTAAACGGACCTTCGTATATTATGGGCCAGTGACGCGAATCCTTCTGCTGCCTTGGATAGATGGTGCTCCTTGACCCATACCGTGTCTCCGATCTGCGGTCTCCAACGGTGCCTCCGAAAACTGTAGTGGCGCGCCTGATCCTGCGCCGCCTTCTCCATGTTCCGTTTTCTCCTCTCGGTAGTAGCCCTACGCATCGGCACTATTTCCGTCCACTTCGAGAACCGATCTACGAGCACTAGTAGCATCGAGTTCCCGTGTTTCGACCGAGGAAGCGGCCCAACGTAATCGGCGCATACTGTGGCCCAGGGCTCCTCTGGGATCTGTGTGAGCATTTTTCCGGATGCCTGAAGTTGACTGGGCTTCTACTTAACGCAGCTCTCACAGTTCCGCACATATTTCCTGATGTCGCGTTGCATGCCCGGCCAATGTTACCTTGCTGCCACCCTCTCGCTTGTCTACCGGCTGCCCATGTGTCCGGCCATCGGCATAGCGTGATTCTCAGCCATGACTCGCTGCCTTGATCCGCTTGGTACGCATAGCTTCCATGTGATCACATCCTCGTTGCCCGCTCTGTGAGGAATGTGCCGGAACAGCCGGTCGGCCTGCACTAAGTAGTCCGGATGTTTTTAGAGTTTCTGGTCATTTCTTGCCCCTCATGTCCCTTATCCAGCTTATCCATTTCAGGGCCATTTGATCTGTTACCACTTTGAAGTGGTATCCCTCCAGGTTCGGCTTTAATTTCCTTATGGCCCACACAATTGCTCAATACTCCTTGTGTGACTGCAGTAGTATTCGAATAATTTATTTGCGATAATAACTTGTGTAAAACTTGTGCGAAAATGCGACGACGAAAGGGAGTGGTTTCGATAAAGTTCAAATGATCACTAAATTTAATGTTCCAATAATTTATCTTAGAACCTAAATTATGTTAAGGTGGCGAGAGATGCGGCGAATTCGCAAGAGCAAACGGACGAAAGCTTTATTGGCTTCCGCTCTTGCCCTACAAATAGTGACTTCAATTTAATTTAAAGCGCCAAGTGCGCAAACACCGCCCCCTCTGAAGGGACGACGTCCTGCAGCCCAGAACGGGCAACAGGGCCAGTCGGTGGACAGCTCGCCGATACTCCCCGTCCTGCGTCCTGACGTCTGCCACGCGAACCTTGCTATCGGCGCAGGCGTGCACCGCTACCTCTCGGCCAATCCTCCACTGCTGAGGCGGAAAGTTGTCTTCGGCGACGACGACGATGTTGGGCTCCCCCTGGTGCCACTTGGACCGCTGCTGGAGGCAGGAGATGTACTCCCGGTACCATCACTGCCAAAACCTGTGCCTGAGAGCCGAGACACCTCGCCATCGTCGCAAGCAGGTCAGGCTGATCTGGTCCGAGAGCGCCGCTGATGGTGGGGCCAGAAGAGGGCCCCCGATGAGCAGATGACCGGGGGTCAGGGCTTCGCTGTCGTTCGGTCGCTTCTTAGTGCTCCTAGGGGCTCGGAGTTGAGCACGGTTCCGAGCTCCTCCGCGGTCAAGAGGTCTTGGCCTACCGTCCGAAGGAACAGATGCTTTGCAGACTTCACACCTGCCTCCCATAGTCCGCCGAAGTGCGGTGCTCTGGGCGGTATGAACGCAAACTCGCATCCTTTTTTTGATGCGAATGTTTCGATACCGCCCCCCTGCTACTCCAGACGGGCTCGGAACTCTCTCATGTGGCGATCTGCGCCGACGAAATTGTTGGCGTTGTCGCACCACACCTTCTCCGGAATCCCGCGACGACTCACGAACCTTTGAAATGCCAACAAGAACGCATCAGTGGTTAGATCAGACACTAATTCTAAGTGGACCGCTTTGGACGCAAAACAGACGAACAAGGCCACGTACGATTTGTACGGTGGCTTACCACGGATACGATACGTTGTGCTGAAGGGACCACAAAAATCAACGCCACAAATATTGAACGGGCGGAGAGCTTGAAGTCTATCTGGTGGCAAGTTCCCCATAATCTTCGTCAAGAGTTGCGGCTTGCATCGAAAGCAGCGAACTGTGAGCTTTTAGACAGCAACAATGGGAATTTGGCTTCTTACTGGATAGGAGCATTCAATAACCGACCCCCAACTCGTAGCAATGTCGAGGAACACCAATCTAATTTCTTTTTCTGAAGAAAAGGGTTTAGCTTTTGAATATTCGTTGCTACCGGTTTATTTTTCCGAATTTTACTTATGTCGTCCCTAAATTCGTGAAATTGGATAACTTCGACAATTTTATCAAAAGCGAAATCCAGTTCTCTTGGCGAAATACTTTTTTCAAAGGGCTTCGACACCTTTCTGCACCTTTGAATAAAACAAAAAACCCATACGAACACTCTCAGAAGCTTCAGGTGCGACGAAAAGGACTCTATTTTCTGAAGCACATTATTTGGCTCTGGGCTGACTACGAGAGCTATTGCCGATTTGCGTAGCTCCATCGACATTACATCAGCCGGCAGTTCGAAATGTTTATTTACAGGCCAATTATTTTCTGAGTCTAGCAAGAACGAAGGCCCACCGAACCAAATGGACGTTGTAAGCTCCTCTACGTCACATCCTCGGGACACTATGTCTGCTGGGTTGACTTTCGTGGGAACGTGTCTCCAAATTGCTTTCTCCACCCACTCCTGAATTTCTGCAACCCGGTTCGAAACAAAATCGACAACGACGAGGGATCGGTTTTAATCCAGTGTAAAGTGATCTCGGAGTCTGTCCACAGGGAAACATTCTCAATGGAAGAATTTAGCAATGGCCTGACAAGATTATAGAGATCTGCTTAAAGGTGAGCTGCACACAGCTCAAGGCGAGGCAAAGTTTTCGTCTTGAGGGGAGCTACTTTCGATTTGGCGGTCAATAAATTTTCTTTGAATTACTTTCAAATTTTCAGCAGTTTTAGTCCGAACGTAGATGCACGCTCCATACGCTCGCATGGAAGCGTAAGCGAAACCATGTATTTGAATCGGGACTTGTGGATCTGTGTTGACGAATCGCGATACCTTATTTTCGGCCGCTGCAGAATCGTCGCTTAAAACGTCTCCCACGACGTGAGCAACTGCATTGGTAGCGACTAGTCCCAATCTAATTTTCGAAGCCACAGTTCCTGCAACAACATCTTTGCCTTTGTGACCAAAGGACACAAGAGGCCAAGTGGGTCGAAAAGTCGAGCAGTCACCGACAAAATATTTCGTTTTGTCGCGCGAAGATCCAGGAAAGAGTCATCTAACCGAAATTGAAAGTAATCTTTAACCAGTAACCAAACCACGCCAAGAGTCTTGGTTACGTCTGAGTCTGCCATAAGTGGCATTACAGCGCTATCAGATGCGGATAACTCTGGGCAGTTTGAAAACCACTTGCCAATTCAAATCCTGCCTCTTGCAAGACCTGAGAAACTTCGTCTCGAAGGCTTTGCAGGTCCTCAACGCATCCGGCGCCAGTCAACAAATCGTCAACATAAAAATCATTCTGAATAACCTTTGCGGCTTTTGGATGAGTTTCTTGCGCCATCTCTCCTAGCCGCATTAAACACCGAATCGCCAAAAAGGGTGCTGGCAAAGTTCCATATGTAACGGTGTTTAACTTAAAGATTTTCAGGGACTCAGAAGGATCTCGTCTCCATACTATAAGCTGGAAGTTTCAATCAGCTTTGTCCACCATTTTTTGGCGATACATCTTTTTGACGTCGGCCGCAAGGGCAAACTTATGCAATCTAAATCGAAGCAGAGTCAAGTATTCAGTATTCAGTATTCATCTTCTTCAGCGAAGGGTCCTTTGACAATTTCCTTTCTACCGACAAAAATCTACGTTTCGCAACTTCGTATGACGAACCAAGAGTATTTGGGTCTGATTTTAACGGCAAACGAACCGAAAATCTACCGGACGACAATCTTTGAGTATTTTTCTCAAAGTGTTGTTGACAGAGTTGTTGCTCAGGAGTATGGACTTTAGCCTTGGGCGGCAAGTCCTCCACAGACCAAAATTTCTGCAGGGTTGTATCAATTGACTCCAACGCTGAGATGTACCATTTTTTCAGCCTTTACTTTATTTTCAGAGGCTCATCTCCCTGACACTTTCCAGCCGAGAACTGTCTTTTGTAAGATGGGGAGTTCAGGCCCCTGCTTTATCTGGCCAATCAGCGCCGATAAGCATATCTATTTTTTGGGGCTTGAAGAAGAATGGATCTGCCAACTGAATATTTTCAGGCACCCTCCACCCGCTGGTGTTCACCGCTTGATCCGGATGATAACCAGAAATATTTTTCATCGTTTACAAAGTTTATTTGTGAACCAGAGTCGAGCAACGCTCGAGCTAATACAAACTCGCCACTTTTGGTTTGGACGCTCACAACAGCAGTTGCAAGAATGACTCGATCCGATGCATTCGCATGTAAAACATGCGACGTGGATAGAGACTCCTGCATGAGCGTGGGCTGAGAAGGGGGTGGCAACGCGAGATTTGTGTTTGGGGAATATATGTGTAGCAAAGTGTGATGTGAGGAATTGCACTCTCTACATCTGTTCGATTTGCATTTTTTGACCGTGTGCCCCTTTCTTAAGCAGTTAATTAGGGCTGCAAAGGAAGCGCAGTTTCCAATCTGATGTTCAGCTGAGTTGCAATACTCGCATTGAACAGAGTCGCGCCTGGCAGCGACAAACGAAAATTTCCATTCTTCTTAGGGTTACATTGGGTTTGCTGAACAGTTTTCGGCTTGGAAGCCTCTTCCGCTACCATGTGTTGGTATCGCCTGTTGGGGGCCGCCTCACATTCGCTCCTGCATCGACCTTACTCATTACCAGATGTATTAATATAGCATTAGAAATGCGTCTATCATCCCCAATAGACAGCAAGGAGTCATACAAGGGTGTGACCGTGTCGATGAGGGTTCTCAAAGCTCTATCTGAAGGCTGGGAAATTTTTTGTAAATTATCCTGTGTCGATATGTTGTCAAAAAAATAAGACAATCCTTATTGTACACCCGCTTCAGGCTAGCAAGGGCTTGAAAGGCCCTAACTGTTCCTAAAGCGCCTCCAGCTAAACATGAAATTAAATGATTGAATTTTTCAATATCGAATGCTTCGAAAAGGCTTATAACATCATTTAAATTCTGAGTGTTTTCCGCTAAAAGTTGGAAGAGCTACGCTGGGCAGGCTGCATTGAGGCGGGCGATTTGCTGGCGGCAAGCTTTGGCTGGATTCTGAATAAATCCACTGCGATCTGCAGGTGGTCCGTGTCCCTGCGGCGCATGCCTTTGTGTTGCGTCCGCCTCCTCCTGCCACTGCCTACACGCCGCACCCTGCTCTGCCCTTGGCTTTGGCATTGGGTGGTTCTATATTCTTTGGGAGTAATTCTCGAGTTCCAACTTCTCCCGTTGCTCGTCCAGCTCCTCAAACTAATCTGCCAGCGCCATCAAGGTGTCCAGGTGCCAACACTCATACGGCCGGATAAACATTCGCTGGGCCGGCGTTCTGTTCTCCTTGATCCTGTTCAGGACTTCCTTGACAGACATATCCAGAAGCCGCATCAGCGTATGCATGTCCACCATGTAATCCTTAAATTTTTTCACGTATGTCTGCCTCCGCTGCCTGACCTGGTCCGCTAGCTTCTCCATGTCCCCTCGAGGAAGGAATTAGCCTGGGAAGCTGTATAAAAAGTCTCCCCAGTTGTCCCACTTGTGTGATCTGGTTTATATCCAGACCGTATGTTATGGTTTAACCCTCCACCTGCTCCAGGAACTCTAGTGGCTTGTCGTTGCCGTCATACCGAAAGTTCCACTCTCGTAATTGCTTGGCAACCTTGGCGTAGTCCTGTGGATGTAGCCGTACGCTTTCTCTCCTCTCTTGGCTGCCTTCTCGCTGCCTTCCGTCGCTTGCCATGCTCTGAATATTCAGGCTTGATATCAGACCCTCGTCATTCGCGGTGGTTAATTTAAATTTTGGGACCGGCAGCTTCCGGAATTGATCTCTAGACCTGACACCAACTCTGCCATGACCGGGTCATCTGCTATACGGTCAACCGTCTCTGCCAGAGTCTTCCTCAACGCGTCTACTGACTCCTCGAGTTCTATTCCCAGAACATTGCTCACCTCGGCGAAGTCCTCCTTCCTGAGATTATAAATCCAGGACTTTCCCTTCTTGGATCTTTTGCTTTCTTGGTCACGGCAATCACTCATGGGCGCCATATTTCTTGAATATCTGGCTCGCAAAGATAACGCAAGGGTTGGATTGGGTCGTAAAGGTTTTTATTCGGCAATATGTTTCGCATACCAGGTAGAACTAGGTTCTGCCTCTTCGCCCAGTCACCTTTATCGAAGGCTCTCCCAGTTTGGTCTGGATTGTGTTGGCAAGGTGTATCGCCTAGCAGGTAGAACTAGGTTCGACCTCTTCCCCAGCCACCTTTATCGCAGAATCCACGCAAGGGCTCCATGAGCTCGATTTAACCACGACCTTACACCCAAACTGTTTTTTGAGCAATGTTTGACACCTGGACAATTGAATTACTGCTTGAGTAACGGTCAGACTTGGACGATTGGCATTCCGCAGCGTGCCTCATCTTGAACATCAGAATTCCCAGAACGAAATCGACGAAACCAGAATTGTTCATGGTTGGCAGTTAACGTTTTAAGGCCATATACCCCATTCACATTTTCAGCTGCCTGGCTTGCGTTTTCGCCTTTGTCAAAAATAAATAGTAAAATATAGCGAATTTTTTCTTTGCCGGTCTCCATATTTATCGACCTCTCAAAAGCGTTTGTGCTATTGATCACAAAACTTTTGTAAGAAGCTTTTATAGTACGAAAGCTCAACATTCCAACGACGCCTACTAAAATTAAATCTGACTTATACAACGCGAGATAAAATTCACTAAATATATCTATTGTTCAAATAATCGATTACTTTTTACTTGACCTTATATATAGTTGTATATATAAAAATATAAATATAATATAACTTGTATTCTGATAAACTTACTCTTTTATCCGGACACGAGATCTGGATCCTGGGCTTTAGCGGATGTATTATTACTTACCTTCAAGAACAGAGGCAGCTTTTCTTAAATCACTAATGCACAATCAATCTTAAACAACAAAATGATAAAAACATATTTATTTATGCAAGCCTGTTTGAAGTTTTGGCGCTTTGGTTCTCAAATAACGTTGCTGACTGCACTCCGTCTTTTTTTCATATTTGTTTATTTATCTGCATATAAAAGTGCATTGATATCTTTGCTCATTATTTATATTGGTCCACTATTTTCTATTGCGGTTGAAGTAATTTTTTTGATTCTATTGTTGTTGTATCTCAAACTGGAGCATTAAGATGAATATGGTAATAACACTTTTTTTCACAATTTGTTCTTTGTGGATCTAGGGATCCAGGAACAAGAGTTACAAGTATTGAAGTGAAGCGCTGCGCGACAGGTTCTTATGATCGCGGGTGGCCGGCCGTGCTGTCCCTGTTCATCAAGGGTCTTCTTCGTGTGTCCTAGACTTGTCAACTGTAACGACCCTGTTTTGGGAGGCGGTATAGCTTGCCGTGGCCAGGGTTCGATACAGAAATTTATTTCCTCTTTTGATCGGTTTACACAAATCGAACACTACAGAGTATGGTTATATTTTAACTAGTACGATTGATTAAGATTATGTTTTCTAAATATAATTATATCGAGCGTGATACTTCTTGATGAGTGTTGTCGGCGCCGCTGAAGGGCCGAATGTGGTGCTGCTTGCTGCTGGCACCACGCAATGGTTCGAGGAACTGCTTGGCGTTGCCGATGTGTGGTGGCTGAGTGTACGGTGTGTTGTTGACGTCGTGCGGTCGCTGGGTACACTGCTTGGTGTCGATGATGCGCTGTGGCCAGGTGTACTGCTTGGCGTCGGCGTTTCGTCGGTCGAGTACGTCGGGTTCGTAGTGTTCTGGGTCGTTGTTAGAGGAACGAACTACTTGGATTTTCTAGTGGGATGTGGGATTATAGGGCATCGTTAGTTTCGAGCTGCCGTTTCATTCAGTATCGTTTCCGGGTCGGAAGCCGGAAACGTGACTTCTGGGAGGAACTCACTGAGATGGGCCGGAGTTACGAAAACCGTGCCGGGCTCAGAGATCTCGACCGGGCCTAGGTGCGCATTCCTAAACCACACCGGCCGTCGGTGATCCTCACCAGGTCGTAGAGTCGAATTTCAAACCGAACTCTTACGGATCCACCACCACTACCAAGACTAACTACCAGAACACTTACCCGGGTATTCCTCCTGTTGGTTGTTTCCTCGAGAGTCGTCGGAACGCAAGTGACTGGTCTGGAGCTGTGTCTCCGCTTATATAGGCGCTGCTTAGTGTGACCAGATCGGACGATGATGATAATCCCGTTTTGGGTGATCGATTTTATTGGGCGATGATTATCGGCAATCGATAACTTCGTCGAATAAATGTGACCGGGTGCTGTGGGCTTTGGGCGCGCATTTGAATAATAAGAGGCCAGTGTTTTGGAATGTTCTTTTTAAGTTTTAATGAGAAAGTTGAATTATATATGTATTTGTGACGGTGGGTCGTCACACAGCTTCAGGATATACTGTTCTTATCTGCAAGGCATCCCTCCTAGTCAAAGCTAAATCGGGCTCAGCTTGGGTTGTTACGTTGCTTCTCTTTCGCCGACCTCTTTTTCTTTATTCTGGCTTGGCAGCCCGTTAAGTTCTAGGGGCTGGGAATGGGAAAAGTGAATTCCACTATTCCTATGCAAATGCTGTTTCATTCATAAGCTGTTCCCATAATTGCACTTAGCTCATTTCAGAGACTGAAATACTTTTGCCCTCAACTTGTGTGCAAAGACACGCATTGTCGTGGCTGTCATTACCGATGATGTCGGTTATCAAATTGCAGAGCAATGAACTCGGTTGATTTGGGGATGATTTAAATTCAGTTATGGAAAAGAGTTTGATCCTAGACATATTGTGAAACACAAAACTATAAAGTATGGATGCAGGCTCGAAGTTATTGACTCGATAAGCATGGAATGTCGCTTGCAACATTTTTTTCTGGGTGTCCGCTTATAAGGCGCCAACAAACGTGTGGCTTCGACCCATGCCTAGTAATTAAGAGTCTCATGTTCTTTCGACTTAGCTTGCCAGGCAGTCCTACGTCTATCTCAAATTTTTCGACTGGAAAATCAGTGACGTTATAGTTTTCCGACATTTTTGATTTTGTTTATTTGTCGGGTTTTTGTGCGTTTTCCATTAAGCCATCGGTCAACTCGTCAACTTGTTTAAGCAGGAAAAGTTAAGAGAAACTCTCCCATCTGAGAATTAAGATATCCATTAGCTCTTTGATATTGACGTTATCAATTTCAGACGAAAATGTTCTGGTCATCTCGCAGGTCAGAGCGTTGAAGTCAAACTCATAATCGTAAGCTTTGTCCTCCATTAGCTGCCAGTACCATTTGGCTGCTGCTCCTGTTAGAAAACATTTGTATTGTACAGCTCCTGTAAACGGTTGAAGCGGAACAGGAAATTTTTCACTGTCATTCCTCGGGAGGTCCCATCAAACTTTAAGTTCCATTTATCTAGGCGCAGACCTTGAATCTTGTAGCTGTTTGGTGTTTTGCAGGTCTGAGTTCCGTTGATGACTTGTTTCACCAAGCCCTTTCTGAAAGAAATTTTTTTCACAGCTCCCTCCGGGTCTTCGAATCTGTCAAAATTTTCAGGCCTGCATTTGGAATTTTCTTTACCGTCCTGAAGCTATTGGTTTTCGGTGGTGCTATTAGTAGCATCAGCTGTATGGTTTCCCGTCAATTCCCGTACCCCTCCACCCTTTCGAGCCTGGATTAAGGGTTTTAAACTTTTTTCTTTCCTCGTGATTACCTCGGAAAATTCATCAGCTTTAAAATGCATATCAACTTTTTTTTTCCAGATAATCTGGTCACGAGTTATGATGTCCGCAAACCAAATTTATTTTTCAAGTCGCCTTGGAAGATTTCCGGTCACCTATTATTTTTCATCAGTTTTCTTTGACAATTTTTTTTTACATTCTTTTAAAGTTATATGTAATTAAATTTAAAAAGTAATTTGTAGATGTCGCCGCAAAAAAATGATAAAAATATGCGTTTATTTCGCTTTTAAAACCCTAAAATTCAATGAATGCAAAAGTCAGTTGGTCATCAGTCCGCACTGCCCAGCAAGCTTAGCTGTCCCTTGATCAAAACACGATCGGGGTGTGTTTCGGCCACATACCCTCCCCGTCTTACTTGCTCGTGTACCAATGGGTCGTCGCGCAATACGATCCCCTATTGTCAAGGCTGTCCGTCCCAAACTATGTAATTTTCTTGACCTACCTCACCGTTGCTCTAGCACCCCTGGAATTGGTTTCTACCAAGTGTAACGAACTGATTTTCTTTATTATCTGCTCGCTACTAATGTCGTGCGGCTAGCTCAGAAGATGTAAGTGTTCGTCCCACCAAATTTATATATACGTGACCGCCCTGTTGATCAGTGAAAAGCGCACAGAAGATTGGGAGTACACAGTGATCTTTTATTCGCCGACTTGACCCTCGGCCGGGGTGATGTAATGATAATGTAGAACTACGTTCTTCCGTCGTCGCCTTCCCACGTTGAACGCCTCGCTGGATCGTGCTGGCTCGCCGGGAATGGTGTCTCTCTCGCCGGTTTGGCTTGCGATGTCCTCTGCTGCCCTTGGCTCGGCTGGGTTATAGGGATTAGGGACGCGTCACCGTTCCCAGACTAGGGTGAACAGGCACTGTGCTCTCAAGGCGTACGCCTTTCGCAGCCGCAGCCTCCTGTCCCTTGCTCTGTCCCGGCCGGTCGCACCGGACGTCGGCTCAGTTTCTACTTGACGGTTCAGGCGTACGCCGGAAGCCGCCAACGCAGTCCCTGGGTCAAACGCCAGGTTCTAGACGAACGCTTCCACCCTACCCTCTCTGCCGCAGGCAGAATTCGAAGTATAGGCTGCTCGCTCGACGCTCGTTTTCGTCGTCCTGGGGTCCTCGTTGTCCTTGTTCTACCTCCAGGTATCTCGACCAGCTCCGCTCCTTTTTGGCGACTCGGTAAGCTGCCGTTCTGGGACTCTAGCGGCGGACCGCTGTGCTCTCAACGCATACGCCTTTCGAGACACCAGCTGAACGACCGCGCGTCCTTCCGGGCTATTCGCAGCAGGACCTTGTACAGTTCCTGCAGGACGATCAGGCATACGCCGGAGTTAGCCAATGCAGTCCTTGTAGGCAGGCTCCCCTCCTTGTTGGCGACTCGGTAAGCTGCCGTTCTGGGACTCTAGCGGTGGATCGCTGTGCTCTCAACGCATACGCCTTTCGAGACACCAGCTGAACAAACGCGCGTCTTTCCGGGCTAGTCGCACCAGGACCTTGTACAGTTCCTGCAGGACGATCAGGCATACGCCGGAGTTCGCCAATGCAGTCCTTGCAGGCAGGCTCCCATCCTTGTTGGCGACTCGGTAAGCTGCCGTTCTGGGACTCTAGCGGTGGATCGCTGTGCTCTCAACGCATGCGCCTTTCGAGACACCAGCTGAACAAACGCGCGTCCTCCCGGGCTAGTCGCACCAGGACCTTGTACAGTTCCTGCAGGACGATCAGGCAAACGCCGGAGTTCGCCAATGCAGTCCTTGTAGGCAGGCAGCTAGTTCTCGACAACTTTCCTTCTGAGCCCACGGTTCTTTGTCGAAGGACTCTATTTGTTCAACTCTGCCGGACACGCCGGGTGGTATGCCAAGCTTAAATCGCGACAGAAGTTGTGACAAAGCGCCTGGACTTAGCCGTGTGATGCCGTAAGGACCTCAGCTACCTGTGTCTCAATTCGGAGACTTTAGCTCTAAGTCCCGAACTTCTCGACGTAGCGATCTTGCTTCCTTGATGACTCCGCACGGCTTTACTTGCTCCTTCACGTTGTTCCACTGGTTACTGGTTCACTTGCTGACTGTTACTTGTTGACTTGGTAGAAATCGACTGATCCAGCTTCCTGCGCTCGGCCGGTTTATATAGGCCTCCATTTACCGCTAATTATCGGCGTCTCCTTGCCTCCTGGTCCAAAGTCCACGGTTTTACCGTTCGACCTTTCGCCCTCTGTGCACGGCACCAATATCAGGGTCCAAAGTCCGGTGCCGTCCCGTTATTTCCTTCTGCCCACGGCCCTTCGCCGCTCTCTTGTATTGCTGTCCCTCTCGGACTCTCCTTGTTCTTGTCTGGTGCTCAGTGCACCACTCTCTCTCGCCGCACTACCGTTACTACGGGCGAATTCGCCGCGTAACTGGTAACTGGTAGGCCACTGCTTGCATGCGCTTACCCTGCTTGCTTCTTAATTTGTGGGGAGTTATTCAACTCCTCACATTCTCCCCTTACTTCAGGAATGAAAAAGAGACTCGCTGTTCCCTCTGCCTTGGTATACTCCACATTCTGACATCCTTCCCTCGACGTGTCTTCTCCTCGTACTTGTCCTCGTTTGCCTGTAGTCTTCTAGTCGACTTGCTCCTCCAGACGGTTCCCACGACGCTCACAGCTCCTTATTGAGTTCCACAGCGCCGATCCTCCTTCCAGATTTTGAATCCCCCGCCCCAGACGTTTCCCTCGTAGACTTTAAATTCTCGCCCAGACGTTTCCCCCGATGATTTTCTCGCTTTCCGTGATTCGCCTTCTCCGTCGGATGGTCACTCTACGTCGTGCCGATCGGTCTCCAGTCGTTATCGGTGTTATCGATACTCTCTCGTGTGACTCTCTGTTGTATGGTCACTCTCCGCCAAATCGATCGGTCTCCAGTTGTTATCGGTTCCGTGACCCAACGTGGCGTTGCCACTTAATGTATCGATGTTCCACGGTGTGACTCCTTGTGCCGATATTTCCAGTATTTTGAGCCCACCGATCGACACTATCGTCTAGTGCCAATCGGCCGCCATGAATCGAAGTGCCCCCATCCCTTGTTTATAGTGACTTCGCACAATGCTTTGGTAAGCGCAATATTCTGTCTATTTAATTTTTACTTATTTTCTTTTTCCCCCAAAGCTTGGCCCAGGATTGCAGAGTTGACCTTTCCTGCCCTTGGGGTCGGGGTCAACGACCCTGCTCGGCTCATCTCTTTCTTGCGTCGTTCTGCATTAAGTTGGCAAGTGGTTTGTTTCCCTGCGACCCCGGTTTTCATGTATATCTCTCATTTCAGATTGCCGGATCATCCGTAGTGCATTTCATGTGTGTGTATTTTCCTTCCTTTTTTTTTTTTTAATCGTGGCCGGTGTGTTCCTGCGGTCTATATAGACTCTGGCTTATGCCTGACGCTATAGGCTGTGCTTTTTGTCGTTGCATGCTTGTGCTACCCTGCGGTCTATATAGACTCTGGCTTATGCCCGACGCTATAGTCCGCACTTTTTGTCGTTGCATGCTCGTGTTGTCCTCGCTTGTCTGTACCGAGTTCTTGTGTTTGTTGCTTAAGATCACTGACGTGGACGGTTCGTTCTTTTTGTGTATCCTTGTGGCGGATTTTACAAATGACTGGTGAGACGAAATCTATTACCGTGTACGGTCCGTCATATTTCGGCGCTAGCTTTGCCGCGAAACCCTCGGCTGCCTTTGACAAATGGTGCTCCTTCGCCCAGACCGTTTCCCCTATTGTTGGATTCCATTGCCTTCTTCGTAGATTGTAATGCCTAGCTTGGTCCTGAGCAGCCTTCTCCATGTTCCGGCGCACAATTTCGAAGATCTCCTTCATCTTATCGGCCTTAACTTCAGGTGTTTCCCTCTGTTTTCCTGTGCCTATGGTTTCCCTGTCGTACAGGGCGCTGGGCAGTCGAGGCTCTCGAGCCTGCGTGAGGAATGGCCAGTAATATCGAGCCGCCAGCCTTGCAATCGTTTTCCGACTTCCCACGTGTCCAGCAGCTGGTGAGTCGTGATTCTCCTTCAGGACTGTTTCCCTCAGCCCCCGTGGGACACAGAGCTTCCAGGCTGCCACGTTTTCGCTGCCTGCTCTGTGCGGGATATGCCTGTACAACGCGCCTCCCTCCATGATGTAGTCCGGAAACTTCTGTGGCTGTTTGTTAATCTTCTCACACATATCCTTGATCCAGCTGCATATTCCCTGCGTGTCCTCCGGAGTTTCTTTAGCTAGCCTAACGGCTTCTGGTAGAGGCTGTCTTGACCGTGCATCAGCGACCACGTTAAGCTGCCCCTTCCTGTATGATATTTCCAAATCATACTGCTGCAGCTCCAGGGCCCACCTTGCTATTCTTCCGGAGGGACTTTCGATGCTGTTCAACCATTTAAGCGCCATATGGTCCGTCACCACCTTGAAGTGGTATCCTTCCAAGTATATTTGAGCTTCCGGATTGCCCACACGATTGCCAGGCATTCCTTTTCGCTGGTTGAACAGTTCTTTTCCGCGCCATTCAGGGTCCTGCTTGAATATGAAATGACCTTTTCGCCGCTTTCAGTTTCCTGCGTCAGGACTGCCCCTATACAATAATCGCTTGCGTCCGTCTGCAGTACGAATGGTTTATCGAAATCTGGGCATGCCAGAAATCTAGCCTTGCCTTCACCTCCTCGAATGCTTGCTGGTGCTCTGAAGTCCAAATCCATTTCGTGCCTTTCCGCAATAGATCATTTAGTGGTTTTACTATTCGCGCAAAGTCGGGCACGAATCGCCTGTACCACGATGCTACGCCCAAGTATTGGCGCAGTTCCCGGATGGTTGTGGGTGGTTCCAGCTCGGCTATGGCTGCTACTTTTTCGGGATCGGTGCCGATTCCTTGGTCCGTAACGCGGTGTCCCAGGTAAAGCAGTTCGCTTTTGAAGAAATGACATTTTTCGGGATTTATCTTTAGGTTAGCCTGTTTAAGGCGTCGGAAAACTTCTCTCAGGTTCCTACTGTGTTCTTCCAGTGTCCGTCCGATCACGATGATGTCATCTTGGTATGCAAACGCGTGTGGTGACATCTCCGGTCCAATAACCTGGTCCAGTGCTCTCTGGAAAGTCGCCGAGGCGGAGTGTAAACCAAATGGCATTACTTTCCACTGGAAAAGCCCCTTTCCTGGCACTGTGAACGCCGTGAATGGCCTGCTATTTTCTTCCAGAGGAATTCGCCAGTATCCATCTTTCAAATCCAGACTGCTTATGTATCTCTATGTTGGATGTTCCACTCATTGTTCGAAACTCCGCGAGCTCCTGCTCTAGGAATTTTTCAACGTCGCATTCCTCAGAGTTGGTTTGCACCACGGACAATTTTTCCTCTAACCACCCGTTGTGCCTTCTTCTTTCTGGGATCACAACTGTATGTCCGGCACACCTTATTTCGGCGCCGACTCCTGTGAGGAAATTCCATCCCAGCACCAGCGAGTCTACCACTCCTGGTAAGATCAACAGGCTCATGGGCAATCGCTTATTGCCGAATTCGATTTCCACCTCGAGCTGCGTGTTTATCCCGCTGCACCTGCCATCTGCCAACCTAACTTGCCTTCTCGTCCTTGTATTCTTTCTATAAGCAGCCAGTATTTCCGCCAGCTCCTCGCTTATAAAGCTCGCTGTTGCCCCGGTGTCGATTGTGGGTTTGTGTGAGGTTCTGCCAATCTGTACCGCTGCGGATAACTGCTGCTCTTCTTCGATTAATTCGCCAGTTAGTTTGGAGAGACATAACCTTGCGACCCCTGCTCGCCTCTCTGCGGCTGGGATCGCGGGCCATTTCCCGATCTCTGGCAGCACTCTACACTCCTAGCCCCCACCTTGCCGCAAGTCGAGCAGAAAAGCAGCCTTTGGTTTTGGCATCCTCTTGCCCAATGTCCGTGACCGCCACACCGTCTACAGGCTTCGTGTGGGTTCACGATGTGTGTCTGTGACCTGTGGGCTCTTGGAGCTGCGCTGGGTGGTCTCTGATTGGTATTGGGTGGCCTCCATAACGTGCTCTGGTGGACCGTCGATAGGTGCTTGGTGTCCGCCTTCTCCTCGCACCTTCTACACGTGACTTGTTGTGGTGCTGTTGCTTTGCTTCGCGATAATTAGTTTTCTTGAATAAATGCTTCTCGCTCTTTCTCGAGTTCTTCATACTCGTCAGCCAGCACCATTAAGGACTCTAGATCGTCTATCTTATACGTCCTCAGGGAAATCCTCAGGTCAGGCGTGCAGTTTTCCTTTATCTGCTCGAGTGTTTCCTTTGAGGAGTAGCCGAGTGGTCTCTTCATGGTCTGCATGTCAACCATATAGTCCTTGAACGAAGCCCTGTTTCCTTTGTTTGACCTGATCTGCGAGCTTTGAGAAGAAACCCCTTAACAGGAAATACGTTTGAAAACTGTCGCTGAACTCTCCCCATGTCCTCCAGTGTTTATTGTTTGATATAAACCATTTTAGGGCCTTGCCTTGCAGCAATTCTGGCATGGCTCGGAAAATGAGGTTCAGGTTCAAACCGTATGTGTTTGCTGACTATTCCACTTGTTCCAGAAACTCCAGTGGTTTCTCCGTGCCGTCAAACTTGAACGACCATTCCCTGACTTGCTATGCGACTTTTGCATAGTCTGGTGCGCTAGGCCTTTGCTGTTCTGTTCGTCTTTCTTGGCTTGGGCCCCTGGATCTTCCTGCCTCCTTCATGCTCTCCACGCCCAGGCTAGCTATGAGCTGTTCGGCGTCTGGGACTTGCAACTTGCCGCTTGAGCCTGGTTTGTCGTACAATTCCTCCATCTCAGCCCAAATTTCCGCCATTCCTGGGTCGTTTTGTGTCTTCGTAACATACTCTTAAAGGGCCTTTCGCATGTCGTCCGACTTGCCCTCCAGGATGATGCCAAGCTTGGCTGCCACCTTTGGGATATCCTCTTTCTTGAGGAGATAGATCCAATTTTCCCCCATTTCTGTTTACTGCTGTATTTTCACTGTCAGGACAATCATGTTGGGCGCCAGATGTAACGAACTGATTTTCTTTATTATCTGCTCGCTACGAATGTCGTGCGGCTAGCTCAGAAGATGTAAGTGTTCGTCCCACCAAATTTATATATACGTGACCGCCCTGTTGATCAGTCAAAAGCGCACAGAAGATTGGGAGTACACAGTGATCTTTTATTCGCCGACTTGACCCTCGGCCGGGGTGATGTAATGATAATGTAGAACTACGTTCTACCGTCGTCGCCTTCCCACGTTGAACGCCTCGCTGGATCGTGCTGGCTCGCCGGGAATGGTGTCTCTCTCGCCGGTTTGGCTTGCGATGTCCTCTTCTGGCCTTGGCTCGGCTGGGTTATAGGGATTAGGGACGCGTCACCGTTCCCAGACTAGGGTGAACAGGCACTGTGCTCTCAAGGCGTACGCCTTTCACAGCCGCAGCCTCCTGTCCCTTGCTCTGTCCCGGCCGGTCGCACCGGATGTCGGCTCAGTTTCTACTTGACGGTTCAGGCGTACGCCGGAAGCCGCCAACGCAGTCCCTGTGTCAAACGCCAGGTTCTAGACGAACGCTTAAACCCTACCCTCTCTGCCGCAGGCTTAAGAATTCGACGTATAGGCTACTCACTCGACGCTCGTTGCTCGTCGTCCTGGGGTCCTCGCTGTCCTTGTTCTGCCTCCAGGTATCTCGACCAGCTCCGCTCCTTGTTGGCGACTCGGTAAGCTGCCGTTCTGGGACTCTAGCGGTGGACCGCTGTGCTCTCAACGCATATGCCTTTCGAGACACCAGCTGAACAAACGCGCGTTCTTCCGGGCCAGTCGCACCAGGACCTTGTACAGCTCCTGCAAGACGATCAGGCATACGCCGAAGTTCGCCAATGCAGTCCTTGTAGGCAGGCAGCTAGTTCTAGACAACTTTCCTTCTGAGCCCACGGTTCTTTGTCGAAGGACTCTATTTGTTCAACTCTGCCGGACACGCCGGGTGGTATGCCAAGCTCAAATCGCGACAGAAGTTGTGACAAAGCGCCTGGACTTAGCCGTGTGATGCCGTAAGGACCTCAGCTACCTGTGTCTCAATTCGGAGACTTTAGCTCTAAGTCCCGAACGTCTCGACGTAGCGATCTTGCTTCCTTGATGACTCCGCACGGCTTTACTTGCTCCTTCACGTTGTTGACTTGGTAGAAATCGACTGATCCAGCTTCCTGCGCTCGGCCGGTTTATATAGGCCTTCATTTACCGCTAATTATCGGCGTCTCCTTGCCTCCTGGTCCAAAGTCCACGGTTTTACCGTTCGACCTTTCGCCCTCTGCGCACGGCACCAATATCAGGGTCCAAAGTCCGGTGCCGTCCCGTTACTTCCTTCTGCCCACGGCCCTTCGCCGCTCTCTTGTATTGCTGTCCCTCTCGGACTCTCCTTGTTCTTGTCTGGTGCTCAGTGCACCACTCTCTCTAGCCGCACTACCGTTACTATGGGCGAATTCGCCGCGTAACTGGTAACTGGTAGGCCACTGCTTGCATGCGCTTACCCTGCTTGCTTCTTAATTTGTGGGGAGTTATTCAACTCCTCACGCAAGTCATGTTTAAGTTCTGGTTACATTACAAGTTTATTTGTTAGAAAAGTTTATGCGTGTTTATAATACGGATTGCAAAAATAAAAATAACGATTTATGTATAAAATTTGGAGTAAATACTTTTTACATAGTTTAAAATTATAAGTATATGAAAGCATCTTAAAGTTTAATAGAAAATATATTACATAGAAACAAATAATATGGTGAAATAAATGAAGAAATTAATATTGATTTATTACTCCTTTTTTTATGTAACATAAAAGAACCACAATCACAAGATTATTTTGATTTACTCTACTGCACGTATATTTGAGGTCAAGTAAAAAGTAATCCATTATTTGTACATAAAATTGAAATCTTTTTTTATGGTTAGAATTAACCGATTTATTTCAAACAGGGAAATTTTTTCTACAATCGATGCTAATTTCATGATACCTTTCAAATAAAATCCTTTGTCCTTATTGCAAAGAACTGAGCCAGTCGGTTTTCACAATCCTCTCTTGTAACTTATTTTACACTACCTGAAAATTTAATACTGTTTTGTATTAACAACGCGAAAACTTGTGACTGCAGTAGTTCGAGACGACGTTAATTTGCGAACTTGTGAAAAACTACTTCGAAAGCATGACGAAAGGAGTGGCTACGATGACGTTCGATTGATCACTAACTATTATATTTCAATAATTTCTATTAGAACCTAACTTATGCTACGGTGGCGAGACACAAGGCGAATTCGAAAGAGCGAACGGACAAAAGCTTTATTGGCTCCCGCTCTCGCCCTACAACTAGTGATTTAAATACAAGCGCCAAGTGCGCAAACACCGCCCCCTCTGAAGGGACGACGTCCTTCAGCCCAGAACGGGCAACAGGGCCAGTCGGTGGACAGCTCGCCTTGGACCGCTGCTGGAGGCTGGAGATGTACTCCCGGGACCATCGCTGCCAAAACCTGTGCCTGAGAGACGAGACACCTCGCCATCGTCGCAAGCAGGTCAGGCTGATCTGGTCCGGGAGCGCCGCTGATGGTGGGGCCAGAAGAGGGCCGCCGATGAGCAGATGCCCGGGGGTCATGGCCTCGCCGTCGTTCGGGTCGCTGCTTAGAGCTCTGAGGGGCCTGGAGTTGAGCACGGCCTCCACGCTGGTGAGCAGAGTTCCGAGCTCGTCCGCGGTCAAGAGGTCTTGGCCTACCGTCCGAAGGAACAGATGCTTTGCAGACTTCACACCTGCCTCCCATAGTCCGCCGAAGTGCGGTGCTCTGGGCGGTATGAACGCAAACTCGCATCCTTTTTTTGATGCGAATGTTTCGATACCGCCCCCCTGCTACTCCAGACGGGCTCGGAACTCTCTCATGTGGCGATCTGCGCCGACGAAATTGTTGGCGTTGTCGCACCACTCCTTCTCCGGAATCCCGCGACGACTCACGAACCTTTGAAATGCCAACAAGAACGCATCAGTGGTTAGATCAGACACTAATTCTAAGTGGACCGCTTTGGACGCAAAACAGACGAACAAGGCCACGTACGACTTCTACGGTGGCTTACCACGGATACGATATGTAGTGCTGAAGGGACCACAAAAATCAACGCCACAAATATTGAACGGGCGGAGAGCTTGAAGTCTATCTGGTGGCAAGTTCCCCATAATCTGCGTCAAGAGTTGCGGCTTGCATCGAAAGCAGCGAACTGTGAGCTTTTAGACAGCAACAACGGGAATTTGGCTTCTTACGGGATAGGAGCATTCAATAACCGACCCCCAACTCGTAGCAATGTCGAGGAACACCAATCTAATTTCTTTTTCTGAAGAAAAGGGTTTAGCTTTTGAATATTCGTTGCTACCGGTTTATTTTTCCGAATTTTACTTATGTCGTCCCTAAATTCGTGAAATTGGATAACTTCGACAATTTTATCAAAAGCGAAATCCAGTTCTCTTGGCGAAATACTTTTTCAAAGGCTTCGACACCTTTCTGCACCTTTGAATAAAACAAAAAACCCACACGAACACTCTCAGAAGCTTCAGGTGCGACGAAAAGGACTCTATTTTCTGAAGCACATTATTTGGCTCTGGGCTGACTACGAGAGCTATTGCCGATTTGCGTAGCTCCATCGACATTACATCAGCCGGCAGTTCGAAATGTTTATTTACAGGCCAATTATTTTCTGAGTCTAGCAAGAACGAAGGCCCACCGAACCAAATGGACGTTGTAAGCTCCTCTACGTCACATCCTCGGGACACTATGTCTGCTGGGTTGACTTTCGTGGGAACGTGTCTCCAAATTGCTTTCTCCGACCACTTCTGAATTTCTGCAACCCGGTTCGAAACAAAAATCGACAACGACGAGGGATGGGTTTTAATCCAGTGTAAAGTGATCTCGGAGTCTGTCCACAGGGAAACATTCTCAATGGGAGAATTTAGCAATGGCCTGACAAGATTATAGAGATCTGCTTAAAGGTGAGCTGCACACAGCTCAAGGCGAGGCAAAGTTTTCGTCTTGAGGGGAGCTACTTTCGATTTGGCGGTCAATAAAGACACTTTCAAATTTTCAGCAGTTTTAGTCCGAACGTAGACGCACGCTCCATACGCTCGCATGGAAGCGTCAGCGAAACCATGTATTTGAATCGGGACTTGTGGAGCTGCAGAAGCGTCGCTTTAAACGTCTCCCACGACGTGAGCAACTGCATTGGTAGCGACTCGTCCCAATCTAATTTTCGAAGCCACAGTTCCTGCAACAACATCTTTGCCTTTGTGACCAAAAGACACAAGAGGCCAAGTGGGTCGAAAAGTCGAGCAGTCACCGACAAAATATTTCGTTTTGTCGCGCGAAGATCCAGGAAAGAGTCATCTAACCGAAATTGAAAGTAATCTTTAACCAGTAACCAAACCACGCCAAGGGTCTTGGTTACGTCTGAGTCTGCCATAAGTGGCATTACAGCGCTATCAGATGCGGATAACTCTGGGCAGTTTGAAAACCACTTGCCAATTCAAAGCCTGCCTCTTGCAAGACCTGAGAAACTTCGTCTCGAAGGCTTTGCAGGTCCTCAACGCATCCGGCGCCAGTCAACAAATCGTCAACATAAAAATCATTCTGAATAACCTTTGCGGCTTTTGGATGAGTTTCTTGCGCCATCTCTCCTAGCCGCATTAAACACCGAATCGCCAAAAAGGGTGCTGGCAAAGTTCCATATGTAACGGTGTTTAACTTAAAGATTTTCAGGGACTCAGAAGGATCTCGTCTCCATACTATAAGCTGGAAGTTTCAATCAGCTTTGTCCACCATCACTTGGCGATACATCTTTTTGACGTCGGCCGCAAGGGCAAACTTATGCAATCTAAATCGAAGCAGAGTCAAGTACAGCTCCTCTTAAATAGTTGGGCCTACCATCAAGATGTCTTTCAACGCTACCTGCGTAGAAGTACGGCTCGATGCATCGAAAACTACTCTCAACTTAGTTGAAGTACTTTGTGGCCGTAAAACGCATTGGTGCGAAATGAAATAGTGCGGAGTATTCGAAATTTTGTCATTGGTGGAGTACATGTGGCCCAGTGAAACATATTCCTCCATGAATTCAGTATTCATCTTCTTCAGCGAAGGGTCCTTTGACAATTTCCTTTCTACCGACAAAAATCTACGTTTCGCAACTTCGTATGACGAACCAAGAGTATTTGGGTCTGATTTTAACGGCAAACGAACCGAAAATCTACCGGACGACAATCTTTGAGTATTTTTCTCAAAGTGTTGTTGACAGAGTTGTTGCTCAGGAGTATGGACTTTAGCCTTGGCGGCAAGTCCTCCACAGACCAAAATTTCTGCAGGGTTGTGTCAATTGACTCCAACGCATCCTCCTGGCAGCTGAAATGTACCATTTTTTCAGCGTTTTTCCAGAGGCACATCTCCCTGACACTATTCAGCCGAGAACTGTCTTTTGTAAGATGGGGAATTCAGGCCCCTGCTTTATCTGGCCAATAGATAAAAGTTCAAAGAATGTATCAGCGCCGATAAGCATATCTATTTTTTGGGGCTTGAAGAAGAATGGATCTGCCAACTGAATATTTTCAGGCACCCTCCACCCGCTGGTGTTCACCGCTTGATCCGGATGATAACCAGAAATATTTTTCATAATCCGAAAATCGGACGACAATTGGCTGTTCCCTACTCGCGACTTCACAATCGTGTGTATTTTTGTTGTGGCTTGGGCATTAGTTCCACCAATGCCTCGCAAGCTCATGCACACGTCCTCTCTTGTAATTTTGAGCCTCTGAGCGAGCTCATCGGTTACAAAGTTTATTTGTGAACCAGAGACGAGCAACGCTCGAGCTCGAGCCACTTTTGGTTTGGACGCTCACAACAGCAGTTGCACGAATGACTCGATCCGATGCATTCGCATGTAAAACATGCGACATGGATGGAGACTCCTGCCTGAGCGTGGGCTGAGAAGGGGGTGGCAACGCGAGATTTGTGTTTGGGGAATATATGTGTATTGCACACTCTACATCTGGTCGATTTGCATTTTTTGACCGTGTGACCCTTTCTTATGCAGTTAATGCTTAGGGCTGCGAAGGAAGCGCAGTTTCCAATCTGATGTTCAGCTGAGTTGCAATACATGCATTGAACAGAGTCGTTCCTGGCAGCGACAAACGAAAAACTCCTATTTCCATTCTTCTTAGGGTTAGATTGGGTCTGCTGAACAGTTTTGGGCTTGGAAGCCTCTTCCGCTACCATGTGTTGGTATCGCCTGTTGAGAGCCGCCTCACATTCGCTCCAAAGTGGAAGCGAAGTATAATCTAACTGTTCTTCCCATTTTCTTTTAGCTCCTGCATCGACCTTCCTCATTACCAGATGTATTAAAATAGCATTAGTAATGCGTCTATCATCCCCAATAGACAGCAAGGAGTCATACAAGGCTGTGACCGTGTCGATGAGGGTTCTCAAGGCTGTAGCTGAAGGCTGGGGAATTTTTTGCAAATTAAAAAGTGTCGATATGTTGTCAAAAAAAATAAGACAATCATTATCGTACACCCGCTTCAGGCTAGAAAGGGCAACGCTCGGTAGACGGCATTGAGGCGGGCGATTTACTGGCGAAGCGGATTTCTCGAAATTATTTTGTTTGCACTTATTTAAAATTGAAATCAGCAATGACTTCGTCATCACGGCCCTCTCTTCCAACTCTTCGCGGTATACATCTTTTGTATCTTTTACTTCTATTTGGTTTTGCAAAAGTGAAGCATATTCAATGTGCGTATTTAGAATCACTAATCGACACTCAAGCTCGACCGGATTTACTGATAATTTGGCTTCTTTTGGCGATAAGTTCGGTTAATACTTTTCATGCAAACATATCGTTGGTGTTTAAGCTCTTCGATATCCTTAGTTGCCATTGCGTTTATTTGTATTTATTTTGTTGGTATCGAAGAGGTGTTAAATATTTATTTTTATTAAATTATTTATTTGTTAAATAATATAATAAAAAATCAACCAGTAATATACCGATCGCACACAGTGTAAGGGAGCTAAGTGCCGAGAGAATTACAGCGAAAAATATCTAAATAGGGTTTTTATATTTTTTTTTTTTAGATAAACCCTGCGACAGTATATGCCGCACGCACGCACTGTATGGGAGCTAACGCTCGAACTCAAGCGTACCGAACAAACGAACAAACGTTTAGGCAGACCGAAAATTGCACTGCTGCAGAGATCGAGAACGAAAACGACCAAAGATGACTTGAAATAGCGGCAGCGGTGTCGGTGTGCGTGTGTATGTGTACGCGGCTAGCGGCTCTTTCTAGGCAAATGCTAACGGAGAATGATACACTGACCGATAACTAAGGGCAACGAATATATAAGCCTGACGCCGAAATGCGCCAGGCTGCGCCAGGCGCCGAAAATTGGAAAGGCGCGGGAAAATTCTGAAAAGCGCGGGAAAATGTTCAGACAAACTGCGGCGAAAGTTATTGCCGCTAAGTTTTGAGAGCTACACTTTTCACAATTTCCACTTCTTTCCAGCTGTTTTATTTATACCCTAAATTGGTGCTCACTACGACGAAAGTTGGGGGAATTAACTCGCACTAATTGGGTCGACGACGAGTATTTTATTTGCTTGTTTATGGGCCAAAGCGATTCATATATAATTTGAAATATATTAAGTTTATTGCAGAATTTTGGTTGTTAGTACATGCAAATTTTAATTTCTTGGTTAGAATGCTCACTATCTATGATTTTTGAACGAATGCAAAAAGTTGAAAGATGGGCCAAAACACAATTGACAAAACGCCACAGATTAACTTTCAACTTTTGGCACTCTATACCTGGATGGCCGACTTGATAATTGCAACTTCCTTTTTTACTTCCATTTGGCGGCAGTAGCAAATTAAGCAATTAAATTTGCAGAAACGTCTGGGGCAACTCAAGGAACGGCAGAAAATTTCCAGCGACGAAATATTAATGAAATTTGAAATAATTTATTGGTCGAACCGACACGAATAAATTGGTTTTGGGTATTGTATGTAATGTTTATAGTTTTTCACCGAAAAAAATTAAAACTCGCGAACTCTACTGCTAATCACGTCGGGGTCACCATGAAAATTTAATACTGTTTTGTATTAACAACGCGAAAACTTGTGACTGCAGTAGTTCGAGACGACGTTAATTTGCGAACTTGTGAAAAACTACTTCGAAAGCACGACGAAAAGGAGTGGCTACGATGACGTTCGATTGATCACTAACTATTATATTTCAATAATTTCTCTTAGAACCTAACTTATGCTACGGTGGCGAGACACGGGGCGAATTCGAAAGAGCGAACGGACAAAAGCTTTATTGGCTCCCGCTCTCGCCCTACAACTAGTGATTTAAATACAAGCGCCAAGTGCGCAAACACCGCCCCCTCTGAAGGGACGACGTCCTTCAGCCCAGAACGGGCAACAGGGCCAGTCGGTGGACAGCTCGCCGATACTCCCCGTCCTGCGTCCTGACGTCTGCCACGCGAACCTTGCTATCGGCGCCGGCGTGCACCGCTACGACCGCTTCTGCGACGACGACGAGCGCTCCCACGACGAGGTTGGGCTCCCCCTGGTGCCACTTGGACCGCTGCTGGAGGCTGGAGATGTACTTCCGGGACCATCGCTGCCAAAACCTGTGCCTGAGAGACGAGACACCTCGCCATCGTCGCAAGCAGGTCAGGCTGATCTGGTCCGGGAGCGCCGCTGATGGTGGGGCAAGAAGAGGGCCGCCGATGAGCACATGCCCGGGGGTCATGGCCTCGCCGTCGTTCGGGTCGCTGCTTAGAGCTCTGAGGGGCCTGGAGTTGAGCACGGCCTCCACTCTGGTGAGCAGAGTTCCGAGCTCGTCCGCGGTCAAGAGGTCTTGGCCTACCGTCCGAAGGAACAGGTGCTTTGCAGACTTCACACCTGCCTCCCATAGTCCGCCGAAGTGCGGTGCTCTGGGCGGTATGAACGCAAACTCGCATCCTTTTTTGATGCGAATGTTTCGATACCGCTCCCCTGCTACTCCAGACGGGCTCGGAAATCTCTCATGTGGCGATCTGCGCCGACGAAATTGTTGGCGTTGTCGCACCACACCTTCTCCGGAATCCCGCGACGACAAGAACAAGGCCACGTACGACTTGTACGGGGGCTTACCACGGATACGATACGTTGTGCTGAAGGGACCACAAAAATCAACGCCACAAATATTGAACGGGCGGAGAGCTCGAAGTCTATCTGCTGGCAAGTTTCCCATAATTTTCGTCAAAAGTTGCGGCTTACAGCGAAAGCAGCGCATGCACGACCGAACTGTTCGTCGGCAGACTTCTTGAGCATTAACTAGCCAGATTTTCTCTCGCAGACGACTTACGAGAGCTCGTGGGCCAGTGTGGCAGTTCGTAACGTGCAGGTATGACACATAGGATCTGACGAACTGTGAGCTTTAAGACAGCAACAACGGGAATTTGGCTTCGTACGGGATAGGAGCATTCAGTAACCGAGGCAATGTCGAGGAGCACCAATCTAATTTATTTTCCTGAAGAAAAAAGTTTAACTTTTGAATATTCGTTGCTACCGGTTTATTTTTCCGAATTTTACTTATGTCGTCCCTGAATTCGTGAAATTGGATAACTTCGACAATTTTATCAAAAGCGAAATCCAGTTCTCTTGGCGAATACTTTTTTCAAAGGGTTTCGACACCTTTCTGCACCTTTGAATAAAACAAAAAACCCAAACGAACACTCTCAGAAGCTTCAGGTGCGACGAAAAGGACTATATTTTCTGAAGCACATAATTTGGCTCTGGGCTGACTACGAGAGCTATTGCCGATTTGCGTAGCTCCATCGACATTACATCAGCCGGCAGTTCGAAATGTTTATTTACAGGCCAATTATTTTCTGAGTCTAGCAAGAACGAAGGCCCACCGAACCAAATGGACGTTGTAAGCTCCTCTACGTCACATCCTCGGGACACTACGTCTGCTGGGTTGACTTTCGTGGGAACGTGTCTCCAAATTGCTTTCTCCGACCACTCCTGAATTTCTGCAACCCGGTTCGAAACAAAAATCGACAACGATCTCGAAGTCTGTCCACAGGGAAACATTCTCAATGGGAGAATTTAGCAATGGCCTGACACGATTATAGAGATCTGCTAAAAGGTGAGCTGCACACAGCTCAAGGCGAGGCAAAGTTTTCGTCTTGAGGGAAGCTACTTTCGATTTGGCGGTCAATAAAGACACTTTCAAACCTTCAGCAGTTTGAGTCCGAACGTAGATGCACGCTCCATACGCTCGCATGGAAGCGTCAGCGAAACCATGAATTTGAATCGGGACTTGTGGATCTGTGTTGACGAATCGCGATACCTTATTTTCGGCCGCTCCAGAAGCGTCGCTTTAAACGTCTCCCACGACGTGAGCAACTGCATTGGTAGCGACTCGTCCCAATCTAATTTTCGAAGCCACAGTTCCTGCAACAACATCTTTGCCTTTGTGACCAAAGGACACAAGTGGCCAAGTCGAGCAGTCACCGACAAAATATTTCGTTTAGTCGCGCGAAGATCCAGGAAAGAGTCATCCAACCGAAATTTAAAGTAATCTTTAACCGGTAACCAAACCACGCCAAGGGTCTTGGTAACGTCTGAGTCTGCCATAAGTGGCATTACAGCGCTATCAGATGCGGATAACTCTGGGCAGTTTGAAAACCACTTGCCAATTCAAAGCCTGCCTCTTGCAAGACCTGAGAAACTTCGTCTCGAAGGCTTTGCAGGTCCTCAACGCATCCGGCGCCAGTCAACAAATCGTCAACATAAAAATCATTCTGAATAACCTTTGCGGCAAAGTTTCATATGTAACGGTGTTTAAGATTTTCAAGGATGCGGAATGAAATAGTGCGGAGTATTCGAAATTTTGTCATTGGTGGAGGACATGTGGCCCAGTGAAACATATTCCTCTATGAATTCAGTACACATCTTCTTCAGCGAAGGGTCCCTTGACAATTTCCTTTCTAGAGACAAAAATCTACGTTTCGCAAGTTCGTATGACGAACCAAGAATATTTGGGTCAGATTTTATCGGAAAACGAACCGAAAATCTACCGGACGACAATCTTTGAGTATTTTTCTCAAAGTGTTGTTGACAGAGTTGTTGCTCAGGAGTATGGACTTTAGCCTTGGGCGGCAAGTCCTCCACAGACCAAAATTTCTGCAGGGTTGTGTCAATTGACTCCAACGCTTCCTCCTGGCAGCTGAGATGTACCATTTTTTCAGCGTTTTTATTATTTCCAGAGGCACATCTCCCTGACACTATCCAGCCGAGACCTGTCTTTTGTAAGATGGGGAGTTCAGGCCCCTGCTTTATCTGGCCAATAGATAAAAGTTCAAAGAATGTATCAACGCCGATAAGCATATCTATTTTTTGGGGCTTGAAGAAGAATGGATCTGCCAACTAAATATTTTAAGGCACCCTCCACCCGCTGGTGTTCACCGCTTGATCCGGATGATAACCAGAAATATTTTTCATTATCCGAAAATCGGACGGCAATTGGCTGTTCCCTACTCGCGACTCCACTTTTTGTTTGGACGCTCACCACAGCAGTTGCAAGAATGACTCGATCCGATGCATTCGCATGTAAAACATGCGACGTGGATGGAGACTCCTGCATGTGCGTGGGCTGAGAAGTGGTGGCAACGCGAGATTTCTGTTTGGGGAATATATGTGTAGCAAAGTGTGATGTGAGGAATTGCACACTCTACATCTGTTTGATTTGCATTTTTTGACCGTGTGACCCTTTCTTAAGCAGTTAATGCATAAGGGTGCTCTTTTAGCAAAATCGAATCTTTGTTCAATCTTTGTCCAATACATGCATTGAACAGAGTCGTTCCTGGCAGCGACAAACGAAAACCCCTATTTCCATTCTTCTTAGGGTTAGATTTGGTCTGCTGAACAGTTTTGGGCTTGGAAGCCTCTTCCGCTACCATGTGTTGGTATCGCCTGTTGAGGGCCGCCTCACATTCGCTCCAAAGTGGAAGCGAAGTATAATCTAACTGTTCTTCCCATTTTCTTTTAGCTCCTGCATCGACCTTCCTCATTACCAGATGTATTAAAATAGCATTAGTAATGCGTCTATCATCCCCAATAGACAGCAAGGAGTCATACAAGGCTGTGACCGTGTCGATGAGGGTTCTCAAGGCTGTAGCTGAAGGATGGGGATTTTTTTGCAAACTAAAAAGAGTCGATATGTTGTCAAAAAAAATAAGACAATCATTATCGTACACCCGCTTCAGGCTAGAAAGGGCAACGCTCGGTAGACGGCATTGAGGCGGGCGATTTACTGGCGAAGCGGATTTCTCGAAATTATTTTGTTTGCACTTATTTAAAATTGAAATCAGCAATGACTTCGTCATCACGGCCCTCTCTTCCAACTCTTCGCGGTATACATCTTTTGTATCTTTTACTTCTATTTGGTTTTGCAAAAGTGAAGCATATTCAATGTGCGTATTTAGAATCACTAATCGACACTCAAGCTCGACCGGATTTACTGATAATTTGGCTTCTTTTGGCGATAAGTTCGGTTAATACTTTTCATGCAAACATCTCGTTGGTGTTTAAGCTCTTCGATATCGTTAGTTGCCATTGCGTTTATTTGTATTTATTTTGTTGGTATCGAAGAGGTGTTAAATATTTATTTTTATTAAATTATTTATTTGTTAAATAATATAATAAAAAATCAATCGCACACAGTGTAAGGGAGCTAAGTGCCGAGAGAATTACAGCGAAAAATATCTAAATAGGGTTTTTAAATTTTTTATATTAACCCTGCGACAGTATATGCCGCACGCACGTACTGTAGGGGAGCTAACGCTCGAACTCAAGCGTACCGAAAAAACGAACAAACGTTTAGGCAGACCGAAAATTAGACTGCTGCAGCGATCGAGAACGAAAACGACCAAAGATGACTTGAAATAGCGGCAGCGGTGTCGGTGTGCGTTTGTATGTGTACGCGGCTAGCGGCTCTTTCTAGGCAAATGCTAACGGAGAATGATACACTGACCGATAACTAAGGGCAACGAATATATAAGCCTGACGCCGAAATGCGCCAGGCTGCGCCAGGCGCCGAAAATTGGAAAGGCGCGGGAAAATGTTAAGACAAACTGCGGCGAAAGTTATTGCCGCTAAGTTTTGAGAGCTACACTTTTCACAATTTCCACTTCTTTCCAGCTGTTTTATTTATACCCTAAATTGGTGCTCACTACGACGAAAGTTGGGGGAATTAACTCGCACTAATTGGGTCGACGACGTGTATTTTATTTGCTTGTTTATGGGCCAAAGCGATTCATATATAATTTGAAATATATTAAGTTTATTGCAGATTTTTGGTTGTTAGTACATGCAAATTTTAATTTCTTGGTTAGAATGCTCACTATCTATGATTTTTACACGAATGCAAAAAGTTGAAAGATGGGCCAAAACACAATTGACAAAACGCCACAGATTAACTTTCAACTTTTGGCACTCTATACCTGGATGGTCGACTTGATAATTGCAACTTCCTTTTTTACTTCCATTTGGCGGCAGCAGCAAATTAAGCAATTAAATTTGCAGAAACGTCTGGGGCAACTCAAGGAACGGCAGAAAATTTCCAGCGACGAAATAAAAATGAAATTTGAAATAATTTATTGGCCGAACCGACACGAATAAATTGGTTTTGGGTATTGTATGTAATGTTTATAGTTTTTCACCGAAAAAAAATTAAAACTCGCGAACTCTACTGCTAATCACGTCGGGGTCACCATGAAAATTTAATACTGTTTTGTATTAACAACGCGAAAACTTGTGACTTCAGTAGTTCGAGACGACGTTAATTTGCGAACTTGTGAAAAACTACTTCGAAAGCACGACGAAAAGGAGTGGCTACGATGACGTTCGATTGATCACTAACTATTAAATTTCAATAATTTCTCTTAGAACCTAACTTATGCTACGGTGGCGAGACACGGGGCGATTTCGAAAGAGCGAACGGACGAAAACTTTATTGGCTCCCGCTCTAGCCCTACAACTGGTGGTTTAAATACAAGCGCCAAGTGCGCAAACACTATCCAAATCGTTCGACTTTGATATGAAAAGGTGGTAGTCACTTGGTGCGATGTCCGGGCTATAAGGTGGATGCAAAAGAACCTCCCATCCTAGCTCCGAAGCTTCTTGCGAATCGCTATTGATGTGTGTGATCTAGCGTTGTCCTGATGGAAAACAATTCCTATTGGCCAAGGCGGGGCGCTTCTGGGCAATTGCTTCCTTGAGACGGTCCAATTGTTGACAGTGCAAAACCGAATTATGTGTTTGGCCATAGGGGAACAGCTCATAGTAGATAATTCCTTGCCAATCCCACCAAACAAACAGCAAAACTTTTCTGGCCGTCAATCCTGGCTAAGCCACCGCCTGGGCCGGCTCATCCTTCTTTCATCACGACCGCTTTCTCCTCACGTTGTCGTTAGTGAACGGGTCGGTTTTGTTGCGATTCAACACAGCCGAAGTTCGGTCCAAAAGGTTTTTTTCGTTAGCTCATGTGAGCTTTTTTGTCAGTCTTTTTAAATGGCTCCAAACTGTTTTTTGAGCAATGCTTAACACCTGGACAATTGATTTACTGCTTGAGTAACGGTCAGACTTGGACGGTTGGCATTCCGCAGCGTGCCTCATCTTGAACATCAGAATTCCCAGAACGAAATCGACGAAACCTGAATTGTGCATGGTTGGCAGTTAACGTTTTAAGGCCATATACTCCATTTACATTTTCAGCTGCCTGGCTTGAGTTTTCGCCTTTGTCAAAAATAAATTGTAAAATATAGCGAATTTTTTCTTTGCCGGTCTCTATATTTATCGAGCTCTCAAAAGCGTTTGTGCTATTGATCACAAAACTTTTGTAAGAAGCTTTTATAGTACGAAAGCTCAACTTTCCAACGACGTCTACTAAAATTAAATCTGACTTATACAACGCGAGATAAAATTCACTATCTATTGTTCAAATAATGGCTTACCTTTTACTTGACCTTATATATAGTTGTATATATAAAAATATAAATATAATATAACTTGTATTCTGATAAACTTACTCTTTTATCCGGACACTAGATATCGACGCACTGGATCCTGGGCTTTAACGGATGTATTATTACTTACCTTCAAGAACAGATGCAGCTTTTCTTAAATCACTAATGCACAATCAATCTTAAACAACAAAATAAAAACATATTCATTTATGCAAGCCGGGTTGAAGTTTTGGCGCTTTGGTTCTTAAATAACGTTGCTGACTGCACTCCGTCTTTTTATGTTATTTTTTTCATATTTGTTTATTTATCTGCATACTTGTATAAAAGTGCATTGATATCTTTGCTCATTATTAATATTTGTCCACTATTTTCTATTGCGGTTGAAGTAATTTTTTTTAATCTTAAGGGAGCTAAGTGCCGAGAGAATTGCCATCCTAGAATTACAGCGAAAAATATCTAAATAGGGTTTTTAAATTTTTTATATTAACCCTGCGACAGTATATGCCGCACGCACGTACTGTAGGGGAGCTAACGCTCGAACTCAAGCGTACCGAAAAAACGAACAAACGTTTAGGCAGACCGAAAATTGCACTGCTGCAGCGATCGAGAACGAAAACGACCAAAGATGACTTGAAATAGCGGCAGCGGTGTCGGTGTGCGTTTGTATGTGTACGCGGCTAGCGGCTCTTTCTAGGCAAATGCTAACGGAGAATGATACACTGACCGATAACTAAGGGCAACGAATATATAAGCCTGACGCCGAAATGCGCCAGGCTGCGCCAGGCGCCGAAAATTGGAAAGGCGCGGGAAAATGTTCAGACAAACTGCGGCGAAAGTTATTGCCGCTAAGTTTTGAGAGCTACACTTTTCACAATTTCCACTTCTTTCCAGCTGTTTTATTTATACCCTAAATTGGTGCTCACTACGACGAAAGTTGGGGGAATTAACTCGCACTAATTGGGTCGACGACGTGTATTTTATTTGCTTGTTTATGGGCCAAAGCGATTCATATATAATTTGAAATATATTAAGTTTATTGCAGATTTTTGGTTGTTAGTACATGCAAATTTTAATTTCTTGGTTAGAATGCTCACTATCTATGATTTTTACACGAATGCAAAAAGTTGAAAGATGGGCCAAAACACAATTGACAAAACGCCACAGATTAACTTTCAACTTTTGGCACTCTATACCTGGATGGTCGACTTGATAATTGCAACTTCCTTTTTTACTTCCATTTGGCGGCAGCAGCAAATTAAGCAATTAAATTTGCAGAAACGTCTGGGGCAACTCAAGGAACGGCAGAAAATTTCCAGCGACGAAATAAAAATGAAATTTGAAATAATTTATTGGCCGAACCGACACGAATAAATTGGTTTTGGGTATTGTATGTAATGTTTATAGTTTTTCACCGAAAAAAAATTAAAACTCGCGAACTCTACTGCTAATCACGTCGGGGTCACCATGAAAATTTAATACTGTTTTGTATTAACAACGCGAAAACTTGTGACTTCAGTAGTTCGAGACGACGTTAATTTGCGAACTTGTGAAAAACTACTTCGAAAGCACGACGAAAAGGAGTGGCTACGATGACGTTCGATTGATCACTAACTATTAAATTTCAATAATTTCTCTTAGAACCTAACTTATGCTACGGTGGCGAGACACGGGGCGATTTCGAAAGAGCGAACGGACGAAAACTTTATTGGCTCCCGCTCTAGCCCTACAACTGGTGGTTTAAATACAAGCGCCAAGTGCGCAAACACTATCCAAATCGTTCGACTTTGATATGAAAAGGTGGTAGTCACTTGGTGCGATGTCCGGGCTATAAGGTGGATGCAAAAGAACCTCCCATCCTAGCTCCGAAGCTTCTTGCGAATCGCTATTGATGTGTGTGATCTAGCGTTGTCCTGATGGAAAACAATTCCTATTGGCCAAGGCGGGGCGCTTCTGGGCAATTGCTTCCTTGAGACGGTCCAATTGTTGACAGTGCAAAACCGAATTATGTGTTTGGCCATAGGGGAACAGCTCATAGTAGATAATTCCTTGCCAATCCCACCAAACAAACAGCAAAACTTTTCTGGCCGTCAATCCTGGCTAAGCCACCGCCTGGGCCGGCTCATCCTTCTTTCATCACGACCGCTTTCTCCTCACGTTGTCGTTAGTGAACGGGTCGGTTTTGTTGCGATTCAACACAGCCGAAGTTCGGTCCAAAAGGTTTTTTTCGTTAGCTCATGTGAGCTTTTTTGTCAGTCTTTTTAAATGGCTCCAAACTGTTTTTTGAGCAATGTTTAACACCTGGACAATTGATTTACTGCTTGAGTAACGGTCAGACTTGGACGGTTGGCATTCCGCAGCGTGCCTCATCTTGAACATCAGAATTCCCAGAACGAAATCGACGAAACCTGAATTGTGCATGGTTGGCAGTTAACGTTTTAAGGCCATATACTCCATTTACATTTTCAGCTGCCTGGCTTGAGTTTTCGCCTTTGTCAAAAATAAATTGTAAAATATAGCGAATTTTTTCTTTGCCGGTCTCTATATTTATCGAGCTCTCAAAAGCGTTTGTGCTATTGATCACAAAACTTTTGTAAGAAGCTTTTATAGTACGAAAGCTCAACTTTCCAACGACGTCTACTAAAATTAAATCTGACTTATACAACGCGAGATAAAATTCACTATCTATTGTTCAAATAATGGCTTACCTTTTACTTGACCTTATATATAGTTGTATATATAAAAATATAAATATAATATAACTTGTATTCTGATAAACTTACTCTTTTATCCGGACACTAAATCTCGACGCTCTGGATCCTGGGCTTTAACGGATGTATTATTACTTACCTTCAAGAACAGATGCAGCTTTTCTTAAATCACTAATGCACAATCAATCTTAAACAACAAAATGATAAAAACATATTCATTTATGCAAGCCGGGTTGAAGTTTTGGCGCTTTGGTTCTTAAATAACGTTGCTGACTGCACTCCGTCTTTTTATGTTATTTTTTTCATATTTGTTTATTTATCTGCATACTTGTATAAAAGTGCATTGATATCTTTGCTCATTATTAATATTTGTCCACTATTTTCTATTGCGGTTGAAGTAATTTTTTTTAATCTTTTGTTGTATCTCAAACTGGAGCATTAAGGTGAATATGGTAATATCACTTTTGTTCACAATTTTTTCATTGTGGATCTAGGGATCCAGGATCAAGAGTTAATAGTATTCAAGTGTTGTGATTTCAGCGCTGCGCGACAGGTTCTTATGATCGCGGGTGGCCGGCCGTGCTGTCCCTGTTCTTCAAGGGTCCTCTTCGTGTGTCCTAGACTTGTCAACTTCAGGATATATTGTTCTTATCTGCAAGGCATCCCTCCTAGTCAAAGCTAAATCGGGCTCAGCTTGGGTTGTTACGTTGCTTCTCTTTCGCCGACCTCTTTTTCTTTATTCATGTTCTTTCGACTTAGCTTGCCAGGCAGTCCTACGTCTATCTAAAATTTTGTCGACTGGAAAATCTGTGACGATATAGTTTTCCGACATTCTTGATTTCGTTTATTTGTCGGGTTTTTGTGCGTTTTCCATTAAGCCATCGGTCAACTCGTCAACTTGTTTAAGCAGGAAAAGTTAAGAGAAACACTCCCATCTGAGAATTAAGATATCCATTAGCTCTTTGATATTGACGTTATCAATTTCAGACGAAAATGTTCTAGTCATCTCGCAGGTCAGAGCGTTGAAGTCACACTCATAATCGTAAGCTTTGTCCTCCATTAGCTGCCAGTACCATTTGGCTGCTGCTCCTGTTAGAAAACATTTGTACTTTATACAGCTCCTGTAAACGGTTGAAGCGGAACAGGAAATTTTTCACTGTCATTCCTCGGGAGGTCCCATCAAACTTTAAGTTCCATTTATCTAGGCGCAGAACTTGAATCTTGTAGCAGTTTGGTGTTTTGCAGGTTTGAGTGTCGTTGATGACTTGTTTCACCAAGCCCTTTCTGAAAGAAATTTTTTTAGCAGAGGCTTCTTGTCGTGGTGTGTTTTGGAGGCGCTGCATTTGAATACGCATTGCTCCTGGTTCTAGTGTCCTTGTCGTGGGAGTGTCTTGCTCAAGCCAAAAGCCAAAAGAGACTGGTCCGTGCTGCTCTGTCGCAGTACGAGGCAGAGTGTTCGTCATTGGTTGGTTTGACGTTTGGGAATTATATATCCCGGTCACTTGGTTTCGCAGGTTCACTACTCTGCGTGATCAGCGCATCCATCATCCTAATAAGGATTCAGGCTGAATCATACTAGACCTGCTTTGTGGGGGTCCTAACGGAAAATTTAAATTTTCCACAGCTCCCTCCGGGTCTTCGAATCTGTCAAAATTTTCAGGCCTGCATTAGGAATTTTCTTTACCGTCCTGAAGCTATTGGTTTTCGGTGGTGCTATTATTTCTGCTCTCAAGGTTTGTAAATGTATAAGATTTTGAACTCAAGTATGCTGTATTGTGATAAGTATCTCTTCGGTCAAGAATTCGTCCAATAATTACCCCCCCATATATAAAAACAAAAGTCCCTATTGGAGGTGTAAGTGAACTTTTGCAAAAGTTCTGCTCACCTGACATTTAGTAAAACAGAACTCAAGTTCCGGAGCAACTGGACTCATCGTGAGTTACCAGCTCCAGGCATCTCCTCCTACTCCCCCTTCTAAGGTAAACCGCTTCTTGTGGCTGCAGTCTTCCCTAAAAAGTCTCTGTCTGAACCCCCTTTCGCCTTTCGTGCGATTTACTGGCGGAGCGGATTTCTCGAAATTATTTTGTTTGCACTTATTTAAAATTGAAATCAGCAATGACTTCGTCATCACGGCCCTCTCTTCCAACTCTTCGCGGTATACATCTTTTGTATCTTTTACTTCTATTTGGTTTTGCAAAAGTGAAGCATTTTCAATGTGCGTATTTAGAATCACTAATCGACACTCAAGCTCGACCGGATTTACTGATAATTTGGCTTCTTTTGGCGATAAGTTCGGTTAATACTTTTCATGCAAACATCTCGTTGGGGTTTAAGCTCTTCGATATCGTTAGTTGCCATTGCGTTTATTTGTATTTATTTTGTTGGTATCGAAGAGGTGTTAAATATTTATTTTTATTAAATTATTTATTTGTTAAATAATATAATAAAAAATCAATCGCACACAGTGTAAGGGAGCTAAGTGCCGAGAGAATTACAGCGAAAAATATCTAAATAGGGTTTTAAAATGTTTTATATTAACCCTGCGACAGTATATGCCGCACGCACGTACTGTAGGGGAGCTAACGCTCGAACTCAAGCGTACCGAAAAAAACGAACAAACGTTTAGGCAGACCGAAAATTGCACTGCTGCAGCGATCGATAACGAAAACGACCAAAGATGACTTGAAATAGCGGCAGCGGTGTCGGTGTGCGTGTGTATGTGTACGCGGCTAGCGGCTCTTTCTAGGCAAATGCTAACGGAGAATGATACACTGACCGATAACTAAGGGCAACGAATATATAAGCCTGACGCCGAAATGCGCCAGGCGCCGAAAATTGGAAAGGCGCGGGAAAATTCTGAAAAGCGCGGGAAAATGTTCAGACAAACTGCGGCGAAAGTTATTGCCGCTAAGTTTTGAGAGCTACACTTTTCACAATTTCCACTTCTTTCCAGCTGTTTTATTTACACCCTAAATTGGTGCTCACTACGACGAAAGTTGGGGGAATTAACTCGCACTAATTGGGTCGACGACGAGTATTTTATTTGCTTGTTTATGGGCCAAAGCGATTCATATATAATTTGAAATATATTAAGTTTATTGCAGAATTTTGGTTGTTAGTACATGCAAATTTTAATTTCTTGGTTAGAATGCTCACTATCTATGATTTTTACACGAATGCAAAAAGTTGAAAGATGGGCCAAAACACAATTGACAAAACGCCACAGATTAACTTTCAACTTTTGGCACTCTATACCTGGATGGCCGACTTGATAATTGCAACTTCCTTTTTTACTTCCATTTGGCGGCAGCAGCAAATTAAGCAATTAAATTTGCAGAAACGTCTGGGGTAACTCAAGGAACGGCAGAAAATTTCCAGCGACGAAATATTAATGAAATTTGAAATAATTTATTGGCCGAACCGACACGAATAAATTGGTTTTGGGTATTGTATGTAATGTTTATAGTTTTTCACCGAAAAAAAATTAAAACTCGCGAACTCTACTGCTAATCACGTCGGGGTCACCATGAAAATTTAATACTGTTTTGTATTAACAACGCGAAAACTTGTGACTTCAGTAGTTCGAGACGACGTTAATTTGCGAACTTGTGAAAAACTTCTTCGAAAGCACGACGAAAAGGAGTGGCTACGATGACGTTCGATTTATCACTAATTATTATATTTCAATAATTTCTCTTAGAACCTAACTTATGCTACGGTGGCGAGACACGGGGCGATTTCGAAAGAGCGAACGGACGAAAACTTTATTGGCTCCCGCTCTAGCCCTACAACTGGTGGTTTAAATACAAGCGCCAAGTGCGCAAACACTATCCAAATCGTTCGACTTTGATATGAAAAGGTGGTAGTCACTTGGTGCGATGTCCGGGCTATAAGGTGGATGCAAAAGAACCTCCCATCCTAGCTCCGAAGCTTCTTGCGAATCGCTATTGATGTGTGTGATCTAGCGTTGTCCTGATGGAAAACAATTCCTATTGGCCAAGGCGGGGCGCTTCTGGGCAATTGCTTCCTTGAGAAGGTCCAATTGTTGACAGTGCAAAACCGAATTATGTGTTTGGCCATAGGGGAACAGCTCATAGTAGATAATTCCTTGCCAATCCCACCAAACAAACAGCAAAACTTTTCTGGCCGTCAATCCTGGCTAAGCCACCGCCTGGGCCGGCTCATCCTTCTTTCATCACGACCGCTTTCTCCTCACGTTGTCGTTAGTGAACGGGTCGGTTTTGTTGCGATTCAACACAGCCGAAGTTCGGTCCAAAAGGTTTTTTTCGTTAGCTCATGTGAGCTTTTTTGTCAGTCTTTTTAAATGGCTCCAAACTGTTTTTTGAGCAATGTTTAACACCTGGACAATTGATTTACTGCTTGAGTAACGGTCAGACTTGGACGGTTGGCATTCCGCAGCCTGCCTCATCTTGAACATCAGAATTCCCAGAACGAAATCGACGAAACCTGAATTGTGCATGGTTGGCAGTTAACGTTTTAAGGCCATATACTCCATTTACATTTTCAGCTGCCTGGCTTGAGTTTTCGCCTTTGTCAAAAATAAATTGTAAAATATAGCGAATTTTTTCTTTGCCGGTCTCTATATTTATCGAGCTCTCAAAAGCGTTTGTGCTATTGATCACAAAACTTTTGTAAGAAGCTTTTATAGTACGAAAGCTCAACTTTCCAACGACGTCTACTAAAATTAAATATGACTTATACAACGCGAGATAAAATTCACTATCTATTGTTCAAATAATGGCTTACCTTTTACTTGACCTTATATATAGTTGTATATATAAAAATATAAATATAATATAACTTGTATTCTGATAAACTTACTCTTTTATCCGGACACTAGATCTCGACGCTCTGGATCCTGGGCTTTAACGGATGTATTATTACTTACCTTCAAGAACAGATGCAGCTTTTCTTAAATCACTAATGCACAATCAATCTTAAACAACAAAATGATAAAAACATATTCATTTATGCAAGCCGGTTTGAAGTTTTGGCGCTTTGGTTCTTAAATAACGTTGCTGACTGCACTCCGTCTTTTTATGTTATTTTTTTCATATTTGTTTATTTATCTGCATACTTGTATAAAAGTGCATTGATATCTTTGCTCATTATTAATATTTGTCCACTATTTTCTATTGCGGTTGAAGTAATTTTTTTGATTCTTTTGTTGTATCTCAAACTGGAGCATTAAGGTGAATATGGTAATATCACTTTTGTTCACAATTTTTTCATTGTGGATCTAGGGATACAGGATCGAGAGTTATTAGTATTCAAGTTTTGTGATTTCAGCGCTGCGCGACAGGTTCTTATGATCGCGGGTGGCCGGCCGTGCTGTCCCTGTTCTTCAAGGGTCCTCTTCGTGTGTCCTAGACTTGTCAACTTCAGGATATATTGTTCTTATCTGCAAGGCATCCCTCCTAGTCAAAGCTAAATCGGGCTCAGCTTGGGTTGTTACGTTGCTTCTCTTTCGCCGACCTCTTTTTCTTTATTCATGTTCTTTCGACTTAGCTTGCCAGGCAGTCCTGCGTCTATCTAAAATTTTGTCGACTGGAAAATCTGTGACGATATAGTTTTCCGACATTCTTGATTTCGTTTATTTGTCGGGTTTTTGTGCGTTTTCCATTAAGCCATCGGTCAACTCGTCAACTTGTTTAAGCAGGAAAAGTTAAGAGAAACACTCCCATCTGAGAATTAAGATATCCATTAGCTCTTTGATATTGACGTTATCAATTTCAGACGAAAATGTTCTAGTCATCTCGCAGGTCAGAGCGTTGAAGTCACACTCATAATCGTAAGCTTTGTCCTCCATTAGCTGCCAGTACCATTTGGCTGCTGCTCCTGTTAGAAAACATTTGTACTTTATACAGCTCCTGTAAACGGTTAAAGCGGAACAGGAAATTTTTCACTGTCATTCCTCGGGAGGTCCCATCAAACTTTAAGTTCCATTTATCTAGGCGCAGAACTTGAATCTTGTAGCAGTTTTGTGTTTTGCAGGTTTGAGTGTCGTTGATGACTTGTTTCACCAAGCCCTTTCTGAAAGAAATTTTTTTAGCAGAGGCTTCTTGTCGTGGTGTGTTTTGGAGGCGCTGCATTTGAATACGCATTGCTCCTGGTTCTAGTGTCCTTGTCGTGGGAGTGTCTTGCTCAAGCCAAAAGCCAAAAGAGACTGGTCCGTGCTGCTCTGTCGCAGTACGAGGCAGAGTGTTCGTCATTGGTTGGTTTGACGTTTGGGAATTATATATCCCGGTCACTTGGTTTCGCAGGTTCACTACTCTGCGTGATCAGCGCATCCATCATCCTAATAAGGATTCAGGCTGAATCATACTAGACCTGCTTTGTGGGGGTCCTAACGGAAAATTTAAATTTTCCACAGCTCCCTCCGGGTCTTCGAATCTGTCAAAATTTTCAGGCCTGCATTAGGAATTTTCTTTACCGTCCTGAAGCTATTGGTTTTCGGTGGTGCTATTATTTCTGCTCTCAAGGTTTGTAAATGTATAAGATTTTGAACTCAAGTATGCTGTATTGTGATAAGTATCTCTTCGGTCAAGAATTCGTCCAATAATTACCCCCCCATATATAAAAACAAAAGTCCCTATTGGAGGTGTAAGTGAACTTTTGCAAAAGTTCTGCTCACCTGACATTTAGTAAAACAGAACTCAAGTTCCGGAGCAACTGGACTCATCGTGAGTTACCAGCTCCAGGCATCTCCTCCTACTCCCCCTTCTAAGGTAAACCGCTTCTTGTGGCTGCAGTCTTCCCTAAAAAGTCTCTGTCTGAACCCCCTTTCGCCTTTCGTGCGATTTACTGGCGGAGCGGATTTCTCGAAATTATTTTGTTTGCACTTATTTAAAATTGAAATCAGCAATGACTTCGTCATCACGGCCCTCTCTTCCAACTCTTCGCGGTATACATCTTTTGTATCTTTTACTTCTATTTGGTTTTGCAAAAGTGAAGCATTTTCAATGTGCGTATTTAGAATCACTAATCGACACTCAAGCTCGACCGGATTTACTGATAATTTGGCTTCTTTTGGCGATAAGTTCGGTTAATACTTTTCATGCAAACATCTCGTTGGGGTTTAAGCTCTTCGATATCGTTAGTTGCCATTGCGTTTATTTGTATTTATTTTGTTGGTATCGAAGAGGTGTTAAATATTTATTTTTATTAAATTATTTATTTGTTAAATAATATAATAAAAAATCAATCGCACACAGTGTAAGAGAGCTAAGTGCCGAGAGAATTACAGCGAAAAATATCTAAATAGGGTTTTAAAATTTTTTATATTAACCCTGCGACAGTATATGCCGCATGCACGTACTGTAGGGGAGCTAACGCTCGAACTCAAGCGTACCGAAAAAACGAACAAACGTTTAGGCAGACCGAAAATTGCACTGCTGCAGCGATCGATAACGAAAACGACCAAAGATGACTTGAAATAGCGGCAGCGGTGTCGGTGTGCGTGTGTATGTGTACGCGGCTAGCGGCTCTTTCTAGGCAAATGCTAACGGAGAATGATACACTGACCGATAACTAAGGGCAACGAATATATAAGCCTGACGCCGAAATGCGCCAGGCTGCGCCAGGCGCCGAAAATTGGAAAGGCGCGGGAAAATTCTGAAAAGCGCGGGAAAATGTTCAGACAAACTGCGGCGAAAGTTATTGCCGCTAAGTTTTGAGAGCTACACTTTTCACAATTTCCACTTCTTTCCAGCTGTTTTATTTACACCCTAAATTGGTGCTCACTACGACGAAAGTTGGGGGAATTAACTCGCACTAATTGGGTCGACGACGAGTATTTTATTTGCTTGTTTATGGGCCAAAGCGATTCATATATAATTTGAAATATATTAAGTTTATTGCAGAATTTTGGTTGTTAGTACATGCAAATTTTAATTTCTTGGTTAGAATGCTCACTATCTATGATTTTTACACGAATGCAAAAAGTTGAAAGATGAGCCAAAACACAATTGACAAAACGCCACAGATTAACTTTCAACTTTTGGCACTCTATACCTGGATGGCCGACTTGATAATTGCAACTTCCTTTTTTACTTCCATTTGGCGGCAGCAGCAAATTAAGCAATTAAATTTGCAGAAACGTCTGGGGTAACTCAAGGAACGGCAGAAAATTTCCAGCGACGAAATATTAATGAAATTTGAAATAATTTATTGGCCGAACCGACACGAATAAATTGGTTTTGGGTATTGTATGTAATGTTTATAGTTTTTCACCGAAAAAAAATTAAAACTCGCGAACTCTACTGCTAATCACGTCGGGGTCACCATGAAAATTTAATATTGTTTTGTATTAACAACGCGAAAACTTGTGACTTCAGTAGTTCGAGACGACGTTAATTTGCGAACTTGTGAAAAACTTCTTCGAAAGCACGACGAAAAGGAGTGGCTACGATGACGTTCGATTTATCACTAATTATTATATTTCAATAATTTCTCTTAGAACCTAACTTATGCTACGGTGGCGAGACACGGGGCGATTTCGAAAGAGCGAACGGACGAAAACTTTATTGGCTCCCGCTCTAGCCCTACAACTGGTGGTTTAAATACAAGCGCCAAGTGCGCAAACACTATCCAAATCGTTCGACATTGATATGAAAAGGTGGTAGTCACTTGGTGCGATGTCCGGGCTATAAGGTGGATGCAAAAGAACCTCCCATCCTAGCTCCGAAGCTTCTTGCGAATCGCTATTGATGTGTGTGATCTAGCGTTGTCCTGATGGAAAACAATTCCTATTGGCCAAGGCGGGGCGCTTCTGGGCAATTGCTTCCTTGAGACGGTCCAATTGTTGACAGTGCAAAACCGAATTATGTGTTTGGCCATAGGGGAACAGCTCATAGTAGATAATTCCTTGCCAATCCCAATGTTTATCACCTGGACAATTGATTTACTGCTTGAGTAACGGTCAGACTTGGACGGTTGGCATTCCGCAGCGTGCCTCATCTTGAACATCAGAATTCCCAGAACGAAATCGACGAAACCTGAATTGTGCATGATTGGCAGTTAACGTTTTAAGGCCATATACTCCATTTACATTTTCAGCTGCCTGGCTTGAGTTTTCGCCTTTGTCAAAAATAAATTGTAAAATATAGCGAATTTTTTCTTTGCCGGTCTCTATATTTATCGAGCTCTCAAAAGCGTTTGTGCTATTGATCACAAAACTTTTGTAAGAAGCTTTTATAGTACGAAAGCTCAACTTTCCAACGACGTCTACTAAAATTAAATATGACTTATACAACGCGAGATAAAATTCACTATCTATTGTTCAAATAATGGCTTACCTTTTACTTGACCTTATATATAGTTGTATATATAAAAATATAAATATAATATAACTTGTATTCTGATAAACTTACTCTTTTATCCGGACACTAGATCTCGACGCTCTGGATCCTGGGCTTTAACGGATGTATTATTACTTACCTTCAAGAACAGATGCAGCTTTTCTTAAATCACTAATGCACAATCAATCTTAAACAACAAAATGATAAAAACATATTCATTTATGCAAGCCGGTTTGAAGTTTTGGCGCTTTGGTTCTTAAATAACGTTGCTGACTGCACTCCGTCTTTTTATGTTATTTTTTTCATATTTGTTTATTTATCTGCATACTTGTATAAAAGTGCATTGATATCTTTGCTCATTATTAATATTTGTCCACTATTTTCTATTGCGGTTGAAGTAATTTTTTTGATTCTTTTGTTGTATCTCAAACTGGAGCATTAAGGTGAATATGGTAATATCACTTTTGTTCACAATTTTTTCATTGTGGATCTAGGGATACAGGATCGAGAGTTATTAGTATTCAAGTTTTGTGATTTCAGCGCTGCGCGACAGGTTCTTATGATCGCGGGTGGCCGGCCGTGCTGTCCCTGTTCTTCAAGGGTCCTCTTCGTGTGTCCTAGACTTGTCAACTTCAGGATATATTGTTCTTATCTGCAAGGCATCCCTCCTAGTCAAAGCTAAATCGGGCTCAGCTTGGGTTGTTACGTTGCTTCTCTTTCGCCGACCTCTTTTTCTTTATTCATGTTCTTTCGACTTAGCTTGCCAGGCAGTCCTACGTCTATCTAAAATTTTGTCGACTGGAAAATCTGTGACGTTATAGTTTTCCGACATTCTTGATTTCGTTTATTTGTCGGGTCAACTCGTCAACTTGTTTAAGCAGGAAAAGTTAAGAGAAACACTCCCATCTGAGAATTAAGATATCCATTAGCTCTTTGATATTGACGTTATCAATTTCAGACGAAAATGTTCTAGTCATCTCGCAGGTCAGAGCGTTGAAGTCACACTCATAATCGTAAGCTTTGTCCTCCATTAGCTGCCAGTACCATTTGGCTGCTGCTCCTGTTAGAAAACATTTGTACTTTATACAGCTCCTGTAAACGGTTGAAGCGGAACAGGAAATTTTTCACTGTCATTCCTCGGGAGGTCCCATAAAACTTTAAGTTCCATTTATCTAGGCGCAGAACTTGAATCTTGTAGCAGTTTGGTGTTTTGCAGGTTTGAGTGTCGTTGATGACTTGTTTCACCAAGCCCTTTCTGAAAGAAATTTTTTTAGCAGAGGCTTCTTGTCGTGGTGTGTTTTGGAGGCGCTGCATTTGAATACGCTTTGCTCCTGGTTCTAGTGTCCTTGTCGTGGGAGTGTCTTGCTCAAGCCAAAAGCCAGAAGAGACTGGTCCGTGCTGCTCTGTCGCAGTACGAAGCAGAGTGTTCGTCATTGGTTGGTTTGACGTTTGGGAATTATATATCCCGGTCACTTGGTTTCGCAGGTTCATTACTCTGCGTGATCAGCGCACCCATCATCCTAATAAGGATTCAGGGCTGCTTTGTGGGGGTCTAACGGAAAATTTAAATTTTCCACAGCTCCCTCCGGGTCTTCGAATCTGTCAAAATTTTCAGGCCTAGGAATTAGGAATTTTCTTTACCGTCCTGAAGCTATTGGTTTTCGGTTGTGCTATTATTTCTGCTCTCAAGGTTTGTAAATGTATATGATTTTGAACTCAAGTGTGCTGTATTGTGATAAGTATCTCTTCGGTCAAGAATTCGTCCAATAATTACGCCCCCATATATAAAAACAAAAGTCCCTATTGGAGGTGTAAGTGAACTTCTGCAAAAGTTCTGCTCACCTGACATTTAGTAAAACAGAACTCAAGTTCCGGATGCAACTGGACTCATCGTGAGTTACCAGCTCCAGGCATCTCCTCCTACTCCCCTTCTAAGGTAAACCGCTTTTTGTGGCTGCAGTCTTCCCTAAAAAGTCTCTGTCTGAACCCCCTTTCGCCCGTCTTCGGAAACCAGGCTAAGCTCCTCCAAACCGATGGACATTGATATTATGGCGAAGAATCTATATTTTATTTAATGCCGGTATGGGCCGCTACCCCTGCTAATGTTTTTTTCCTATGACCGATAAACGAAGTGGACTATACTGTATGCGACAAATATGTCCAGCCTGGGAAATACAACCGTTTTCCTCCATCCCAAACTAACCTCACAAACGCTTCAGGTTCTGTGCCTATTCTGGCGTCGGCAACGTCAGTCCGGAAAAGTAAAATTGTCCACCCGCCCAAGTAGTTGCGGACTCCATACCAACCGAGCAGCATCAGCTGTATGGTTTCCCGTCAATTCCCGTACCCCTCCACCCTTTCTAACCTGGGTTAAGGGTTTTAAACTTTTTTCTTTCCTCGTGATTACCTCGGAAAATTCATCAGCTTTAAAATGCATATCAATTTTTTTTCCTGATAATCTGGTCACGAGTTATGATGTCCGCAAACCAAATTTTTTTTTCAAGTCGCCTTCGAAGATTTCCGGTCACCTATTATTTTTCATCAGTTTTCTTTGACAATTTTTTTTTACATTCTTTTAAAGTTATATGTAATTAAATTTAAAAAAGTAATTTGTAGATGTCGCCGCAAAAAAATGATAAAAATATGCGTTTATTTCGCTTTTAAAACCCTAAAATTCAATGAATGCAAAAGTCATTTGGTCATCAGTCCGCACTGCCCAGCAAGGTTAGCTGTTCCTTGATCTTAATACGATATTGCTGTGTTTCGGCCACATACCCTCCCCGTCATACTTGCTCCTGTGCCAATGGGTCGTCGCGCATTACGATTCCCTATTGTCAAGGTTGTCCGTCCCAAACTATGTAATTTTCTTGACCTACCTCACCGTTGCTCTAGCACCCCCTGGAATTGGTTTCTACCAAGTCATGTTTATGTTCTGGTTACATTACAAGTTTATTTGTTAGAAAAGTTTACGCGTGTTTATAATACGGATTGCAAAAATAAAAATAACGATTTATGTATAACATTTGGAGTAAATACTTTTTACATAGTTTAAAATTACAAGTATATAAAAGCATCATAAAGTTTAATAGAAAATATATAACATAGAAACAAATATTATGGTAAAATAAATGTAAGAATTAATATTGATTTATTACTCCTCTTTTTTATGTACCATAAAATAACCACAAGTGTTACTATTGTAAACAAAAACTGAAATTCATTTTGAGTTGAAAAGATTATTTTTGATTTACTCTACTGCACGTATATTTGAGGTCAAGTAAAAAGTAATCCATTATTTGTACATAAAATTTAAAACTTTTTTTTATGGTTAGAATTAACCGATTTATTTCAAACAGGGAAATTTTTTCTACAATCGATGGTAATTTCATGATAGCTTTCAAATAAAATCCTTTGTCCTTATTTGCAAAGAACTGAGCCAGTTCACAATCCTCTCTTGTAACTTTTTTTACACTATCCAAATGGTTCGACATTGATAGGAAAAGGTGGTAGTCACATGGTGCGATGTCCGGGCTATAAGGTGGATGCAAAAAAACCTGCCATCCTAGCTCCGAAGCTTCTTGCGAATCGCTATTGATGTGTGTGGTCTAGCCTTGTCCTGATGGAAATGAATTCCTTTCCCTTTCGCCAAAGCGGGACGCTTCTGGGCAATTGCTTCCTTCAGACGGTCCAATTGTTGACAGTACAAAACCGAATTCAGTGTTTGGCCATTAGAAGCGATTCACAGATCGAAATTCGGTCCACCCATACATCAAGCTTTATTTGTATATTCAGCCTTTGTTAAATGGCTTTTTTTTTTTTTTAGCAATGTTTAGCAATTGATTTACTGCTTGAATGTCGGTCAAACTCCACGATTTCCATTATTTTGTCGGCATTTTGACGTGCCTCATCTTTATCATAAAAATTCCCAGAACGAAATCGACGAAACCAGAATAGTGCAAGGTTTGCAGTTCCAGTCTTAGGGCCATATACTCTATTTACAATTTCAGTTGCCTGGCTTGCGTTTTCGTCTTTGTCAAAGAAAAATTGTAAAATATAGCGATTTTTGTCGATATTTATCGAGCTCTCAAAGCGTTTGTGTTATCGATCACAGAAGCTTTTATAGTACGAAAGCTCAACTTTCTAACGCCACCTACTTAAATTAATTCGGACTTCTACAACGGGAGATACAGATCACTAAAGTCATCTATTGTTCAAATAAGGGATTACATTCTACTTGAACTTATATAGGATTTAGAGGCGCTTAAATTCAATAATATGGCCCACCTCAACAGTGTTTCAATAGTTCGGTGAAATATAACTTCTATGTTTTGGAAAATGTGTGCCTTTGCAAACACAATTACTCCATTGTGAGCCCTTCTGTTTCCTTGGTCTATTTTCTTTCTTTTTTGGGGCTTATTTAAAGATGATCGATGATGACGACGACGGCAAATGCTACAGAGCGTGATGTCCGAACACGCCACCCCGCTGGGGTCGAAGCATTGCGATGACTAATTACGGGCTAAATATCGCTAACGCCAACGGCTTAGTTGGCAAATCTCTGGAGGTTGAGCATATTCTGCTGGAAGGTAACATTGACATTCTACTTTTTTCGGGGACACATTTTACCAGCCGTTCTTTTTTCCGTATTTATGGATATGCTGTACACTCCGCAAAACACCCTGATGATTGGCATCGTGGTGGTGCTGCCGTTATCGTTAAGTCCTCCCTCGACTATCACCTGAGCGCCACAAAATCAGAGCCTCATTTGCAAGCAGTTGCCATAAATTTGGTCACTGGGTTTGGCAGAACTTCGTTCGGTACTGTCTACTGTCCACCTGTTCATCATCATTCTGGGTCAGCTCATAATTATTTGCGCCTGTTTGGCTCTGTTACCATCGACATGGCAAGGTGGAAGGCTGCTGAGTCAGAACTTAAAAAAGTTCCCATTTGGCCAAGTCTGAATGCTTTATGGACAAGCTCAGTGCAATTTACCCTAACCAGAATCAGGGGTATTCGCTGTGGAAATGCACCCGCAACCAAAAAAGTTTGCCGCTTCAGAGATTCTCACTTAAACGGAACGATGGCACTTGGGCCCACAGTGATTCCGAGATTGCTGAAGTATTTGCAGATGATTTGGAAAATCGCTTCACTTCATTTGACTTTCCAAGAAGGCAAGAACTCCAAACAACGATCTCTAGATAAGGACTCTCTTTTAACCCTCTTGTTGATGTGCGTCCAGTAGGCAACTAGTTTCCACTAAGGCTTCTGGCGTGGACGCGATTGACGTTAAGGTAGAACGGGGTCTGCCTAGCTCACTCATTAGGCAGCTCTGCCAACTCTTCAATGCCTCCGTAGACATTGGTCATTTTCTAGCCCCTTGGAAACGTGCTCTAGTCACAATGGTACCAAGAAAAAGGAAAACCCAGTGCTACCCAGATTCCCATCCGCCGTTAGTCTCCTATCAACTTTTTCCAAGATTTTTAAGGGGATCAAGATAAGTAAAAAGGCTTTTGAAACATCTAGTTACCGATATTTGGATATTATAATCCTTTTGTTTAGCGCTTTAACCTCAAAGGGAAACCAAAATCCTTCACAACTTTTACATATTTTACTAGGACCCATCTTTATATTATTTAAATAGGTATTACGTAGACTAGATCGTCTAATTTGTCCTTGTTGCTATCGCATTAATATTTCGCTTGGATTGTCTTTGTCACTTCGCTGCGCGATTTTGTGAACTACTTCGATAGTTTATAGCCTCATTCATTTGTCGGACTTGCTCTACCATTATCCATTCTTCTTTACGATGAATTTATCCTTTGCTGCTTGCTTCTTTTTGCATCTCGCTGACGGTAAGCATTTCTATAACGAGGACTTTGCCTTTTTATGGCGTGCTTCCTGGTATTTTTTTCCTGGTCCATTAATCTCTATTCTTCGAAAGAGCACATCAAAGCGTGGCGCGCATCATCCACTTGGCGCTCAATCTGCCTATAAGTCGGATTATACCTTCTTATGGCGTGCTGGTATTTCTGGTATTTCGATATTTTTCGAAAGAGCACATCAATGCGTGGCGCGCAGCATCGGATTTACCCTTCTTATGGCGTGCTCCCTGGTATTTCTGTCCCGATCCAATATTTGACTTTGAAGGAGCGCATAAAAGCGTGGCGCGCAGCATCCACTTTCCGCTCAGACTCTCTATAAGTCGGATCTATTCTTATAATTGCGTGCTTCCTGGTATTTCTCTTCTGATCCATTATTCGATAATTTTCGAAGAAGCACAGATAAGCGTGGCGGATCTACCCTTATAATTGCGGGATCCCAGGTATTTCTTTCCTGATCCATTATTCGAAAACTTTCGAAGGAGCACAGATAAGCGTGGCGCGCAGCATCCAATTCGCGTTCTCTATAATTCGGATCTTCCCTTCTAATGGCATGCTCCCTAGTATTTCTTTCCTGTGCCAACGACCTATATTCTTCCAAAGAACGCATTAAAGCGTGGCGCACAGCATCAGTTCGTGGGAATGCAGAACAGCCAATTTCCAAAGTTAATCGAACTCAACTAAGTGCACACAAAACAATATTTAAAATGCACCGGCCACTTACAATTAAGTTGGCCAACGGCTCCATTCCCGAAATTGGCCAAATTATTGCACAGCTTGGGGACAACAAATATTATTCGGTACTAAATCTTAAGAGTGGTTTCCACCAAATACCATTGAAAGATAAGGACTTAGAAAAAACAGCATTTGCGGTAAATGGCGGAAAATATGAATTTACGAGACTCCCATTCGGTTTGAAAAATTCCCCATCCATTTTTCAAAGACCATTAGATGACATATTGAGAGAATACATAAGGAAGATTTGCTATGTGTACGTTGATGACATTATATTCATTATTCATACATTTTCAACACTACAAAACGCAAATATGAGGGTCCAAATAGAGAAATGCCATTTTTTCGAAAACGAAGTAGATTTCTTGCGGTACACAATATCAGAAAAAAGAGTTAAAACAAACATAGATAAAATAAAAGCGATTACAAAATTTCCAGTTCCATAAACATTAAAAGATATCCGTTCCTTTTTGGGCATGACAGGTTAGGGGGTTCATAAACGTTTACGCGAAAATAAAAAACACCTAACCATTCTTCTAAGAGGCGAAGAAGGCCGTATATCTAAGACCAAGTCAAGCAGAACTGCTATTCACTTTAGCAAAGACGCGATTACAGCATTCGAAAAACTTAAAAATACTCTCGTTTCCAGGGAGGTAACCTTTGCCTATCCAGATTTCGGGAAATAATTCCAATTGACTACTGACGCTTCAAGTTTCGCAATAGCCGCAGTATTGGAACAAAATCAAAGGCCAATAACGTTCATTTCGCGCACCCTGTCAAAAACTGAAGAGAACTAAACAACTAACGAAAGAGAGATGCTCGATATCGTTTAGGCACTCCAAAGTTTAAGGCATTATCTTTATGGGTATTAAAAAGTGGTAATATACACGGATCACCAACCCTTGAGTTTTTCGAATAGCGTACATATCCATAACGCTAAGCTTAAACGCTGGAGAGATCTTATTGGCGAGTGTAGCCACGAGATCAGGTACAAGCCCGGAGAAGCTAATGTGGTAGCGGACGCGTTGTCCCGGGCCACCGCGGAAATGAATTCAATCAGCTCCCTAACATCAGCCCATAGCGACGAAAGCTCGTCACACAACCTCATATTTTCGGTAGAAGTTTAAAAATCGTATTTAGAAACCAATTATTTCTACTGACTGCCGATACAGATTCCTATAGTTTCGAAATACCATTCCCAACATACCACAACACATTTTTAAACAAAAATCTTACATAGAAGAAAAACTTATTGCAGTTTTAACTAGTAGATTTTACCCTAAGCTTATAAACGGAATCATTACATCGGAAGAGGTAATGGGAAAAATTCAAAACATTTTCCCCACCTATTTTAAATCATTCAAGGTAAGATTTACTCAAAACGAAATAGACGACGTAACTTAGGAATCCCAACAAAACGAAATAATTATCCTCGAACATAAACGAACCCATAGAGATGCAAAAGAGAACAAATTACATATTTTGAAGAATTATTTTTTTCCACAAGTTACAAATAAAATCCAAGCAGTAGTTCAAGCCTGTCAAACTTGTAAAGAATCAAAATACGATAGACTCCCCCCAAAAGGAGAAATCCAACCGACACCTATTCCTAATTATTCAGGAGAAATAGTTCACATAGATATTTATATTACCGAAAAGCATAGAGTCTTAACGGGAATTGACAAGTTTTCAAAATATTTATAATAATGGACAACGAAGGATCATTTGGATCAGCAGCAATAATGCTTATGCTAGAAGATGAACTCAAAATATCAGTACCCAACACTGCTCCGTACACATCGACAAGTAACGGACAAATAGAAAGGTTTCGTTCAACCTTATCCGAAATCATGCGGTGTCTCAAAAAAGACGGGAGCATAACATTTGAGGATTTAATCTTTTAAGCAGTTCAGGAATATAAAAAATCGATCCATTCTGTGACAAAAGAAAGACCCATAGACATATTTTTCAGAAAAACAATCTCCAGTTCAGCAGAAGACATAGAAAAAAAACGAGTAAAAATAAAACAGAAAATTAAAAATAAACAAACAGCCGAACTCGAATATCACAATCAAGGAAAAATACTATCAAAACTTTTTAAACCAGGCGAAACTGTTCACGTTAAAACAGATAAAAGATTAGGAACTAAACTTAAACTTAGATACAAAGCCGAGTAGGTAGCGGAAAATAAAACGACCACCATTAAAACACAAACCGGAAAAATCGTACATAAAAATAATATAAGAACATAATTTTTCACATTATTTTTACCAACATGCTTGGGGATAACTACAGTCCTCGACTTTTTCAATTCACAAATTATCTCACTTGAAACCGGATTAGCGTCTAAGCAAAACGGAACATTTAATATCATCCACATCTTTAACCAACAAAGCTATGAAGAAACTTTGGCGAAGTTAAAGGAATCATTTCACTCACTTACCTCATGTCATCCAATACACCCATATCTTTCCTATGAACTAAAACAGATCCAAACTGAATAACGCATACTCCAAAATCAAAAAATCCAAAAAAAGGGCAATAGAAGCAATAGATACTGCATGGATATGGCTGGTAAATCAGAAAGCAAATATTTTAAAGTATAAAATTCAATTAATAACAGAAGAAATTACCAACATAATATACGCAATTACACGGCCCAAATCTAACACAATAATTTAATTTTTACTTTCGAACACAAAAACCAAAATAGTGGAAGAAATTTTTAAAAAAGAAAATAACTTATTTTTTAATATAGAAGAATTTTCGGAATTTGGTCGAGTTAGATAAGCCATAAATGGCAACGACCTTAAGCCTCCCAACCATTAAAACAAACAATTGTTAAACTTTAAAAATTAAAGGCAAAAAAACCCCAAATAATCAATGATATAAAATATGAAAATTTTTTTTAATTGTAAGAGACAATTATTTGCAATACTTAAACGTTGTGAATCCTATAATAACAAAACATTTTGTAAATCAGAAAATTTAGATTTTAGCAGTGATACTTCCGTAAACGCTCTCTTGAACCTTCGAGAACCAGAATCTAAGATGATCAACAATCAACACATACCGGATTTCGAAGAAATACAGCCAGGCACCATTCTGTTGAACAACTTTAATGGACCAGTCTCGCTAAATGAAACTCCTACAACTGCAAGGCTACCGTAATTCGACGGTAACTATTGGCGAAACCACGAACCGAAGCTAGAGGAAGTTCTCTCACTAGAAATGGTCAAGGAACTCAACATTAACAACACAAAAGCGCTGGAAAAATTAAGAAGCAAGGCTATCTTCCGTTAGCTACATATCCGCCATCATCCTACTACTATTTATAATAGGATCGATCACGGAACTCCTACAAAGACGTAGGTAAACGGAAAGTGCACCACCTTCTGTCCCAGAAATGCAAGAAAAACCCACGCATTCTGGACCTGTACTCTACTACGTTGCGACCTAGGACAGTCGCGTTTCAGGAGGAAAGAGTTAACACCCAAAATAATACAAATTCCCAGACAGAAGAAAAGAGTAAGCATTGTAACGAACTTAGCCACGTGCGACGATCTTGCACCTTTAGGTCAGCTATCGTGGGAATGCTGAACAGCCAATTTCCAAAGTTGATCGAACTCATACAATAAAAGCAATAATTAAAATGCACCGGCCAATTACAATTAAGTTTGGTCAACGGCGACGGCGACCAAAAGCAACAACCAATAATATCAAAGAACGTCAGCAGAAACAGCAACAGCGGCAGAGACGGTGGCAATAATTGTTTAGCTTAAGTAAGTTAGTTGTTAATCCAACTAAATAAAGAGAAGTTTGATTTATTTTTTTATAACAAAATTTTAATCAATCTTTTAACTTAAATATATGTATATTTATTATATTTAATATATATATGATTATATATAAAATATATAAAAAATAAAGAGCTATATAAAACAAATCTTGATAAAAGTTTGTAATACTAATCTACAAGATTGTAAATATTAAGCTTTCTCACCTATCTTTTTTTTTTTTTTGTTTACATATGCATTTTATATATTGAATCTTGTAACGAACTGATTTTCTTGGTTTGTCCGCTCGCTACGAATGTCATGCGGCTAGCTCAGAAGATGTAAGTATTCGTCCCACCAAATTTATATACACGTGACCGCCCTATTGATCAGTGAAAACGCACAGAAAGATTGGGAATATACAATGATCTTTTATTCGTCGACTTGACTCTCGGCCGGGGTTTTGTATTGACAATATGGAAATGTGCTCCGCCGTCGGCTCCTTTCCACGTTGAACGTCTCGCTGGGTTGTGAATGCTGCGAAGTGGTGTCTCCCTTGCCGGTTTCGCTCGATAAGCCTTCTGTTGCCTTTGGCTCGGCGGGATTAGAGGGCTTAGGGATGCGTCACCGTTCCCAGACTAGGGTGAACAGTCACTGTGCTCTCAAGGTGTACGCCTTTCGCAGCCGCAGCCTCCTGTCCCTTGCTCTGTCCCGGCCGGTCGCACCGGACGTCGGCTCAGTTTCTACCTGACGGTTCAGGCGTACGCCGGAAGCCGCCAACGCAGTCCCTGGGTCAAACGACAGGTTCTAGACGAACGCTTCCACCCTTCCCTTTCTGCCGCAGACTTCAGAATTCGACGTATTTATATTCTTCGTCCTGGGTGTCCCCGCTGTCCTTGCTCTGCCTCCGGATGTCTCGATTGGCTCCGCTCCTTGTTGGCGTAGCGCTCACGATTCGGTAAGCTGCCGTTCTGGGACTCTAGCGGTGAACTGCTCTTAACGCATACGCCTTTCGAATAACTAGCTGAACAAACGCGCGTCCTTCCGGGCTATTTGCACCAGGACCTTGTACAATTCCTGCAAGGCGATCCGGCGTCAATGCAGTGCTTGTAGGCAGGCAGCTAGTTCAAGACCACTTTCCTTCTGAAGCCACGGTTCTTCGTCGAAGGACTCTATTTGTTAAACTCTCTCGGACACGCCGGGTGGGATGCCAAGCTCAAATCACGACAAAAGTTGTGACAAAGCGCCTGGACTTAGCCGTGTGATGCCGTAAGGACCTCAGCTACCTGTGTCTCAATTCGGAGACTTTAGCTCTAAGTCCCGAACGTCTCGACGTAGCGATCTTGTTTCCTTGATGACTCCGCACGGCTTTACTTGGTTTTTCACGTTGTTTCACTGGTTACTGGTTCACTTGATGACTGTTACTTATTGACTTGATAAAAATCGACTGATCCGGCTTCCTGCGCTCGGCCGGCTTATATAGGCCTCTATTTACCGCTAGTTATTGGCGTCTCCTTGCCTCTTGGTCCAAAGTCCACGGTTTTACCGTTCGACGTTTCGCCCTCTGCGCACGGCACCAATATCAGGGTCCGAAGTCCGGTGCCGTCCCGTTACTTCCTTCTGCACACGGCCCTTCGCTGCTCTCTTTTATTCCTGCCCCTTGTCCTTGTCTGGTGCTCAGGGCACCACTCTCTCTCGCCGCACTACGGTTACTACGGGCGAATTCGCCGCGTAACTGGTAACTGGTAGGCCACTGCTTGCATGCGCTAACTCTGCTTGCTTTTTAGCTTGTGGGGAGTTATTCAACTCCTCACATTCTCCCCTTACTTCGGGAACGCAAAAGAGGCCGTTGTTCTTTCTCCCTTGGTATACTCCATATTCTGACATCCTTTCCTCGACGTGTCTTTTCCTCGTACTTGTCCTCGTTTACTTGTTGCCTTCTAGACGACTCGTTCCTCCAGATGGTTCCCACGACGCTCACAGCTCCTTCTTGAGTTCCACAGCGCCGATCTGAAGCGTGTAACGTTCGACTACAGTGCAAAGTACTTTATATGTTTTCAAGGATCTGTATTGGCTGGACACGCTAAATATTCCGGCTCTAGCTCGTCGGCTTGGGGGTTGGAGGTCTTGCTCGTACAGATCTTGACACTGTCTACGTATTACTATTTATAAAATCTTAATTGAGCGTGCATGCGACAATATCTAAAGCTAGTTACTTAACCGGAAGAAAAGATGCATAATTTAGAAAATAAAAGTTTTGAGAAATTATCGAAAGGGGACAGTGTAAAAGAAAGAGAGAGAAATTTGTTGTTTGCGACGCCTTAGATGTAATTTAGCTCGCATATTGCCCACCCTACCTATGACCACCTGCCGCTAGAGCATGACTCTGGTGATCCCTTGTATACCCTAAGACCGCAGAGACATCAGCTGAGTTCAGTTAGTTAGTTTATTAAGCTCCCATTTTAATATTTAATTCAATCGCAAGTAAAATATTTAACAGGCAAAGCCTGACGCTCTACAACAAAGAGATCAGGAAGGCCAAACGGAAAAACTATAGGAACTTCTGTGAGGCAATAAGTAACGTCAACGAGGGCGCGAGACTGCACAAAGCAATGGCTAAAAGTGCAAAGGAAAGGGAATAACACCTTCACCTCGACGGATCGGGAGAAATTAGAATTGCTATTTAACACGCATTTCCAGGGGAGTACTCCCACTACGGGAAACAGTGCCAGTGACTGGGCAGCAGCCAAGTCTATAGTTACGCCCGAGAAACTCAAATGGGCTATTGGAACCTTCCAACCATTTAAATCACCGGGATTAGACAGAATCTCTCCAGCTTTCTTAAAGCAGGGGCAGGAACTACTCCTAACCCACCTAAGAAGACTAATGGTGAGCAGCCTAGCCCTTGGGTACATCCCAAGTGCGTGGTGCAGCGCTAGGGTGGTCTTCATCCCCAAGATCGGGAAGAAAGACATCACCAGCCCAAAGTCCTTCAGACCTATCAGCTTAACTTCGTTTTCTCTTAAAACGCTGGAAAAACTGGTAGACTACAATATCAGAAGAACAGCTCTCAGAGACTGTCCGCTGCAAAACACACAGCATGCATACAGAGCAGGCCGTTCAACAGACACTGCACTTTATCAGCTATGTCGCAGCCGAGAAGGGGCAATTGACAGCAAAGAAATAGCTATCTGTGCCTTTCTAGACATAGAGGGAGCCTTCGACAACACATCACATGATGCAGTTCGAGCTGCCCTGTCCAGAAGGAACATAGACATTACTACGAGCAAATGGATTGGCAACCTACTTGAATCCAGGCAAGCATCATGTACACTGGGTTCGGATATAGTGACAATTGCAACCAGCAGAGGCTGCCCGCAAGGAGGAGTACTGTCCCTTTTGCTATGGAGTCTGCTAGTAGATGACCTTCTCAGCAAACTTGCTGGAAAAGGAATCCAATGTCAGGGATACGCCGATGAAATCGTGATAATCGCCAGAAGCGCAATCTGCGACATCGTCCAACTCGGACTAAAGACAACGCTAGACTGGTGCAGGGAGGTTGGACTCAACTTAAATCCTGCTAAGACAGTCATCGTTCCTTTCACAAGGAAGTATAAACTACAGATAATGAGACAAATCTCACTGCTAGGAACTCCTATAGAAACTAGCCGAGAGGTTAAATATCTAGGAATCACCTTGGATAGTAAGCTGAACTTCGCTTCCCATGTCCAAAAGGCATTGGAAAAGTGTTACAGAGCACTCTATACCTGTCGGAAAATTGCTGGGAAATCCTGGGGAACCAGGCCTCAGATAATACGATGGCTATACTTAATGAGCGTGAGACCAATCCTCACTTACGGAGCACTTGCATGGGGCAAACGAGCTAAGCTCAACAGCATGCAAAACCAGCTAGGAAAGCTACAAAGACTTGCCTGCGTATGCATGACAGGGGCAATGAGGACCTGTCCTACAACTGCCTTAGAAATTCTGATGGAGCTAACACCACTCCACTGTGTGATTGAAATCCAACGCAAAGCTACACTCCTGAGAATAAGCACTGAGGGCACATGTAGTGGTTGCATTCTAAATAACAGGGATGCGACTAATCTGTTAAATGAGGTGCCCCTTATACTCCACCCTAGGGATGAAATGACAGCCGAACTAATCTTCGAGCAGAACTTCACAGCACACCTAGGCAATAAGAAAGGTTGGACCACATTGTCTGAAGTGCACCCGATGGCTAAACACACCATTGCATGGTACACAGATGGATCCCTGACACAACAAGGCACGGGCCTTGGAGAGGTAGGGCCTCGCATAAAATACCACGAATCCCTTGGCCAATACACCAGCATATTCCAGGCTGAGGTATGTGCCATTGGACGTTGTGCAGAGCTCAACATACAGCGTGGATACTAGGAAAAGGACATATCGATCCTTTCGGACAGCCAAGCAGCAATTACTGCTTAACATAGTAACAAAATCACCTCGAAGCTAGTCCTAGAGGTGAAGAGTAAGCTAAATATATTGGGCAGCCGAAACAGGCTGGCCCTTAGATGGATTCCGGGACATAAGGATATATCCGGAAATGAACTTGCCGATAAAATGGTAAAACTAGGAGCCGAACAGCCCCTGATAGGCCCGGAGCCCTACTGTGGCATAGGGAGGCACACTATAAAAGAATACCTTAGGAAAGAGGAAGGCGCCATGAGACAAGAACACTGGACAAATACCCCAGGCCTAAGGCAAGCCAAAACTCAAATAAATAACTACAACAAGAAGAGGTTCAAGGAACTTATTCAACTAGGGAAAAACTCAGGATCGTTACCGGATTACTAACCGGGCACTGTAGACTGAAAAGTCACCTAGGTAAGATGGGAATAACCAGCAGTAGAACTTGCAGATTCTGCGACATAGAGCACGAAACCTCTAAACACATCATCGCAGACTGTCCGGCTTTAGCAAGTATAAGATATAAAATCTTAGGAACCAGAACTCTTACACCTGAGCTCCTAGGAAGAATCAACCCACTAAAACTCATCGACTTTATTCGAGGAAGTGGGTTGATATCTGAGCTGTAGGCCCTGAATGGGGGTACAATAGATCTTACAGGTCGCGGTACGCTGAACACCCCGATATTAATAATAACATATTTAATCTTTCTTAGATAATTTACGACAGGGTGACACAATTTCGGCGAGAAAAGATAAAATATAATAAGTGTTAAACCTCATGGGCAAATACTGGGCTTCACAGGTGTATATAATTATTAATGTAAAATACATATGTATAGTGACAGAGGAAATATTCTCAGTGTAAAATTAAAAAATTCATTTTATTTCAAGGTTAAATTTATAAGTAATGGCTTTCTTAAATTTGATAGGCATTGATAGGTATATGTATTTTTTTTGTTTATGAGAATTTAATTGGCACAAATATTTTCATTTTATTTTATATTTTTTTTTTTTAGTAATTTGAAATAAAGGTAAAGCAACTCACACAGCTGGTTCCTCGGCGGACGATCGATCTTCCGACGCAGGCAGGCTGGAAAAGAAATCAAGGCATTCCTGCTTTGACTTGGGTTATATTTTATGCAATAATATAATATAATATATATTATATTATATGTGCACTTATAAACGTTTCATAATTATTTTGTTGTTTTTCGAATCAAAACGAATTTAAGAAAACTTTTGACAGGGAGATAGAAACCGTAAATTAACCGCGCACTACATGAATCATAACTTATTTTAGATCTTATAATTATTTAATTAAATTAAATTTTTTTTTTCCATAACATTATTATTGTCCCTTCCATATTCAATCACATATTCTTTCAATAAATTTTCTTCTTGATTTACGTTAACTCATGTTTAGGAATTTCTTCCAGTGTAGCCTGTTCGCTGATATGCACGTGAAAATTTTCTTGCAAGCTTGATTTTTTTTTTTTGGTTACAAATAAGGTTAAGATCGAGCCCAAGCGTAGATTTGGGTTAGGGCCGATCTAATTGAGCATTTTTTTTTTCCTAGCTTATGTGATTTTTTGGCCGAGGTAATTCCTCGTTGAATTAAATGAGAGAGTTCACTGTTTCAACTGCTGATCGCTGAGAAATTTGGGGTGCTCCCTAAGGCACTGCGGTTCGCTGGCAAAGGCGGGTGCTCCTCAGGGCGACAGCAGATCGCACGGTCAATGGGGTGCTCCTCCGGGCGGATCCAAATCGCTGGGCAGCGTGGGTGCTCCACAGGGCAGATCGAATTGCCGGCCGATGTGGGTGCTCCCCTGGACAACGGCGAAAGTTTACCGGGCACCTTGCACATGCACTCGTGCTGGCTTGCCGCAGAATTTCAGTTTTTTTTGCTTGAATTATTACGTTGGAAAAATCACTTTCAGGGAGCTTCGATATATCGCGTGTATACTTTTTTTTCACCACTTTGCCGAATGGGTACGAATAAAATTTCACACGTCTGACTGCCACGCCGGTTTAATTAAGAAGAAAGTTCAAAAATCATGCGGCGTCGGTTTCGGCCTTTTCCAGAAATTTCTGCCAGCTGAAAAATCCGCCATTTCGGCTTAGGACAAGTTTCTTAGAAACACCTGATTGTAGAACTATCTGGCATCACCCGCAAAAATACTAATTAGTATTTTTTTTTGCTAAACACTAATTTCCGACTAAATTTGGCTATGCATCTGGTTAGTCTCCAAAGGTCGCTAAATACTAAAATAATCGCCAGTTTACAAGCTAAACAAAACAAACGTTCTTCAGGCGCCGCTACAAAGCCCCCCCGGAAAATCTGGCTAGGGTTACCCTAGACAGATACTGACTGAAGACACGTTGTTGTCAAATATCTTTTGCATGATAGGTACCTATAATTCGACCCTGTAAATCTTCCAATTCGTAATAAGAGTTTCCTAACATTCTTCGAGTTTGAAAACAGCTTTGTTTAAAATTTCGACTGCCCTTCTTCAAAACTCCCAACTCACAACTCACAACGCACAACTCGAGATCGGAGATTATATCGCTTCTCGTTTATATCGTGCTTTTCCTGCATTAACTTGCAAGCTTTATCTCGAACTATTTCAAATGAATCCTGACGATTGAATATCAAAGAACGATCATCTAGTAAATTTAATTTCCTTAACAAAGAATATGTACCACCGGGTGTAATCATATGTTGTCCGAAGACCATGTAGTAGGGAGAGGTTCCCAAACTAGCATGAACGGACGATCTCAACGCGCAACATATTCTGTTGAGATACTCGTCCCAGTCCTTTTGGTCAGGTCGAAGATAAGCTCTAATTGCAGAAATTACAGAGCGGTTAACGCGCTCGGACGCATTAGCCTGAGGTGAATGAACGGCCGTCAGCGTATGCGTAATGCCGTATTGCTGTACTAATTTCTGAAAAGCGTGAGAGCGATTGTGAGCCGTTGTCGGACACCACTGTTTCAGGAGTCCCATATGCCATAAACAACTCCCCTTCTAGATATTTTATAACTGCACTTGTATCTATTTTCCTTACGGGTTTGAGAAAGACATATTTTGAAAAATGGTCGAGCACGATAAATATACCGATATTTCCCCGTTGGAAAAATCGCTGACTTTCTGGCGCTTTTCCTAGTGGCGGTCGCAATACACAATTCGGAGCTTTAGTGGTTTTGCACACTTCGCAGGCATCTATATAAGCCCTTACGTCTAAAACAAGTCAAAAATAGTATCGCCTTACTCTCTCTATCGTCTTGTGTATGCCGCCGTGAGAAGATAAAGGACTATCGTGAGCTCGCGAGAAGATTTCTGGAACCAGTTCTTTAGGTATCCAGAGCTTCCAGGCATATTCATCATGGACTTGCTCTCCCGTTAAATGTTCGGCTTTCCGATAAACATAACCGCTGTCAGACTTAAGATCAGGAAAATTTTCTTGGTTGGCTTTTACCTTTTCGACAAGAGAAACATACTCAGCTGATTGGAAATGCTCTGAGTTCATGTCCACTAAAAATCCTTCGCGTAAGTCTATAGCGGCTACCACGCCTTCGTTAACACGGGAAAGTGAGTCGGGAACGATATTCAGAGAGCCCTTTCGATGTTCAATTGTAAAATCATATCTTTGTAAAGCTAAGGCCCATCGAGCTAGTCGTGAATTTAGGTCGGGATTAGACATTAGCCACTTCAAAGAGGCGTGATCGGTTATGATTTTAAATTTATGTCCCTCCACATACGCCCTAAAATTCTAAAGAGCTGAAACCGCCGCTAGACATTCTTGTTCGGTAACAGTATAATTACGCTGAGCTTTGTTCAGCTTCTTTGAAATGAAGGCAATAGGCCGTTCATCTCCTTCTTCAGACACCTGTACTTGTACTGCGCCTATCCCTGTTTTGCTAGCGTCACAATGTATCGCAAAAGGCTTTGTAAAGTCGGGGCTGCATAAGACAGTAGCCTTGCTGAGTGAATGTTTTAAGACTTCGAAAGCTTTAATGGCTTCGTTGCTTAAACTAAACCTTCGTTTTGTGGTCATTAAGTCTGTTAAAGAAGCTGAGAGTGAAGGGAAATTGGGAACAAACTTACGATACCACCCACACAAACCCATAAAACTTCGTAGACTGCGTAAAGTCTTTGGTAACGGAAAATTAGTAATTGCGGCCACCTTTTCTGGGTCGGTGCGTATTCCACCATCGCCGGTTATATGACCTAGATATCGCACACGAAGCATGCAGAAGTGACTTTTGCCAATATTGATCGTCAAACCTGCACGCTTTATCTGCAGAGCAATCTCTCTGTGAACTTCAAGATGCCTCTCAAAGCTGGAAGAAACTACCAATAAATCGTCAAGGTAAATAAACACCTCGTTTTTGAGATGTGCTGGCACAACGTTGTCCATTAAACGGAACATTGTACTAGTGGCATTGCACAGCCCAAAAGGCATAACTTGTAAAGCGGTCTACCAGAGACAGTGAAAGCCGTTTTGTCTCGGGATGAAACCTCTAAAGGAACCTGCCAATAGGCATCCTTAAGGTCAAGGCTGGATATGAATTCCGCCTTAGGCGAACGATTTAAAATTCCCGCTATCTGGGGAAGAGGGTATTCATCCTTTTCCGTGAAACTGTTTACCTTTGGTCAATCTAGACAGATCCTTACTTTTCCGAGTTTCGTCACCATTACAATAGGAGAAGACCACGAACTTTCGGACTCCTCTATCACACCCAATTGTAACATTTTGTCGATCTCGGCATACAATGCCTTTTCTACTGCGGGTGAAACAGGAAAGTGTCGTTGTTTGATCGAATTAGCCGTACCGACATCGATTGAGTGCGTTATCAAGTTGGTCTTGCCAAGACCTTCTTGAGTGAAAGACGGAAAACAATTAATGACGTTCGTTAATTTGACTTTGTCAACCTCGGACAAGTTATGCTGATCAGCATTAACCTTACGGTCGGTATCGGATTCTAATGAGGATATATTAATGCATTTCGGAAGCAAATCGTAAATTTTCCAGAAATCTATTCCTAAATACAAATTTTGCTTCAGCGAAGGTACCACGTAGATTTTTAAAGGTCTTTTAACGTCGTTGTATTCTACAACAACTTTTAAATGACCAACTATCTGCTAAGATGTTCCATCAGCAGTTGTAGCGCTTTTTATCGTCTTAAATTCTTTGCTGTTAATTATGTCTCTGGCAAGGTTTCCACCGACACAACTTATCGACGCGCCAGAGTCTAACAGTCCGTAAACGGAACATGCGAATTGATAAAAAGGGTCGAGGATCTTTTGGTCCTGCAGGAAGAGAGTTAATATATTCCAGTCCGGCTTTACACGTTTTGACCTCCTGCCAAAATGATTTCATTCGGACAGAACTTCGCGTTTTTCGCTTTTCTAATTTTTGTTCATTATTTACTTCCGGGATATTAATTTTTCCTAATATTGGAATTTTGCTATGAAGCAAAGGACAGTCTGGGGATATTTGTACGTCAGGGAAAAATGTTGGTGCAACTGTAGCTGCATGCTCTATTGATCGGTCATCGTTGCTTGGCTCCGAACGCCACTGGAGGCCTTCTGTTTGTATGGCGGCATCGACCCGCCCGCTCTGGAGTTTTTTGAACACTTGTTACAACTTGTTTTGTAGGTGTTGACAGCTCCGCATCCGTAACAAAAAACTCTTCTTTCGGCTACACAGTCCTGATACCTGTGACCTTCCTTGCGGCAGTTCCAGCACAACAAGGAAAAATCTTCGATATCGCCTTCTTTATCGGATTCCGATTCTGGAAGCATCTCCTGTTCTGGACTAAATTCCGAGACTTCACGTTTGAAAGGGGAAGATATGAAATAACCCTGACAACGTTTAACATCAGACAAAAACGCTTCACGCCTGCGACAAATCTCCCTCAGTTCTGAAACTGATTGAATGTCGATATTCAAGATTTCATGTCTAATTTCGGGACGAAGATTGTTTCGGAGAACCCGAATAAGCTTGTGAGGCATTCAAGGCTGTTCTAATTGATCGATTAGACTCGAAATGGAGTCATAAAATCTATCAAAAGTTTCGTTTGACTTTTGTTTGGTGTTCCTAATTAACTCCTCAAGATCACCATCATCCCTACTCGGTCGGAACTGTAGACGCAAGGCTGAACAAAAACTATCCCATCGGACTTAACCGTAAGCTTTGTGATATCGCCAATAAAATTCATTAGCTTTCCCTTCGAAAAGAACGCTAACATTCCTACAAAGTACAGTGAAATTATTGCCTAATGTCTCCTTAGTTAGTGCTTCAACGCGGTAAATATAATTGTCCACTGACACTCCTAAACCGGAAAATTTTATTTTCCAGCCGTTCAAAATATGAACTACTTTATCTGGTCGATTTAATAAATCTGCATCGGCACTTCATAGCGACGCAGGTGAACACGAAGCTAAAATCTCTTGCCTAGAATTCACCCCGGTTTCTTCCCTTGTATCGATCCTACTGAAACCATTTCCGAACTGTTGAGAATTGAACGGTTGACTCAGCTCGCTTGGGGTTCTATTAGCACCTTGATCGGACATTATCCTTGACATAGCTTCGGAAACGGACTTTTGAATTGAACTGGCCATACTTTCGGTAAGTGTAGCTAGTAATCTTCGCTCCATGGCTAGTAAATTGATGGCATTTGCAGTAATAGCACTTGGAATAGTATCACCGCTGTTGATAGTATTGGAATTGCATCCAGACGAAAAAGCTATATCATCTGATACTTGTTTGTCCGCGTTATCTGCGGGCTGACGGTTCTTCGATTGGCTACGAGTTTGACGGCTATCCCCACTTTTTGGGAGAGTTGGCCTACAGGAAGCTTTGCACACCGGACACAGTGCGCTTTTGTTCCAATGCGCTTCTATGCATCGCTTGTGAAATTCATGTTGACATGATGTAAGGCAAACCTCTACTAGGTATATTTCGGCCTTGCATATCGGACAGACGATGCTTGCGCCCCTTTCGGCTACCCTTTCCGGAGTTCGGTCTATTCCCATCATGCACACGGACGATAATAAAAAATAGTTTTAGCAAATCAACCGTATGTAAACCGTAAGATAATATTTTCCTCAAAAATACCAGCGGTAGGAGAGTAGTTTCAGTGATGAAATTTCAGCGGCACGATAGTAATTTCAGTAATATGATATAAGAGATATGATAATAGTTAAGCAAAAGTCTAAATATTTGAAAACAACGAAAAAATCGAAATTACGTAATAAGGAAATATTAACTGAACTCGTTGCTTGATGCTCTGCGTCGAGTATCTATATTTTATAAAATTTTTCAGAAATTAGAAAATAAAAGAAAAAGAAAGGAAAGAAGTTTTATACTTTATTTGGACTTGGTCAGCGGATTGTTCTAAAACATACTCGCTTGTATTCCAACTCCGGATTAAAAGAATATAAATCCCCTAGTCACAAGAAGGGAAAATAATTTGGTCATAACATCTCTCTGGATATGGCACAGCTCGTGAGAGATGCCAGTATTTTCCGTATAGAGAAGTATATGTACTAATTTAATTTCATAAGGGTGATTAGCTCAATGACTCGGCATTTGATTCCGGGACAGAAAATCTACCTAGTTCTGGTTTATGCCTCTGCTTTCCTCAGATTAAGACACCTTGTCGTTTCTGCTATTTAAAAAAAGGAAAAAAAAATTCTCTCGTTAATTTATAATTTTCGGACAGTCAGAAATACTAATAGTCACTCGATCTGTTTTCCAGGAATAATTAAAAATTTAAGAAAGAATTTTAAAAAGAGTAAAGAAAAAGTTAAAGACTGTTAAATTTATGCATCTGTGAGTCTCAATGAATTAAACTGTATTCATTAAGATTAATTAATTATAGCGTGTAACGTTCGACTAAAGTGCAAAGTACTTTACATGTTTTCTGTATTGGCTGGGCACGCTAAATATTCCGGCTCTAGCTCGTCGGCTTGGGGGTTGGAGGTCTTGCTCGTACAGACCTTGACACTGTCTACGTATTACTATTTATAAAATCTAAATTGAGCGTGCATGCGACAATATCTAAAGCTAGTTACTTAACCGGAAGAAAAGATGCATAATTTAGAAAATAAAAGTTTTGAGAAATTATCGAAAGGGGACAGTGTAAAAGAAAGAGAGAGAAATTTGTTGTTTGCGACGCCTTAGATATAATTTAGCTCGCATATTGCCCACCCTACCTATGACCACCTGCCGCTAGAGCATGACTCTGGTGATCCCTTGTATACCCTAAGACCGCAGAGACATCAGCTGAGTTCAGTTAGTTAGTTTATTAAGCTTCCATTTTAATATTTAATTCAATCGCAAGTAAAATATTTAACAGGCAAAGCCTGACGCTCTACAACAAAGAGATCAGGAAGGCCAAACGGAAAAACTATAGGAACTTCTGTGAGGCAATAAGTAACGTCAACGAGGGCGCGAGACTGCACAAAGCAATGGCTAAAAGTGCAACGGATAGTAATTTAGCCCTGAGGAAAGGGAATAACACCTTCACCTCCACGGATCGGGAGAAATTAGAATTGCTATTTAACACGCATTTCCAGGGGAGTACTCCCACTACGGGAAACAGTGCCAGTGACTGGGCAGCAGCCAAGTCTATAGTTACGCCCGAGAAACTCAAATGGGCTATTGGAACCTTCCAACCATTTAAATCACCGGGATTAGTCAGAATCTCTCCAGCTTTCTTAAAGCAGGGGCAGGAACTACTCCTAACCCACCTAAGAAGACTAATGGTGAGCAGCCTAGCCCTTGGGTACATCCCAAGTGCGTGGTGCAGCGCTAGGGTGGTCTTCATCCCCAAGATCGGGAAGAAAGACATCACCAGCCCAAAGTCCTTCAGACCTATCAGCTTAACTTCGTTTTCTCTTAAAACGCTGGAAAAACTGGTAGACTACAATATCAGAAGAACAGCTCTCAGAGACTGTCCGCTGCAAAACACACAGCATGCATACAGAGCAGGCCGTTCAACAGACACTGCACTTTATCAGCTATGTCGCAGCCAAAAAGGGGCAATTGACAGCAAAGAAATAGCTAACTGTGCCTTTCTAGACATAGAGGGAGCCTTCGACAACACATCACATGATGCAGTTCGAGCTGCCCTGTCCAGAAGGAACATAGACATTACTACGAGCAAATGGATTGGCAACCTACTTGAATCCAGGCAAGCATCATGTACACTGGGTTCGGATATAGTGACAATTGCAACCAGCAGAGGCTGCCCGCAAGGAGGAGTACTGTCCCCTTTGCTATGGAGTCTGCTAGTAGATGACCTTCTCAGCAAACTTGCTGGAAAAGGAATCCAATGTCAGGGATACGCCGATGATATCGTGATAATCGCCAGAAGCGCAATCTGCGACATCGTCCAACTCGGACTAAAGACAACGCTAGACTGGTGCAGGGAGGTTGGACTCAACTTAAATCCTGCTAAGACAGTCATCGTTCCTTTCACAAGGAAGTATAAACTACAGAGAATGAGACAAATCTCACTGCTAGGAACTCCTATAGAAACTAGCCGAGAGGTTAAATATCTAGGAATCACCTTGGATAGTAAGCTGAACTTCGCTTCCCATGTCCAAAAGGCATTGGAAAAGTGTTACAGAGCACTCTATACCTGTCGGAAAATTGCTGGGAAATCCTGGGGAACCAGGCCTCAGATAATACGATGGCTATACTTAATGAGCGTGAGACCAATCCTCACTTACGGAGCACTTGCATGGGGCAAACGAGCTAAGCTCAACAGCATGCAAAACCAGCTAGGAAAGCTACAAAGACTTGCCTGCGTATGCATGACAGGGGCAATGAGGACCTGTCCTACAACTGCCTTAGAAATTCTGATGGAGCTAACACCACTCCACTGTGTGATTGAAATCCAACGCAAAGCTACACTCCTGAGAATAAGCACTGAGGGCACATGTAGTGGTTGCATTCTAAATAACAGGGATGCGACTAATCTGTTAAATGAGGTGCCCCTTATACTCCACCCTAGGGATGAAATGACAGCCGAACTAATCTTCGAGCAGAACTTCACAGCACACCTAGGCAATAAGAAAGGTTGGACCACATTGTCTGAAGTGCACCCGATGGCTAAACACACCATTGCATGGTACACAGATGGATCCCTGACACAACAAGGCACGGGCCTTGGAGAGGTAGGGCCTCGCATAAAATACCACGAATCCCTTGGCCAATACACCAGCATATTCCAGGCTGAGGTATGTGCCATTGGACGTTGTGCGGAGCTCAACATACAGCGTGGATACAAGGAAAAGGACATATCGATCCTTTCGGACAGCCAAGCAGCAATTACTGCTTAACATAGTAACAAAATCACCTCGAAGCTAGTCCTAGAGGTGAAGAGTAAGCTAAATATATTGGGCAGCCGAAACAGGCTGGCCCTTAGATGGATTCCGGGACATAAGGATATATCCGGAAATGAACTTGCCGATAAAATGGTAAAACTAGGAGCCGAACAGCCCCTGATAGGCCCGGAGCCCTACTGTGGCATAGGGAGGCACACTATAAAAGAATACCTTAGGAAAGAGGAAGGCGCCATGAGACAAGAACACTGGATAAATACCCCAGGCCTAAGGCAAGCCAAAACTCAAATAAATAACTACAACAAGAAGAGGTTCAAGGAACTTATTCAACTAGGGAAAAACTCAGGATCGTTACCGGATTACTAACCGGGCACTGTAGACTGAAAAGTCACCTAGGTAAGATGGGAATAACCAGCAGTAGAACTTGCAGACTCTGCGACATAGAGCACGAAACCTCTAAACACATCATCGCAGACTGTCCGGCTTTAGCAAGTATAAGATATAAAATCTTAGGAACCAGAACTCTTACACCTGAGCTCCTAGGAAGAATCAACCCACTAAAACTCATCGACTTTATTCGAGGAAGTGGGTTGATATCTGAGCTGTAGGCCCTGAATGGGGGTACAATAGATCTTACAGGTCGCGGTACGCTGAACACCCCGATATTAATAATAACATATTTAATCTTTCTTAGATAATTTACGACAGGGTGACACAATTTCGGCGAGAAAAGATAAAATATAATAAGTGTTAAACCTCATGGGCAAATACTGGGCTTCACAGGTGTATATAATTATTAATGTAAAATACATATGTATAGTGACAGTATAAACTAGTGCATAAATAAAGTAAAAATAAGTATTGGGTATATTAGACAATATAAATTTTCCAAAAAAAATAGTTTTATGTTCAAAACATATTCAATAATTTGTTCTTCTATGATTATTAATATTCATTCTCATTTCATCATTCATCAGCGGTACGCTAGTTAATTACTTTTAATTTTATTAAATTAATTTTTTTTTTTTTTTCAGAGGAAATATTCTCAGTGTAAAATTAAAAAATTCATTTTTTTTCAAGGTTAAATTTATAAGTAATGGCTTTCTTAAATTTTCGGCATTGATAGGTATATGTATTTTTTTTGTTTATGTGAATTTAATTGGCACAAATATTTTCATTTTATTTTATATTTTTTTTTTTTAGTAATTTGAAATAAAGGTAAAGCAACTCACACAGCTGGTTCCTCGGCGGACGATCGATCTTCCGACGCAGGCAGGCTGGAAAAGAAATCAAGGCATTCCTGCTTTGACTTGGGTTATATTTTATGCAATAATATAATATAATATATATTATATTATATGTGCACTTATAAACGTTTCATAATTATTTTGTTGTTTTTCGAATCAAAACGAATTTAAGAAAACTTTTGACAGGGAGATAGAAACCGCAAATTAACCGCGCACTACATGAATCATAACTTATTTTAGATCTTATAATTATTTAATTAAATTAAATTTTTTTTTTCATAACATTATTATTGTCACTTTCATATTCAATCACATATTCTTTCAATAAATTTTCTTCTTGATTTACGTTAACTCATGTTAAGGAATTTCTTCCAGTGTAGCCTGTTCGCTGATATGCACGTGAAAATTTTCTTGCAAGCTTGATTTTTTTTTTTTTTGGTTACAATTAAGGTTAAGATCGAGCCCAAGCGTAGATTTTACATTTTTTTAGATTTGGGTTAGGGCCGATCTAATTGAACATTTTTTTTTTCCTAGCTTATGTGATTTTTTGGCCGAGGTAATTCCTCGTTGAATTAAACGAGAGAGTTCACTGTTTCAACTGCTGATCGCTGAGAAATTTGGGGTGCTCCCTAAGGCACTGCGGTTTGCTGGCAAAGGCTCCTCCGGGCGGATCCAAATCGCTGGGCAGCGAGGGTGCTCCACAGGGCAGATCGAATTGCCGGCCGATGTGGGTGCTCCCCTGGACAACGGCGAAAGTTTACCGGGCACCTTGCACTCGTGCTGGCTTGCCGCGGCGGACGTATCGGGAAACGTAGAATTTCAGCTTTTTTTGCTTGAATTATTAGGTTGGAAAAATTACTTTCAGGGAGCTTCGATAAATCGCGTGTATACTTTTTTTCACCACTTTGCCGAATGGGTACGAATAAAATTTCACACGTCTGACTGCCACGCCGGTTTAATTAAAAGGGAAGTTCAAAAATCATGCGGCGTCGGTTTCGGCCTTTTCCAGAAATTTCTGCCAGCTGAAAAATCCGCCATTTCGGCTTAGGACAAGTTTCTTAGAAACACCTGATTGTAGAACTATCTGGCATCACCCGAAAAAATACTAATTAGTATTTTTTTTTGCTAAACACTAATTTCCGACACTAAGTTTGGCTATGCATCTGGCTAGTCTCCAAAGGTCGCTAAATACTAAAATAATCGCCAGTTTACAAGCTAAACAAAACAAACGTTCTTCAGGCGCCGCTACAGATCCTCCTTCCAGATTTTGAATCTCCCGCCCCAACCGTTTCCCCCGTAGACTTTGAGTTCCCGCCCCAGACGTTTCCCCATAGACATTTGAATTCCCGCCCCAGATGTTTCCCCCGTTGTCTTGCTCGATTTCCTTGCTTTGTCCTCTCCGTTGGATGGTCACTCTACGTCGTGCCGATCGGTCTCCAGCTGCTATCGGTGTTATCGATATTCTCCATTGTGACTCTTTGTTGTACGGTCACTCTCCGCTAAGCCGATCGGTCTTCAGCTGCTATCGGATCCGGGACCTAGCGTGGCGTTGCCACCGGATGCTATCGATGTTCCACAGTGTGACTCCGTGTGCCGATATTTCCAGTATTTTGTGCCCACCGATCGACAATATCGTACAGTGCCAATCGGCCGCTTTAAATCAAAGTACCCCATCCCTTGTTTATAGTGACTTTGCACAATGATATGGTAAAAGCAATTTCCTATCGATTTGTTGTTTACTTATTGTCTCTTTCCTTCAAAGCTTGGACCAGGATTGCAGAGTTGACCTTTCCTGCCCTTGGGGCCGGGGTCAATGACTCTCTTGCGTCGTTCTGCATTTAGTTGGCAAGTAATTTGTTTCTCTGCGAAACCGGTTTTCATGTATATCTCGCATTTCAGATTGCTGGCTCAACTGTAGTGCATTTTATGCGTGTGTGTTTATTTTATTTTTTTTGTTTTTAATTGTCGCCGTTTATGTGTTTGCGCGTCACTTTCGTGTTTTTCCGGCTTGTCATGCTACGGAAAAGCTCTCGAGCTGTACCGTCTCCCTTCTTTCCTCGGGAAAACAAAGATCTGGTCATGGTCTTCCGCGATTCGTACAGAGTCTGCCGACGCTACGGATTGTTGTTGGCCTGCGGTTTTTTTGGTTTCTTGTGCTGTGTATCACCTTATTCTACGCGTCATATCAATGGATGATTCTGGCTTCATGCCCGAATCTGTTTGCCTCGTTGACTGGGTCACTGTGCATCCTTGTGTCCTCCGTACTATAAAGACTCTGGTATATGCCCGACGTTATAGCCCCTTTTTTTTGTTGTTGCATGCTCGTGTTGTCCTGCGTTCTATAAAGACTCTGGCGCCCGCCGACGCTATAGTCCGCCCATTTTGTCGTTGCATTCTCTTGTTATAATGCGCTCTTCATAGACATTTGGCATTTGCCCGACATTATAGTCCGCACCGTTTGTTGCTGCCTGCCCGTGCTATCCTTGCTTGCCTGTACCGAGTTCTTGTGTTTGTTGTTTAAGCTTGTGTTTCCTTGTGGCGGATTCTAGAATTGACTGGTGAGACGAAGTCTATTACTGTATACGGTCCGTCATATCTCGGCGCTAGCTTTGCCGCGAAACCCTCGGCTGCCTTCGACAAATGGTGCTGCTTTGCACAGACAGTGTCCCCTATTGTTGGATTCCACTGCCTCCTTCGTAAATTGTAATGCCTGGCTTGGTCTTGAGCAGCTTTCTCCATGTTCCGGCGCACAATTTCGAAGATTTCCTTCATATTATTGGCCTTATCTTCAGGCGTTTCCGTCTGCTTTCCTGTGCCGATGGTTTTCCTGTCGTACAGGGCGCTGGGCAGCCGAGGCTCTCGAGCCTGCGTGAGGAAACAGAGGCACTGTCCTCTCAAGGCGTACGCCTTTCGCAGCCACTAGTCTTCGGCCACTACTCGTCCCAATTCCTCTGGTTCTGTCCTGCAAACTGAGCAATCATGGTTTTAACTGTTCGGTTTACTCTTTCTGCGTCACCGTTCCCAGACTAGGGTGAACAGGCACTGTGCTCTCAAGGCGTACGCCTTTCGCAGCCGCAGCCTCCTGTCCCTTGCTCTGCCCGGCCGGTCGCACCGGACGTCGGCTCAGTTTCTACCTGACGGTTCAGGCGTACGCCGGAAGCCGCCAACGCAGTCCCTGGGTCAAACGCCAGGTTCTAGACGAACGCTTCCACCCTACCCTCTTTGCCGCAGACTTCAGAATTCGGCGTATTCGGCGTGTCCTCGTTGTCCTTGCTCTGCCTCCGGATGTTTCGATTGGCTCCGCTCCTTGTTGGCGTAGCGCTCACGATTCGGTAAGCTGCCGTTCTGGGACTCTAGCGGTGAACTGCTGTGCATACGCCTTTCGAGACACTAGGTGAACAAACGCGCGTCCTTCCGGGCTAGTCGCACCAGGACCTTGTACAATTCCTGCAGGACGATCAGGCGTACTCAGGAGTTCATCAATACAGTCCTTGTAGGCAGGCAGCTAGTTCAAGACCACTTTCCTTCTGAGCCCACGGTTCTTCGTCGAAGTTCTCTATTTGTCCAACTCTCTCGGACACGCCGGGTGGGATGCCAAGCTCACATCACGACAGAAGTTGTGACAAAGCGCCTGGACTTAGCCGTGTGAGGCCGTAAGGACCTCAGCTACCTGTGTCTTAATTCGGAGACTTTAGCTCTAAGTCCCGAACGTCTCGACGAAGCGATCTTGTTTCCTTGATGACTCCGCACGGCTTGACTTGGTTCTTCACATTGTTCCACTGGTTACTGGTTCACTTGATGACTGTTTCTTGTTGACTTGATATAAATCGACAATCGCCGAAATGCGGTGCCGTCCCGTTACTTCCTTCTGCCGTCCCGTTACTTCCTTCTGCACACGGCCCTTCGCTGCTCTCTTTTATTGCTGCCCCTTTCGGACTCTCCTTGTCCTTGTCTGGTGCTCAGGGCACCACTCTCTCTTGCCGCAATACCGTTACTACGGGCGAATTCGCCGCATAACTGGTAACTGGTAAGCCACTGCTTGCATGCGCTTACTCTGCTTGCTTTTTAGCTTGTGGGGAGTTATTCAACTCCTCACATTCTCCCCTTACTTCGGGAACGCAAAAGAGACCGTTGTTCTCTCTCCCTTGATATACTCCTTATTCTGACATCCTTCCCTCGACGTGACTTTTCCTCGTACTCATCCTCGTTTACTTGTAGCCTTCTAGACGACTCGTTCCTCCAGATGGTTCCCACGACTCTCACAGCTCCTTCTTGAGTTCCACAGCGCCGATCCTCCTTCCAAATTTTGAATCTCCCGCCCCAGACGATTCCCCCGTAAACTTTGAATTCCCGCCCCAGACGTTTCCCCAGTTGTGTTATTTGTTTGTGTTTTTTTTTTTTTTTTTTTTTTTTAATTGTCGCCGTTTATGTGTGTGCGCGTCATTTTCGTGTTTTTCCGGCTTGGCATGCTACGGTAAAGCTCACGAGCTGTACCGTCTCCCGTCTTTCCTCGGGAAAACAAAGATCTGGTCATGGTCTTCCGCGATTCGTACAGAGTCTGCCGACGCTACGGATTGTTGTTGGCCTGCGGTTTTTTTGGTTTCTTGTCCTGTGCATCACCTTATTCTACGCGTCATATCAACGGATGATTCTGGCTTCATGCCCGACGCAGAATCTGTTTGCCTCGTGTTCTGGGCACTGTGCATCCTTTTGTCCTCCGTACTATAAAGACTCTGGTATATGCCCGACGTTATAGCCCCTTTTTTTTGTTGTTGCATGCTCGTGTTGTCCTGCGTTCTATAAAGACTCTGGCACCTGCCCGACGCTATAGTCCGCCCTTTTTGTCGTTGCATTCTCGTGTTATCCTGCGTTCTTCATAGACTCTGGCATTTGCCCGACGCTATAGTCCGCACCGCTTGTTGCTGCCTGCCCGTGTTGTCCTTGCTTGTCTGTACCGAGTTTTTGTGTTTGTTGTTTAAGCTCACTGACGTGGACGGTTCGTTCCTTTTGTGTTTCCTTGTGGCGGATTCTACAAATGACTGGTGAGACGAAGTCTATCACTGTATACGGTCCGTCATATTTCGGCGCTAGCTTTGCCGTGAAACCCTCGGCTGCCTTCGACAAATGATGCTGCTTTGCCCAGACCGTGTCCCCTATTGTTGGATTCCACTGTCTCCTTCGTAAATTGTAATGCCTGGCTTGGTCCTGAGCAGCTTTCTCCATGTTCCGGCGCACAATTTCAAAGATTTCCTTCAGCCGCGGCTCTCGAGCCTGCGCGAGGAAACACGGGGAGTACCCTGTTGATTCCGACGTACTTGAGTTTACCGCTAGCATAATGTCCGGCCACTTCTCGTCCCAATTCCTCTGGTTCGGTCCTGCAAACTGAGCTATCATGGTTTTAACTGTTCGGTTTGCTCTTTCTGCGTCACCGTTCCCAGACTAGGGTGAACAGGCACTGTCCTCTCAAGGCGTACGCCTTTCGCAGCCGCAGCAGTCCCTTGCTCTGTCCCGGCCGATCGCACCGTGCGTCGGCTCAGTTTCTACCTGACGGTTCAGGCGTACGCCGGAAGCCGCCAACGCAGTCCCTGGGTCAAACGCCAGGTTCTAGACTAGTCGCACCAGGACCTTGTACAATTCCTGCAGGACGATCAGGCGTACGCCGGAGCTCGTCAATGCAGTCCTTGTAGGCAAACAGCTAGTTCAAGACCACTTTCCTTCTGAGCCCACGGTTCTTCGTCGAAGTTCTCTATTTGTTCAACTCTCTCGGACACGCCGGGTGGGATGCAAAGCTCACATCACGACAGAAGTTGTGACAAAGCGCCTGGACTTAGCCGTGTGATGCCGTAAGGACCTCAGCTACCTGTGTCTCAATTCGGAGACTTTAGCTCTAAGTCCCGATCCTCTCGGCGTAGCGATCTTGTTTCCTTGATGACTCCGCTCGGCTTTACTTGGTTCATTACGTTGTTTCACTCGTTACTGGTTCACTTGATGACTGTTACATGTTGACTTGATAGAAATCGACTGATCCAGCTTCCTGCGCTCGGCCCGCTTATATAGGCCTCTATTTACCGCTAGTTATCGGCGTCTCCTTGCCTCTTGGTCCAAAGTCCACAGTTTTACCGTTCGACCTTTCGCCCTCTGCGCGCGGCACCAATATCAGGGTCCGAAGTCCGGTGCCGTCCCGTTACTGCCTTCTGCACACGGCCCTTCGCTGCTCTCTTTTATTGCTGCCCCCTTCGGACTCTCCCTGTCCTTGTCTGGTGCTCAGGGCACCACTCTCTCTCTCGCCGCACTACCGTTACTACGGTCGAATTCGCCGCGTAACTGGTAGGCCACTGCTTGCATGCGCTTACTCTGCTTGCTTTTTAACTTGTGGGGAGCTTTTCAACTCCTCACAATCTTCGCTGAATTAAGACTAACATAAGTATATAAAATCTTTAATTAAAAACTATATCTGACAGCCAAGATGACTGGCTCGAGATGTAAGGGTTCTAATAACTACTGCTGAAATGGATGGTCATTTCGTTGCAATCGGGTCCGGTTGGAAACCCTGGCTAGGCCCCTGGCGAGCTGGTTTGGATGAGAAGTTAGCTTGGTGTAGTAGGACGATGTTGTCGTTCCAAACATACCAAGGTGCCCCAGTGATAGTTCTCAGGATTTTTGATTGTGCTCGCTGGATAATGTCGATGTTACTGCTGCTCGCGTTTTCCCACAATTGGGAGCCGTAAGTCCAGACTGGCTTAAGCGTTGAATTGTAGAGCCATTAAAGTCTCCCAAGGTACGTTACATCGTCAGCTTGTGGAAATGGCGTGTTATTCAGAGTTAGCGGGGGACACGTTTGTCTGTCAAGAGTAAACGTTATCGTTATCGGTATCGTCTGCGAATGTAGAAGTAGTTAGCCGCTCGTTCGTGGGAATATCTGCGGTGTAAAGGATAAATAGAGTTGGACCAAGGGCGCTACCTTGAGGAACTCCAGCCTCTATCGGTCTGTATGAAACTGGTATTGTGTGCTCTTTTCCTGGCTTTGGGATCATTAGGATTACCGACATTTTCCATAGTCCGACATAGCCAAGTCGTGTAAGCCGTTAAAGAGTTTACAAATTGCCTTAACTACACAGTTGCGAGTTCAATTAGCATCTTAGGAGTTATTAGATCACCGCCTGGGGACTTTTTCAAGTAGTAATTGACAGATTTATTAATCAAAAAATTAACCAACCATCATTAGTAAGCTACTAGTGCAATATTGAAAGTTACCCAAAGCTCGGAAGGAATCGTAAATCAGAAAGCAAATATTTTAAAGTATAAAATTCAATTAATAAAAGAAGAATTAACCAACATAATATACTCAATTACATGGGCCAAATCTAACACAATAAATTCATTTGTACTTTCAAACACAGAAACCAAAATATTGGAAGAAATTTAAAAAAAAAAAAAAATAACTTATTTTTTAACAGAGAAGAATTTTTGGAATTTGCTCGAGTTAGCCATAAATGGCAAAGGTCGTTGCCTACAGGTCTACATTATAAGCCTCCCAACTATTAAAACAGACAATTGTTGAACTTTAAAAATTAAAGCCATAAAAAAACGCAAATAATCAATGATATAAAATATGAAAATATTTTAGAATTCAAGAGACAATTATTTGCAATAATTAAACCTTATGAATCCTATAATAATAAAACAATATGTAAATCAGAAAATTTGTTAGATTTTAGCAGTGATACTTGCGTAAACGCTCTCTTGAACCTTCGAGAACCAGAATATAAGATGATCAACAATCAACACATACCGGATTTCGAAGAAATACAGCCAGGCACCATTCTTTTGAACAACTTTAATGAACCTGTCTCGCTAAATGAAACTCCTACACTTGCAAGGCTCTTTCATAATACAATACCGTAATTCGACGGTTACTATTGGCGAAACCAAGTCAAGGGAAATCAGCGTGCTCGAACCAGAACCTCCGCCTTTCTAACTATTGGGAAGACGAAGCTAGAAGAAGTTTTCTCACTAGAAATGGTCAAGGAACTCAACAATAACAACAAAAAAGCTCTGGAAAAATTAAGAAGCAAAGCAACCATAGAATTTTCCGTTAGCTACATATCCGCCATCATCCTACTACTATTTATAATAGGATCGATCACGGAACTCCTACGAAGACGTATGTAAACGGAAAGTGCACCACCTTCCTTCCCAGAAACGCAAAAAAAAACCCACGCATTCTGGATCTGTACTTTACTACGACCGAGGACAGTCGCGTTTCAGGAGGAAAGAGCTAACACCCAAAATAATACAAATTCCCAGACAGAAGAAAAGAGTAAGCATTGTAACGAACTTAGCCACGTGCGATGTTCTTGCACCTTTTGGTCAGCGATCATGGGAATGCTGAACAGCCAATTTCCAAAGTTGATCGAACTCATACAATAAAAACAATAATTAAAATGCACCGGCCAATTACAATTAAGTTTGGCCAACGACGACGGCGACCAAGAGCAACAACCAATAATATCAAAGAACGTCAGCAGAAACAGCAAGAGCGGCAAAGACGGAGGCAGCGATGGAGCGACGCGTAGCTATAATCAATAATTGTTTAACTTAAGTAAATTAATTGTTAATCCAACTAAATTAAGAGAAGTTTGATTTATTTTTTTTTTTTTAATCAATCTTTTAAATTATATATTTCGGCGCACACTAAGAGTGTATGGATGTTGGTATGAGTGTATGGGTATACAGTCTCTGGAATTTTACCAGAAGACTAATTTCATCATTATAGTAATATTGCATCAGCCTCTAACGGTACTGTGTTTGGTTGTGTGCGTGTTGTCGGTTAGGAAGTACCGTTTTAGCGGGGCGACAGCGTGGTTCGCCGAGTGTGGTTCGGTGGTAAGCACAGAAAGATGAAGGGACGACGCTGGTAGTTGCGCTTAGGATTTCGTGCGTGTGAAACCGAAACTCGCTGCGCTATTACAATGTCGGCAAATAATAACAACGCTGCAACATCAGAAGTGGGATCTGGCTCTCTACCTAATGAATTAGATGGACCATGGCGAATTTTAATGGAAATGCAAAATAAAAATTTTAACGAGCTTATCAAAGCGTTACAATCAGCGACACCTGAAACAACAAATACCAAAATTCAACGCGGACCTTGATGACGCCGACGCATCGGCGTGGTGTTCTACAGTAAATATAATTTTGGCAGAAAATACCTTAAAGGCAGCGCGTTGGTGATGGCCTTGAGTGCATCGTTGGAAGGTAGTGCGTCGCAGTGGCTTGCACAAACATGTTATCCTGACATAACTTGGGACGAATTTAAAGAACTTTTCCTGCAGCATTTTGGCAGTGTAGAAACGACAGCGGCCATGTTTCTGTCAATTTTAGCTAATGGTCCGACCGATGGCGAATGTGTTTCCAATTAAGCTAGCCGAATGATGACGTCACTTCTCACGAAATGGCGTGATATGAACGTGGCGGAAATTGCAGTTTCTGTGACGCTTGCCAAGATGGCTCACGTTGACAACAGATTGAAGCGCCTAACGTTTACTTCAAATATGCGCACCAGAAGTGAATTGCAAACCGAGCTTAAAGCATTCACGTTCAACAAAAGAAAGAAAACTTTGCAAGAGGTAATATCTTCACCTGACATAAATCGTCCGAAACTTTCAACAATCAAGTGCCATTTTTGTGGAAAATTAGGCCACAAAATGATGGAATGTCGAGCTAAACAGGAGCAAAATCATCCTTCGTCTCATGGAACATTCTGGAACAGTAGCGACAGGAGCGCACTTGGTCACCATAAAAAAGCGAATGTTACCTGCTTTAGGTGTGGTGAACTTGGTCATAATTCAACACATTGCAGTAAGCTCAAGATGGATAAACACAAAGATACACACCAGATGAAAAGAGTGGAGATATGCGAAATGGTTGAGCCCAAAAAAGAGATTGTTCATCAAGGCGAGACGTTCATTACAACGTTCGATTCTGGATCGGAATGCTAAAAACAAAAGATAAGTGTCAAATTAGTTGGTAAAAGAATTAAAAATGTAATAATGTTGAAGGGTATTGGTAGTGGCGGCATATGTAGCACATTACAAATACTTAGCAACGTAAAAATTAACCGATACTGCATTGAAGTTTTGTTTCACGTTTTGGACAATGAGTATTTGAAGAATGATATTGTTATTAATCGAGAAGTACTCTACCCTGGATTTAATGTTATAATATCACCAGGAAAATTCGAAATTATTAGATCAAAAACTGTAATCATTTTTCAAATGATGAGAAATTTTGTGAATTAAAAACCGATATTGTTGGAGAAGATTGAGATAAATTACAAGATCTATTGGAAAAATATTCAAAAGCTTTAATTCATGGAATTCCTTCGACTAGAGTTAGTTCGGGTTAAATGAATATTAAATTAGTAGACCCCAGCAAAATTGTTCAAAGAAGTCCATATAGGCTTAGCCCAAATGAAAGAGAATTGCTACGAGACAAGATTAAGGAATTATTACAACGTAAAATCATAAAGCCAAGTTGCTCACCTTCAGTGGCGTAGATAGCTTTTTGATATGGGGGGGGATATGACTCAGAATAATATTTTTTTGTAAGTTTTATTTTACACTGCGATAATAATCCGCGTTGCACAGTCGTCTACAGAAATTGGTCACATTTTTCACATTGATAAGTTGCATTATAAAAAATTTCTCTTATCGAAGAAGAAATTCAAGCTTTCGAGATTTTTTTGCTAATTCGTCAATGACTTCGTCTGCTGTGATTCCAATGTCACGATGCATTGCCAGAGCTGCCAAACCATTCAAGCGGTCCTATAATAGATAAATCAGATGCATATTCGATAGTATCCAAACATTTAGATGGAACATGATGAACTCACTTCTTTTATCGTGTTCCTTTGAATTGTTTTTATCCGTTTCAAACTTGAGAATGTTCGTTCCGCAGAAGACGTAGATACTGGCAATGTAGCTAATATTCTTAGCAACATATTGATATTTGGGAAATTCTCTTCTGGACAATCATCCAGCGCTTTCAACGAATTGTTAGGCCTTTACGGATCAAATACTTCTTCCACATTTTCAACTCAATGAGAACAGCAGTTGGCCCAGAATCAAGAAATTTTTGATAAAACTCGACAGTTTCTATTAATTTCTCAGCTGCTTTGTCGATTTCAGATAAATCATGCTTGAAGAGCGCCGAAAACCCTTCTAATATTTTTTCGTGATCGATATATCTCTCGCCAAGATTCATGATGTAGAAGTCCAAAAATGGATTGAACACCGTGACACGGAAGTATTCTTCTGCACTCTGAACATCAGGATTCGCTCGATTTTTTTGTCAGCTCACTTTTCGTTTGTGTTTGATTTCAATGTCCAAAGTTTCAGCAATTTTCTTTGCAGCTTCGAAAATTCCAGGAAACTTATCTGCTTCTGCTCGAATCCTTTTCAGTTCATCGCGTAAATCCTTGGCGAGATCCATAGCTTGGACCAAGTCTAAATCAACCTTTTGAAATTCTCGACTCAGAGGCAAAGAAGTTGGTGAATCACGTTGATAACCTGTAGACTGATCAAAAATTCGAAATCCATTGCAACTTTTAAATTTTTCTCATTTCGTCAAGAGTTTCGTAGACAAACGGAAATAATTCATGAAAATCGTCTACGGCTTCATATTTTGACACCCATCGAGTCAGATTCAAACTCTTCACAGATTTCACACTTGGAGTTTCATCAGATTGTTCAATAGTGTTCTCTAGAACAGCTCTTCTTTTAGGTGTGTGGAAGAAATTGTAAACAATTTCTATGGTGCTCAAGCAGTCTCTGATGGCAAGTACCTTGCTGGTGATAGATATAGCAAGATTCAAAGAATGTGCGGCACAGTGAACGTATAAAGCATGTGGCGCATAATTGTCACGTATAATTGCTTGAACGCCATTATATTGACCAGACATATTCCTCGCCCCGTCGAATCCTTGGCCGATCAAGAAAGTAATATCCAGTTCGAAATTTTGAAGATTTTCAACCATTAGCTTGGCAAGAACATTACCTGTAAATATGTACATCGTACGACTACATACAAATTACAAATCATTCTCTAGAAAGTGCGTCTGCAGCGAAAAAAAAAACAAATTTCTGGAAGGATTTATATTAAAATATGATTTTTACCTGTAGTGGAAGCTGTTGGGATAAACTTCACAAAATCTTCATGTACAATATGCTGACCATCGTCTTTCTTACTCACGTATCGAATGCAATTGGTATCTTGCTCAATAGTAGCTACATCTTGAGTTTCATCCATCAGAACAGAGTAAACTTTCGCAACTTTGATTGCAGTTATCAGTTTTCGAGTCAATATCTCATAACAGGCATCGATAATTTCGTTTTGGACAGTGGGGCTTGTATATTTGTCACGTTTCCCTGGACCTTCTAAATGACTGAGAAGAAGTGAATCCCCCTTGGCTCTATATTTCAATAAGGCTCTGAAATTCCCTTCATTTGGTCCGGTGAAATCATTTTGGATGACTATTTTGCCACTATCACGGTGTCCACGCAAAGCCAACTCTTGCCGCCCGAGAACGATAATAGCTTCAATAACCGGAACTATGTTTTTTCTGTTTTTCGCTAATTGCTGCATACGGGACTCGTCAATCAAATTTTCAACAGATTGGCTTTCATTTTTTGCAATACGCAGAAAATTATCGCTGTCAGCAACTGCATTGATGTGATAATATTTTTTCTGGTATTCTTGAAAAGTCTGAAAAATTAGAAGTCATTAAATAAAATTCAAAAATGATGATTTTTCAGTGGGGGAAAATTCAATTTCAAGATAAATTGATTTTTTCAATATTTCCACTCAATTTATTGAGCGTCAACGTCAAAGGTTTTTTGACGGAGAAACAAATTCATGATAATGTCGATCTCTAGTTAGACAAAAAGTAACTTCAAACATAAATTGGAGGTTTTCAGCAAATTAGGATTCCGAAGTAGCTCAGTTGGTTAGAGCACTCGACGCGAAATTGAGAGGTCCCGGGTTCGATTTCTGGCTCGGATGATAATTATGGTACACACCTCTTTTGCTTTCTTCCAATTATCGAATTTCACTTTCACCAAATGACCTATAGGTTGTGACCCTTTGCCACCGCTTACACGGAACACAAAATGCGCCATGATGCAATTCTGAGTAAGCAAGCCAGGAAAATTCATCAAACCATTTGTAACAAAATTTTAATTTTCGAGTTTCGAATTTTTGCAGCAATGGAAAAAAGTAATTTTTCGGCGGAACCCAAGCATTTGTTAATAAGTCCAGCCTCTGAGATTCACTAAGTCTGATGCCAATAAAATTTCCGACGTCGTGTTTATTTACGTTCCGATAAGGCGGATGAGGGTTATGTTGTTTAACGTTTTTGTTGCCTTCAATACATGAGCTTTGATCGCCCGTATTTTCACTACCCGATTCAGCATACCGAGGTTTTTTCACGGCTGTTTCGACAGATGATTGCGCTTCTTCATTGTCTTCAGTTTTTGGAGGTTTGCAAAATGGTTTTACAGGTACTAAAAATCGCTTCATTTTAATAGAATATAAACGAAATGCATACTCGAAACTAGCAGCACGCAGTAAACTGAGAGGCACTGTGACTGACTAAGGTATCACTTGGAGGTCGCATGATTGGTCGGTCCGTTAGAAGCGCTGGAGTTATCATATTTTCCACGAACCCTCCTGATGAACAACAAACCGGCAGGCAGACGCCAAAACTGCTTAAATCCTGGGAAACGCAGCGACCGCTGGCAAGCTAAAAGATTCCAGGAAGAATTTGTCGGTTGACAAGAAGTCAACAGTATTGAACATAACTCGGGCATTCGAAACTTTAATAGGCTGTACTAATCGCGTAAAATGTGTTTCTTTTTCAATTTTGAGATTATATTATCTTATAATTCTCAGACCCAAGGGGGGGGATTGATCCCACTGACCCCCCCCCCCCCCCTATCAACGCTACTGCTCACCTTACGCCAGTCCCATTATGTTGATTAACAAAAAAGACGGCACTTAACGTTTGTGTGTTGATTACCGTGAATTAAATTTTAATACAGTCGCAGATAAATATCCCTTGCCACTTATATCAGATCAGATAGCCAGACTTTATGGAGCAAATTATTATACATGTTTTGACATGGCAAGTTGGTATTATGAAATTCCCATGCACAAAGCATCGGTAGGATGTACAACATATGTCACACCAGACGAGCAATATGAATTTTTGGAAATGCATTTTAGGCTCAGAAACGTACCTTAAATATTTCAGCGCACAGTCATGCAAGCACTTGGGGACCTTGCAAATACGTTTGTTGTCGTTTGTATGGATGACGTAATGGTGGCTGCTACAACAAAAAGTGAGGCTTTTGGAAAGGTTGCAAATTACTCTTAATTGTCTCACGGATGCTGGATTCTCATTGTATTGTATTGTATTTATTATAAAATTTCATCCTAACGCTACAAGTTTGGAACTTATAAATTAATGCGCTAGTCACTAAGAGTTTGCAAATATTGAATTGTTACATTAAACTAAAAACTAATTTTCATAAAAACTATCTTAAGTCGCCTTCTATTCTTACTTTAATTTACGTAATAGTGTTTTTAAGGTGTGTGAATAATTTTATCTTGAATTGCGTGGCATTGCTAATATCTTTAAGATGGTTTGGGAGCTGATTCCATGATCGAATAGCATTAATTAAAAATTGTCTTTCGGATGTCAATGATCTAGGTCTAATGCAAGTAAGATTATTTGTTCTTCTAGAGGATGTAAATTGAAGTTTTTCAAAAAGATACGAAGGTTCTTTTTGGAAAATAATTTTTTGCAGAAAAATTAAGTTTCGCATCTTTATCCATTCATTTAGCGAGATATCGAATATTTTCAGCGAAAATTCGGATACGTGATCTCTATGTGGTTGGTTGAATATATACCTGGCTATGCAATTAAAAAGAACTTTAATTTTTTTCTTACTGGTAGAGTCACAGTTTGAAAAAACTTGTACTCCATAAAATAGCGCTGGGACAATGCAGGTTTTAGCTATTAGTAAACGTATATGGGTTGGCAGGCAATTTTTAGTTACGGCTAATGCCCTTATTATGCCATATGTTTTCCCTACAGACTTTGTAATATGATCATTCCAGGTAAGAGTTCTGTTGAATGTAAAACCTAAGTTTACAGCTGTATCAACGTACTCAAGTGGCGTGCTATTCATACTCAGTGGCAAATTGTTAAAAATTATCTTTCTTTTACTTATGACAAGACATTTTGATTTTGATGGGTTGATCCCAAGTCCATTGTTGCCGGCCCACTCATTTACACGTTCAAGTTCTCTGTTACAAACATCTATACATTCATTTATTCTGTTTAAAGGACGACTCACATACATTTGGACACCATCAGCATACAAGTGTACTTTACATTCAGATAACGCATTAGGAAGGTCATTAACATATAAGGTAAGCAATAAGGGACCAAGCTCAGACCCTTGGGGTACATCACAATTAACATTTTATATGAAGACGAAACGCTAGACAGTACAACAGATTGACGACAAATTTGTAGGTATGAAGACACAAGTTTGACAGAAGTTTTTGAAAACATAAACATATTACGTAGTTTTCCACAAAGGTCATTATGGTTTACTGTATCGAAGGCCTTACTATAGTCCAGTAAAACTAAGAGTGTAACATTGTTTTCGTCTATTTGTTCCCTTATGTCGTCTGCAATTTTTAAAATAGCTGAGGTACAGCTTCTGTTTTTCCTAAAACCAGACTGATTATTAGTAAGCATTGCATTGTCGGACATAAATTTATTAATTTGATCAGCCATGAGATTCTCAAATACCTTTGATAGGTATGGTAAAATGGAGATGGGTCTGTACTCATTATTTGATTTAGGAATCGGAATAATTTTTGCCGCTTTCCAACAGTCCGGATAAGTAGATTTTGTCAGTACAGTATTAAAGGTATAGGTTATGTATGGCAGGATTTTTGGCAGCAGAATTTTTAAGAATTTAGGGTTTATGTTGTCAGACCCAGTGGCGTCACTCCTAATTTTTAGTATGCTTTGAAGGACATCACACTGATTAATACACAAAAACCTAAATCTAATATCACAGACAGTTTCAGGTACAAATCGTGGGTTCAGATAGTTATTATCAGTGATTTCAGGTACTGTGCAGCTTAAGAACTTTTTATTAAGTTCATTTACATTCATGTCTTGTTCAAGTCTTGGTTTAACTTTGCATATTCCCAGGTTTTTAATTATTTTCCATGTCTGAGCAGTGGAATATGCGTTGTTGAATTTATGGGAATAGAAATTTGTCTTTGCGGTGTCAGTAAGTTTGGTCACTTTTTTTCTCAATGACTTGAACACTGCGTAAGCTTGAGGTGTCCTGTACCTTCTCCACTTATTGTACGCTCCATCACGCTGCAATATTGCGTCTTTGATGTTTCTTTGGAACCATGGTTTTTCAGAAACACGAATAACTTTGCTACAAACAGGTACAAGACAGTTATATAAATAACAAATATTGTTTTGTAAAAGGTTAACTTGTTCGTCTACTTCGGAAAAGGAATATATGTCATTCCAATTCCACAAATTAAAGGTGGAGTCCAAAAGGTCATAGTTGATATTTCTAAAGTCCCTAAAAACTATTGGATGGTCAAGGTATTGTAGGTCAAGTGAGTAAGTCAAGTATATGAGGTCATGTTTTGAAAACGATGGGACAATAAGTTGGTCATATGTATCTACTTTGTCTGTATTAGACACAAAAAATAAGTCTAAAAGCGAGTTGCGACTTTTGGTAAAATGCGTAGGGGACAAAAAGTTAACCAACTTCATCCCCAGCGATTTCATGTCCTCTGCAAGGTGGGATTCCCTTAAAATATCGCTATTAAAATCGCCTGTTATAATGTCGTCTGAATAATTAATTGACACGTCAGGAATGATGTTTAAAAATTGTTCATAGTCAATCCGGCAGTTAGGACGGTATAGTAGTAGCTTATCAGCATATCTTTGGCATCTAATTTCTATAAATAAGTATTCAATTGCACTACTGGTTGAGTGTTTACATATAAACGTGGAACATAACTTTTTACTAACATATATTGCAACCCCACCCCCATGACTATCACGATCAGAGCGATGCAAATTATAGCCATCACATTCAACTAAAACATCACATAAACTAGGAACAAACCAAGGTTCAGAAACACATATAACATCTACGCTCGAATTGATAAAGAGGTATCTAAATTCTTCAATTTTTCGTGTGAGGCTTTGAGCATTTATATGACACACATTAAGACCAGCTCTCTTCTTTCCGAGAATCCTTAACATCGCATGGCTATTCGATCGATTTGGATTTATGTTTATGTTATTGTTGTTGCTGTCACCCATTTTAAATTATTTAATTGTAATATTAGCTGCGCTCGCAGTCTATAAATATTTATGACATAAAGACACACCACACCAAGAAACAAAATAAAATTAAAATTAATGCGACTGATACTAATCCTATATAAATATAATAAAACTACTGATAATTTCACAACAATGGAATATAAATATAAGCGCCTCTTAGGTGCGAAATGAATTATCAGTTAATGTCCCAGAACTAGCAGCTTCCAGCGCAGCTAATTCATCGGGGGTGCAAATCTCCATTTGAGCCAGTTCGCCCAGGCCTTGCACGCAAATGGCCTCCCCTTCCTCTCTCTCCTTTACAAAGATATCTCCACGGCGAGAGAAAACAGCTGTTAGGCGCTTCAGCCTCTTGAGATGCATCGCCCGCTTGAAAATTTCATATTTTGTTTTGGTCAGCTGTTCGTTTATATATATAAACGCTGGCGAGTCTAGGCCGATGAGCTTTAAGCTCAGTTGCGTTTTGTTTTCTTTTCGGTATGCCCCAATCGCACGCAGCAGTGTCGCCTTATCGTGTACGTGTTCCATTTTAATATTTATAATTGGATCGAAAAATCGTACGTACTTTAGGCGGCGGGGTCAGTTTGAGAGAGAAGCACAGTGCGTCAAAAAGTGCTTTCACATTTTCCCCCTGGACTTGTGGGACCCCATGCCAACGCAAGGCACAAGCGACTTCAGACGCCGCCTGTGCGTTGCAGGAGGCCACCCACTTTGCCTCCAACTCGTCAACGCGCTGATCCTGGCAGTTTTTGGACAGTTTCGCCTCCAGCTCCTGGACCCGCTGCCTCAGCATCCCCATCTCTCTCACCTCGCTCTCCTATTGAGTGACTCTCAGTGAAAGTTTGTTGCAGTCAGCTGCTATTAACTTAAATTTTTCTTCCAGAGTGCCGGTTATACGTGCCTCGCCATCACGGATCTCCCCTGCAAGACTTTCCTTTAGCTCGGAAAATCGGAGGTCGATCGTGTGAAGCAGTTGAACATCAGAGTCACGGGCTCCCTTCAGATCGGAGTGAGTTTCCTTCCTAAGTCGCTTTGCTGCTGAAGACATTATTGTGTAGGTGACGAGAGGGTTGAGAGTTTTGATGTGTTGAGTGTTTTGACTCTGTGCTCTGTTTTTCTATGCACTGTTTCTTTATTGGTTGGTTATTGCACTCAAAATTGTGGATTTATTAAGAAGCGATTTACTGCTTAAAACCGATTTATTCCGGGCAACAAGAACTTTAATGTGTTATACTCTTATTTATGCAGCTGCCGTAAGCAGTTTTTTATTTTTTTAAGCCGAGTTTAAGGTGTTTTTCGGTGTTTAAAGCGGAGCTACACAAAAGTGCGTCTATTTCACTCTCACGGCTATCAAAGTCTCATTCTATGTAAAAAATTTTATTTTTTCAAGTCAACAGTTCAATATCTGGGATATGAAGTGAGTGCAGGTGAAATCCGCCCGAATTCGCTTAAAGTTACAGCGTTAACTACCTTGCCACTTCCTAAGACAGTCTCTGCTTTACGCCAATTCATTGGATTAGCGTCTTACTTCAGGCAATTTATGCAAAGATTTTCCAGTTTTATGAAATATAATATAACGATATTTTTTGAATTCGGAGAAGAATGATTTTGTTTGGAGATCGAAACATGAAGAAATTAGAAAACAAGTTATTTCTATCCTTACACAAAAGCCAGTTTTAGTAATTTTTGATTCGAACCTTTCGATTGAGTTGCATACTGATGCAAGTTCTCGTGGATACGGTGCCATCTTGTTACACAAAATCAACAACAAGTCTCATGTCATTAAATATTTTAGTTAGGCTGCTTCTCCGGCTGAATCACGGTATCATTCTTATGAATTAGAAACTCTTGCTGTTGTTTTGTCTACAAAACATTTTCGCCATTATCTATTGGGTAGAAATTTTGTTGTCTTCACTTAAAGCATCAAGAACTAAAAAGGATATATGTCCCAGGGTGCAAAGATGGTGGGCGTATTTACAGTCCTTTACATTGGACATACAATATAAAGAAGGCAAACGAATGTCTCATGTTGACTTCTTTTAAAGTAATCCGCCTTTAGCTGAATTGACTTGCAAAATTCTAGAAAAACGAGTTAATTTGGCGGAAATATTTGACACTTGGCTTTTAGCCGAACAGCGTCAAGATTCTGAAATATCAAGACTTCAGATAAGACCTATGACTAGTACTGGTTCGATAATATGTCCAAGTATATTCAGAAGTTTGTTGATAACTGCATTACGTGTAAAATGTCTAAGTCTTCTTCGGGTAAAGTTCAAGTAAGTCTTCACCCAATACCAAAAGTAAATACACCTTGGCACACAGTTCACATCGACATAACTGGGAAGTTGAGTAGCAAGTCTGATCAGAAGGAATATATCATTGTTTAGGTGGACGCTTTCACTAAATTTGTTTATTTAACACACACGCTTCAAATTTATGCTGAAAATTTCATAAATGCTGTCACGTCGGCTATTTCTCTGTTTGGAGTACCAAATCGCATAATAGCGGATTAGGGCAGATGTTTAGCCAGCACTAGATTTAGTGAGTTTTGTTCGTCTTTTCTCCAAAACAAGTTTTTCTATTTCAAGATGCTTGATGTTGAGCTGTGGAGTTAGTTCGATGTGGGAACTTACGTACTTTTTGAACTTCAGCCAGTTGGTTTGAAGCGACGTCAGCCTGCAAGGGTGCTCGATTAATTCCAGGCTTTGAAGAAGAGTTATTAGCACGAGTGAGTGGTCCAATGATAGATTCAAAAGCGATTTTGCAGATATTAGGTTGCGAGAAATATTTTTTGTCACAGCAAAATCAATTAAATCAGGTAGTTTTCTAGGATCTGTAGGCCAGTATGTAGGACTGCCTGGTGAAACGTAGTCCAGTTTGTTGCATGTTTTGATGAGTGCATTATATAGTTGCCTTCCTTTGGGGGTCACAAGGCGGGATCCCCAGTGTGTGTGCTTGGCGTTGTAATCACATGCTGCTATGAATCGCTCTCCAAGTGAATTGTAGAAGTCCATGAAATGGTATTCGGAGACTGTTAAGCGGGGTGTGCAGAAGACAGCGGCAATGGCAAGGTTGCAGTTGCCCAAATGTAATTTTATCGATGTAGCTTGCAGATAATTTTTTGCAAACCGTTGGTGTTTGATGCGGTTTCTTATTAAGATGCCGGTTCCGCCATGTGTTTTACCATCTGGATGATCGGTAAGTGATCGGCCGTGGAACGTGTATCCCCGTATTTGAAAGTTATATTTGCTGGTGAGTTGCGTTTCTGCCAGCAACATAACGTCGATGTGGTTTTCATTCAAACATTGAGTTATTTCAGGTATATGCCGTAAAACACCGTTGGCGTTCCACAGACACAGACAAAGGACATAAATTCCATCATATTTTGTTGCAAAGTTATCATCTTAATTTCCATGTTACTTTGTGACTGTCCCATGGCCTGCTGATCTTAGAGCACTGGCGTAGGAAATGCCGTTGGTGGTAATTGAAATGATGACCTGGCTGCTTTTGCGAATAAAACTTCCGGTGTCGCTTGTGATTTCATGTAAATGTTCTGGCGTGCCGTTGTCGCTCGTTGCATCCGACTTTCATCTCCTTGTATACTGGTGCTGTGTGGTTTTCGTGGCAGTTTACACACTTTTTAGTGAAAGAGTCTTCCTTGTTGGCAGGACAGGGTTCGGAGCCGTGGCAGTTTCCACAAGCCATAAGCTTAAATTTTGGAGGGGGTCACATCGGGTTCTGTTCCCTTGAGCACAACTTGTAGGCCTTTGCAACTTTTCAGCTGGTACGTGTAGTAATTCCTTTTGACATCGTTTAAGTACATCGGCACTGCTCGGAAATCATCTTCGGTTTTGGTTTTGGTTAAATCAACGGTGAACGCTATAGTCGGGTGCCCCGACTATCAGATACAACTCAGCCAAAGGACCGATTTGAACAATTTTTAATGAGTATATGAGTGTTGATTTACATTTTTACAAAATCATTTGAAATGTGACTGCTAGCCAGATTTTAGCGTTGAAGGTTTTTGTAGACGTAAAAGTGGGCGTGGCACTTGGCTTAAGCAAAAATTTTCTTTACTGGCTCTAGTAGAATGTGTATAAAGCATTTTTACTTTCTCTCTTTAAAAAAGTGTTTGCCAGAGAAACAGATTCCATCTATTAGGGAAAACTTTAATTGCTCATAACTCTTTTAAAACTTTAAAGCAATTCATTTAAAAAAAATATTTGTTTGTTAGATAGATATAAATAACCAAAATAAAATCTCTAGCTTTAGAGTGGGCGTGGCACATTTACAAAGGAATCTAAATCTAAATTCCCAACCCTCTAGCTCTTATAGCGATTGTGGGCATTAAAGTGGGCGTGGCACATTCGTATAACTAATTTGCGCTCAATGGAAAGCAAAGAAATCTAAATCTAAAACCCCAACCCTCTAGATCTTATAGCTTCCGAGATCACAGCGTTTTTTAAATAAAAGTTCAATTATGATTGTAAAAAATTAGACAATTCCTGCAGGTTTCAAAAGCATGGCGCATATATTACGCTATTATGAGAATATAGAAGGACATCGGTGTACTATCGAAAAATAAGATATCAAGCGCTAGACAGGCCTTAGAGTGGGCGTGGCACATTCGCATAACAAATTTGCGCTGAATGGAAAGCAAAGGAATCTAAATCTAAAACCCCAAACCTCTAGATCTTATAGCGACCTACTAACAATCTACTAACAAATACTAATTATATAATATATAAATTACATTTTGTGTAATTATATATAAAAAAAATTAAATGTGGGTAATTATATAAAAACAAAATTAAATTTTGTGTAATGCTATATAATGTTATAAAAAAGATTAGCTATATGTAATCAATTTAATTTTTAAATAGCAGCAGTAGTATATAGTTGTCTGATTGGCAAGAACTTTTAGCCTGAGCAAGGTTTTCTTGGAAAAATGTATGTCAATAGCTTATACACTGCGCGAAATATAAATTAAATTTTATGTAATTATATAAAACCAAAAGATTATTAAAATAGAAACAAGGTATATTTCCACAGCTTTTAACAATTTTTCCCATGGAAGCTATAAGAAATAGACGTTAGGGTATGCATAAAAATACGACTTGGAAAGATTCATGTCAATAGCTTATATACTGCGCAATATATATTCAGTTTCTTTGGGAGCTATAGGATATAGACGTTCGATCGGGGTTATTTTCAAACTTGATCTGACGACTGTGTAAGTTTAAGATTGCTAGCTTTTAAACTGAGCTCGCAAACGGTATTGAAACAGACAGACAGGCGGACAGAAGAACATGGCTATATTGACTTCTCTATTGATCATGATTGTAACGTACACAGCCAGACGGTGTACGATACAATTATTGGAAGTATTTAAGGTAATAGGTGTAAGCGACATATCATGAATAACAAATATTAAGTTAGTAATATGTAAGGTTGTAGTTGTAAGCGACGTATTATGAATAAAAAATATTAAGTTGAGACCGAATATTAAGTCATAGCTAAGTTCCAAACCCGAACGGCAACGCTAGCCGATATTTAGCAAGTTAATAGAAAATACTAGAAAGTAAGGAATATACCAAAAATCCCGAATGCGAGAAAAAGGGAGCGCGGGGAAGGTGGTCCCACAACGATGGAGTTGTCGGAATGGTAGGACGGGACAGACGTGTCTCCCGCAGTAATTTTTCGTGTAATCCGAAGTAACACTCTTGTGTCGGAATGGTAAGACGGGACAGACGTGTCTCCTTCAGTAATTTTTCGTGTAATCCGAAGTAACACGCCACGATCGCACGACGGAACGCGGAAAGTGAATAAGTGGGCTGATCAGTGTTCCGAGGTTAGTGTACATAATGTTCATCTCCCGTCTAGTCTAGTATCCTAGCTTTCCTCCTCGTAGTGCATGAGACCCGCACGTGGACACCCACCCCGTCTGGTCTAGTACCCTAGCTTTCCTCCTCATAGTGCATGTGACTTGCGCGTGGACATCATTCCCGACTGGTCAATCATATCACCATCCTTTTAACTTCCATCCACCCGCGTCCGACAAATTCTACCTGGCTTGGCCTCGCCCGAAGGTCCAGCCCGGTGGATTTTTGGCCTCCGACTTGTGCGCCCCAACCACGGAAGGGCCCAGTGACATCACCCAAAGTTCCCACTCTCGTGAGATTGTTTGCCCGGTTTCGCCTCGCCCCAAGGTCCAGCCCGTTAGATTTTGAACTTTTTTTTAGCAAGATACGACGCGATCAACATTTTTGTCCCACCAAAATTAATTAAATCTGGAAGGTTTCTTTTCAGTTTTTTGCATGTTTTGATGATTGCGTGTTTTGGTTATGTTCATTTAGAGGTTAAATGATTATCTGAATAAAAATGGCTGAATTAAAAGTTGTCTTATATCTACTCTGTATTCAACTTGCTGCCTGGGGGAGCGTTATCCACCCAAGCCTCCTTTCTCCTTCGACTACGCCTCTGGTTCACAGAAACAAAGATCGCCCCCACATCGGCTAGTTTTCGGTTAGAAACGTGTGGTAAGGAACGTAAATTCCACCGTCATGGAATATCCGTAAAATTTGTGAAAGTTCGAATTGAAAGAATGAAAATATCAGATGTGGTTTGCGATGTAAAGAGAACGTTTTGTGATGCCTGGGAGCGTGCCGTTGTTGCACGATGAATACAAATCTTTAGCTCCTTTAATACAGGACAGCCTCAATAGTTTCCTGTGTGGTTTCCTCCACTGTTACCACACTATTTTGTAACAGAGTTTTCTTTGTTGGCAAGAAAAGGTTTGGAGTCGAGGCAGTAGGACCTGGTGTGGCCATATTCCTGGCAGTTGCATTGCACGGCCCCTGTCGTTTGTAGGGCAAGGAATCAATTTTCCCATAAAGCCTCTGTGATTTCGGGTTCGATTCCTTTAAGGCCAACTTGCAATCATTTGCTGATTTAAATCTGGTAATTTTTATAGTATAGTAATTTTTTTTTATTCGTTTAGGTATTTTGAAACGACTTGGAATTCTTCTTCTGTTTTAGTTTATAGATAGATTCATTTATACTTCCTTTGGTAAGGGAAATAACATGAAAGTTATCTGTCCCGACCAGCTCCGAATAAATATAGTTTCTTAAAGCCAAGAGCGAGAACCTGTTGCCTCGGATTATTCGGTGCCTTTGTTGGAACGATTTATTTTAGGTTAATTGCCCTCCATTTTTTTTGAGTGGTTAGCTTGCGTTTGGTATTTTTTATATAGCGATCCATACCAGTCTACATAGCCGGTCCCGCTTATTAAATTTTGTCTTCGTCTGAAGTTTTATTTTTGGCAGCGACGCCAACTATTGGTGGTGTTGTAGATTTGCCCGAAGTGGTTTCCGATGCTGACGCATTCGGAACGACTAAGAGCGGACTTCTTCGGGCGCGGTCAACATTGCGCAAGACTATTTCAAAACGTGGCCACGTCATATTTATCTGTAGACACAAAATCAAATTTTTCAAATCGCGCTATTATCTTAGAAGCAATTGGCAAAAAGGCAAAACGTAGCTTGTGCATGAAAAGAAGCGGTCAGCACGGCGAAACATGTCATGATCTGCCGGCGCCGCTGCTCTACATTAGAAAGGACTGGACCCCGGTGAGTTTGCTGCTCACTCCTAGCTTTTAATTTAGATAATGCAATCCGGTAGACGGCGCCACCTAAACCCCATTTGTTTTCGGGGGGCATATTTATTTTTAAATTGATAAGCTGAGTAACAAGTATCTGAAAGAACTCGTCTAAGGCGTTTTGTCTTGTTTTTTCGATTGTTCCTCTGGGAGCTATATGATATAGTCGTCAGATTCGGCCCGTTTCGTCGTATATACTACCTCTAATTTTAAGAAGTTTTTAGGAAAAGTTTCGTCCAGATAATCCTAGTGATGTTGATCAGGATAAGCCTTTTTCACTGCGTTAGAAACTTTTGACGGTGAATATAGGAGAAAGAAATCAATGGGTATATTAGGCCATTGTTACTCTTCGTCAATTAAAAACCATTTTATAGAGGATTATCCCCTACGCGTTTCAACAAACTTTGTTGTCTGCTTCAGGGAGTCTGATACATATACAAACATGGGTTTTGTTGTATACTAATTTGATTTTTTTTAATTCAAACAAAAGCAAAACGAACAAGAAAGAAAGCAAACTTCGGCAAGCCGAAGTTTATATACCCTTGCAGCTATTGCAAGTATTAAATACTTTTAAAAACATTGAAATTATGATTTACTTCCGTATATGTTGAAAAACATTGAAGCTATGATGATTTGCAGCTCAATTATTAGATAGATATTTTGCATATTTTTATTATTTCTATGGGAGCTATGTGATACAGTCGTCCGATTTTGATGAAATCTAAACCGTTATTCTAAAATAATTACCCAATACTATATGTCGAAGAACTAAGAAAAAAATTAAAAAACAGCAAAGTTATAATTTTTTTTCATTTTTTTTCCGATTGTTTCTATGGGAGCTCTATGCTATAGTAGTCCGATCATGCTCTTCCGACTTATATACTACCTGCAATAGAAAGACAACTTTTGGGAAAATTTCATGCAGATAGCTTTAAAACTGAGAGACTAGTTTGCGTAGAAACGGACAGACAGACGAACAGACAGACGGACGGACAGACGGACATGGCTAGATCGACTCTGCTAGTGATGCTGATCAAGAATATATATACTTTATAGGGTCGGAAATGTCTCCTTCACTGCGTTGCAAACTTCTGACTGAAATTATAATACCCTCTGCAAGGGTATATAATTACTTAAGATTTGAATTAACATTTTTGGACTTGTGGTAATCGGTTCGAATAATTTGAAGACATCCATGGGTTTTTAATTAACAAATAACTTGCATTTTCATTAGCAATCAAAATATTTGAAGAGCATTTTTTTTCGAAATAAAATTTTTTGTTGGCGCTTACTAACATAAACTGAAAAAGCAATGGAATTCAAACAGTTTCTGACCTGTCGACTAGAATTTTTATTATCACATTCATTAATTCATTCTAGTAAATCCTTTAATTTGTGGTCAAAATGAAATTCAATATAACAAGATGTGAATTTATTGTTTGGGGTATATGAGTTTGAAATTTCAGGGCACACTATGATACATACAAATTGAGAACACTAATGCAGGGCTCTTATCTACACGGGCGATCCAAGGCACATTTCTAAGAAGACCTCGCAAGGTCACATATCTCCGGATGAAGCCAATCCTCACGAAATTCAGCCAAGGTGCAACGGCTTTCGTTACAGCTTGAGTACTCGAAAAGACAGCTGGCTCTTAGGGATCAACTGGCACGGCAGAACCAAGAACAAGCTCGCCTTGAGTTTTAACAAGAACAATTGGAGCTGGAGCAGAAATTAAATCTTGCCCAACTGCCATCAAATGCAGACTGCAGAATGGTGGGTTAAGAAGTTTGATAATTTAGAAAAGGGATATATTGTGTTGTTCTTGGGTGCTGATTTACCCAGAAATGTTTGGCCAAAGGGCATTATTATAAAAACTTATCCAGCCAAAGATACCTCTGTTCGAGTTGCAGACGTTAAGATAAACGGTAGCATTTATAGAACCCCCTTTGTTAAATTAATCAAATAAGACATTAAGAAAACCATGAAAAACGTATGTATTGCTAAGTAAAATATCTTGTAATGCAATACTTGGGAGGAGAATGTTGAATAATTTTTTGATTATTTTTAAATTCAAACAAAGACAAACGGAAAATGTTAGTGTTGATAAATACGTGTACAATTTTGTATCTAAAAACAAGAGTACGCTAAACAAGAAAGGAAGCATTCTTCGGCAAGCCGAAATATACCCTGGCAGCTATTGCAAAATTTAAATTTTCTTGAAAAATGTTTAAAAACATTGAAGCTATGATGGTTTGCAGCTCAATTATTGGATAGTTACTATGGCAGCTATATGATATCGTTTTCCGATTTTAATAAAATTAAAAGCGTAAATCTGAACTGTCGAATTATTAATAAGTCAAAAAGAATTTTTACAATAAAAATTTAAAAATATATAAGTTACATTTAAATTTTTTTTTTTTATTGTTTCCAAGGGAGTTATATGATAAAGTCGTCCGATTTTGATGAAATGTAAACCGTAATTCTAAAATATTTAGCCACTACTATATGTTGAAGAACTACAAAAAAAAAAAATAAAAAACAGCAAAGTTATAATTTTTTTCTTATTTATTTTGATGAACTTTAAACCGTAATTCTAAAATATTTAGCCACTACTATATGTCGAAGAACTAATAAAAAAAAAAACAAAAAACAGCAAAAAACAAACTAGTTTGCGTAGAAACGGTCGGACGGTCAGACGGACATGGCAAGATGGACTCTCCTAGTGATGCTGATCAAGAATATATATACTTTATTAGGTCGGAAATGTCTCCTTCACTGCGTTGCAAACTTCTGACTGAAATTATAATACCCTCTGCAACGGTATAAAAATAAAATGGACAACGCTGTCGAAAAGAGCGTCGACAGCGTACACTGAAAGTGAGCCTGTCTGTTACTTTTTGTCTTTTGAACCAGATTCGAACCAAACCAAATTTAACAAAAAGGATTTAGCGTCGCTTGTGGGTCGGTTGTGCTTATCTTGTGCTCTGTGGTTTTGTCAAGTTTTCATTAATTTCTGAAAGTACTGGTGTTTTTCTTTCAACCGAGATTAGCTTAACTACATTGTGTGTGTTTGGAACAAGGTTTTTCTTTTAAATCTGTACTCACTATTAGGATTTTAACAATTTTATTTTAAATTGGTTAATTCCTGTGCATTGGTATTGTAATTTCATTCTCTTGTGCATGCTTTGCCAGTGCTCCTAGTGTTTATTTTTGTAACATTGCACGATTTCTCTCTGTAACATATTACTTTCTCCCTCCCACTCTACTTCTTGCGCCTTATCTAACTGTGTACGAACATAGTTGCTAGTGTTTTACAAGCCACGCTCAGTCGATAGAAAAGTTTTTCTATCGCGCTCTCCCGCTTTTGCCTTTATCGGCGCTTCTTTTATTTATTTATTTCGCCAACGGTATTCATTTCTTTACTGGCTACTTATATATTTAACATTATTCTTACGCACTAATCTTAGTTTAGTGTTTTTGTGTTTTCATTTAATCCCAGTGTCAAATTGACAAAGTTATTTATTTATTATTTATATTTTTTTGCGCAATAAATTACGTTCTCACTTCTTATTATTTTTTGCTATAAATAAGGCAAATATTAATGATTATGTCTGTTACCTGTGCGAAGAAAGGTTGCCACCTTTCATCTTCGTACATCAAAGATATATTCTTTCTTTTGCTGGCTCTGCGATTCCATCATGCAAGCAAAATTTGCAGGATTTATTGGCAGAGGGGCCATGTGAGTCCTGCTGGGAAATGGAACTTGTGGTGGCTTAATGAGGCAGACTCGTGACGGTTTTAATAATTTTTTAGAGTATTAAAACAACTAACTGAAGGGTAGTAGTCAAAAAAACTGCTATGTGAGTCACATAAGCGTAAAAAAACCGATCTGCCTTTAATGAACATATTTAAGTCCTCACAGAAACTTGGCTGAAACCGCAGATTTCCAACTCCGAACAACTTTTCCAAAGAACTTTAACAAGATGGGGTGCTTATTGCTGTTATCGGACATCGGGGATAATTCAGACTGATTACCTTAATGAAATAGAATTTGTAAGTGTAAAAGTTTCCTTGCATGCCTCCCTAAATCTGACATTTTAATTTATGAACATCATTTGTCTGCTATTAAATCTGTTCTATCTCTATTTTCTGACAGGGATCATTTAATTGTTTTGGGAGATTTTAATCTCCCAGATAATCTTGGTCATCGCCAACTGACTCTCTTGTTTGCACGCCTTTGTCGGATCATGACTTTGTTGATAGACTTTAAGACCTATCATTACAAAAAATCTTAAATAGACAATTTGATCTTGTATTTGGATCCGTCTAAGGTCGTTGTATCTAGAATTGACCCTCGAGTTGTCCCAGAGGACCGATACCATCCCACAATGGAATTGACAATTTCCCTGCCCTGCTCTGATACCTATTCCCATTTAGTTTGTGAAACTGAAACGAAATGCTTCCGTAAATGCAACTTTAATAAGCTAAACTACTTGATTTCCGAATACAACATGACAAACTTATACAATTGCATGAATATGGAAAGTGTCACTGAATTATTCCATTGCGTTTTAAACACCTTTTTTAATGAATGCATTCCTGACAATCTTCCTCCAAGACATAACAGACCTCCCTGGTTTACACGAGAGCTCCAAAACCTAAAAACAAACCTATTACAAAAAGGGCAATAGGACGGGCAAGCCATATGATTTTTAAAATATTTGGTTGCTCGATCGGAACAATTTTATAAGAAATCACTTACAAAAGGTGCAAAAGGATGGAAAAGCCATCTGATTTTTCGATATTTATGCTTGCACGATCGGATTTTGATGTTCTTAACCGCTGAAAAGCCGGTGAAAAAAACTCCGCCTTGCGGTCAGCGCTTATAAATCTATGTATAAGTAATGACAAGACTATAGTTCGTTAGAATTTATAATCTTTATTTATTGGAATCACTCCCGTTTATTGTTATTTAATTTATCCGGGAATCCGTTTGGATTTATTTCGAGTCTGTTCAGATCTAATTAATACTTACTTAAGCCAGGCAGAAGGCCGAACGTCGGCAGCGATGAGCAGAATTGACTGCAGCGCTATGGGCAGAGTGCTAACCTTCTACACATCCGCTGCATATCCCGCTGCATTACTTTTCCGCCTTGGTCAGCTAGACTAGCGTGGGACTGCTGACTTAGCGCCTCGTGCCCGGTGCATTCCCCTACCACTCAGCGACTCGGGTTTTGTATTTCATTCTTATAGACCGCTGATTTGGAGAATTGTATCCGGTCTTGCAAACACCTTTGGGTTCCATGCTAACTCCTCCCTCCTTTAAGTTAAGGCTGTCCTCGGACTTCTTCAGCGTAGATTTTAGTACAGCTGTCAACTTGCTCTGGCGGCTACGAACGCAACGTCGATGGAGGTGATAGGTGACGAAGAGGCACACCAGAATGATCACCAAAGTAATACCGCTAGTTAAGAGTGGCTTCGTTAGAAATTCTTTTTTGAGACGCTCGAAGTGTTGAAGATTTTTCAGGCTTAGCTCGTGAAGGAAAGGCAGGCTCAGCTGTTCTTTGTGGCCCGTGATATTAACGTGGGTTACCATCGATACTGCAGGTTTCTTCTACAGTATGACATAGTGGTTTTTAAAGAGGGTCTTGTTTACCATAACGTAGTCGTCGAAGGTTACCAGATATGTGCCCCTAGGAAGGTTTTTAGGTCTGTCGTCGTGTTGAAGCTATGCAGCAGCATCGTTAATAATTAGTATTTCGTCGTCGATTGTTGTTATTGGACTGAGGTGGCCTGGAATGGTGGTGCACTTGGCGGCGGTTCCGGAAACTAATTCTTGGGCGAATGATGAGGAATAAGATTTTCTGAAGAACGTTGTTCCAATTGAAGCGTCACACTGGTGGATGGCAAACTCCGACTAAGTTGTCCTCCCCAAAGTCTAGAATTCTATTTCTACGTTGTATTGGGTAAATAGAAATTTTCTTACATACTAAATTAGGTTTGGGGTATTTTATGAGGAAGTGTATTATATCATTATTTTGAAATGCTTTTATCTGGGATACTTCTAAAAGATCAGTAATGCTGAAATTTGTGAGCCTTTCGTGATTAATTTCTTTGATATCAATTTCATCCAGAATTGCTGGGCTTATTAAGTTTACTTCTGCCAATGTTCTCGAGAATATTAAATTTTCCAGCTCATTTATTATAATTTTATTTTTGGCCAAGATTATTTCTATTTCGTCTGATTTGTAAATTGCGTTTATTGCTTTGGTTAATTCTTTTAAACGAGTTTGTACTCTTGAATTTATTTCTACCTGATTAGTCTGTGATTCAATTAATTGATTCTGTTTAAATTTGACCTGTTCTCAGTCCTCAAAGTCTGAGTTACCTGCAATCGCCTTTAGGGCTGACCCTAACATGTTAATGCTGCGTGCATTCCTATGATGAACTCTTAAAGTACCCACCTAAGAATCTATCCGTCCGACGTCCACAGTCAATATTCGTCTCATGTGGTCATGTGTAAAAGCGTCAATTGTAGTCTTTGTTTCGAGTGCGTAAAGTTCATGTTTAGTAATATTAGTGGAGTGTCCGAGATACCCAAATTCCTCCCAGATTGTGACGTCTCCATCCGTTAACGGTATGTAGTCCAAATGCGAATAGACATTTATTTTTAAGGCAGTGGTCATCGAAAAGTTCATAGTCAGAATAAAAATCCAAAGCGTTAACCTAAAACAAGAACAAAGGAAAGAACAAAAATATAAATTTAAAATTATTTTAAATTGTCCTTATGGACCACCCTAATTAGAACTGTCGTCCCAAGGTCTGCTTCAATTACTTCCTCCGAGCATATGCGTTTATTTGATTTCAAGAAAACCTTGTCGTCGACCTGATAACTTTTGTAAGTCCTGTTTTTGTTTATTTGGTTTAAACTTTTTTCCTGGGGCTGTTAAATTTTTGTACTAATCTCGGTTTTCGAACTCTTAAGATTTCGAGTGTATTATTTCTATAGGCGTTTTATTAGTAACTGAGTGGATAGTTCTATTGTATTTAATTGTGGCAAGTAAGATAACCTCCTTGGTGTCGTTAATTTCTTATTCGATTTTTAGGCAACGCGCTATTTCAGCCATTGGTGCCCTGGAAACTTTCGACCTGTCCGTTCGAGGTGCTGCGCAAGGGGGGTGCATTTGCAATGTTAATATTGAAATTATTTAATAATATTGACTTAATAGTCTCGGAGATTAATGATCTTTCGTTGTCGCAGTAAATTGTTTGTGTGTTTGGAAAATAATTCACAATATTTAAAATTGGAAGCTTTACATCCACGATATGTCTGGATGCGATCGGATGTACAATAGCGAACTTAGAAAATTTATCAATACATGTGAGAAAGAGTTTTCCATCTGTTGAAAATATGTCTATATGGAGAGTTTCTCCTGAATAACATGGTATCGGCGTTTGGCCGACTGTTTGCCTTGTAGGGTGACGGCTGTACTTTGCCATAGAGCAAATTTTACAATTAAGTTTTACCTCTGTTGCTAGCCAAAGCATTTTTGGGAAAAAAAAGTCTCTCAGAATCTATTTAACGTTTTCTTGAGCTGCTCGATGGGCTCTATTATGTTCTAAAATTACTATTTCCTTTTTTTCTGATTGGTCAGGAATATCTGTTACTAGGAATTTGCAATGTTTAAATGTCGTCGAGGCAAATGCCTCGATTAGTTTATGCTGAATAAAAAAATTGGCAGTTCGCAATTAATGGCATTAACTACATCTGCTTTTACTAGGTCTAGTAGTGTTGCTAGAAGAGTTTCACGGTCGGAAAATCGAATAGTATGTTGGTGTTTTTCTTTGAATAGAATAAAGGTTCTCGTAGACTAGAAGTCTGCTTCTTCAATGATTATCTGATTACGGAAACAATTTACAGGTTTATCTTTGACTCTATAGTTTACGTGAGTGAATCTTCGCTATGAATGGTAGCGATATCAGATGCGAAGTTGTCCTGTAAGGGTTCGCGTTTTGTCCTGAGAGGGCATCGGCTACAACATTAATTTGCCTGGTTTATAGAAAATATTTGCATTATGGTCGTCAATAAAAGATTTACAGCGTTTTATAAGGGCATTCGTATTTTTTTCGGATACTGCATACGTTAGAGGTTGATGGTCAGTATAAATGTTTAATTTTCTTACCCCATACAAATAATTTCTCATACAATGGCTAGAAGTTCAGGTAGAGATCCAGGTTATTGGACGATTTTCCTGTGACAACACAGCCCCTAAGCCGTTCGCGGAAGTGTCCGTTGTTAGGTAAAAAGACTTGCAAAAATCGGGGTAGAATTTCTTTAAGACTTTCAAATGATTTTAGTTGTTTGGGTGATAACTCAATTTTGATTTTGTTGATTGATTTGCGCTGACTTTACCATTTTCGCCTTTTAAGATCTCCGTTAGGGATCTTGCGATTGTGGCAAAGCCTTTCATAAAACATCTATAATAGCTGCACAGACCCAAAAATGATCTTAGGCTATAAAGTGAAGTAGGTGCTTGGAAGGATTCGATTGCCTTTACTTTATCTGGGGACGTTGTAAGTCCTGCGCATGACACAATAAATCCCAAGTATTTTACGCTCCTTTTAAAGAACTTAGACTTTTCCTCAGATAGCCACATGCCAGTTTTATGTAAGCATTTAAGAACCCAGTTTATGTCCCTAATATGATCTTCTTTAGTTCTAGAGATGATGATGACATCATCGACGTACACGTAGCATGTCTTTGATATTTGTTCCCGTAGAACATCGTCGATTGCCCTTTGGAAAATGCTGGAAATCCTACCGGTACTAAGGTCACTTCGACCATTTACTTTTTTAAATGATCTAAGGTTTTCAAAAACAAAAAAATACGAATTTTCGTTAAATAGGTTTATTTTACTTTTTTTTCCATTTAATGGAGCCATGAAGGGATGAGACCATAAAAGGTTCCTTTACGTTTTTTATGTGTGTCAGACCACGCAAACCAGACCAGGTTTTATGTAGTTTTTCGATGCACCTGTGTCTATTAGAAGTCGAATCATTTTCCCCGCTATCCTACGGCTTATATACGGAAGCAGGGACTCCCCTTTAAAAAATTACAGTCTTCGGTTGGGAGTAAATCATCCTCGAGTTCCTCTATATTTTCTTGAGCCTGTATCTCATAGTCTTCGGTGTATTCCTGTTCCTGAGTTGTAGTATTTACCTTTTGTCTGTTACTCAGGACATTTCCCTTATATCCTTTGTAGGAATTTGTCGTTTGCCGGGACCGTGAGGAGGGATCAACTTCCATTGGTTCTGGTACTGATTGACCCTGATTTTTTTGTGTAAAGTTTCGATGCCTGTAACTAGCGTTTTCTGGGTTAAATGTGGTTGTTTAGAATTCTGTCTTTGCCGCCAATTAGTATTTTTAATTGTTTTTTTATTGTTCCTGCTTGCCGTCAAATTCCAGCAAAGATTTTACGATGTCTAAAGGTTCATCGCATTTTATTCCTTCTATTATAGAGATTTGTTCATACACTTCTTCTGTGGGTGGCTTGACTTTTAACCCCTATATCTGTTCAGAGAGTTCTTTAATTTTTGTTTCGAATAACTGAGATTGTTGATAAAGTGCTGTCTCTACAGCTACCTCAAACATCTGCTTCCATTGATCGGTCGACAGTTTATGCTTTTCTGACTCTGTATCTTTTTTGACAGTAAACTTCTTGTAGGCTTTCAATAGCTCCTCATCTAATTCTTTTAATATCTTATTTTCTGTGGTTTCTGTTTTTAATGCAAGTCCCTCTTCCTCGCTGCTATCTGGATCTGATTTCCTATCTCTCCACCGCGAGAATATTGGATTTTTCTCAGAATTTGACATAGATCTTTGCGCACACAAAAAAATTTTAGTTTGTAATTCACAAATAAGACGAATAGAAATTATTTATTTTTGTACTTGATTGATAAGCAAAAATGTTGTATTCTCAATGTGATAACTTTTTTTTAAAGTAATCTGAATATTTTTATAAAAATTAAAATTCTCAAGGAAAGTCCGAATAATTTAAATGGTTTCACGAAAAGTTCACTTGCATGATTTCCGTTAAAGAATCTAATTTTCCTTCCTTTTCCTGCTTATCCACCAGGTTCTGTTTCCTTGAAGATGATGTAAATAGCGAGCGCCCTTCCCTACAGTTATTCTCCAGAAGGTTGTTGTTTAATAAATTTTGTTTTGAGGTGTTAACTGCAATTTTTTAATTGTAGTTGCCTAGGTTTTTGGTTGAGATTTCTGATTTCTGATTTTTTTCTTTAAAGATTTATTTTTTATTCGACGGCTGCGTCTTGCAGCTAGTTTCCAAAATTTTTTTTTGTTTAGTAGCTTCTGTTTAAGCCTTTTGTTGACACAAAAAAAATAGATTTTTTGTTTAATCTTTTTTTTCACACAAAAAAGGTGAGCTTTTATTAATCGCAATTTTTGAGATATTCTCGCACATGTTTCTGATTGAGTTTTTTTCACAGGTTTATTTTTTCTTAGAGGTCAACGGCTTGCAGTTAGTCTCTAGAATTTGTTGTTGTTAAACTTTTTTGCTTAATCTTTTTTTTTCACACAAAAAAAATGAGCTTTTGTTAATTGCAATTTTTGAGTTATTCCCGCACAGGTTTCTGATTAAGTTATCTACAAAAATGTATTTTAATAATTTTTTTTATTTTTACGGATTACAGAATTTGTTGTTGTTTAACTTTTTTTGTTTAATCTTTTTTTCCACACAAAAAAGTGAGCTTTTATTAATTGCATTTTTTGAGTTATTTCCGCACAGGTTTCTGATTGAGTTTTTTACAAAAATTTGTTTTTTATAATTTTTTTATTATTACGGGTTTGCGTTTTACTCGTTTGGGCGCCAGTAAAGACAAGACTATATTTCGTTAAAATTTATAATCTTTATTTATTGAAACCACTCCCGTTTATTGTTATTTAATTTATCCGGGAATCCGTTTGGATTCCTTTGAGGCTGTTAAGAACTTATTAATGCTAACTTAAATGTTCTCCCAAAAAGGAGGGCAGAAGGCCCGACGTCGGCAGCGACGAGCAGAATTGACGGCAGCGCTATGGGCAGAGTGCTTACCTTGTACTTCGCATCCGCCGCATAGCCTGCTGCATTACTTTTCCGCCTTGGTGGCGTGGGACCGCTGACTTACCGCCTCGTGCCCGGTGCATTCCCCTACCACTTAGCGACTCGGGTTTACATTTCATTCTTATAGACCGCTGATTTGGAGAATTGCATCCGGTCTTGCAACACCTTTGGGTTCCATGCTAACTTATATAAGTCGGCGGCGACGGACATTCGCTGCTGCAGAGAGGATGTGTAATGTTCATTTGGTTACAGAGCGGTCGCGCTTGCCAGACATGCCGACTGAGCTTTTCCAGGCCCCATACATTCAAGTGTGGTCATATTACCGGGATTGTCATATTATTGGGATATAAGCATTGTGGCCAAGTTCTACAATGTGTTTGTATTATTTATGCACAACACTGAGTACAATGTACATTCGCTAATTTTATACTTTGTTTGACCTACAATGATTTGCAATCTTGTTTCGGTTTAGAGTCTGATATTGATTGTTTTCAGAGATGTTGTCAATCTAACCTCTTAAATCTAATCGCCTTAAAGTCTACTGTTAGCAAGGCTTTGAGTGTTCTTGGGTTAATAAATATCAAGTACACAACGTTTTGAGTCGGTACAAAAAAAAATACTTCTTTTCGCCTACTCTAGTAGATGACTATTGCTTAATTTACCTACTCTTGTAGGAACTATTTTTATGCGCAATCTTGTCAGAAATGATATGGACTCCATAGAATTGGTAAGCTGCATAACGTTTAATGTGCCTTTTAGACCAACCCGGAAATATATCCATTTAACTTGCCGAAATGTACCTTAAATTTTGGCCTGCATGAACCCTTTTAGTGGTCCTTGTAATAATTATAACAATCTATATAATCAAATTTGCATTTTAACCTCTATCCCTGTCTTAAAAACTACAATTTTAATATATTTACACCGAACTTAGTTTTGTTTGGTTTGCGCACTTGGCGCGTTTAGTTATATTGAAGCCACTAGTTGTATGGCGAGAGCGGGAGCCAATAAAGCTTAATTCCCCCAGTTTTCGTTGTAGTGAGATGCTGGAAAAAAGTGCAAATTGTGAAAAGTGTAGTTCTCAAAAATTAGCGGTAAAAACTTTCGCCGCAGTTTGTCTAAACATTTTCCTGCGCTTTTCGAATTTTCCCACGCTTTTAAAATTTTCCCGCGCCTTTCATAATTTTTGCGCGCCTTTCGGCATCAGGCTTATATATTCGTTGCCCTTAGCTATCGGTCAGTGTGTCATTCTCCGTTAGCATTTGCCTATGAAGACCGACACCGCTGCCGCTATTTAAAGCTGTCTTTGGTCGTTTTTGTTCTCGATCGCTGCAGCAGTGCAATTTTCGGTCTGCTTAAACGTTTGTTCCTTTTTTCGGGACGCTTGAGCTTGGGCGTTAGCTCCCCTACAGTGCGTGCCTGCGTCTTATTACTGTCGCAGGGTTTATATAAAAAATATAAAAACCCTATTAATTCTTTGCTGTACTTCTCTCGGCACTTAGCTCCCCTGCACTGCGTGCGATCGGTATATTACTCGTTGGTTTTTTTTAGATTATTTAACAAATAAATAATATTAATAAAAATAAATATTTAACACCTTTTCGATACCAAGGATATCGAAGAGCTTAAACACCAACGTGATGTTTGCATGAAAATGAAGCTAAATTATTTGTGAATCCGGTTGACACTCAATGTCGATTAGAGATTCTAAAAACGCATTTAAAGTGATAAAATTAACATCCTTATATTTAACAAATTGCAAATCTTCCGATCCTGAATTATGTTCAATCCTACCGGTACTAAGGTCACTTCGACCATTTACTTTTTTAAATGATCTAAGGTTTTCAAAATAAAAAATACTAATTTTCGTTAAATAGGTTTATTTTACTTTTTTTCCATTTTGGTGGAGCCATGAAGGGATGAGACCATAAAAGGTTCCTATACGATTTTTATGTGTGTCAGACCAGGTTTTATGTTTTATGTAATTTTTCGATGCACCTGTATCTATTAGAAGTCGAATCATTTTCCCCGCTATCCTACGGCTTATATACGGAAGCAGGGACTCCCCTCTAAAAAATTACAGTCTTCGGTTGGGAGTAAATCATCCTCGAGTTCCTCTATATTGTCTTGAGCCTGTATCTCATAGTCGTCGGTGTATTCCTGTTCCTGAGTTGTAGTATTTACCTTTTGTCTGTTACTCAGGACATTTCCCTTATATCCTTTGTAGTTTGTCGTTTGCCGGGACCGTGAGGAGGGATCAACTTCCATTGGCTCTGGTACTGATTGACCCTGATTTTTTTGTGTAAAGTTTCGATGCCTGTAACTAGCGTTTTCTATGTTAAAATTTGGTTGTTTAGAATTCTGTCTTTGCCGCCAATTAGTATTTTTAATTGTTTTTTTATTGTTCCTGCTTGCCGTCAAATTCCGGCAAAGATTTTACGATGTCTAAAGGTTCATCGCATTTTATTCCTTCTATTATAGAGATTTGTTCATACACTTCTTCTGTGGGTGGCTTGACTTTTAACCCCTATATCTGTTCAGAGAGTTCTATAATTTTTGTTTCGAATAACTGAGCTTGTTGATAAAGTGCTGTCTCTACAGCTACCTCAAACATCTGCTTCCATTGATCGGTCGACAGTTTATGCTCTTCTGACTCTATCTTTTTTGACAGTAAACTTCTTGTAGGCTTTCAATAGCTCCTCATCTAATTCTTTTAATATCTTATTTTCTGTGGTTTCTGTTTTTAATGCAAGTCCCTCTTCCTCGCTGCTATCTGGATCTGATTTCCTATCTCTCCGACGCGAGAATATTGGATTTTTCTCAGAATTTGACATAGATCTTTGCGCACACAAAAAAAATTTAGTTTGTAATTCACATATAAGACGAATAGAAATTGTTTATTTTTGAACTTGATTGATACGCAACAAGAAAGGAAGCAAACTTCGGCGTGCAGAAGTTCATATACCCTTGCAGCTATTTCAAAAACTAAATACCCTTGAAAACATTGAAGCTATGATGATTTTCAGCTTTATTATTCGATAGTTCCTATGCCAGCCAGATTGTTCCTATGGGAGCTAAATGCTATAGTCGTCCGATTTTGATGAAATTTAAAACCGTAATTCTGAAATATTTAACCATTACTATATCTCAAAGCACTAAAAAAAAATTAAAAAACACCAAAGTTATAATTTTTTTAAATTTATTTTATGATTGTTCCTATGGGAGCTATATGCTATAGTCGTCCGATTTTGTTGAAATTTAAATCGTAATTCTGAAATAATTAACCATTACTATGTGTTGAAGAACTAAAAAAAAAATTAAAAAATAGAAAAGTAATAATATTTTAAATTTATTTTTCCGATTGTTCCTATGGGAGCTATATGCTATAGTGGTCCGATCCGGCTTGTTCCGACTTATATACTACCTGCAATAGAAAGACAACTTTTGGGAAAGTTTCATGCAGGTAGCTTTAAAACTGAGAGACTAGTTTGCGTAGAAACGGACGGACAGACGGACAGACGGACGGACAGACGGACGGACAGACGGACAACTCGATCGACTCTCCTAGTGATGCTGATCAAGAATATATATACTTTATAGGGTCGGAGATGTCTCCTTCACTGCGTTGCAAACTTCTGACTGAAATTATAATACCCTCTGCAAGGGTATAAAAATGTTGTATTCTCAATGTGATAACTTTTTTTTAAAATTAAGTTGAATATTTTTATAAAAATTTAAATTCTCTAGGAATGTCAAAATAATTTAAATGGTTTCACGAAAAGTTCACTTACATGATTTCCGTTAAAGAATCTAATTTTCCTTCCTTTTCCTGCTTATCCACCAGGTTCTGTTTCCTTGAAAATGATGTAAATAGCGAGCGCCCTCCCCTACAGTTATTCTCCAGAAGGTTGTTGTTTAATAAATTTTGTTTTGAGGTGTTAACTGCAATTTTTTAATTGTAGTTGCCCAGGTTTTTGGTTGAGATTTCTGACTGAGTTGTTTTTTTTCTTTAAAGATTTATTTTTTATTCGACGGCTGCGTCTTGCAGCTAGTTTCCAGAATTTTTTTTGTTTAGTAGCTTTTGTTTAAGCCTTTTGTTGACACAAAAAAAATAGATTTTTTGTTTAATCGAAATTTTTGAGTTATTCCCGCACAGGTTTCTTATTGAGTTTTTTTCACAGATTTATTTTTTCTTAGAGGTCAACGGCTTGCAGTTAGTCTCTAGAATTTGTTGTTGTTAAACTTTATTGCTTAATCTTTTTTTTTTCACACAAAAAAAGTGAGCTTTTATTAATTGCAATTTTTGAGTTATTCCCGCACAGGTTTTTGATTAAGTTTTTTACAAAAATGTATTTTTATAATTTTTTATATTTACGGTTTTCCGTTTTACTCGCTTGGGCGCCAGTAAAGACAAGACTATATATCGTTAAATTTTATAATCTTTATTTATTGGAATCACTCCCGTTTATTGTTATTTAATTTATCCGGGAATCCGTTTGGATTTCTTTGAGTCTGTTAAGAACTAATTAATGCTAACTTAAATGTTCTCCCAAAAAGGAGGGCAGAAGGCCCGACGTCGGCAGCGACGAGCAGAATTGACGGCAGCGCTATGGGCAGAGTGCTTACCTTGTACTTCGCATCCGCCGCATAGCCTGCTGCATTACTTTTCCGCCTTGGTGGCGTGGGACCGCTGACTTACTTAACTTATATAAGTCGGCGGCGACGGACATTCGCTGCTGCAGAGAGGATGTGTAATTTTCATTTGGTTACAGAGCGGTCGCGCATGCCAGACCCCATACATTCATATTACCGGGGTTGTCATATTATTGGGATATAAGCATTGTGGCCAAGTTCTACAATGTGTTTGTATTATTTATGCACAACACTGAGTACAATGTACGTTCGCTAATGTTATACTTTGTTTGACCTACAATGATTTGCAATCTTGTTTCGGTTTAGAGACTGATATTGATTGTTTTCAGAGATGTTGTCAATCTAGCCTCTTAAATCTAATCGCCTTAAAGTCTACTGTTAGCAAGGCTTTGAGTGTTCTTGGGTTAATAAAGCGGTAAATTACTATTTATTTGCGCTCACGATTGGAGTCCCCAATATCAGGTCCCCAATATCAAGTACACAACGTATTGAGTCGGTACAAAAAAAATTACTTCTTTTCGCCTACTATAGTAGATGACTATTGCTTAATTTACCTACTCTTGTAAATCGTAGAATCATGTTTAGAACTATTTTAATGCGCAATCTTGTCAGAAATGATATGGACTCCATAGAATTGGTAAGCTGCATAACGTTTAATGTGCCTTTTAGACCAACCCGGAAATATATCCATTTAACTTGCCGAAATGTACCTTAAATTTTGGCCTGCATGAACCCTTTTAGTGGTCCTTGTAATAATTATAACAATCTATATAATCAAATTTGCATTTCAACCTCTATCCCTGTCTTAAAAACTACAATTTTAATATATTTACACCGAACTTAGTTTTGTTTGGTTTGCGCACTTGGCGCGTTTATTTATATTGAAGCCACTAGTTGTATGGCGAGAGCGGGAGCCAATAAAGCTTAATTCCCCCAGTTTTCGTTGTAGTGAGCTGCTGGAAAAAAGTGCAAATTGTGAAAAGTGTAGTTCTCAAAAATTAGCGGCAAAAACTTTCGCCGCAGTTTGTCTGAACATTTTCCTGCGCTTTTCGAATTTTCCCACGCTTTTAAAATTTTCCCGCGCCTTTCATAATTTTTGCGCGCCTTTCGGCATCAGGCTTATATATTCGTTGCCCTTAGCTATCGGTCAGTGTGTCATTCTCCGTTAGCATTTGCCTATGAAGACCGACACCGCTGCCGCTATTTCAAGCTGTCTTTGGTCGTTTTTGTTCTCGATCAATGCAGCAGTGCAATTTTAGGTCTGCTTAAACGTTTGTTCGTTTTTTCGGGACGTTTGAGCTTGGGCGTTAGCTCCCCTACAGTGCGTGCCTACGACGTATTACTGTCGCAGGGTTTTTATAAAAAATATAAAAACCCTATTTATTTTTGCTGTACTTCTCTCGGCACTTATTTAACAAATAAATAATATTAATAAAAATAAATATTTAACACCTTTTCAATACCAAGGATATTGAAGAGCTTAAACACCAACGTGATGTTTGTATGAAAATGAAGCTAAATTATTTGTGAATCCGGTTGAGCTTGAGTGTCGATTAGAGATTCTAAAAACGCGCATTGAAAATGCTTCACATTTGCAAAAACAACTAGAAGTGAAAGATACAAAAGATGTATACCGCGAAGAGTTGGAAGAGAGGGCCATAATGACAAAGTCATTGCTGATTTCGATTTTAAATAAGTGCAAACAAAGTAATATCGAGAAATCCGCTCCGCCAGCAAATCGCCCGCCTCAATGCCGCCTGCCGAGCGTTGCTCTCACAACTTTTAGCGGGAAACACTCCGAATTTAAAAAGTTTGTAAGCCTTTTCGAAACTTTCGTTTGCAAAAAATTCAATCATTTAATTTCGTGTTTACCTGGAGACGCTGGAGACGCTTGCTAGCCTGAAGCGGGTGTTATTTAATTTGCAAAAAATTTTGCAGCCTTAAGCTAAAGCTTTGAGAACCCTCATGAAAGATGAATTACTAATGCTATTTTAATACATCTGGTAATGAGCAAGGTCGATGCAGGAACTAAAAGAATTGAACAGGAAGGGAAGAACACTTAGATTATACTTCGCTTTGAATGTGAGGCGGCCCCCAACAGGCGATACCAACACTTGGTAGCGAAAGAGGCTTCCAAGCCCAAACCTTTTCAGCAGGCCCAATATAACCCTAAGAAGAATGGAAATAAGAGTTTTTCGTTTGTCGCTGCCAGGAACGACTCTGTTCAATGCGTGTATTGCAACTCAGCTGAACATCAGATTCGAAACTGCGCTTCCTTCGCAGCCCTAACAATTCAGCAAATATTCGATTTTGCTAAAAGAGCACCCTTATGCATTAACTGCTTAAGAAAGGGTCACACGGTCAAAAAATGCAAATCGACCAGATGTAGAGTGTGCAATTCCTCACATCACACGTTGCTAAACATATACACAAATACGTTCATTGAACTTTTATATATTGTCCAGATAAAGCAGGGGCCTGAACTCCCCATCTTACGAAAGACAGTTCTCGGCTGAATAGTGTCAGGGAGATGTGCCTCTGAAAATAATGTAAGGGCTGAACAAATTCTACATCTCAGCTGCCATGGGGAATCGTTGAAGTCAATTGGCACAACCCTGCATAGATCTTTGTCTGTGGAGGACTTGCCGCCCAAGGCTAATGTCCATACTCCTGAGCAAAAACTCTGTCAACCACACTTTGAGAAAAATACTCAAAGATTGTCGTCCGGTAGATTTACCGTTCGTTTGCCGTTTAAATCTGACCCAAATGCTCTTGGTTCGTCATACGAAGTGGCCCCTTTGCTGAAGAATATGCATCTTGAATTCATGGAGGAATATGTTTCAATGGGCCACATGTCCTCCACCAATGTCAAAATTCCGAATACTCCGAACTTCATTCCGCACCAAGTCGTTCTGCGGCCACAAAGTACTTCAACTAAGTTAAGAGTAGTACTTCCACGCGTTGAATGACGTCTTGATGGTAGGCCCAACTATCCAAGAGGAGCTGTACTCGACTCTGCTTCGGTTAAGAATGCATAAGTTTGCCCTTGCGGCCGACGTCAAAAACCATGTATCGCCAAGTGATGGTGGACGAAGCTGACCGAAACTTCCAGCTCATAGTATGGAGACAACTCCTTCCGAGTCCCTGAAAATCTTTAAGTTAGCACCCGTTTTGGCGATTCGGTGTTTAATGCGGCTAGGAGAGATGGCGCAAGCAACTCATCCAAAAGCCGCAAAGGTAATTCAGAATGATTTTTATGTTGACGGTTTGTTGACGGTTTATTCAAATCGGAGAACCATATCATATAGCTGCCATAGAAGCGATCGAATTATTTAGCTGAAAATCATTTTAGCTTCAATGTTTTTAACATATGTGCATATAAATCGAAGTTAATTAATATTAATATTTTTTTGTAAAATCAAAACTGGTTGTAGCACGGCGAAGTCTTGTGTACCAAAAAGAAAAGAGGGAATCTTGTGGTCTTTAATTAACATAAATTTCGTTAGCAACTTAAAAAATTCGGGGTGTAGCCCGGTAACTGGCTAAGTCTGTTCATGGTTCAGTTCGAAAGTTCAAAAAGATATTTTTCAGTACCCAGCTTCAAATACACTTTTTTCACCCTCACACAAAGTTTATAATTGCATTGTAGACCTGTTTTCCTTTTGGAGTCACAAGACGAGATCCCCAGTGTGTGTGTATGGCATTGTAGTCTCCTGCTGCTATGAAGTAATCTCCTAGTGAGTTAAAAAAACACAAAAAATCATCTTCAGCTATCGTGAAGCGAGGAGTATACGGCGGCTAGGGTAAGCTAATTGCCAGTATTTAGTTGTATATTTATAGATGTGGTCTGTAGGTAGTTTTTAGCAAATTTGTTATGACCCAGTATCAAGCTTCAAATACACTTTTTTTACTCTCACACAAAATTTATAATTGCATTGTAGACCTGTTTTCCTTTTGGAGTCACAAAACGAGATCCCCAGTGTGTGTGCATGGCATTGTAGTCTCCTGCTGCTATGAAGTAATCTCCTAGTGAGTTAAAAAAACACAAAAAATCATCTTCAGCTATAGTGAAGCGAGGAGTATACGGCGGCTAGGGTAAGCTAATTGCCAGTATTTAGTTGTATATTTATAGATGTGGCCTGTAGGTAGTTTTTAGCAAATTTGTTATGATAGCGGTGCCTAATACGGCTTCTGATTGGAATTCCTGTCCCACCATGTGTTTTACCATTTGTATGATTTGTTCCGTAGAATGAATAGCCTCGTAGTTTAAAATTATATTTGTTTTAGAGGTGTGTTTCTGAAAGCAGCATTACATCGATATGATTGACGAGTAGGAATTGAGCTAACTCAAGTTTATGCTGTAAAACGCCGTTAGCGTTCCACGTAGATATCCGCAGGGGAGTCATTATTAAGGTAAGTAACTAAGAAAGGTTTTGTTGTATGCTGCATATCATAGCTTTTTGGCTGCTCCGGCGATTGAAGCTGCTGAGCCGTGTTCTGTTTTTGATATGCTGATTGCAGAAATGAACTTTTTGAGTCAGGGGTAGCCAGTCCTGATCTTAAAGCGCTTGCGAATGTAAGATTTTTGTCAGAGTTTATGGGTCCTAGTGAGGATCTGGCTGCAGTCGAGAAGAAGACTTCAGGGTTTGTTCTGGAAGCTGTCAACTGTTTATTTTGGGTGCGGGCAGTAGTTCCTCTCTGATGGATGCAACTTTCCAGCTCCCTATAAACTGGGCAACCTCTGTATTTAGCAGTATGACTGCCACCGCAGTTGCCGCACTTTTTTGGGTCTCTGGGCAGTGTGCGGAGTCTCCACAAACTACACACATTGGGAGCAGTTTACAGTATGACCTTGTATGGCCATATTCTTGGCAGTTCGTTCAATGTACCGGGCCATGGCGTTTTTGCGGTTCCTCAACTGCAAATCTGCGGTGCAGCAAGAACTGAATATTGTATATAGGGTGCACTTTGTATTTGTTTAAAGAGTGTCTGCGGCATTTTATCCCTGTTAAGGATATTGATAAATATCCTTACAGTGATAAATCCCTTCTCTTTTAGCGCCATTGTTATATCTCCAGGCGTTACGTTGGACTCTATTCCCTTAAGTACGACTTGCAGACTCTTGCTGCTTTTTAGCTGATACGTGTAAAAGTTATTTTTATTCTCGGTAAGGTATTTCGATAATACTCTGTAATTATCTTCAGACTTCATTTGTATCTTGAATGTTGCGTGTGGCGACCTGCACTGTATAGAAGCTTGCACGGGTAACAAAGAAGACCCAGCACTGAGAAAATGCAGCAACTATGGTGGAAACCACACTGCTAATTACAGGGGATGCCCCGTCTATAAAGAGATCAACAGTCGGCTCAACTAGAGGCGCCAACAACCAACCTCCGCCCAACAGGTTGCTCAGCCAAATCTTTACATTCCTTTGCAAACCACTCCTGGAGTTACTTTTGCGGCTGCACTGCGATACCCTGGATTGCCGCCTACAATAACCGCTCAGCCCGAAACATTACAGCCCCACCCGCCTATACCAAAACCAAAATATACTCCGCTTCCAGAGCACAACGCTGGATCCCTTAAGAATATGCTTTTAAAACGCTAACGGTGCTTCGCAGCACAGACTTGAACTTCTACAGTTCTTAAACACCCAGGGCATCGATATCATGCTCCTCTCAGAAACGCATTTAACCAATAAAAACCATTTCCACCTCACTGGCTATATCTTATATGCGAGCAACCACCCAGACGGCAAAGCTCACGGAGGGACCGGAATCCTTATCAAACAACGCATTAGGCATCACCCTCTGGAGGCGTTTGCTTACAACCATATACAGGCCACATCCCTACGAATCAACATAACCAGCGGTCCAGTCACCCTATCGGCTATGTATTGTCCCCCACGATTTAATATTTCAGAGAGTGAATTTTTAGGCTTTTACAACTCACTACGTAACTGTTTTATAGCTGCCAGTGACTATAATGCGAAACACCACTACTGGGGCTCTCGTCTTATTAACCCCAAAGGACGCCAATTATACAACGCTGTTATCAAACCCAGTAATAAGCTAGATTTTGTTTGACCAGGTACACCCACATACTGGCCAGCAGATCCGAACAAAAAACCAGATAATATCGATGTTGCTGTAACTAGGAGAGTGCCGTACATGTTGAAGCCCTGGCGGAACTGTCATCTGACCACTCGCCTGTTTTACTCTGTCTATCTGAACATCCACGGTTTGTAGAACGACCACAATTTCTGAAATCAAATACAATAAACTGGCTAAAGTATAAAAAATATATAAGCTCAAACTTTGAAACCGAACCTAAAATCTCCTGTGAAGCTGATATTGAAGACTCACTTAAACATATAACGGATGTAATGTCCTCTGCTGCCAAACACTCTACACCCGAAGTTTCAGCCTCATCCCCCCAAAAATTACACGGCGAAGTCTTGTGTACCAAAAAGAAAAGAGGGAATCTTGTGGTCTTTAATTAACATAAATTTCGTTAGCAACTTAAAAAATTCGGGGTGTAGCCCGGTAACTGGCTAAGTCTGTTCATGGTTCAGTTCGAAAGTTCAAAAAGATATTTTTCAGTACCCAGCTTCAAATACACTTTTTTCACCCTCACACAAAGTTTATAATTGCATTGTAGACCTGTTTTCCTTTTGGAGTCACAAGACGAGATCCCCAGTGTGTGTGTATGGCATTGTAGTCTCCTGCTGCTATGAAGTAATCTCCTAGTGAGTTAAAAAAACACAAAAAATCATCTTCAGCTATCGTGAAGCGAGGAGTATACGGCGGCTAGGGTAAGCTAATTGCCAGTATTTAGTTGTATATTTATAGATGTGGTCTGTAGGTAGTTTTTAGCAAATTTGTTATGACCCAGTATCAAGCTTCAAATACACTTTTTTTACTCTCACACAAAATTTATAATTGCATTGTAGACCTGTTTTCCTTTTGGAGTCACAAAACGAGATCCCCAGTGTGTGTGCATGGCATTGTAGTCTCCTGCTGCTATGAAGTAATCTCCTTGTGAGTTAAAAAAACACAAAAAATCATCTTCAGCTATAGTGAAGCGAGGAGTATACGGCGGCTAGGGTAAGCTAATTGCCAGTATTTAGTTGTATATTTATAGATGTGGCCTGTAGGTAGTTTTTAGCAAATTTGTTATGATAGCGGTGCCTAATACGGCTTCTGATTGGATCCCACCAAGTGTTTTACCATTTGTATGATTTGTTCCGTAGAATGAATAGCCTCGTAGTTTAAAATTATATTTGTTTTAGAGGTGTGTTTCTGAAAGCAGCATTACATCGATATGATTGACGAGTAGGAATTGAGCTAACTCAAGTTTATGCTGTGAAACGCCGTTAGCGTTCCACGTAGATATCCGTAGGGGAGTCATTATTAAGGTAAGTAACTAAGAAAGGTTTTGTTGTATGCTGCATATCATAGCTTTTTGGCTGCTCCGGCGATTGATGCTGCTGAGCCGTGTTCTGTTTTTGATATGCTGATTGCAGAAATGAACTTTTTGAGTCAGGGGTAGCCAGTCCTGATCTTAAAGCGCTTGCGAATGTAAGATTTTTGTCAGAGTTTATGGGTCCTAGTGAGGATCTGGCTGCAGTCGAGAAGAAGACTTCAGGGTTTGTTCTGGAAGCTGTCAACTGTTTATTTTGGGTGCGGGCAGTAGTTCCTCTCTGATGGATGCAACTTTCCAGCTCCCTATAAACTGGGCAACCTCTGTATTTAGCAGTATGACTGCCACCGCAGTTGCCGCACTTTTTTGAGTCTCTGGGCAGTGTGCGGAGTCTCCACAAACTACACACATTGGGAGCAGTTTACAGTATGACCTTGTATGGCCATATTCTTGGCAGTTCGTACAATGTACCGGGCCATGGCGTTTTTGCGGTTCCTCAACTGCAAATCTGCGGTGCAGCAAGAACTGAATATTGTATATAGGGTGCACTTTGTATTTCTTTAAAGAGTGTCTGCGGCATTTTATCCCTGTTAAGGATATTGATAAATATCCTTACAGTGATAAATCCCTTCTCTTTTAGCGCCATTGTTATATCTCCAGGCGTTACGTTGGACTCTATTCCCTTAAGTACGACTTGCAGACTCTTGCTGCTTTTTAGCTGATACGTGTAAAAGTTATTTTTATTCTCGGTAAGGTATTTCGATAATACTCTGTAATTATCTTCAGACTTCATTTGTATCTTGAATGTTGCGTGTGGCGACCTGCACTGTATAGAAGCTTGCACGGGTAACAAAGAAGACCCAGCACTGAGAAAATGCAGCAACTATGGTGGAAACCACACTGCTAATTACAGGGGATGCCCCGTCTATAAAGAGATCAACAGTCGGCTCAACTAGAGGCGCCAACAACCAACCTCCGCCCAACAGGTTGCTCAGCCAAATCTTTACATTCCTTTGCAAACCACTCCTGGAGTTACTTTTGCGGCTGCACTGCGATACCCTGGATTGCCGCCTACAATAACCGCTCAGCCCGAAACATTACAGCCCCACCCGCCTATACCAAAACCAAAATATACTCCGCTTCCAGAGCACAACGCTGGATCCCTTAAGAATATGCTTTTAAAACGCTAACGGTGCTTCGCAGCACAGACTTGAACTTCTACAGTTCTTAAACACCCAGGGCATCGATATCATGCTCCTCTCAGAAACGCATTTAACCAATAAAAACCATTTCCACCTCACTGGCTATATCTTATATGCGAGCAACCACCCAGACGGCAAAGCTCACGGAGGGACCGGAATCCTTATCAAACAACGCATTAGGCATCACCCTCTGGAGGCGTTTGCTTACAACCATATACAGGCCACATCCCTACGAATCAACATAACCAGCGGTCCAGTCACCCTATCGGCTATGTATTGTCCCCCACGATTTAATATTTCAGAGAGTGAATTTTTAGGCTTTTACAACTCACTACGTAACTGTTTTATAGCTGCCAGTGACTATAATGCGAAACACCACTACTGGGGCTCTCGTCTTATTAACCCCAAAGGACGCCAATTATACAACGCTGTTATCAAACCCAGTAATAAGCTAGATTTTGTTTGACCAGGTACACCCACATACTGGCCAGCAGATCCGAACAAAAAACCAGATAATATCGATGTTGCTGTAACTAGGAGAGTGCCGTACCTGTTGAAGCCCTGGCGGAACTGTCATCTGACCACTCGCCTGTTTTACTCTGTCTATCTGAACATCCACGGTTTGTAGAACGACCACAATTTCTGAAATCAAATACAATAAACTGGCTAAAGTATAAAAAATATATAAGCTCAAACTTTGAAACCGAACCTAAAATCTCCTGTGAAGCTGATATTGAAGACTCACTTAAACATATAACGGATGTAATGTCCTCTGCTGCCAAACACTCTACACCCGAAGTTTCAGCCTCATCCCCCCAAAAATTACACGGCGAAGTCTTGTGTACCAAAAAGAAAAGAGGGAATCTTGTGGTCTTTAATTAACATAAATTTCGTTAGCAACTTAAAAAATTCGGGGTGTAGCCCGGTAACTGGCTAAGTCTGTTCATGGTTCAGTTCGAAAGTTCAAAAAGATATTTTTCAGTACCCAGCTTCAAATACACTTTTTTCACCCTCACACAAAGTTTATAATTGCATTGTAGACCTGTTTTCCTTTTGGAGTCACAAGACGAGATCCCCAGTGTGTGTATGGCATTGTAGTCTCCTGCTGCTATGAAGTAATCTCCTAGTGAGTTAAAAAAACACAAAAAATCATCTTCAGCTATCGTGAAGCGAGGAGTATACGGCGGCTAGGGTAAGCTAATTGCCAGTATTTAGTTGTATATTTATAGATGTGGTCTGTAGGTAGTTTTTAGCAAATTTGTTATGACCCAGTATCAAGCTTCAAATACACTTTTTTTACTCTCACACAAAATTTATAATTGCATTGTAGACCTGTTTTCCTTTTGGAGTCACAAAAAGAGATCCCCAGTGTGTGTGCATGGCATTGTAGTCTCCTGCTGCTATGAAGTAATCTCCTTGTGAGTTAAAAAAACACAAAAAATCATCTTCAGCTATAGTGAAGCGAGGAGTATACGGCGGCTAGGGTAAGCTAATTGCCAGTATTTAGTTGTATATTTATAGATGTGGCCTGTAGGTAGTTTTTAGCAAATTTGTTATGATAGCGGTGCCTAATACGGCTTCTGATTGGATTCCTCCACCATGTGTTTTACCATTTGTATGATTTGTTCCGTAGAATGAATAGCCTCGTAGTTTAAAATTATATTTGTTTTAGAGGTGTGTTTCTGAAAGCAGCATTACATCGATATGATTGACGAGTAGGAATTGAGCTAACTCAAGTTTATGCTGTAAAACGCCGTTAGCGTTCCACGTAGATATCCGTAGGGGAGTCATTATTAAGGTAAGTAACTAAGAAAGGTTTTGTTGTATGCTGCATATCATAGCTTTTTGGCTGCTCCGGCGATTGATGCTGCTGAGCCGTGTTCTGTTTTTGATATGCTGATTGCAGAAATGAACTTTTTGAGTCAGGGGTAGCCAGTCCTGATCTTAAAGCGCTTGCGAATGTAAGATTTTTGTCAGAGTTTATGGGTCCTAGTGAGGATCTGGCTGCAGTCGAGAAGAAGACTTCAGGGTTTGTTCTGGAAGCTGTCAACTGTTTATTTTGGGTGCGGGCAGTAGTTCCTCTCTGATGGATGCAACTTTCCAGCTCCCTATAAACTGGGCAACCTCTGTATTTAGCAGTATGACTGCCACCGCAGTTGCCGCACTTTTTTGGGTCTCTGGGCAGTGTGCGGAGTCTCCACAAACTACACACATTGGGAGCAGTTTACAGTATGACCTTGTATGGCCATATTCTTGGCAGTTCGTTCAATGTACCGGGCCATGGCGTTTTTGCGGTTCCTCAACTGCAAATCTGCGGTGCAGCAAGAACTGAATATTGTATATAGGGTGCACTTTGTATTTGTTTAAAGAGTGTCTGCGGCATTTTATCCCTGTTAAGGATATTGATAAATATCCTTACAGTGATAAATCCCTTCTCTTTTAGCGCCATTGTTATATCTCCAGGCGTTACGTTGGACTCTATTCCCTTAAGTACGACTTGCAGACTCTTGCTGCTTTTTAGCTGATACGTGTAAAAGTTATTTTTATTCTCGGTAAGGTATTTCGATAATACTCTGTAATTATCTTCAGACTTCATTTGTATCTTGAATGTTGCGTGTGGCGACCTGCACTGTATAGAAGCTTGCACGGGTAACAAAGAAGACCCAGCACTGAGAAAATGCAGCAACTATGGTGGAAACCACACTGCTAATTACAGGGGATGCCCCGTCTATAAAGAGATCAACAGTCGGCTCAACTAGAGGCGCCAACAACCAACCTCCGCCCAACAGGTTGCTCAGCCAAATCTTTACATTCCTTTGCAAACCACTCCTGGAGTTACTTTTGCGGCTGCACTGCGATACCCTGGATTGCCGCCTACAATAACTGCTCAGCCCGAAACATTACAGCCCCACCCGCCTATACCAAAACCAAAATATACTCCGCTTCCAGAGCACAACGCTGGATCCCTTAAGAATATGCTTTTAAAACGCTAACGGTGCTTCTTAAACACCCAGGGCATCGATATCATGCTCCTCTCAGAAACGCATTTAACCAATAAAAACCATTTCCACCTCACTGGCTATATCTTATATGCGAGCAACCACCCAGACGGCAAAGCTCACGGAGGGACCGGAATCCTTATCAAACAACGCATTAGGCATCACCCTCTGGAGGCGTTTGCTTACAACCATATACAGGCCACATCCCTACGAATCAACATAACCAGCGGTCCAGTCACCCTATCGGCTGTGTATTGTCCCCCACGATTTAATATTTCAGAGAGTGAATTTTTAGGCTTTTACAACTCACTACGTAACTGTTTTATAGCTGCCAGTGACTATAATGCGAAACACCACTACTGGGGCTCTCGTCTTATTAACCCCAAAGGACGCCAATTATACAACGCTATTATCAAACCCAGTAATAAGCTAGATTTTGTTTGACCAGGTACACCCACATACTGGCCAGCAGATCCGAACAAAAAACCAGATAATATCGATGTTGCTGTAACTAGGAGAGTGCCGTACATGTTGAAGCCCTGGCGGAACTGTCATCTGACCACTCGCCTGTTTTACTCTGTCTATCTGAACATCCACGGTTTGTAGAACGACCACAATTTCTGAAATCAAATACAATAAACTGGCTAAAGTATAAAAAATATATAAGCTCAAACTTTGAAACCGAACCTAAAATCTCCTGTGAAGCTGATATTGAAGACTCACTTAAACATATAACGGATGTAATGTCCTCTGCTGCCAAACACTCTACACCCGAAGTTTCAGCCTCATCCCCCCAAAAATTACACGGCGAAGTCTTGTGTACCAAAAAGAAAAGAGGGAATCTTGTGGTCTTTAATTAACATAAATTTCGTTAGCAACTTAAAAAATTCGGGGTGTAGCCCGGTAACTGGCTAAGTCTGTTCATGGTTCATGTAGACCTGTTTTCCTTTTGGAGTCACAAGACGAGATCCCCAGTGTGTGTGTATGGCATTGTAGTCTCCTGCTGCTATGAAGTAATCTCCTAGTGAGTTAAAAAAACACAAAAAATCATCTTCAGCTATCGTGAAGCGAGGAGTATACGGCGGCTAGGGTAAGCTAATTGCCAGTATTTAGTTGTATATTTATAGATGTGGTCTGTAGGTAGTTTTTAGCAAATTTGTTATGACCCAGAACGAGATCCTCAGTGTGTGTGCATGGCATTGTAGTCTCCTGCTGATATGAAGTAATCTCCTAGTGAGTTAAAAAAACACAAAAAATCATCTTCAGCTATAGTGAAGCGAGGAGTATACGGCGGCTAGGGTAAGCTAATTGCCAGTATTTAGTTGTATATTTATAGATGTGGCCTGTAGGTAGTTTTTAGCAAATTTGTTATGATAGCGGTGCCTAATACGGCTTCTGATTGGAATTCCTGTCCCACCATGTGTTTTACCATTTGTATGATTTGTTCCGTAGAATGAATAGCCTCGTAGTTTAAAATTATATTTGTTTTAGAGGTGTGTTTCTGAAAGCAGCATTACATCGATATGATTGACGAGTAGGAATTGAGCTAACTCAAGTTTATGCTGTGAAACGCCGTTAGCGTTCCACGTAGATATCCGTAGGGGAGTCATTATTAAGGTAAGTAACTAAGAAAGGTTTTGTTGTATGCTGCATATCATAGCTTTTTGGCTGCTCCGGCGATTGATGCTGCTGAGCCGTGTTCTGTTTTTGATATGCTGATTGCAGAAATGAACTTTTTGAGTCAGGTGTAGCCAGTCCTGATCTTAAAGCGCTTGCGAATGTAAGATTTTTGTCAGAGTTTATGGGTCCTAGTGAGGATCTGGCTGCAGTCGAGAAGAAGACTTCAGGGTTTGTTCTGGAAGCTGTCAACTGTTTATTTTGGGTGCGGGCAGTAGTTCCTCTCTGATGGATGCAACTTTCCAGCTCCCTATAAACTGGGCAACCTCTGTATTTAGCAGTATGACTGCCACCGCAGTTGCCGCACTTTTTTGAGTCTCTGGGCAGTGTGCGGAGTCTCCACAAACTACACACATTGGGAGCAGTTTACAGTATGACCTTGTATGGCCATATTCTTGGCAGTTCGTACAATGTACCGGGCCATGGCGTTTTTGCGGTTCCTCAACTGCAAATCTGCGGTGCAGCAAGAACTGAATATTGTATATAGGGTGCACTTTGTATTTCTTTAAAGAGTGTCTGCGGCATTTTATCCCTGTTAAGGATATTGATAAATATCCTTACAGTGATAAATCCCTTCTCTTTTAGCGCCATTGTTATATCTCCAGGCGTTACGTTGGACTCTATTCCCTTAAGTACGACTTGCAGACTCTTGCTGCTTTTTAGCTGATACGTGTAAAAGTTATTTTTATTCTCGGTAAGGTATTTCGATAATACTCTGTAATTATCTTCAGACTTCATTTGTATCTTGAATGTTGCGTGTGGCGACCTGCACTGTATAGAAGCTTGCACGGGTAACAAAGAAGACCCAGCACTGAGAAAATGCAGCAACTATGGTGGAAACCACACTGCTAATTACAGGGGATGCCCCGTCTATAAAGAGATCAACAGTCGGCTCAACTAGAGGCGCCAACAACCAACCTCCGCCCAACAGGTTGCTCAGCCAAATCTTTACATTCCTTTGCAAACCACTCCTGGAGTTACTTTTGCGGCTGCACTGCGATACCCTGGATTGCCGCCTACAATAACCGCTCAGCCCGAAACATTACAGCCCCACCCGCCTATACCAAAACCAAAATATACTCCGCTTCCAGAGCACAACGCTGGATCCCTTAAGAATATGCTTTTAAAACGCTAACGGTGCTTCGCAGCACAGACTTGAACTTCTACAGTTCTTAAACACCCAGGGCATCGATATCATGCTCCTCTCAGAAACGCATTTAACCAATAAAAACCATTTCCACCTCACTGGCTATATCTTATATGCGAGCAACCACCCAGACGGCAAAGCTCACGGAGGGACCGGAATCCTTATCAAACAACGCATTAGGCATCACCCTCTGGAGGCGTTTGCTTACAACCATATACAGGCCACATCCCTACGAATCAACATAACCAGCGGTCCAGTCACCCTATCGGCTATGTATTGTCCCCCACGATTTAATATTTCAGAGAGTGAATTTTTAGGCTTTTACAACTCACTACGTAACTGTTTTATAGCTGCCAGTGACTATAATGCGAAACACCACTACTGGGGCTCTCGTCTTATTAACCCCAAAGGACGCCAATTATACAACGCTGTTATCAAACCCAGTAATAAGCTAGATTTTGTTTGACCAGGTACACCCACATACTGGCCAGCAGATCCGAACAAAAAACCAGATAATATCGATGTTGCTGTAACTAGGAGAGTGCCGTACATGTTGAAGCCCTGGCGGAACTGTCATCTGACCACTCGCCTGTTTTACTCTGTCTATCTGAACATCCACGGTTTGTAGAACGACCACAATTTCTGAAATCAAATACAATAAACTGGCTAAAGTATAAAAAATATATAAGCTCAAACTTTGAAACCGAACCTAAAATCTCCTGTGAAGCTGATATTGAAGACTCACTTAAACATATAACGGATGTAATGTCCTCTGCTGCCAAACACTCTACACCCGAAGTTTCAGCCTCATCCCCCCAAAAATTACACGGCGAAGTCTTGTGTACCAAAAAGAAAAGAGGGAATCTTGTGGTCTTTAATTAACATAAATTTCGTTAGCAACTTAAAAAATTCGGGGTGTAGCCCGGTAACTGGCTAAGTCTGTTCATGGTTCAGTTCGAAAGTTCAAAAAGATATTTTTCAGTACCCAGCTTCAAATACACTTTTTTCACCCTCACACAAAGTTTATAATTGCATTGTAGACCTGTTTTCCTTTTGGAGTCACAAGACGAGATCCCCAGTGTGTGTGTATGGCATTGTAGTCTCCTGCTGCTATGAAGTAATCTCCTAGTGAGTTAAAAAAACACAAAAAATCATCTTCAGCTATCGTGAAGCGAGGAGTATACGGCGGCTAGGGTAAGCTAATTGCCAGTATTTAGTTGTATATTTATAGATGTGGTCTGTAGGTAGTTTTTAGCAAATTTGTTATGACCCAGTATCAAGCTTCAAATACACTTTTTTTACTCTCACACAAAATTTATAATTGCATTGTAGACCTGTTTTCCTTTTGGAGTCACAAAACGAGATCCCCAGTGTGTGTGCATGGCATTGTAGTCTCCTGCTGCTATGAAGTAATCTCCTTGTGAGTTAAAAAAACACAAAAAATCATCTTCAGCTATAGTGAAGCGAGGAGTATACGGCGGCTAGGGTAAGCTAATTGCCAGTATTTAGTTGTATATTTATAGATGTGGCCTGTAGGTAGTTTTTAGCAAATTTGTTATGATAGCGGTGCCTAATACGGCTTCTGATTGGATCCCACCATGTGTTTTACCATTTGTATGATTTGTTCCGTAGAATGAATAGCCTCGTAGTTTAAAATTATATTTGTTTTAGAGGTGTGTTTCTGAAAGCAGCATTACATCGATATGATTGACGAGTAGGAATTGAGCTAACTCAAGTTTATGCTGTGAAACGCCGTTAGCGTTCCACGTAGATATCCGTAGGGGAGTCATTATTAAGGTAAGTAAATAAGAAAGGTTTTGTTGTATGCTGCATATCATAGCTTTTTGGCTGCTCCGGCGATTGATGCTGCTGAGCCGTGTTCTGTTTTTGATATGCTGATTGCAGAAATGAACTTTTTGAGTCAGGGGTAGCCAGTCCTGATCTTAAAGCGCTTGCGAATGTAAGATTTTTGTCAGAGTTTATGGGTCCTAGTGAGGATCTGGCTGCAGTCGAGAAGAAGACTTCAGGGTTTGTTCTGGAAGCTGTCAACTGTTTATTTTGGGTGCGGGCAGTAGTTCCTCTCTGATGGATGCAACTTTCCAGCTCCCTATAAACTGGGCAACCTCTGTATTTAGCAGTATGACTGCCACCGCAGTTGCCGCACTTTTTTGAGTCTCTGGGCAGTGTGCGGAGTCTCCACAAACTACACACATTGGGAGCAGTTTACAGTATGACCTTGTATGGCCATATTCTTGGCAGTTCGTACAATGTACCGGGCCATGGCGTTTTTGCGGTTCCTCAACTGCAAATCTGCGGTGCAGCAAGAACTGAATATTGTATATAGGGTGCACTTTGTATTTCTTTAAAGAGTGTCTGCGGCATTTTATCCCTGTTAAGGATATTGATAAATAACCTTACAGTGATAAATCCCTTCTCTTTTAGCGCCATTGTTATATCTCCAGGCGTTACGTTGGACTCAATTCCCTTAAGTACGACTTGCAGACTCTTGCTGCTTTTTAGCTGATACGTGTAAAAGTTATTTTTATTCTCGGTAAGGTATTTCGATAATACTCTGTAATTATCTTCAGACTTCATTTGTATCTTGAATGTTGCGTGTGGCGACCTGCACTGTATAGAAGCTTGCACGGGTAACAAAGAAGACCCAGCACTGAGAAAATGCAGCAACTATGGTGGAAACCACACTGCTAATTACAGGGGATGCCCCGTCTATAAAGAGATCAACAGTCGGCTCAACTAGAGGCGCCAACAACCAACCTCCGCCCAACAGGTTGCTCAGCCAAATCTTTACATTCCTTTGCAAACCACTCCTGGAGTTACTTTTGCGGCTGCACTGCGATACCCTGGATTGCCGCCTACAATAACCGCTCAGCCCGAAACATTACAGCCCCACCCGCCTATACCAAAACCAAAATATACTCCGCTTCCAGAGCACAACGCTGGATCCCTTAAGAATATGCTTTTAAAACGCTAACGGTGCTTCTTAAACACCCAGGGCATCGATATCATGCTCCTCTCAGAAACGCATTTAACCAATAAAAACCATTTCCACCTCACTGGCTATATCTTATATGCGAGCAACCACCCAGACGGCAAAGCTCACGGAGGGACCGGAATCCTTATCAAACAACGCATTAGGCATCACCCTCTGGAGGCGTTTGCTTACAACCATATACAGGCCACATCCCTACGAATCAACATAACCAGCGGTCCAGTCACCCTATCGGCTGTGTATTGTCCCCCACGATTTAATATTTCAGAGAGTGAATTTTTAGGCTTTTACAACTCACTACGTAACTGTTTTATAGCTGCCAGTGACTATAATGCGAAACACCACTACTGGGGCTCTCGTCTTATTAACCCCAAAGGACGCCAATTATACAACGCTATTATCAAACCCAGTAATAAGCTAGATTTTGTTTGACCAGGTACACCCACATACTGGCCAGCAGATCCGAACAAAAAACCAGATAATATCGATGTTGCTGTAACTAGGAGAGTGCCGTACATGTTGAAGCCCTGGCGGAACTGTCATCTGACCACTCGCCTGTTTTACTCTGTCTATCTGAACATCCACGGTTTGTAGAACGACCACAATTTTTGAAATCAAATACAATAAACTGGCTAAAGTATAAAAAATATATAAGCTCAAACTTTGAAACCGAACCTAAAATCTCCTGTGAAGCTGATATTGAAGACTCACTTAAACATATAACGGATGTAATGTCCTCTGCTGCCAAACACTCTACACCCGAAGTTTCAGCCTCATCCCCCCAAAAATTACACGGCGAAGTCTTGTGTACCAAAAAGAAAAGAGGGAATCTTGTGGTCTTTAATTAACATAAATTTCGTTAGCAACTTAAAAAATTCGGGGTGTAGCCCGGTAACTGGCTAAGTCTGTTCATGGTTCAGTTCGAAAGTTCAAAAAGATATTTTTCAGTACCCAGCTTCAAATACACTTTTTTCACCCTCACACAAAGTTTATAATTGCATTGTAGACCTGTTTTCCTTTTGGAGTCACAAGACGAGATCCCCAGTGTGTGTGTATGGCATTGTAGTCTCCTGCTGCTATGAAGTAATCTCCTAGTGAGTTAAAAAAAACACAAAAAATCATCTTCAGCTATCGTGAAGCGAGGAGTATACGGCGGCTAGGGTAAGCTAATTGCCAGTATTTAGTTGTATATTTATAGATGTGGTCTGTAGGTAGTTTTTAGCAAATTTGTTATGACCCAGTATCAAGCTTCAAATACACTTTTTTTACTCTCACACAAAATTTATAATTGCATTGTAGACCTGTTTTCCTTTTGGAGTCACAAAACGAGATCCCCAGTGTGTGTGCATGGCATTGTAGACTCCTGCTGCTATGAAGTAATCTCCTTGTGAGTTAAAAAAACACAAAAAATCATCTTCAGCTATAGTGAAGCGAGGAGTATACGGCGGCTAGGGTAAGCTAATTGCCAGTATTTAGTTGTATATTTATAGATGTGGCCTGTAGGTAGTTTTTAGCAAATTTGTTATGATAGCGGTGCCTAATACGGCTTCTGATTGGATCCCACCAAGTGTTTTACCATTTGTATGATTTGTTCCGTAGAATGAATAGCCTCGTAGTTTAAAATTATATTTGTTTTAGAGGTGTGTTTCTGAAAGCAGCATTACATCGATATGATTGACGAGTAGGAATTGAGCTAACTCAAGTTTATGCTGTGAAACGCCGTTAGCGTTCCACGTAGATATCCGTAGGGGAGTCATTATTAAGGTAAGTAACTAAGAAAGGTTTTGTTGTATGCTGCATATCATAGCTTTTTGGCTGCTCCGGCGATTGATGCTGCTGAGCCGTGTTCTGTTTTTGATATGCTGATTGCAGAAATGAACTTTTTGAGTCAGGGGTAGCCAGTCCTGATCTTAAAGCGCTTGCGAATGTAAGATTTTTGTCAGAGTTTATGGGTCCTAGTGAGGATCTGGCTGCAGTCGAGAAGAAGACTTCAGGGTTTGTTCTGGAAGCTGTCAACTGTTTATTTTGGGTGCGGGCAGTAGTTCCTCTCTGATGGATGCAACTTTCCAGCTCCCTATAAACTGGGCAACCTCTGTATTTAGCAGTATGACTGCCACCGCAGTTGCCGCACTTTTTTGAGTCTCTGGGCAGTGTGCGGAGTCTCCACAAACTACACACATTAGGAGCAGTTTACAGTATGACCTTGTATGGCCATATTCTTGGCAGTTCGCACAATGTACCGGGCCATGGCGTTTTTGCGGTTCCTCAACTGCAAATCTGCGGTGCAGCAAGAACTGAATATTGTATATAGGGTGCACTTTGTATTTCTTTAAAGAGTGTCTGCGGCATTTTATCCCTGTTAAGGATATTGATAAATATCCTTACAGTGATAAATCCCTTCTCTTTTAGCGCCATTGTTATATCTCCAGGCGTTACGTTGGACTCTATTCCCTTAAGTACGACTTGCAGACTCTTGCTGCTTTTTAGCTGATACGTGTAAAAGTTATTTTTATTCTCGGTAGGTATTTCGATAATACTCTGTAATTATCTTCAGACTTCATTTGTATCTTGAATGTTGCGTGTGGCGACCTGCACTGTATAGAAGCTTGCACGGGTAACAAAGAAGACCCAGCACTGAGAAAATGCAGCAACTATGGTGGAAACCACACTGCTAATTACAGGGGATGCCCCGTCTATAAAGATATCAACAGTCGGCTCAACTAGAGGCGCCAACAACCAACCTCCGCCCAACAGGTTGCTCAGCCAAATCTTTACATTCCTTTGCAAACCACTCCTGGAGTTACTTTTGCGGCTGCACTGCGATACCCTGGATTGCCGCCTACAATAACCGCTCAGCCCGAAACATTACAGCCCCACCCGCCTATACCAAAACCAAAATATACTCCGCTTCCAGAGCACAACGCTGGATCCCTTAAGAATATGCTTTTAAAACGCTAACGGTGCTTCGCAGCACAGACTTGAACTTCTACAGTTCTTAAACACCCAGGGCATCGATATCATGCTCCTCTCAGAAACGCATTTAACCAATAAAAACCATTTCCACCTCACTGGCTATATCTTATATGCGAGCAACCACCCAGACGGCAAAGCTCACGGAGGGACCGGAATCCTTATCAAACAACGCATTAGGCATCACCCTCTGGAGGCGTTTGCTTACAACCATATACAGGCCACATCCCTACGAATCAACATAACCAGCGGTCCAGTCACCCTATCGGCTGTGTATTGTCCCCCACGATTTAATATTTCAGAGAGTGAATTTTTAGGCTTTTACAACTCACTACGTAACTGTTTTATAGCTGCCAGTGACTATAATGCGAAACACCACTACTGGGGCTCTCGTCTTATTAACCCCAAAGGACGCCAATTATACAACGCTATTATCAAACCCAGTAATAAGCTAGATTTTGTTTGACCAGGTACACCCACATACTGGCCAGCAGATCCGAACAAAAAACCAGATAATATCGATGTTGCTGTAACTAGGAGAGTGCCGTACATGTTGAAGCCCTGGCGGAACTGTCATCTGACCACTCGCCTGTTTTACTCTGTCTATCTGAACATCCACGGTTTGTAGAACGACCACAATTTCTGAAATCAAATACAATAAACTGGCTAAAGTATAAAAAATATATAAGCTCAAACTTTGAAACCGAACCTAAAATCTCCTGTGAAGCTGATATTGAAGACTCACTTAAACATATAACGGATGTAATGTCCTCTGCTGCCAAACACTCTACACCCGAAGTTTCAGCCTCATCCCCCCAAAAATTACACGGCGAAGTCTTGTGTACCAAAAAGAAAAGAGGGAATCTTGTGGTCTTTAATTAACATAAATTTCGTTAGCAACTTAAAAAATTCGGGGTGTAGCCCGGTAACTGGCTAAGTCTGTTCATGGTTCAGTTCGAAAGTTCAAAAAGATATTTTTCAGTACCCAGCTTCAAATACACTTTTTTCACCCTCACACAAAGTTTATAATTGCATTGTAGACCTGTTTTCCTTTTGGAGTCACAAGACGAGATCCCCAGTGCACAGTGGATCCGCTTGTATGGAAGAGCGGCCAAAAATACTAATAATGGTCATAACGTGCTGAAATTTATAACAATAATTTAGCAAATTTGTCTAAACATATAGCAACAAAAATCGGACTTATCGATCGGCTATATCCTATAGCTCCCAAAGGAACAATCGATACCGAATTATAAAAACATATTTGTTTAATCTAATTTATTACGATTTTGGTATGGAAGATATTTTCGTAGTTATACATATTCTTAAAAAACTAAAATAAAAATCAACAAACAAAATATAAATGAAACAAAAATTATAAAGCATCGTCAAGTAATTCGTAGACAGATGTAAGCAAACTCGACCTATCTTTTTTAGGAAGTTGTCTCTGTCCTGTTAAAAATGGATCTGAACGCAATAATAAATAGTTCATGACATCTGTGTTTGTTAAAGTACGAGATACTTTCCGACTGTGTTGAAGTCTACATTTTTTAGTTCCTTGTTATTGGACTCTGCTGCTTCCTCTGAAAGCTCTCCTATCGACACTAATGCATACTCTATTACAGCTGAACCATGAATTAAGACCTTATGGACGGTAGCCGGTAAATAGTACCATGGATATGCAGCTATAAGATATTTGGCTGTATCCAGCGCGTAATTTTCAAATTTCTCCACATTAATTTTGAATCCCGATGCCATGGCTTGCAATAATGTTGCACATCTGTGAATCAAAGATGCATCGATTCCTGTTATTTCGGAGCTCAAATCTGCATTACAAAAGAATTTCCTTGCGATATTTCCGTCGTTTGAAGATCCTCTACCTCCATCTCTAGGTTTGTCCACTAGTATTCCCATTTTTTCGCGAAATTCCTCCTGAATGTGTTTCTTCCTGTTCAATACTTGCATCTTCTTTTCTTCATCGCGTACTTGCCACATTTTGACCTCTAGCTTATATGAAATATGTAAAAAATATTCAAAGAAGCGTATATAAGAATGTAGTGGAGATAAGCCAAATTCGTAAAATCTTGGGCGTACTTCTTTACTCAAACATTTTTGTATATTGTTCATTTCTGTTGGCTTTGCTCCACATATATAACACGTTGCCGAGGATGATTCGCTGATTGCGTTGCACACCTTTCCATCAACCATTGTAAGATGCAAGCTATGGGTAATAACAACTTTTTATTAAAGACGCTTAATTCTTTTGGCTTTAATTGTTAATTTTTGCGTCAAAATATTCTGCTTCGTCTTTCGACACTTTCGCGGTCTCTTTCTTAAATTGAAATCTTATTGGTCGACAGTAACGAGTCGATGATGGCCGGGGGTTTTTCCAAATTATTGTGTTATCTATTTGAGTAACCAGTTGGAGAGGTACATAGGATGTTACAAATAAGCTTCTGTCGTCCAAATCACCGTTTGAAAACTTTTGCTTATACTCGCTATGGCCTGTACTTCCATCGAAGCCCCATTTTCCAATTAAAGTTAAATTCGTAACTATATTTTCAGGCATAGTTTCAATGATGTTGTTTTGAAGCTCTATTATACTAGATGCCGTATTGTCTAGTAAGCTTTGTAGTTCGACTTCCGCACGAGATTCGTCTATATAAATACCATCAGGGTATCTTATTTTTTTGAGACTTAGTAATCTTTGGTAACTGGGAAAAAATTCAAAGGATATTTTGGTATTTACAAAGTTTTTATCAGCAAATATTGGTGCTTCGTCATGGAGGTCTCCATTAAAAGCGAAATAACTTCCATGGGATCTGCCGGCAGGAAATTTTGATTTCGATCATCATTACGTAGAGAAGAAACAGCGGATTCATCTATTTTAATGAGCTGACCTACACGTCGTCGCTTTGTTCTCTCTGAAGCCTCCTCAAATTCAAGTTTAGGACGGCCCCGATGAGCACTTTCCTCTATTTGATTTGATTTGCAATAGGGGCGTTTTATTGAAATTGATTCTTTTGTATTAAGCCATCCAGATTGATATTTAATAACTGCAGATTTTGTCCGTTTGTAATTTTTCCAAAAAGTTACAATTGTTTTGCAGAGGTTCTCAATTTTATTGGATATTTCGCTCAACTCTGGAATAATGTAGCCGTTGTTTTCAATATCCGCTTGCACATCAATTTCCTCATTTTTTCGGCGTTGGTTCCATTACCTGTGCACCACATATTAAAAATATGCAGACGTGGAAAAACACATTTTTGCGATGCACCTATCAAAATCCAAAATCAAAATTTAAATAATAATTTACAAATTAATATTTTTGCAAAAACACAAACCACTAAAGACGAAGACAAAGCAACAGCGCAAAAGCGCAACAGCACAATAAGCAAAGACTCACCTTTAACTGCTTTAGTAATATTAGTAGAAAAAACACATCGGCAAATTTCGGCAGCTAATTTTAAAATATTTAGTAATCTAAAATAAGACGATCACAAAAACATACAAACCAAGTTCTGGGTTTTCTTGGAACATAACTAAAAGTCTAACTAAACATAAAATATACTTTAAAAAAATACACAAAAAAGGGTTATTCGATGAAATTAGTTTTACGAAAAAACTTTTTCAGGAAAGTTAATTATTAATATCTCAATTTAAAGTAAATACCTTCAATTTCATAATTCATGTTAAATTATTCAAATCGGAGCACTGCAGCGTACGTCTGATCACTTTAAAGGGCGAATTGAAAGAGAGAAATAACTTCCAAAGCGCAGCTGCGTTGCCAAAATGAACACGTGTTCACGATTGCAAATCTATTTTTAGAAAGTACCGTTAGATTTCTAGTAAAATCCGGTATGCCAAAGAGAAGTTTGGACTTTTAAGAGACAATTTTGATACATTTTGCTTAAAAAATATGTCATAAAATTTTTTGATTTTTGGCCTCTGACGGAACCACTGTGCAGTGTGTGTGTATGGCATTGTAGTCTCCTGCTGCTATGAAGTAATCTCCTAGTGAGTTAAAAAAACACAAAAAATCATCTTCAGCTATCGTGAAGCGAGGAGTATACGGCGGCTAGGGTAAGCTAATTGCCAGTATTTAGTTGTATATTTATAGATGTGGTCTGTAGGTAGTTTTTAGCAAATTTGTTATGACCCAGTATCAAGCTTCAAATACTCTTTTTTTACTCTCACACAAAATTTATAATTGCATTGTAGACCTGTTTTCCTTTTGGAGTCACAAAACGAGATCCCCAGTGTGTGTGCATGGCATTGTAGTCTCCTGCTGCTATGAAGTAATCTCCTTGTGAGTTAAAAAAACACAAAAAATCATCTTCAGCTATAGTGAAGCGAGGAGTATACGGCGGCTAGGGTAAGCTAATTGCCAGTATTTAGTTGTATATTTATAGATGTGGCCTGTAGGTAGTTTTTAGCAAATTTGTTATGATAGCGGTGCCTAATACGGCTTCTGATTGGATCCCACCATGTGTTTTACCATTTGTATGATTTGTTCCGTAGAATGAATAGCCTCGTAGTTTAAAATTATATTTGTTTTAGAGGTGTGTTTCTGAAAGCAGCATTACATCGATATGATTGACGAGTAGGAATTGAGCTAACTCAAGTTTATGCTGTGAAACGCCGTTAGCGTTCCACGTAGATATCCGTAGGGGAGTCATTATTAAGGTAAGTAACTAAGAAAGGTTTTGTTGTATGCTGCATATCATAGCTTTTTGGCTGCTCCGGCGATTGATGCTGCTGAGCCGTGTTCTGTTTTTGATATGCTGATTGCAGAAATGAACTTTTTGAGTCAGGGGTAGCCAGTCCTGATCTTAAAGCGCTTGCGAATGTAAGATTTTTGTCAGTGTTTATGGGTCCTAGTGAGGATCTGGCTGCAGTCGAGAAGAAGACTTCAGGGTTTGTTCTGGAAGCTGTCAACTGTTTATTTTGGGTGCGGGCAGTAGTTCCTCTCTGATGGATGCAACTTTCCAGCTCCCTATAAACTGGGCAACCTCTGTATTTAGCAGTATGACTGCCACCGCAGTTGCCGCACTTTTTTGAGTCTCTGGGCAGTGTGCGGAGTCTCCACAAACTACACACATTAGGAGCAGTTTACAGTATGACCTTGTATGGCCATATTCTTGGCAGTTCGCACAATGTACCGGGCCATGGCGTTTTTGCGGTTCCTCAACTGCAAATCTGCGGTGCAGCAAGAACTGAATATTGTATATAGGGTGCACTTTGTATTTCTTTAAAGAGTGTCTGCGGCATTTTATCCCTGTTAAGGATATTGATAAATATCCTTACAGTGATAAATCCCTTCTCTTTTAGCGCCATTGTTATATCTCCAGGCGTTACGTTGGACTCTATTCCCTTAAGTACGACTTGCAGACTCTTGCTGCTTTTTAGCTGATACGTGTAAAAGTTATTTTTATTCTCGGTAGGTATTTCGATAATACTCTGTAATTATCTTCAGACTTCATTTGTATCTTGAATGTTGCGTGTGGCGACCTGCACTGTATAGAAGCTTGCACGGGTAACAAAGAAGACCCAGCACTGAGAAAATGCAGCAACTATGGTGGAAACCAAACTGCTAATTACAGGGGATGCCCCGTCTATAAAGAGATCAACAGTCGGCTCAACTAGAGGCGCCAACAACCAACCTCCGCCCAACAGGTTGCTCAGCCAAATCTTTACATTCCTTTGCAAACCACTCCTGGAGTTACTTTTGCGGCTGCACTGCGATACCCTGGATTGCCGCCTACAATAACCGCTCAGCCCGAAACATTACAGCCCCACCCGCCTATACCAAAACCAAAATATACTCCGCTTCCAGAGCACAACGCTGGATCCCTTAAGAATATGCTTTTAAAACGCTAACGGTGCTTCGCAGCACAGACTTGAACTTCTACAGTTCTTAAACACCCAGGGCATCGATATCATGCTCCTCTCAGAAACGCATTTAACCAATAAAAACCATTTCCACCTCACTGGCTATATCTTATATGCGAGCAACCACCCAGACGGCAAAGCTCACGGAGGGACCGGAATCCTTATCAAACAACGCATTAGGCATCACCCTCTGGAGGCGTTTGCTTACAACCATATACAGGCCACATCCCTACGAATCAACATAACCAGCGGTCCAGTCACCCTATCGGCTGTGTATTGTCCCCCACGATTTAATATTTCAGAGAGTGAATTTTTAGGCTTTTACAACTCACTACGTAACTGTTTTATAGCTGCCAGTGACTATAATGCGAAACACCACTACTGGGGCTCTCGTCTTATTAACCCCAAAGGACGCCAATTATACAACGCTATTATCAAACCCAGTAATAAGCTAGATTTTGTTTGACCAGGTACACCCACATACTGGCCAGCAGATCCGAACAAAAAACCAGATAATATCGATGTTGCTGTAACTAGGAGAGTGCCGTACATGTTGAAGCCCTGGCGGAACTGTCATCTGACCGCTCGCCTGTTTTACTCTGTCTATCTGAACATCCACGGTTTGTAGAACGACCACAATTTCTGAAATCAAATACAATAAACTGGCTAAAGTATAAAAAATATATAAGCTCAAACTTTGAAACCGAACCTAAAATCTCCTGTGAAGCTGATATTGAAGACTCACTTAAACATATAACGGATGTAATGTCCTCTGCTGCCAAACACTCTACACCCGAAGTTTCAGCCTCATCCCCCCAAAAATTACACGTATAACTACACAGATCCAGACGCTCCTTCAAGAAAAGCGGCGACATCGCCGAGACTGGCAGGCACACCGCTCCCCAGCCACTAAACAAAGGTTTTAAACCTTAAAGCTTGTCGGAAGTTGTTTAAAGCTTTACTAACTGAAAAGAATCAGACTCAACGTGCCTATATAGCGCAACTTTCGCCCAACAGCAACAAATTTCCACTCTGGAGAGCGCACCCAAACATTCAACCACCAATAGAACCCGATTTTCCTATTCGATCACCAACATTTGGATGGGCCAGTTTATACTCAGTCGGGAAACCTGCCCACCACTGGACACTCACTATCTGCGATCTAATTAGCTCGGACAGCTCTTGTGTAAGGTTTTGCTGCTGCTATATCCTCCAAATTTTCCGCTCTAGAAGCATCTAGTGTCTAAACTTTGCTCACCCAAACATTCAACCACCAATAGAACCCGATTTTCCAAATCGATCACCAACAGGTGGGTGGGCCCGTAGTGAGGAGGAAAAGGCCAACATATTCGCCTCTTACTTAAAAAATGTCTTCCAATCTCATCCGCCGATAAACCAATTCACTTTACCAAACATCTCACCAGCCTTCCTCCTCAATAATTATTAAAACAAGCACAATCATAAAAAACATTGCAGAACAGATGAATCCAAAAAAAGCCCCTGGCCATGATTTAATTTCGCCGAAAATGATAATTGAATTGCCTCTATGCGCAGTCAAAAGCATAACCACCATATTCAAATCAATTCTTAAATGGGGCTATTTTCCCACACAATGGAAAACGTCTGTTATTACAATGATACCAAAACCAGACAAAGACAAATCCCAACCTTCGTCCTACAGGCCTATTAGCCTCCTTCCGTGCCTATCAAAGCTATTTGAAAAACTGCTTTTGTGACACCTCAGAACACACCTCCAAAACGACAGAGCGATCCCCCTACATCAGTTCGGCTTCAGGGAAAAGCACGGAACTACCGAACAGGTAAATCGCATAACAGCTGAAATACGCACAGCGTTTGAATGCAGGGAATACTGCAGTGCTTTATTCTTAGACGTATCTCAAGCCTTCGATAGCGTTTGGATTGACGGTCTGGTTCATAAAATCAGGACTGTCCTACCAAAAAACACCCTCAAATTACTTGAATCTTACCTTAAAGACAGAGTATTTACTGTCAGATGCAAGAAATTTTTCTTCGCCAACCACAAAATCGAAGCTGGAGTACCCCAAAGAAGTGTGCTCGGACCGATCTTGAATGTCCTATACACGGCTGACATTCCCACAAGCAGCCAGACAACTCTATCCACCTTTGCTGATGACACAGCTATAACCAGTCGTTCAAAATGTCAAAAAACAGCATCATCGTATTTAAAAAACCACCTGGGGCCGTAGAAAAATGACTAGCAGATTGGAGCATGCAAGTCAACGAACAAAAATGCAAAAACTGTGGGGAAACGCAAGCAGTAGCAACATAGAAATCATCCAACGAATACAGTGGAAGATGCTGCGAACAATAACTTTGACCCCCTGGAATATGCGCAACGCAAATATCCACAGGGACCTGGATATAAAACCCGCTAAAGAAGAAATTGATAGTAAAGTCTCAAAGTACGAAGCTAGACTATCAATACATCCAAACCAACTAGCCAGGCAGCTCAGGCGGCTCAGTAACCACTCTCGGTTACAGCGCAACGACCGCCCACTCCTGCTCAACTTAGGGCCATTAACCAATTAACAATTATAATACATTATAGGTTAAGATTTGAATACTTGTTGTAAGTCTCTTCTAAAGAAGATTCAATAATCAATGTGGAAGTTATTTTTTCAAATAAACTCGATAATTTTGTTGATAAGAGCATTGGAACTTTTTTCTCGAATATAAATAGGCGGGGGCTTTGGCTTCCCTTTCTCGTCTTCGGTAGATTCGGCCGCCTGATCGTCAGAGGCGTCTGCCAAGATTGAATCGGTTTGTACGCGTTAATATTTTGTTTAATTTTCGATATTCGAAAAAAGAGTCGTTTGCGAACATTTTATGATATCTTTGCATAGACGATTTAATACCATCAACGAGCCGAAAATAACATTGCAAGCGACACACTAATAATATTAAAAATATTATTTGTTTTGACGACTTTGTTCGCCCCGGACGCCCTCTCTTCATCTCTTAAAAATCTCTGTGATTATAAATTAACTTAAAGGAAAGGAAAACAACAAAGTTACTCTTTTTGCGACCGAGTCGACCCAAAACTGGGTTCGAAACTTAACAGGTTGAGCCACATTGGCACCACATTCGGCCATACATACGTATAAGGATCCAAATGTTATAAATCAAATGGCTTTTATTAACATAACTAACATTTTCAAAAATTAAATAAAAACATTGCAATAACAAAAAAACAAACAAAAAAATAACATTAATTGTGTACCTAGGCTGGGAAATGTTTTTTAAGACACTTAAACCCTGGGCTTTCTAGAGCGTTGACTAAAATCTCGCGAAATCATCGCAAACGGAAATGTATGTGGACAGTTTGAAAGTATGTAGCGGGACTTCAGTCATCGCTCGTTGATTTGTATATTTTTTTGAGTCCGTTTACGAACTTTTTACGATAGTTTCCTTTTAATATTGCAATCGTGTCCACTTCGGTTTACACCAGTTCAAATACATAGAATAGGATTGACTGTAAGGAACATTAAAATTCGATCGAACAACGACGTATTTCGAAAAATCAGATGGCTTTCCCGTCTGTTTGTAAGTGTTTGTTTTAAGGTTTTAAAGTCTTTGAAGCTCTTGTATAAATTACGGAGAGGTCTGTTCTGTTTTGAGAGAATTATAACTCATTAAAACACGTGTTTAAAACGGTACAAAATAATTCAGTGGCACTCTTTTTTTTCTGAATCAAAAATGTGTTAAGAAAATTCTGTACAAATTTTAAGTCAGTTACAGCGTTTCAAACGACTGGAAGTGCTACCAGAATGTTCACGAATAAAAAATGTTGTCGGAACTTCTGTTTTAGCAGTTTGTTCAAACTATGTCGAGCTCTAGCATCTACAAGTATATTAGGAAACCTATTCCTTTAAGATGTATCAAAAAGTTGAAGAATGATATATTTCTAGTAAAATAAGGTATGTCAATTGGCCGACGCATCCATGAGAGCTTATAAAGCTTCCGTTTATATTCGTCGCAAAACTACAGAAGCTTTTAAATTATCGTTGTTGACTTCAAAGTCCAAAGCACCGACGTTCAAAACTAAAACGCTCCCGTGGCTTGAGCTATATGCCGCTCACCTTCTTCTGTTACAGAATCAAGCCCCTATTGAAGGTCCCTATAGAACCAACTGTTTATTGGTCAGATTCTGAAGTTACGCTTCATTGGATCCGATCTCATCCATCGTCGTTGTATCAAGAGGTTGTGAAGTTGACGAAATCGTACAGACATTCTGATTTATTGGACCATCATTTTTGAAGGATGAAGAAGAGCACTGGCCCCGAAATTAAGCTTTCGAGCTACCTGAGGAAGTCCTTTTACTGGAGACAAGGAAGACTGCGGTTGGCATGACCGCTGCTGTACGAAATTCGAACTTTATGGATGTCATTGAGGGATTTTCGTCACATCACAAGCTGCTTAGGGAGTTCGTGTACTCTTTTGCAAAGACAAGAGTATATTTTTTGAAAAGACTCTGCCACTGACCGAACATAATGAAGCCTTTAATAAAATTGGCTAGATCATTCAAAAACACGAGTACCAAGAAGAAATCAAACTTCAAACCAAAAATAGAAAAAGGGCAGCTAGTCGTCGCGGTGGAGGACAACCTGCCACCTCAACAGTGCCACCTCGTCGCGACTCCCGCAGGGAAGGACGGCATGGTCAGGGTCGTCGACTTTAGGCGCAGCTGGCGCTGCTACCAGTGGCATGAAGCCCTACAACCCCTCAACGAGGCCGTTTTTGGCTCATTTGAGTTTTTTATGAAAATTGTAAAGGATTGAAGTTATTGTGAAGTCGTTATCATTAAGCTTACTGTTGGATAGTGTATGGCGAAGGCGGGAGCACAATAAAGCTCTCTCTCGCTCTCGCAAATTCGGCAACCTATATTAAGCTAGGCTCTAAGTATTTTTATATTATATTAATTAAATATGCAGTTTATCCTTTCGTTGCTTGGCGATAAAGCAGAACTTAGTTCTGCCTGCTAGGCGATAGACCTTGCCAGAGAGAGAGGTTCGGTTCTCGATGGATCCGTCACGAATCGGACACCAGCATGCTGCCAAGAGAGCTCCTGGAGCTTCTGGCGAGTCAATAGAGATCTATGTGACCTGGCGTTGTCCCGATAAAAGATAGTTCAGCCTCTGCTGATGAAAGATGACCTCTTCTATATGTGTGCTGCCTTCAAGCGGTCCATTTGTTACCAGAACTGGTCTGAATTGAGCGATTGGCCATAGGAGAACATCTCATAATGGATGATTCCCTGCCAATGCCACCAAACACAGAGCAGAACCTTCCTGGTCGTCAATCCGGGCTTTAACTGGGTCGTTTCAACGCATTTCGACCACGACCGTTTGAGCTTCACTTTGTCGTAAGTGCTGCGATTCAGCAGCGATTCGCTTGCGTCGATACAGTTTAAGATGCCTCAAATGGTTAAAAATGGTTTGATGGCTCATGCCCAGTTGTTGGCCGATGCTATGGTTGATACTATGTCGGTCTTTCTCGACAGGCCTTCCGGAGCGTAACGCATCTTCCACCACTTTTACACCGAAATCGTTGAATCCACCGATTTGCTGTGGAAATGGAAATTGAATCGGGTCCATAAACTGCTAAATTGATATTGGCGTCTCGAAAAGCATTTTTGCTGTGGTCGTAGTAGTACTGAAAAACTTGTATAGGGTCCATAAACGGCTCAAATTTTATTGGCAGCTTAAGAAGAATTTTTGCTTTTGTCGAAGTAGTACTGGAAAACTTGCCGGATTTTCTTTTTATTTTGTTTCTAGTTTGCGATTCTAAAACTCTCGAACATCTGCACCTTCCCAAGAAACTATAGCATGACCCGATGCAATGAATACGAATAGTACTAGAGCTCGCAAAATAATAGTTGGTAAATTATTACTAGACGATATACATAACTAGTACATAGTTAAATACAGCTGCAACAATCAACACTTTAGGCTTTCATTTGTCCGCCGTTGCAATCGTGGTTGGTTGACTTTACGTTTCTGTCACGTTGGAGTTTAGCGGCCCCCTGTTACGCGCTACCCTGCAATCGGTCAGGTATACTGGTATACTTAACTTTAGTCAATTGTTCCTATTTCTGATTTGGAGTGTAGTGTTTGTGTATGCGTGTGAGTTGTTTTTATTCCCATTTTTTTACTGCAATAGCGAAGTGCGGAGAGGGTAGGGAATGTGCACCATTGCATTGCGTTAAACAATTTTAATTCAATCAATTGGTTAAAGAATGCTTAAGTTTTGCAAAAAAAAGTTTGTTTGTAGGGATTTTGTGGATTTTTCGATCCAAATATAAAAGTTATCAGTCTTTGAGTCACCCGTAAAAAAAATTCCACTTTTGTGGGGAATTTACCACATATTTAAATGAAAAGCTTAAGCAATGCGTACAAAAATATATGTTATACTAAAACTTTGAATGTAGGCGGGAAAACTTCTCAGAAGAATTTTGGCTAATCGGGGGCTCACATCTCAAATCTCCTTCTCATCTAGTATCTTCTCTGTGGAACCTTTTGTAAAAAAAATATTATATGTTCATAAGTTTAAGCAATGTCTGCATGTATATGTGAAAATCTATAGATAATCTCACTTTGACGACCATGAACACAAAGAATGTATGTATTTCTCCTTGGTTTAGTTGCAAGTAAATAAACCGCACGACGTTTTTTTTTTTATTGCCAGCATAATAGGTTATGAGCACCGGTATATTTATATCGAAAAAGCGTTTAAAAGTTAAGAACGGTTCCTTACTCGGGCCCCATGTAACGGTTCTAATATGGCTGAGGTAGTTCAGCGGGATTCAGCTGTTCGTTTAGATGTGGTTGCTGAAAGAGAATCCAACCCGGTCGCAGTGTATGACACGTAAGTGCTTCAATATATTAAATTTGCTTATGTTTATTGGTAGGTTAATTACAGAAGCATTGGATTGACGGGTGGACGCGGTAAGGCACGGCGACGTCGGGTTCAATGGGCGAGTCACGTGGAGTCTCCGGACGCGGTTGGGTGATGAGTGGCGTCTTCCTGCGGGCAACGGGTGCAACCAGTGAGGAATAGATGAACGATATGGCACCGGAAAATAAGCTCCGCGATGCGCAGGTTCCCCCCTTAAACTATAATATAGTTTTTTTTTCCCCTAGGCTGGATACGGTTTAGAGGACACTATGAGTCTTTTAGGTTATGAGATGGTTTAAAGGCCACAATGGGTGGTGGATCACGAAGAGACGGTTGCTCCGTTAGGATAGGTGGCGGGAAAGGGGAGGTTGCTAGCTATAATGTACGTACCCGGTACGAGACCTGGTCCCAAAATTGACTCCACTATGGACTCCCAGATAAGTTCTACTCAAAGGTGTTTACAGAGAAAATATTGACGTTCAGTAATTGAGAATTTGAATTCTCAACTTGAGAATATACTAATTTTGAGTTCTGATTTTGCACAAAAACTCACATAAGGAATATTTGTACTCATTTTAAGAAAAAATTCTTAAGCTGAGGATATATTCTGTATTTGAGAAAAAATGTGCTAATAATGAGGAAAAATGTACTCAAAATCCGTGGTCTAGATGTCCGGACCAGGAATCCAAAACCCAAGGTTTTTAGGTTCCGAGTTCACTTCGAGTTGTGTAATTCTTTTTTGTTTTTTTGTTTTTCGTTGCTTTTATTTTATTTAATTAATGCTTATTTATGTAACTCTTTATCATTTCTAAAAAATACCGTAAATATTTTGCTTAAATTACGAATTCGCCTTTTGAAATAAAATAGTTGTGCGGCTTTAGCATACTGAGAAGTTAGAGCGTGCATGGACGAGTAGTTAAGGCTTACATCTAGAGTGCGAAAGGTCCCGGGTTCAATTCTCAGTCAAGGCATGTGCTTTTCATAAAAATATTTCGTAAGTAAAATTATTTCATTTAACACGTAAATTAATAATATAACATAATGTAAAACAAACAATAAAGTTGAAAGAAAATGTTATTTACATTTTTGGCCGATTTATTTTGTTAGTTTTTAAATTTTTGAAAATTTGTACTCAAACTGAGTAAAATGGTATCAAAGTGAGAACTTTTGGTGTTGGTTTTTTATTTGAGTACGAATATTCTCAGATTGAGTGCAATATACATGATTAATTTTCTCTGTGTAGGCTTACCTCATCCGATCGCTGTCGGTCTCAGAGTGCCATCTATTGGGCGATGGGCCCTTCTTTTATACCCCTCGCTAGTGATTAGTCAGGCCTCGCGTGCATAATACCATGTCAGTTTGACCTTCGGTTCCCTATGACCAGTGTGATCCTTTCTGCATGCGCCTGCCTTTCCATTTGAATTCCAATTTATTGATTTTTTTGTTTCCCTTTTCATCTTATCGGCTGTTTTGACCTTTTATTTTTTTATACCTACATACGAACTTCATGGTTGATACCTATAAATTCATATTTATCTTGTGCGCTTATTTTGCGTCACACTTTGTGCAGCTCAAAAAGCCAATATAAGTGGCCTATATCAAATCGACAAGTTGGATTTCTGAAGCATACAGAAACGATCTGTGTTGTTTCATTTTGGATTGTAGACCATTACACCCGGATAATGGACTGCTACAGATGCTTCAGAAGCCGTCGACTGAAATGCTCAGGATCAAAGGGGTCTGAAGACAATTACACTTAGTGAAAAAGCATCTAAATTGGCGTAAAAAAAATAAATTGTCATAGGCAAATTTGAAAGAAGTCCAGCAGAAGCGTCGACCTGTACGAAATGTACAACCATTCATAAAATTTCTTCAAAAGCGAGTGGAACAATAAGAGTTTGTTCAAAATTTAAAAATTTTGTTGTCACTATCGGGACCAGAGATAACTTGCCAATTGCCAATTATACAATTGGCAATGCTTAGCGTGGAAAACATTTTTCCCCAGAATTCCAAGTGCTTGACCTCGATGCTCTGTAAGATCCTGTTACAGCCTTTTCCTGCAGCTACTTCAAACAGATCCAAGGAGTATTTGGAGCTGATACATGCAGATATATGTGACCCGGGATCAAAGTGCTTCCTGACATTAATCGATGACCAGGAGGATTTTTGTGTACTTCTTGCTCTTGAAGAATAAAGTGCTGTCAAAACTGAAGGAGTTCAAGAATCTGGTTGAGCGCCAAACTCAAGATACGATTGCCTGAACGACAACGGGGGAGAATTTGTCTACAAGGAGCTCGATAATTTTCTCATTCACAGCGGGATCGCTAGGCAGCTTACTGTAATGTGCACTGCCCAGCAGATTGGATTTTTTGAAACCACTAACAGGAAATTAGTGGAAATGTCAAGGCATTGGAAGCCAACTTAACTTGGAGTCAGGATTGGGTGAATCCTTGTGGGCTAATTCTGTCAACACAGCTGGTATACAGAGTATACATTGGTTAAGGTTCTTGAATCCTTAGTTTCCAGAGACATCCCAATTTCAGGAACAAGTCATTAGAGTGGTGCGAAGCCATGCAAAAGAAATATATTCACCTTCCGCAAGCCACACCTGGTAGGTCGTACGCAAAAAATCTGCGTGCCGTTGGATGCAAGTGGGTATTCAATGATGGTCAAATCGAGCGTTTCAAGGTGCGACAAGGAAGGACAGCAGTACGGCGTCAGATCTGAAGCTTTTTCTACATAAAATGGGCATTTGATCTGCGTTTTTAACCGCAACCTTAGCGAGACGGTATACGTGAAGCAACTTGAGGGATTTACCGATTCATGGCTGTCAGGAAGGGCATAGAACTCAAAGCTCGATAGTGTCCTGATTAGGCCATTCGCAGTTTATTAAGAATTTGTTGCTGGCACACGGCATTGAAAATTCCAGGGTTGCACCTTTAGATGCACATGATTCCGGATAGTTCGGATCCAACATTATTTCAATCTGCTGTTGACGATCTGAAGTAGCTTGCTCCTATAGCACGGCCAGATATTTTGCATTCTGTTTCCAAACTGGCTCAGTACAATCAGAACCCGCTTACCGAACATATGGCTGGCATCAAGCATGTGCTAAAGGATCTCGCATCAACAGTGAACAACCTTTTCTGGGAAACGTAGGCGCGGATTGGGCGGCTTACAGTCTTTACAGGAAGTCATGTACTGGGTGCAACTCCAACTTTCTGACTGGAGGACCAATTTTCGGCCTTCTGAAAAGCAACGAAGTTTCGCCCTTTTGTCTGGCAATAATTTAAAAGCATTAGCTTAAAATACGATTCACCATTCTAGAACAAAACATATTGAAATTTTCTATCACTTAGTAGGATAAGGTGAAAAGGAAGGTCTAGTTATGTTGAAGATTAATGTACAAATTTTTTTGTTGTTGATTTATAAAGCTTCTATTTTTATGTATCGGCCGACGAAGCGTTCCTTTGGCTGTTTTTATGTCGACCACTCAAAATTTCCATGAGATCGTGGTTTAGAAGCTATTATGCGGGGCAGCTTCCTGCATTGGGGTCAAGGTTGTCTTCGTGTATTACAACTAGTTGATCAACACGGACATCAGCTTCTGTTGTAATTAGTGAATATAATCACGACGCCACTAGTCCCATAAATGTTGCTAAGTATGTAACGCGATGTTGTGTCAAGGTTGACTTTATGTAACTCTCTCTTGCTAAGAATCTGATCTAGCAGTGCGATTAGGACGAGCCAATTATTAAATTAGAGCTTCTCCATCGTTCGGTTCCTCCGATAAAGCCGTAAGAGCTCTAGAGTTGAGTATGGCTTCGACTTGAACCACTAATTGGGCCTTAGCGCAGACAAAGTTGGAAGCGTTGTCGCAGAACTCCTTCTGGGATATGCCAGCTTTAAGCTAATAAAAAAAGTGTTTGTAGATAAAGCTGAAAATAGTTCAGACTTTGCTCGCAAAGCATATGAGTATTGCTATGTTTATAGGGTGGCTTGCCCCTTTTCTCTCCACAATACTAGCTAAAATTGACGAGCATCGGGATGCATCATAAACTGTCTGTACATCTTAGACACATGTTCAGTTAAAGCGAACCGATGCAAACGAAGCGATAAAAGTTTTCCTGTTGGATTTTTTGTCCGATTAGCAGAATCTCGTTGAGTGACAAATTGGTTGAAGTTATCGCCCAGGCGTCAAACACAACCCTAAACTTTGTTGTACTACTTTGGGGGCGTGGCACGCAATGGTGAGGTGTTACAAAATGGGCCTTGGACATGTCTTAATGGCTAACTGGACTCATGAGATTAAGTTCCTTGTATTTATTCATAAATGCCACATAGAGATGTTTGAGCAAATTGTTACGATTCAATCCTGATTCAAGCTGTAAAAAACGACGTTTTGCAGTATCAAACGAATTTTCAAGTCTTTTAGGATATGCTCTGACGGGCAGACGTTCCTAAACTCTACCTGTCCTAAGCACCAACGGGACGTAAATAATAAATTAGTTGTATATGAATCGTCAAATACAAGAACATACATTGCCTTGTTAACAGTAGACTTTAAGTGACAGTGAAATTTTATTTTTGATTCAAGAAGGACCCTTAATCGTTGACCGAATATATACGGTCTAGTAGCATATTATGAAGAGAAAAACTTATAAATGAAGGCGTACCTCTATAAAAAGTCATTACGTTACATTTAGGAAAATCAGATTTAAGAGGTTAGATTAACACCATTTCTGAAAACAATCAACATCCGATAGTAAACCGAAACCTGATTGCAAATTATTATAGACAGACTCAACAAACATTAATACTAGAGACTGTGTAATGACAGAATGAAGGGCACAAGAAAATATGAAATAAACAAAATTGGTAGAGAAATATAAATAAATTCAAGAAGAAAGTTTTATAGAAGTAGAAAAGCCTTAGAATTATGTTCACCTACCTTAGAGCATGGCTCCGGTGACCCATTTGACATCCTACGACCGAGGAGTCATCAGAAGAGTTAAGTTAATTATTATTCTACGTTTTCATGTTGTTGATTAAGATGTGATAAAACCATATCAAAGATTCATAATTAATACATAAAGGTGATCAATATAATATATATGTGTAAAATAGTATGGGGTTTTATATATGTATGTATATATAATTATATGATAATGTAAAAGTAATTGTTTTGTTAACAAGTTGTACGCCATTGTTTGTTTTTTGTTCTAAACTATATAATAATCATTTTAATCATCTTCGAGTTCATTTAACTTCATAAAACCTATTTCTGTTTTAGGCGCCGTTAAGTGTGACCAGCCAGGGCGATGGTGATAATTTTGCTTCGATAATTTGTCGTCGCGGATCTTGTGTGACCAGGATTCGTGCGCGTTTGAATACTTGTGCGAGCGTAGGATTTCAAAATTAAAGACCAATGTTTTGGAATGTTCTTTGTTTGGCTTTATTTTTGTTTTTGTTTTATGTTATTGTGACGGCCCACCTTTTGTTTTTCTGTTATTGTTTTATGGTGTTGTGTCGGTGGGCCGTAACACTCCACCCCGTTTAGGAGGTCGAAGTCTTTGTAGTTGTCACGTTGATGTCCTCTGACGTGACCCTTCGCGTCCCTCGTCTTCCGCCACCTTCTCCTCGGGCGGTTTGGGTTCCCATTTTTCGTCAGTGTCCTCCAGTAGGTCCATCGGCCCTACACCGAAATCCTTTTATAGGTCCGTTAGATGCCTCGTGGTCACCCATGCCGTCCGGGGTCGTTGGTTGTTCGTGAGTTGGTGGTATCGGTCGTGTGGATCGTGGACCAATGTTTGGGTTATGATTCCGTTGCATTGTTCATTGTTGTTTCCGATTCCTTCCTCATGTCTTTGCGTGTCCCTGGTCGTCTTTAACAAGTTGGCGAGGTATTTTTGCATCGTGCTTTTTATTTTTTTTTGTCCATTCTGTAACCGGAAATACTTTGTTTGGAGAGTATCTACTTTTATTTGGAGTTGTGCCTTAAACTTGTAGTCGTGAACTGTACTCCGTTGTCCGAGATAAGTTTTTTCTGTCATTCATACCGTGTTAGGATTTGCTCTCGTACTACTTTTATCACGATTTCCGTTCTTGCTTTCCTGACGGCTGCTATCTTTACCCATTTCGAGAACTTCTGGAAAACAACCAGTATTATGTGTTTGCTGCATCCCTTGTCAGTAGTATGTCGCCAATATCCGGAGCTTTGTTGGTTGTTGCTGTTGCTTCGTTGTGGTTTTCTCTCAGAACTCGATCTCGTTGTTTCTTTTTTACGCATAGTTTGATGGTAGATGTCTAAATAGCTTTCCTTCCATCACTGCGTAGTATGGCCACGCTTCTGGATCTCTTACTATTGCCAGGAGTCTCTGTTTTATCCACTTGTCTTTCTCGACTTCTGCTCTGTGTACTTTTTCCTCGAGAATCCTAGATAGTGATCTGTTGCTCGAATGAGTGTGGTAGCATTGCCAGTGCCCATCTGGAAATCCGGGCTCTCGATCGAGTTGAGCCACTTTAGAGCTAGGTGGTCAGTGATGTCGAAGAAATGGCATCCCTTCAAGTACATCCTCATTTTCTGGATGCCCTAGTGGATTGCCGGGCACTCCTTTTCGGTAGCTAAATATTTTCACTCTGCCTTTGTAAGCTTTCGGCTGGCGTATGAGGTGGCGTGTTCGCTGTTTCCATTCTCTTGCGTTAAAACTGCTCCTAATCCGCAGTGTTGATCCTTTAGTTTCACCAGGTGTATCCGTTTCGTACGTCCGATGACCACTATGTCATTCAGGTATGCGAATGGTCCGATGACTGAGTGCAGGGCTCTTTTGAAAGGGGCTGGGGCTGTATGTAATCCGAAAGGCATTACTTTCAATTAAAACAGTACGCGTCCTGGTACGGTAAAAGTGGTATACTGTTTACTTCTTTCGTCCATCGGTATCTGCCAGTAGCCACCTTTGTAGTGTGTAGTGTAGTGTGCTTATATATTTTGAAAACGTAGATGGCTGAGTAGGTGATCCATTCGAAGTACTGAGTATGCATCTCATTCTGAGTGCTCATTCAGCTGCCTGTAGTCTATGCATAGTCTCCATTCTTTGTTTTTCTTTTCAACTATTGCTACTGGCAATCTATAAGCGGAATGCGAGGGTTCTATAAGGTCTTATGCCAGGAGTTCGTCCACTTGTTTATATATGATTGACCTTACCGGTTTTCAAGGGGAGGTCCTCTGTTTGATTGAGCGGTCGTGCTTCATAAAGATGACTGACTCCCTTGATTTGGCTCATCATCATCAATTCACTTTTGAGAGTTTCTTGGATCTCTGTATCTGTCAAATCATGTGAGCTTTTTATTTATCAGTTGGTTTCTATTGTTCTTTTTAATTCTTGCTGTGATGCACCCGCATTGTAACTGTTCCAAGAAATCTACTTTTAGTAGCAAGTCTCCAATCGCCTCGTCGAGGGCTAGCCGTGTAGTTGTGCTTGTCTGGTTCCCGAGCTGTATTGGTACTTTCAGTGCTCTGTGACTGTCCTGTTTGTTCCGTCTGCTTGTCTTATGGCTTCGGTTACTTGCTTTCTTTTCTCGTGTCTTGCTATTTAGTTCGCTACAGATGAAATGCCACCGCGAATTCCTTTGTTGCCTATATTGACATGTGCGAGCTTTCAGGCTGAATTTAATTTAGCCAAGTCTCTACCGGCTTTATGTTATAGTCGTCCTATTTAGATGAAATATTAATATAATTTTAATTTAACCATTACTAAATATCTATGAACTAAAAAAATTAAAAACAGCAAAGTTATAATTTGTTTTTCCGATCGTTCCTATGGGAGCTATATGATATAGTCGTCCGATCCGGCTCGTTCCGACTTATATACTACCTGCAATAGAAAGACAACTTTTGGAAAGAGACTAGTTTGCGTAGAAAACGAACAGACGGACATGGATAGATCGACTCTCCTAGTGATGCTGATCAAGAATATATATACTTTATAGGGTCAGAAACGTCTCCTTCACTGCGTTGCAAACTTCTGACTGAAATTATAATACCCTCTGCGAGGGTATAAAAAGCTGTAAAAGAAACGATCAAGTCATATTTCTGCATACTTACCGTGTGGTTATGTTGTTCAGAAATGGCCTGCAAAAGACACTTACCAATTTTTCTTTTATAGTTGATAAAACTAGGGACAAAACAAAAATTTTAAAGGTTTTTATGAACCTCTGTGTTGTTTTTTAGTTTTGTAGTTCAGAGTTAATTAAACATATTTAGATTCCTTGCTTCTATAAATATATTTATTATTATATACCCGACTTCAGTGGGCGTACAAAATTTAAAGAAAATCGTTTAAGAAATTTGCTGAAAACGTAGTTTTGAGAAAATCGCGAATGAGCTGGGTAAGAGAATCCGATCGGTTACAAACTTTAGGAGAGTGTTGAAGATATGATCTATTAATCAAAAAAATATTAATTGCAGTGCAACAAAATTAAATTAATTAATTAAAAAATTAATTTTAAATTAAAATTTCCAGATTATAGCATGGTAAACTTTATTAAGCCCTTATACCTTGGAACTGAGCGGGAATTCGCTAACTTATACGCAAACCCAATAAAAAATGGTCAACATAAAGATTCAAGTAAAAAGGATATTACGGTAATGAAGCAGCGATCGTATGTGCTACACAAAAAACTATCTAAATTTGTTCAGGTAACTACCTTTTCAAACATTTTTTGTTAATATCGTTAATAAAAAACTGATGTCTTCATAAAAATATTTCTAAGTTGAAATCGAAAAATCTACGCAAAAAATGTCTTGCATTCATTTCCCTTAACTGTTTCCATTTGTTTAATCGGTTTTTAGATACAATATTGGTAAATCTTTGAATTTCTTTATTTATATTGTTTCCGAAGCAGCAACAAAGATAAACAAAATCATTGCCGAATTTAACGGGCTTACAATATGCAGAAAGCGTCCGTCGAGCGCAGCTGCTATTAAATAAAACTGCTTAAAAAAATTTTGTATTAAATATCCCCAACATTGCGGTTTATTCATTCATATGGCTGCCCATATTTGACATTGCCTTTTCGACTGATTATTCGGTTTTTGAGCGAATCACGCAGAAGTGCACTGTAAGGTAGCGCCGTCCTGACGTCGATATCTGTCTTTTGAATTTGTGTGAAGAAAAAGACTTCCAACATACCGCGATAGCGTTATGTCTTTCAGGAGCTCGGGGTGACTGGCGTGCCGCAACCACTCTGCTTGAAGTGGACCGACAACACAACTCGAGTCGAAAAAACCTCTAGGACAGCAAATTTACGTGTCTCCAACACGCAGAAAGTCTAAACTTACCGATTCAGTCCGCGAACATGGAGGAGTTCGCCATGAAGTTCCCGTACATTAATGTCCTTTAACCAATAGCTTCATATAGCATAGAGCAGATAACTGGAATCAAGCTGTGCCTATTACAATTTGGGAGAGAACGTGGCGCCAGCATATCGGTTCAAAAACTCGCATGGTCTGGACGTTGAAGTTCCACGTTACCATCCATCAGAGCAGATTTTACAAAGCCGATACTACCTTACACGAGGCCATTAAGCACGAGGGCCGCGCCCTAGCCATCATAAACTCGACAGCAAAAACCAAACCCCGAAATGAGATCTATAACTTCGTTCAGAAGATATATGCCCGTAATCTAAATGCAGCCGAGATATTAGATGAGCACCCGAGGGTATCGCGTTAATCAACCTTTATTACTATGTAAAAACCCGAACAAATCTTATAAGGTTCGTCTAGTTTAGGACAGCGGCAGAGTCAAAAAGACAATCCCTGAACGACTTTATACACACCGGTCCCGGTCTCTTAAAATCGCTGGTGGATCTGCACACCTCATTCCGCGCCGGAAAGGTTGCGTATCTGCGGAGACAACGCGGAAATGTTCCATCGAAATCGAATTAAGCCTGAAGATGCCCACACTCAGTGCTTTCGTTGGTGCGATCGTGATAACGATCGTAAGCGTCGACGTAAAGCCTTCATAAACTACGCACCATGAATGGCACACTTCATAAGAGAAACGCCAATGGCAATACTCCGCCGAAACACAATAAGTCAACGATTTTACCTAATAAGGAGGTAAAAATCGCTGATAATATTAAAACCAGAAAGTCTCCACCCAAGATGGAAGCGGTGTACAGTGGATCCGTCAGAAATCAAATTTTTGGCAATTATTTTATTTTACACGCTACACAAGGATCGTCCTTGTTTTCGTGTATGTGTAAGAGTGTTCAAAGATCCGAAAAATTCGTGCATTAATTGCAGGGCAGTTAAAAGCTTGTTAGTATTCTTGTGTTGTTATTAGAGGCGCCCGTGTCTATCACGACCAATAATCCACAGGTCCGCTGGGTGCCATCTGCGGAGACGTCACACTTAGTATCCTCCTAAGCGCCGTTAATATGCACGTTTGTACCCTTTCAAGAGATGAATCACAGGCTGTGCCCCAGCAAGTTATTCCCCAATTCAACGTCGGGAGGACGAAGAAGAGTAGCAACTTAGCCTGAAAGGTTAGACCGCTACCTGTTCGAAGAATCTTTGATCTAGTTGAGCCACACACGCGGTAAAATCAAAAAATTTGATAACTCGGCATTAAAACAAAATGTAAACATATTGTCTCTTAAATGTTAAGGCTTCTCAATGGCATTCCGTTTTTTCTGGAAATGTAACGGTAGTTTCTAAAAATAGCATTGTAAACATGAACACGTGTGCTCAGAAAGTTTTTTTAAATCGCCCTTCAAAGAGATCAAACGTTAGCTAGAGTGCACCAAATTTAATTATTTAAAATTAATTTTGATATTGACGGTAGTTACTTCAAATCGTGATGTTATTAATTAACTTTCCTGCCTAAGTTTTTTCGTAAAACTAATTTTATCGAATAACCCTTTTTTGTGTATTTTGTGAACGTCTAATTTATGTTTAGTTAAAGTTTTAGTTGTGTTCCAAGAAAATCCTGAAATTGGTTTGTATGTGACTGTGTTTGTCTTATTTTTAAGGTTGTAAATGTTATAAAATTAGCTGCAGAAACTTGCAGATGTGTGTTCACTAGTAAGTATATTGATTTTGCAAAACTATTTATTTTTCCCTTTAAAACATATTTTATTTTGGTAGGTACATCCCAAAAGTGTGTTTTTCAACGCAGCTGTCTCTAATCTTCGCATCCACCAAAACAACTCCTTTTATCCTGGCCTTTTACCAGTCAAAGCTTCCTTCTGCAGGAGCAGTTACTGTGGCCCACCTGTAAAGATCTGGGACCCCCAACCTACATCGAAATAAAACAGGTACTTTTTAATGCTTCTTCTCCACTGGACCCTATCGTGAAAGTGGACTACTTTTCCGACTGTCGTATGATTTATTATACGTTGAACCGATAAAAGCAACAGCCCAGACGCCAAGATGATGTGTCGCGCCCAAAGGGCTCTAGCACATTACTCTTAAAAATCACAGTTCCGGATTTTCATTGCCAGAGTCGTCAACGCCTATTTTTATTATGTAATAATCGACTACTTGGCAGTACAAGAAAAAAGCGATGGTGCACATCGCAGTGCATTGTCACATGCAGTGCATTTGGAGACAGCACACTCCCTCGACACCTTTTTGTGTGTTATGTGTATTCGCAACTTCTTCAACCGTTGCAACCTAGAGAAATATTCACGGACAACGCCACAAACTTCGCGATTTGGGAGATCGAATACATCATAAGTCAAGACCCCCCAACGAGTATGAACCTATCACACCCAACCATTTGCTGCTGGGATCAGCAAGCGGTTATAAGTCCATCTTCGACGACAATTTCTCGGTGCGATGTATGTGTCGATCGACTAAGCTTTTCGCGACCATTTCTGGAAACTATGGGCCATGGAGAATGTTTCCGACTTAGCTCGCCGAGGAAAATAGTACGCCAAATTGGCAGCGTCGTATTTATAGTGGACGCGAACTTTCCACAGCAGGTGAGAAGCGCTACAATCAAAACCGCCCACGACATCCTGCAACGACCCGTAGCAAAGCTGGCTGTGTTGAACATCGGCAAAACTGAGGGTAACTCAGACCCAGAAGAGCAAAGTGTACCGGGTGGAGAATGTTGCCGCCGAAATCAGTTATAATAGACAGATCCAAGGAACCCGCTTTACCTCAGAGGGTTAACGTTTAGATCAGCAGATGAGTGGCTGGAATTGTGCCGTTTAGCTTTATGCTCACTTATTGGGTACGCAAGCGGTCGCTTCGCCCAATTATTTCATATCTCACGCTATATGTAAAGCCATACACAAGTAACGTAATACACGGAGTTAGTAAATGAAATTATATGTTAACCTGAGTTTTTTATTAGCACTGTCCAACTGTAAACATTAACAAACGGAGAACTGCCCGACATTCAAACAATTCCTAAGATCGATAACAATAACCTAGCAATATGAGTGTACCGCTGCAAGCTTTGTGCACATGAGGATTGTGATCGAATGGTTTTGTGCGACAAATTTCACTCCTGGTGCCACGGCGACAGCGTGGGCGTTGATGATGTTAATGTTAGCTGGCAATGTGAATGCGAGTATATCACACGACCCGCCATAAACATTGTCTCTTCTAAAACACATTAACCAAAACGCAATACCCGCATCGACGATTGTCACGATCATCAGCATGGCAGTGGGTGGCATCTCAGCGGTAGGGAAAAAGCCCGCTATAATACCTTGCGATTTATCGAACGTAACCTTACATGGTTCTGAGCAAAATAAGTCAAAGTTCTTATTAGTGGGACAAGACGCAGCCAACAAAATTTCATAACCAACGAGCCAGCTCCAGCTCTTCAAAGGTACAGCTCTAAACGCAAATTCCAAACAAATTTGTCCTTATGAGCTTCTAGACGACGATCAGCTGCTTCCCATCCGAGGGAGTGCTGAAAACGTATGCCTACTCTCGAGGCATGCATTAAAAGGATTCGTGGCATTTATTTTTATAAAATTCAGAATCGACAATGCCTCCCCAAAGTTGCCGCAAATGTCTCAACTTCCCGTTGCTAGAGTTGCTGCTTATCAACACCAATTTAGCTCCGTAGGAATCGATTATTTTGGGCCAATTTCCGTGACCGTCGGCAGAAGGCGAAGACGAGAACAAACCACGGTACACAATGCTGATAGGAATAGAGAGTAACGCAGGTCCAAAAGTACAAGTTTACCGGGGGGAAAATATTGGCGCCGAAATCTGTTATAACCTAATACGGTTAACGTTCAGATCAACAGACGTTACATGTACCGTTTTAATATAAGCTTTGGGCACTCTTATTGGGTTCGCAGTAAAAAGGCTGTAAGCATTATGATTAGTATGCTATGATTATTTTTTGAACGGTTCCCTTATTTTTATCTCACGGCTATATGCAATTTCATAAATATACGGAATTAATTTTTTATGTGAATCTGTAAGTTTTATTGATCATCGGACGGTTTCATAAAAGTCGAGGACAAGGTGGCGAACTGAAAACGCATGAAGTGGTATTTTACAAATGAACAATCCGTTGTTTTTTTTTCATATAAGTTAAGAGGGATCGTTTTGACCTCTGCATCTCGGACCTTTACATCCGGTCCTGCAAATACCTTAGTAACGACGTCTAGCAGCCACAATTTCGACTGAATTTTTCTTCGTGAATTAGTGCAATGGCGCATTCGTCCAGGTTGTGCGGATCATTGGTTCTCTTCTGCCTTTCTTGAAGGCTGAGAAGGTATTCGCTTTAACATCCTATCCAGAAGCAACTCCTCTAGTACTAACATATTTGGCTTCAGTTATGTGCGCGAGCAAAAATAGAAATAAAAGACGCCGAACGACTGTGACTCTATAAGGCTGAGACTTCAACGCTGAGATCCAACGGGTGCTAGGTCGTGGTTAAATCGAGCTCAGGGAGTCCTTGCGTGGAGTCTGCGATACGGGTGGCTGGGCGAAGAGGTCGAACCTAGTTCTACCTGCTAGGCGAAATACCTTGCCGGTCCCGACAGTGAGGTTCGCATAACATCCAGAGTCTCGATGGAGCCGTCACGAGTCAGATACCAGCAAGCAGTCGACGACGAGGAGCGGCGAGGAGCAGCAGTAGCGGAAGATCTGCGAGGCTATTCACAAGGAGACAAATAAAAACCTTTACGATCCTAACAGAACTCTTGCGTTATTCTTTGGTCAAAGGCAATCACCAAATATAAATTTGGTGCAACGATCCTCTCTGAGCTAGCCGCCCGTTTACGTAGCGAGCGAGAATAACTAAGAAATCAGGTCGTTACATCTGGCGCCCATGAGTGATTGCCCTGACCAAGAAAACAAAAGATCCAAGATGGGAAAGTCCTGGATTTATATTTCAGGAAGGAGGACCGAGATGAGCAATGCTCTGGGAAAAGAACTCGAGGGCGCAGTACAGGCGATGAGGAAAAGCTTGGCAGAGACGATTTACCGTATAGCAGAAGACCCGGTCGTGGCAGAGTTGGTGGCAGGTCTGGAGATCCAATTCCTGGGGCTGCCGGTCCCAAAATTAAAATTAACCACCGCGAATGCCGAAGGTCTAATATCAAGCATGGATATTCAGAGCATGGCAAGCGACGGAAGGCAGCGAGAAGGCAGCCAAGAGAGGAGAGAAAGCGTACGGCCACATCCGCAGGACTATGCCAAGGTGGTCAAGCAAGTCCGAGAGTGGAACTTTCGGTATGACGGCAACGACAAGCCACTGGAGTTCTTGGAGCAGGTGGAGTGGTCAGCCGTGACATATGGTCTGGATATAAACCGGAGCTGCTGCAGGGCAGAGCCCTAAAGTTGCCATAGGCAACAAGTGGCAGTGGGACAACTGGGGAGACTTCATATTCAGCTTTCAAGGCTATTTCCTCCCTCGAGGCTACATGGAGAAGCTAGCGGACCATGTCAAGCAGCGGAGGCAGACATACGGGGAAAAATTTAAGGATTACATGGTGGACATGCAGACGATTTGCGGCCCCTGGGTATGTCTGCCAAAGAAGTCCTGAACAGGATAAAGGAGAACAGCACGCCGGCCTTTCGAATGTTTATCCGGCCGTACGAGTGTCGGCACCTGGACACTCTGATGGCGCTGGCAGACGAGTTCTAGGAGCTGGAGGAGTAACGCGAGCAGTTTGAAATGGAAAACCACTCCCAGAGAACACAGAACCGCCCAGTGCCAAGGCCAAGGGCAAAGCAGGGTGCGGTGTGTAGGCGGTGCCAGGAGGACACGGGTACGCCACGGAGGCATACGCCGCAGGAACACGGACCACCAGCTGATCGCAGTGGACTTATCCAGAATCCAGCCAACGCTTGCCGCAGATGCGGGGGCGCATACCATTGGACGAAGGAGTGCCGGAACCGGCGACTCACGTTCTGCTGGCGATGCGTTAAAATAGGTATCCAGCAACGGGGCAGCCAGGTGCTGCCTCTCAAAAATAATGGGCGACCTGAAGGCGGAAGAAATGCAACTGTCCGCCACAGTGCTCATAGGTGACGCGAACGTTAAGGCCACGGTGGACACCGGCGCGACAGCGAGTTTCATCAGCAAAGAGCTGGCGGACAGGCTGCAGGCGGCAGGAAAGGTTGGACCGACAAAGAGGCAAGTACGGATGGCGGGCGGTAGATGCGGAGACGTAAAATTGGAACTTGGAACAAGAAAAGTGTCAATGGAGCTGCTGATCCTCCCAGGATTGATCGACGCACTGGAACTTCCTCACCAAAATCGGAGCCGAGGTGAAATGCGCATTTCACAGCGTGATGATACCGGCGAGGGACAGACACCGAGGCTGGCTGGAGGAAAAACTGTCGGTAGCAGTCGCGAAGAATCCAAAAATGCAGGGCGTGATCAACGCCAAAGTAGACGAGCTACTTGAAAAGAGCTGCATCGAACCGTCAAGGAGTCCGTACAGCTCATCAATAGTCATGGTGAGGAAGAAGACCGGGAAATGGGGGCTGTGTGTGGATTTCAGGCAGATCAACGCAAAATCCGTGAAGGATGCATATCCAATGCCGATGATCAACTACATCCTGGACCAACTCTGAGAAGCTAAGTATATAAGCAGCCTCGACTTAAAGGCCGGGTACTGGCAGATACCGTTGGAGGCAGCCAGCAGGCAGTACACCGCATTCACAGTGCCAGGGAAAGGCCTGTTGCAATGGAAAGTTATGCCTTTTGGTTTACACTCGGCATCAGCAACGTTCCAGCGGGCGTTGGACCAGGTATAGGACCTGAAATGATGCCGCACGCCTTCGCGTATCAGGATGATATAATCGTCATCGGACGGACGCTGGAAGAGCACATGCGGAACCTAAAGGAAGTGTTCAGAAGACTGCGAGCGGCGAACCTGAAAGTAAACGCTGATAAGTGTAAATTCTTCAGGAAGGAACTTCAATATCGCGCCCTTGGAAACCACAGATCGGAGACACGGTATGGGCCAAGGAGCACCATCTATCCAAGGCAGCAGAATGATTCGTGGCCTCCAGATACGAAGGGCAGTTTAACATAATTGATTTCGACTCTCCGGTTATTGCCAACCTACGGCACGAACACACGGGCAAAGGTAGAAAAACACACATACGCCAGTTAAAACCGCAAAGCAAGGAGGGGCAGTCTCAACAAATCCGGCGTATCGGAGGAGCACTGTACCCAAACCGACGAAAGGGGGAGGACGATACACGGTATCGAAATTAACGGTCAAGCACACACACACAGACACACACATCAAAAGCGCGAGAGCGCTTGTGTGCGCGGCTAAACGCACACATGCACGGGTTGCGTAGGAGGCGTGTACGCGGAGGGCACCGTTACTTTGAAACATTACACGGGCACAGAGCGGAGAGCAAGTCCCGTTACCGGTACACGTCGCCGCGAATAACGAAACCGAGGATACGCGGAAGAGCCGACGTTTCGTCAGCTACGGCGCTGCACGGAGCATGTATTTCCGAAAAAAAATAGTCAACATGAGCGCACTCAGAAGGAGCAACATGCAACAAGTGGAGCACGAGGTGAGGGAGGACGGGAGGACAGGGAACAGCCTGTGGCGGACGGGACTCCGATTCCGTCCTCCAGCTTCTGGCGTCCCCCCTGGAGTCCACCGGCGAAATCTCGGACGTGGACGTTGCCGTCCAAGAAGGAGGACGCAGGCCCGAACTCGGCGGAGGCCGTAGAGGTCGTCGACAGCTCCTCTGGTGAAAGTGAACCGTAGGACCACCGTCAGCAGACGGTCACGTGGACGTGGCCCGCGCCCGACGAGGCAGCGGAGGAGGCCCGGATGCGGGAGGCAATCGAGGCCATCGATTGGCAGCGCCCACCGCCGATGCAATGCGCGCGATCCGCGAGCCAAGTCGGCGGATCGCGTCGCGGAGACGGCCGGTCGCAAGGAGCTAAAGGCGACGCGCGACGAGGAGCGCGAGGCCCAGGAGCCCACGGCGGTTCTGGAGAAGGGGCCGTGGGAGTGGCTATCACCGCCGGAGACGTCACGGGACGCGGCGCCGCCCCCGAAGCTCGCGCGGCAGACCTCGTGCCCGGAACCGCGAGGCCGCTGTGGAGGCAGCAGTCGGAGGGCATGGAACCGTGGTCGTAGGTTCCGGAGGTGGAGTGGACGGCGTGGGTGACCGAAGAAGCGCGACGCTAGCGTGGGAGGCGCAGGAAGGACAGGTAGGCCAAGCTCATGCTGGAGGGCGGAGAGCGCTACCGAAGGGTCTCCCGGGGCACGCGGTCCAGAAAAAGAAAAAGACGTTAGTTAAAGGAAAATTACAAGTGTCAAGTTTACTCACCAGTTTTTCCAAAACAACGAGGCCGTGAGGAAATTAGGGACGGGGGAGCCAGGCGTTAGGCGGTCGATCGATAGTCTAAGGAACGAGATGCAGTTATGTAAGGTAAAGTTAAAGTCTTTCGGGGAACTGTCTGGGGAACAGGCTAACGGCTGTACCAGCCCGCTAAACCTAGAAATCTACGGAGCTGTTTGACGGTGGTTGGTATTTGAAATTGTTCAATCGCGCCTACTTTGCCTGGGTCAACTTTCAGTTCACCATGTCCTATGACAGAACTTCGACTTGGCTATGTTGATTGTAAGATTTGCGCTGCTAAGGTACGAAGCGACTTCTTCTAAAATTTACATATGCGACTCGAAATCATCTGACAAAATCAAAAGGTCGTCTAAGTATACGAACACTCTAGTACGCAACTTAGCAGGTATAGCTACATCCATTAGTCTACACAAGGTTTGAGCTGCATTACAAAGACCAAAAGGCATCACCTTGTACTGGTACAGAGGCCGGTTCGGTAAAGTAAAAGCTGTATATTGTCTGGACTTCTCCTCAAGCGGTATTTGCCAGAAAGCGTGTTTCATATCAAGACCAGTGATGAAGCGTGCTGGAGGTAGTCGACTTAATATCCCGTCTATATGAGGTAGTGGATAAGCGTCTTTAACAGTTAACTTTTTCACCTCTCTCGAATCGAGACATAAGCGAACTTTTGTTCCTTTCTTGACGAGAACACAGTTGCTGCTCCTTGGACTTTTAGATTCTTCAATCACGCCTAACGCTAACATATTTTCTAATTCAGAAAACATCAGATTCTCTTTGTCTGGCGAGATTGGCCAGTGGCGTTGCTTAACTGGTTTCGTGCAGCTACATGCTCCATTCAATGAGTTCTACCAAGACCATCCTTTTCGTAAGAAGTTAACTTAGTAATAACTGCATCCTGCTGACAGTAAATGCACGGTTGGCATATTCAAAACGTCGTCTTCTCGGCCTACGTCTAACTCCAAGACGGCTTGTTTGTCATCGCCTATTTTGTTGATTAAACCGAAGTCACGCCAAAAATCAATCCCAAGATAAACATCTTGTTTGAGGTCTGGGATTATAAAGAACTCTACTGGCTTGGTAAGCTCGCGATAACTGATTTCAACTTTTAGTTTTCCTGTAACTGAACATTCGGCGTCGTTTGCCATTCGAATTTAGCTGCTGTACCACCAATACATTTTATGGACGCACCTGAGTCCAATAAAGCTACATATTGATGATTAGCTATGCTTATATCAGTATAAAGTCGATTGTCAGAGTTCATAAAAATTGCGGAGATTAGTTAGCTTCCTAGAACCTTTTTCCAGAAGCTGCGCATCCGACTGGTTGAACGTCTGGTTTTCTCAATAATATTTCAAGAGCTAACGTCTCCAAAGATTCGTTTTCTTGCTGTTGCGTATTTCGCTATTCTAACATGATATGGCTGGGGGTATTCGACAATAGCTGGTAATATTCTGTCCGGTTGTTTATTAGAAATATCCGTGCTTAATTCTATATATTGTTCTGTCTGGGTACCACTATCGGATTTTACTGCCTCGGATGCGACCCTTACCCCTTACAGACCTGACTAAGAACAAAACCAAATTTTGTATAGGTCCGAAAGAAGAAATGTCCGTTAACAATCTAAAGAAGATATTGACCGCAAATCCAGTTCTGAGCATCTACAAGCAGAAACTCGAGACTGAAGTACACATCGATGCTTCCATTGACGGATTTGGTGCAATCTTTTTGCAGAAATCCTTAGACGACGGTCAGATGCATCCAGTACATTTTATGAGCAAGAAAACCACTGAAGCTCAACGAAAATATACCAGTTACAAACTTGAGATTCTTGCAGTCATTGAAGCCCTCACCAAGTTTAAAGTTTACTTGCTAGGTATCCAACGCTTTTACAAAAACTTTGGACAAACAAAATCTTTGCACAAGGGTCGCTCGCTGGGTCCTATTTTTACAAGAGTATGACTATGAGGTAGAACATCGATCTGAGCCGTTACCCAGTCATGACAATTGTTGACCAAAGTTTATCATTAGGTATTCTAAAAGCGCAGGAGCAAGATGAACATCTCAGAGCGACACTTGATATTCTCATCGACGGAAAAGAAGCCTACAATGATTATTTTTTAAAGGGTGGCATTCTTCACAAATTAGTCAGTGACGCAAAGACAAAGACGAGAGACAAGCAAAGGCAAATCTGAAGGATCTTCAGTTAAGGATCTGATCAGAACAGAGTACTTCATTCCAGGTCTTGAGTAAAAAATTCAGAGGGTCATAGACTACTGTATTCCATGTATTCTGAGCAATCGCAAAAAAGGTAAACAGGAAGGACTACTGTACCCTCTGGACAAAGGAGACGTTCCTCTAAACACCTTTCATATCGACTTTTTAGGACCGTTAAAAACAACCAACAAGGATTACAAGCATATTCTAGCAGTAATTGATTCCTTTACCAAGTTCAGCTGGTTGTACCCGACAAAGGCGACTTCATCGAACGAAGTAATCCAAAAACTGCGTAGCCAGAGTGCAGTATTTGGAAACCCTGCAATCATCATCTCGGATAGAGGATCCGCATTTACTTCGCAGGACTTCATAAAATATTGCGACGAGGAAAACATTAAACCCATCAAGTTGACCACAGGACTTCCACGCGTGAACGGGAGAGTCGAGAGATTGAACACCACTATAATTTCAGACCTCTCGAAATTAAGCATCGACGACGAGCACGTCTACAAAGTACAGCAGGCGATAAACTCTACGTTTTCTAGATCCATCGCCACAACGCCGTTCCAGCTTCTATTAGGTTTTAAAATGCGAACAAAGGAAGACATCAAGATCCAAGACAAAATAAGCAAGGAGGCGATTTCAGCGTTTAACGACGAGCGAAGTGATTTGAGAATTAAAGCTAAAACTCAAATCTCGAAGGTACAAGATGAAAACCTAAAATCCTATAACTTGTGTCGCAAGCAAGCTAATAAGTACGATATTGGTGACATTGTCGCTATTAAAAGGACTCAATTTGGCAGCGGCCTAAAGCTGAAACCAAAATTTTTGGGCTCGCATAAAAATGTCAAATTCAAAAGCAATAACTCCTACGATGTGCAGAAGATCGGCAATTTTTTTTTGTTTAAGGAGCAAGCATGTCATACGTTTACCCTAGACAACAACCATTAAGCTGAACGAGAACTACGAAAGATGTGAGATCTTAAAGTAAAGACAAAAGACGAGAAGACTACAAATGAAGATAAAATACGAACGATGAGGATAAGCAAAAAGCGAGAGTTGGCTTTATGCAGACGACGAGAAGACGGGGAGTTGAGTTCGAGCCTTTGCCGAGAGTGGTTCCAAGACGATAACCAAGGACGTGAAGACGAAAGATCTTATTCAATTTAAATTTTGCTAAAGTGTATTTCCATATCGAATACCTAATAATTAATCAATAAACAATAATAAACTTAAATCCCACATAAATAAAGAACAAAAGATAATATCGAATTATTTTAACAACGGAATCTATAGTAACAGAACTAAAAGGCCAAAAACAACTTAATCAAAATTCAATATCTTAATAGACTTGGTTAAATTTTGGATTTACTTTACGAAGAGCAATCGAATTGCTTGGGGAAAATAATCAACAACTGTAGTGTACAGCACGCCGCGCGTTGGCGTGCCGTTATTATTTAGACAGCACCAGATGTTCGGAAAATAGTCCATCTAGTGTATACAAGAGTCGGAGTCGTGCACTTCTAGCATTGCTCGGTACTAAACTCGCCGGATGGGGGGTTGGTTTTTTCCTCGTCCTCTATATGATAAACACTGTCACACAAAACAAAAAAAGTTTTAAGTGCACTAAGCGGTTATCTAACAGGTTCCAAACAAATAGGGATGTAAACAGACTTTTTGATAAGCGGACGGACGTTGAAGACTAAGTAGATCAAGATTAATCAAGAGTTCGGGGTAGCTAGGTGATATTCACTCCCCGTTCTGTACCCTCCCTACCTTGATAAATTTGGCGGTTATCCCTTATTTGATTTTATTTAGAAATTCACGAACTTTATTCATGTAACAGCAGCATTGTATTTCAAACACGGACTTATGTGGTCCAAATTAATCAAACACTTTCATTTTTAAATTCAAATTACTTATTATCAAATAAAATATTCACATATACGCGTCCGGTGCGTTTCATTCTATATGCTTTAACTTATTAACGATCAGTTATTAACGGGGATATTTTTCCTTAACCTTATAATTATTCAATAGCAGATTATAATACAAAGTAAATTATGTATACATTGTAGTATGCTCATATATAGGGTACACACTGTACCCCTTATATCACCGCAATATTCCCAGCACTTCAAGTGCAAAGCAATTCGACCCACACAACAATGTCATGCACATCCTAAATGCTGAGTCGGCATGTCTGCATGCGCGGCCGACCATTCGGTTACCATGTGAGCATAACACTTTCCCTCTCATGCGCGGCCGCTGCTTGCGCCGCCTAAATACACTTACGTATACATTAACATATATATTGAGATACATAAGCGTTGGCCGCGGCGCTGCTCGTGCAGCTATATGAATTGTAAGCCAAGCCAACATTAGTCTTAAGTGAGCATTCAAAAAATGAGTCCCGATCTAAACGGACGGAATAATAAAGCCCAATATAAATTATAACATTACAGTGCACTCTTTTCTTGTGTTTATAAATTAAAGTCTAATATACATACTACCAACTTTACATGGCGACCGTGACATGTGCGCGAGTAGAAAGTGAGACGGTTTAATTTTTGTCTCTGCGCGCTGTGTAATTTTCGTTATTTTGGCCCCAAAATGCTAATTAGGTCCAGTGCTTAACAAGTGTGGCCATCCAATGTGGACGATACAAGCCGATCCCTAATCCTCGGCTCTCCAAAATTAGGTTCTCCAGAGCCGCCCTCGTCAATCGAAATCTCCAGCCAAATAAAAAAAAAATAAAACAGTTATTAGCCTGTGCGATGGCCAGCACCGGCGCCGCCTGAGCCCAAAAGGCCCGGACTACAATAAATTAAAAAAAAAAAAAACAACAAACAACAAAATCAACACAAAAAAAAAAGGAAATAAAAAAAAATTGACCGGGACATGTGTGGAAGGAATGGCAAATCCTTCTGCACCAACGTTGGAAACTGAAGTGTGGTAGGCAGACCGCCGGCTACAACAACGAAGGAAGCATATGAGTGCGGAAGGCAGTCCGCCCTCTACACCGTCGTGGGAGGCACCTGCTCTGGTTGAGCAAAGGGACGCACCAACATTACAAGAGGCCCTCGAATTGTGTCCCAACGATGGACCTCGCCCCCTCACAATAGCTGAGTACAGGGCACGACAGGAGTCCAGCAAACCCATCCACAAAAGAAAAAGGAGTGGAAAAAGGGTAAAACTCCTGCAACAGAGACGATTACTGAAGGACTACAGGAAAATAGCAACAACCCCACAGGAGAAGGAAGCACACGAACAAAATATCAAAGAACTGGACAAAATACTATGTAAGCGAGCAAAGTAACGCAACAAGGGCTGCATTTATGTCAATGCCTAAGTTGTCTTTAATTATAAACTTCTCAACCCGAGCCGATGCGCGAAAGCGCTGCTCGAAAAATACTAACCACTGTTAGGCTATATACTAACAACATATAACTGATACTGGTTTATATAGAGCAAAATATTGTAAATCAGTTATATGAATATTAACACAAAATTTTTTTTTCTTCCAATTTTCAATTTTAATAAAATGAAATTTATGCGATTATGCCACAAGACAATAATTTAATCAATCAGATTTGAATAACTAAATTCCTACATTTTTGTTTGATGACGTTATTTTGCTGAGTGCTCCTCAGACTTTAAAAGCTAGACAGGAATATTTACGTATATCCATATAAAATCTCTTCATATGAATGAATAACAATAGAATAGATAAATTCTCTGACAAATATCATAGTAATTATAATAATACCGATATATTAGAAGTACATCTACCCAAAATGGGAATCGTAGACGTTAAGTCAGTGGACTCCACTGCTAACGTTATTAATAAAGTAGAACCAAACAATATTGACCTATATTGGGTACATATACTCTTAATAATAATCATTGTCATCTTGAGTGCAAATTTTATTACCAAAATATACAAATTTAACAATAAATGTTTAAAGAAGAAGTATTTAAGTAGAGCACACAATCTAGATAAGATAAACAAAAAAAAAAATTTTTTTTCAAAAGATTAGAGTGTTCAACTTAATACCCCCCTAAATAAAAAAATTTTTTTAATTATTTTTGTTTAAATTATGGCATTTAACACGATAGAATTGGATAGCTGTCTTGAGGAAATAATTACTAAAGATCCAGAATTTAGAATGCGTGCATTAAATATTCTCCATTGCCATAAAAACTTCATTACAATCACTGAATTCGAATATAACTATATGGAAAAGTACTATTTGGAATTTAGCCTTTTGTTTGCTTACAATAAAAAAATAAAGAGTTTAATCCTAAATACTTTGCCATACGTCTCAGTAAAAGAGATCGTGGATTACCATTCTATACTCGGTGAAACCACGATCCTCATGGTAAAATTACATAGATAATATTGCCATGGAATGGAACGATTTGTATGCGAAATTGAACAAAATAAAAACAGAGTTCGATAAATCCTACAAATCCCTTAATCAAAACAGACCAATTCAAGGGAGCACAATAAAAAAACACGCAGAAATAGTAGTAAATTGTTTTAACGAGGCGCGCATATTAATACATGGGTAACGGTGAAAATTAAATGACGACCATTGGTCAAGGGTATCAAAATTTTTGCAAAGACTCAGAGAAAACCTAATATTGATAAAAGAAAAATTCAATTTGGATATCTCTGTACCTACCATTCTTAATACCGCAATAACAGTTGAAACCGATGAAGAATCAACATGGGAAGAGTCAACTGGTTTAGATCAAACGGAGCAAGAAAATTTTAACGCGGAAATTAAGGAAGAAGATTTAAATAATCTTACTATCCCAGCCGTTTTATTATCAAACGCAGATAATAAAACAGATTCAGACTCAGACTCAAGCGCAAACATATCTAAGAACAACAACTTTGAAATGGCTCAAACAAATATCGACTTCATTAACACTGCATCAAAGCTTATACCAGTTTTCGATGGTAAAGCAGAAAACTTAACTAGTTTCATTGATGCATTGCATATAATAGAGTCAATAAAAGGCAAACACGAAAGCCTAGCTGTCTCTATAATAAAGACAAAACTAAAGGGAGTAGCAAGAAATCTAATTGGAAACGAAACAACGGTAGGTGAAGTAATTGCCAAGTTAAAAAGCAACGTCAAAGGCGAAACTGTAGAGGTATTGTCAGCAAAGCTAATGAATCTACAGCAACGAAATAAAACTGCTAATCAATACACATCAGAAATTCAGCAGATGACGAAGGCTTTAGAAAGTGCATACATAACAGACGGTTTAACACTAGAACTAGCAAGAAGTTATTCCACACAGCACGCAGTAAAAGCAATGACTAAAAACTGTACGATTGATAAGGTAAAACTTATCATGCAAGCCGGCAACTTCAACACAATGAACGAAGCAGTTTCAACATTCGTAAACAGTTGCACAGAACAACTGGACAACCAAATTCGGTCCTCTACTACAACAATTATACACAGCGCGGCGGAAACCGCGGACGTGGAAGTTGTAGAGGTAATTTTCGTGGTCGTGGTAACAATTATGGTTACTACAACAATACCAACCAAAACTACAGAGAAAACTCAAGGGGCCGTGGCAACTCGAGCGGAGGCTACAATAACAACAATACAAGCAATGTAAGAGTAGCCAATGACACGTCGGGAAACTCCGAACCCCCTTTAAATGTTCAACAGTAGAAAAAGTAACGGTCCATACTATTAATCTCAGTCAGAATATATTCGTCTCATTCACCCATGTGGCTACCGGAAAAGAACTTGTCTTTTTGGTAGACACAGGTGCCGAAACCTCTATAGTAAAAGAAAATTCAGATATATTTCAAAACGTACAAAATAATAACATAATAGATATACGGGGAATAAGCCAAGAAATTACTAAATCCAAAGGCTAAACATCAATTGAAATACAGACTACCAAGTACATAATTCCACACGATTTTCATATCGTAGACTTACACTTAGCCGTCCCTTGTGATGGCATTTTAGGTATTGATTTTATTAAAAAATACAACTGTCAATTAGATTTTCAGCCATCTGAAGATTGGCTTATAATAAGACCAAACAATTTAAAATTTCCAATTTATGTTCCAATAGAATACAGTTCTGGCAATAACTCAATTCTTCTGCCAGCAAGATCACAAGTCATTAGAAAAATAAAATTAAATTCAAAAGAGGACAGTGTATTAATTCCAACTCAAGAAATTGAGCAGGGAATTTATATAGCAAGTACAATAGCTACAACACAAAATGCCTTCATAAGACTACTGAATACAACAAACGAAGATAAAGTGGTCAGTGCAGACAATTTACAATATGAACTATGAAGTAGTCGAAGGAAACAACGAAAATAGAGAAAAGTCTGTATTATCCCAATTGGCAGAAAATTTTCCCCCACAATTCAAATTCCAACACACAAATTTATGTAAAAAATATAATGACATATTCGGATTAGAATCTGAACCAATTAGCACAAATAATTTCTACAAACAAAAACTGAGATTGAAAGATGATGAACCCGTTTACATAAAAAACTATAGAAGTCCACATGGTCAGGTGAACGATATCCAAAAGCAAGTCGGAAAATTAATCACCGACGGGATAGTCGAACCTTCAGTATCGGAATACAATAGCCCATTATTGCTTGGCCCTAAAAAATCAGCTCCTGGTTCCGAAGAAAAAAAGGGGCGATTAGTAATTGACTATCGTCAGATTAATAAAAAATTACTGTCCGATAAATTTCCACTCCCTAGAATTGATGATATTTTAGACCAACTAGGTCGAGCAAAATACTTTTCATGTCTTGATTTAATGTCAGGATTTCATCGAATAGAACTTGAAAAAAGCTCAAGGGACATAACTTCCTTTTCAACGAGCAATGGCTCTTATCGATTCACACGATTACCTTTTGGCTTAAAAATAGCGCCAAATTCATTTCAGAGAATGATGACTATTGCATTCTCTGAACTTGAACCTTCACAAGCATTCCTTTATATGGATGACTTAATAGTTATAGGTTGCTCCGAAAAACATATGCTTAAAAACTTAACAGACTTTTTGAGAAATGTAGGAAATACAACCTAAAGTTACATCCACAAAAATGTTCATTCTTTATGCGTGAGGTGACTTTTCTAGGTCATAAGTGCACAGATAAAGGAATACTTCCAGATGACAAGAAATATGACGTCATACTGAATTATCCAGTCCCACACGATGCAGACAGCGCAAGACGTTTTGTAGGATTCTGCAATTACCACAGAAGATTCATAAAAAATTTCGCCGATTATTCACGGCACATAACACGATTATGTAAAAAGAATGTTACTTTTGAATGGACATCTGAATGCCAAAACGCATTCGAATATTTAAAAACAAAACTTATTGAACCTACTTTGCTACAATATCCAGTAGTAAAGAATTTTGTATAATTACTGATGCAAGTAAGCAAGCATGTGGAGCGGTTTTAACTCAAAACCATAACGGACTCCAACTCCCCATTGCATATGCATCAAGAGCTTTTACCAAGGGAGAAAGTAATAAGTGTACTACCGAGCAGGAACTAGCTGCAATACATTGGGCAATATTACATTTTCGACCATACATTTATGGCAAACATTTCATTATCAAAACCGATCACAGACCGTTAACATACTTGTTCGCAATGACTAACCCAAGTTCCAAACTGACACGTATGAGGCTAGAATTAGAAGAATACAACTTCACCGTTGAATATTTAAAGGGAAAAGACAATTACGTAGCTGATGCGTTATCAAGAATAACCATCTAAGAACTACAAAATATAACCGGAAATATACATAAAGTCACTACAAGAAATCAAAGTAGACAGAAATCCTGCGCAGGAGAAAAAGAAATAGACTTGCCTAGGCAATCTATAGAAAAAGCTTCAAAGCCCAACGTATACGGAGTCATAAACAATGACGAAGTACGTAAAGTAGTGACCTTGCACGTAAAAAATATGCTATGTTTATTTAAACATGGAAAAAAAGTTACTGCAAGATATGATGTTAGCGTTTTATATACCAATGGAGTCCTTGACTTAGGTCAGTTTTTCCAAAGGCTTGAGAAGCAAGCCGGTATACATCAAATCAGCCAACTCAAAGTGGCACCGTGGGAAAATATCTTTGAATACGTTTCAATAGATAATTTCAAGGAAATGGGCAATAAAACATTAAAATCATTGAGAGTAGCGCTACTCAACCCGGTGACCCTAATAAATTCTGAAAAAGAAAAAGAAGCAATTATGTCTACATACCATGATGAACCAATTCAAGGAGGTCATACTGGCATTTCTAAAACCTTGGCCAAGGTCAAAAGACATTACTTTTGGAAAGGAATGACTCGATATATTACAGAGTACGTACGAAAATGTCTAAAATGTCAAAAAGCTAAAATAATCACGCATACGAAGACCCCATTAACAATTACGGAAACACCACAAACATCTTTCGACAGGGTAATCGTGGACACGATCGGTCCACTACATAAGTCTGAACAAGGGAATGAATACGCAGTTACTTTAATCTGCGATTTAACAAAATACCTTGTAGCAATACCAATTCAAAATAAAAGTGCAAAAACAATAGCAAAAGCTATATTCGAAGATTTTATTCTGAAGTACGGTCCAATGAAGACGTTCATTACGGACATGGGAACAGAATATAAAAATTCAATAATTGAAGATTTATGTAAAAATTTAAATATCAAAAACATAAATTCTACTGCACACCATCACCAGACTGTCGGAACAGTGGAGCGAAGCCAGAGAACACTTAACGAGTTCATACGCTCATACATCTCAGTTGATAAAACAGATTGGGATGTATGGCTACAATACTTCGTATACTGCTTTAACACAACACCCTCTATTCAGGACCATATATAGTAAAGAAGATAGAATCCAATAATAATATAACTATTTTAAATGCAAAAAACAAAACACAGACAGCTCATAAAGATAGGTTAAAAATTGTTATGGAATAGATTTTGTAGGATGGCCATTCATAAGAAAAAAAAAAAGAAATAAAATAACATCAAAATTTTTTCTTACAAAAAAAAAAAAACAAAAAAAAAAATTTTTATTACTTTACTATAATAAAAATATAGGAATACAAATACACAAAAATTTTTATAATAAATAATAGGATATAGTCGCATAAATTTTCAAAGTTTCAACTTCACTAAGTTTTCCAATATTTACTATATTAAACAAAAAAAATAATAATAATAACAAAAAAAAAAAAGTTTTACTAATTTAATAATTTTTATAAACATATATATATATATACTTAACACAATAATTAACAAAATAACTCCATAAATTACGTTATTTTTCAAAAGGAGGGAGATGTAGTATGCTCATATATAGGGTACACACTGTACCGCTTATATCACTGTAACATTGTAGCATTTGTTTATGTCCGAATATTCCCAGCACTTCAAGTGCAAAGCAATTCGACCCACACAACAATGTCATGCACATCCTAAATGCTTAGTCGGCATGTCTGCATGCGCGGCCGACCATTCGGTTACCATGTGAGCATAACACTTTCCCTCTCATGCGCGGCCGCTGCTTGCGCCGCCTAAATTCACTTACGTATACATTAACATATATATTGAGATACATAATCGTTGGCCGCGGCGCTGCTCGTGCAGCTATATGAATTGTAAGCCAAGCCAACATTAGTCTTAAGTGAGCATTCAAAAAATGAGTCCCGATCTAAACGGATGGAATAATAAAGCCCAATATAAATTATAACATTACAGTGCACTCTTTTCTTGTGTTTATAAAATAAAGTCTAATATACATACTACCAACTTTACAACATATATACGTTAAAGCTTATCCGATTAAACGACACACAATCAAATCCCCAAAAGTAATATATTCATGAAATGCGATATAGGGTTTTCGTTCACTTACGTACATATCCGTTGACGCAGTTTCGTTGGGCCCATCGAAGATGCTGCAGCAACCTACATTATGTAAAGTTATCAGAAAAATTGGTTTTTACAGTGGGCTGAACATGTGTGTGATTTGCACGGCTGGGGTTTATAACATAATTTATCTCGTTTAAATGGATCCTAAATAAACGGCTATGACCAAAAAAAAACCTAAAATACAAGAGTTATTAAGAATCTAAACTATATTTATAAAAGAAAAGAAAAACTCGACTGTTCGCGTGCTGGTGAGGTTATGAAGCTGCAGTCAGATGACTGCCTCAACGCCTTCCATAAGATTGGGGTGATCCTAGATCATGGTGGCCGCGCGTGGCGTGCTGTGCGCAGCGGTCTCAGCGCAGTTTATAGCTTGTAGACAGCTGTTATTCTTGGCCGCACATATGTAATGTTGATAATCACCACGCAGCACTTGGAATGTTGCGGTCCGAAGTCGTATCCGTTCGGCGGGCTAGTTGCAGAAGTTTTCAAGCCAGATATATTTGCTGGCTCGGTCTCCTTTTGGGCGTCTTTGATGAGGAAGAGATGTCTATAATCCAGCCGCACATGGCGTGCGGTGTTCCGATGACGTAACCGAGCGATGTGGACACAAGAATTTAACGCTGCCTCACAATGCTGATCCTCAAGTTGTCCGCCGACCAGTAATCGAGCGCGATAGTAGCAAGCTCGGTACTTCCTGGCCAGCTTTTACTAACACGACGATATTGGCCTGCTGCAACAAAATAACACTATCACTTTCTGACCTGCCTATCGTATTCACAATTACCTTCTGTAGTTTTTGCTTTTTCAAATGTGTAGCACTATAACTCAATATTGGCTGTCTCGCCGGTATAAAACACTTTTCACTAGTTACACGTGGCGTTAAAATTTTTATTCACTTTCAAAATTGCGCTCGCAGCGTAGACGTGTGTACTGTTTTACGATTTGAAATGAAGTGAACGAAAATTCTGGGACGCACTGTTGTCTGCACTAAGCGAGGTTGCGAAACTTCAAATAACGGAATCCTTCCAGGTTTTTTGTTCTCGTTTCTGGCTCCTATGCGCTTTCGCTGACGCGCGAGAGAGATCGCGCTATGCGACTCCGTCAAAACGAGAGAACGATGCGACTAGCTGACGCTCGTCTGCCTGCTTAACGCAACGTTGCCAAACTTCAATGGAATTTTCCTAAACTTCTTTCGCTTATTCTCTGCCTACGCAAGCACTGTTCTGAGAGAAAGAGAGAGCGCTATTCGATCATGTCAGCGATATACCCTACTTGTGACTCGAGGAATATACGAATTTGAAGGGCAAAATACATTTCGCTAAATTCATTGAAATTAATTTTCCTATAAATTCTGGCCCCCACAACCACAGTTAACTCAGCCAGAGTAACATCTCGCCGAGGAGTTAACTGAAAAAGGGCATTGTGCATTATCTCTCGAATATATCGCGTCCTTATGTCTTTTAAATGATATACGCCTAATGATTTCTTGGCTTCATTCTCTAACTCATAATAAGTCGGGCTGATCTTCTTTGTAACGGATGCTTTTATGAAAACAGGGGCTAACTTGCTATTGAACTTTTTCCCCGCATTGCTTTGAGCGAAACTGCGGGCGAATACAGAGTCTCCAACTTTTAGATGTACCGATCGACTCCGCAAATTATATACCCTAGCATTTGCTGAATAAGATTTCGAGATTTTCTTTTTAGCCTGTTGGCGCGCTTTTTGCAACATGTCGGCAGATTTTAATGCCACATCGTCGGTCAATGCGCTTAAATTCCTAAGCAACTCATAGTCCCGCCCGTTGATTATCATATTCAGTCCAAAACAAAGAAAATACGGAGAAAATCCTGTACTCCTATGTATGCTCGATCTTAACAAAGCGCTTATCGCGTCGATGTTTGAATCCCAACTCGTATGGTCAGCGCCTACGTATGCTCTAATTGCTGCTAAAACGGATCTATTTACTCGCTCACTCGCGTTGGCTTGTGGCGAATAGATAGCTGTACAAACGGGTTTTACACCAAATCGATTAGGAAATGCTCTAAAATAACCTGATTTAAACTGAGAGCCATTATCTGTCAGTATGGATTCTGGTGCTCCGAAAGTATAAAATACGTCTACTAATAGTCCTTGATCATAATACAAATATTCACAAATTCTCTCAGAAGTAAATTTCCGTAACGGCTGCAAGAAATGAAACTTTGTATTATGATCAAGGACTATTAGTAGACCTATATTTCCTTTCTTGGACCTCGGATATGGACCATGAAGATCCATGTAGAGCTTCTGAAAAGGTCGATCAGAATTTACTGGTCTGCCCATGGGTGGTCTAAGAACTCGGTTTGGGCTCTTTGTTGACTTGCAAACGGAACATTCTGACACATAATTGCGTATTTGCGTTACCATTCCTGGCCAGAATAGATACCGTCTGATCTTATCGATCATCTTACTCATGCCGATATGTGCAGCATCGGGTGCGTTATGTGCTCGGGCTAAAACTTCGCCTACAAGGTTCATGGGAACCCAGAGTTTCCATGACTCCTCATTCGGTTCGGTCCTTTTATACACAAAATCATCCACGACCCTGAGATCAGGAAGGCGTGATTGGTTACTTTGAATTTGTTTCCTTATTTCATTATACTGTTCTGACTGCGAGAAACCCTGCAGACGAATCTACCATCTCGCTAAACGTCCTGTCAGGTCTTTCTGTCTCATCAGCCATTGCAATGCTGAATGATCAGTAATCACACAAAAATCTTGTCCTTCGATATACGCTCTGAGCTTGCTAATGCCCTTTATAACTGCTAAGCACTCTAATTCACTGACTGAGTAATTTCGCTGCGGCTTCTTTAGCTTTTTCGACATATATGCTAAAGGCAATTCGACTCCATCTTCGTTTTCTTGAGCTAAAACGCAACCTAGACCGTATAAGCTAGCATCACAAAGTAATATAAATGGTACAGGCCAACCCGCTAAACCTAGAAATCTACGTAGCTGTTTGACGGTGGTTGGTATTTGAAATTGTTCAATCGCGCCTACTTTGCCTGGGTCAACTTTCAGTTCACCATGTCCTATGACAGAACTTCGACTTGGCTATGTTGATTGTAAGATTTGCGCTTCTTCTAAAATTTACATATGCGACTCGAAATCATCTGAGAAAATCAAAAGGTCGTCTAAGTATACGAACACTCTAGTACGCAACTTAGCTGGCTAAAGTGTTTATGCGTAAATGCATAAGTTCATACTGAAGAGAAGGCTTAGAATGCCGTATAAGAAGTCTAACCAAGGATTCTTCTGAGATTGGGTTACTCAAGCGAGCAACAAGCTTTTCCACTTGAAATTGATATTCTTCAAATGACTCTTTATCTGCTTTACGTCTGCTATTTATTGATTCCCAAATATCCATATCGGTATTACTCTCTTTAAACTTATTACGGAACTCCCAACAAAATTCTATCCAATTGAATTGATGATACGTCCGGTGAAATCTGCAGTACCATTCACTAGCTTTGCCGACGAAAAATAAATGCAAATTATCGCAGAGTTGACGATCTCCATTTAAATTCTGTCTAGCTAATGCTTGCACTCGATAAAGAAATTCCTCAGCTTGTAAACCTTACTTGGATCCATCAAACTTGATGTGCCAGCTCTGAATAATATTCGGCACCTTGTCTGGCTGAATCGAAGAAATTGACCTATCGACACGCTGAGTATTCAGACGAATATCCTGATACACAGTTCCTGCAGAATTTACTTTCGCTGGTCGTTCTTGATTATCGGTCATCCTCCTATTCGGAGTTTGAACTGAACTGCCAATCTGTAGACTCGCTATTTGCCTTCTAATTAGCTCAAACAGTTCTTGCCTAAAGCTTTGCTGCTGCGCTTTCATAGCAGTGCGAACTACTCTCTCTATATCCTCCAAATTTTCCGCTCTAGAAACATCTACCACTGAGTCTGTGTCTAAACTTCGCTCAGGGCGATCCTCTAGCTGGTTTCGGTTCGACCTAAGTGTCATTCCAGCACGTGGTGCTGTACCTCTCTGATGTCCTGCATTTCTACCTCTTCTACCGCCTGCTCTACCTCTACCTGCGTTTCTGCCGGCCGGTAAAATATTGTTTGCCGCATTAACTTCTCCTGTCCTTCTATCAGCAGCTGACAATTCCGCTAACAGGTTGTTGTTTGACAAAGATAATTGTTGCACCGTGCACTCACGATTGCAAACTGGGCATCCACTCGACTCAAGCACATAATCTCTGATACACTGGTGGTGGAATGTATGACCACACGGCGTAGATGCTGTTAAATCGTTCGCGATCAATAGTTGTGTACAAATTGTACAGGATGTTATCTCAGCGTCCACCGCGAGTGATAAATCGAGATTTCTGTGACGTACAGACATTTTCGACAATTTTTTTTTTTTTTTTTTAATTGGCTACAAAAGTATTGATTTACTCTGGTCCGTGTTTGTTTTTACAACTGCTTGCTTGTTACATAAAATACTCCTAATTATATCTGGATCACTTGTCAAATTAAATCAATTTAATCAAAATTCTTGTGTATTCTTGCCTCTCAAGTGACGTTTCCTACACTGGTCAGAGATCGAAGTCTCTCCAATACTCTGCATTTCCTAGCATAGACTATCAGCTTTTGAAACTAGTTTAACGAAAAATTGCTGAAAACGAGGTATAAAGTAACGGTTGGTTCTGGTCGACTATTCCGTAAGAACTCGAAATACAATCGCGAATCCTAGAGACCTAGTTCTCTTTACCATAATTCAAGGCGGCCGCGTCTCCAAACAACAAATTTATAGTATGCCTCAAACAACTGAGAAATGAAACTAAGCTTAGGCTGAATCTACCAAAAAAAAAAAAAAAAAATAGCAAAGCAATACCGTGCAGCAAAAGCTTCTCCTAGCGTCCTGCACTTTGAAATACACAGATATCTCGATGGTTTCGGTTCCTAGGGTTTTTGTACTTGGAAATGGAATTCCGAAAATACTTTTTGACCAACATTAAGCTTCTGGTGGCCCCACGTTGGGTGCCATTTTCCTATTTGTGTCGTGTACAGCATGCCGCGCGTTGGCGTGCCGTTATTATTTAGGCAGCACCAGATGTTCGGAAAATATTCCATCTAGTGTATAGAAGAGTCGGAGTCGTGCACTTCTAGCATTGCTCGGTACTAAACTTGCCGGATGGGGGGTGGTTCTTTCCTCGTCCTCTATATGATAAACACTATCACACAAAACAAAAAAAGTTTTAAGTGCACTAAGCGGTAATCTAACAGGTTCCAAACAAATAGGGATGTAAACAGACTTTTTGATAAGCGGACGGACGATGAAGACTAAGTAGATCAAGATTAATCAAGAGTTCGGGGTAGCTAGGTGATATTCACTTCCCGATCGGTACCCTCCATACCTTGATAACACGTGAGAAATTTGGCGGTTATCCCTTATTTGATTTTATTTAGAAATTCACGAACTTATTCATGTAACAGCAGCATTGTATTTCAAACACGGACTTATGTGGTCCAAATTAATCAAACATTTTCATTTTTAAATTCAAATTACGTATTATCAAACAAAATATTCACATATACGCGTCCGGTGCGTTTCATTCTATAAGCTATAGCTTATTAACGATTAGTTTTTAACGAGATATTTTTCCTTAACATAATCATAAATTTTTAACAGCAGATTATAAACAACACACAATCAAATCCCAAATAAATATTATATTCAGAAATGCAATATAAGGTTTTCGTTCACTTACGTACATATCCATTGACGCAGTTTGGTTTTTACAGTGGGCTGAACATGTGTGTGATTTGCACGGCTGGGGTTTATAACATAATTATCTCGTATAAATGGATTCTAAATAAACGGCTATGAAAAATAACCTAAACTACAAGAGTTATAAAAAGAATCTAAACTATATTTACAAAAGAAAAGAAAAACTCGACTGTTCGTCACATCTTTAAATTAACAACATCTTTCAGCAATCCTTAGTACAGAGACTGCTCGAAGAAATAATCCTCCTTGGGAAACTTGCTAAACCCTGGGTTTCGTCAGTGATAAATTATCCATGCCGCGCGTGGCTCGTGCTGGTGAGGTATTCAAGCGGCAGTTAGATGACTGCCTCAACGCCTTCCACAAGATTATGGTGGCCGCGCGTGGCGTGCTATGTGCAGCGGTGTCAGCGCAGTGTATAGCTTTGTATAGCTTTGTATAGCTTTGTATACGCCTTTTATTTTCGGCCACACATACGTGCCGATATTATGTTGAGGCCATATATATTCGCTGGCTCAGTCTCTTTTTAGGCGTCTTTGATGAACACAAGATGTATATGATCAAGCCGCACGTGGCGTGCGGTGTTCCGGTGACGTAAACGATCGATGTGGACACAAGAATTTGCGGTGCCTCACCATGCTGATCCTCTTCAAGTTGTCTGCCGACCAGTAGTGGAGCACAACTGAAGCAAGCTCGGTACTCCCTGGCCGGCTTTTACTATCACGTTTCTTTTGGCGATATTGGCCTGCTGCAACAAAATAACTCTATCACTTACTGACCTGCCTATCTTATTCACAATTACCTTCTGTAGTTTTTAATCAAATATATAGCACTATAACTCAATATTGGCTGTCTCATCGGTATTAAACACTTTTCACAAGTGGCGTTCAAATTTTTATTCACTTTCAAAACTGCGCTCGCAGCGTAGACGTGTGTACTGTTTTACGATTTGAAATGAAGTGAACGAAAATTCTGGCACGCGCTGCAGTCTGCAACAAGCGAGGTTGCGAAACTTGAAATAACGGAATCCTTCCAGGTTTTTGTTCTCGTTTCTGGCTCCTACGCGCTTTCGCTGACGTGCAAGAGAGATCGCGCTATGCGACTCCGTCAACACGAGAGAACGATGCGACTCGTTCTGCCTGCTCAACGAAACGTTGCCAAACTTCAATGGAATTCTTTGCCTACGCACGCTACTGTTCTGAGGGAAAGAGAGAGCGCTATTCGGTCATGTCAGCGCCATACACCTCGTGTGACTCGAGGAATATACTCATCTGAAGGGCAAAATATATTTCGCTAAATTCATTGAAAGTTATTTTCCTATAAATTCTGGCCCCCACAAGTCACACGCCACAACAACAGGAACAATACAGCAAATGACATCGATGGAGGATCCAGAAACTACTGCTCATTTGCTGGTGGATTAAAATCAATGCTGGTAACTATAAAAAAACACAATAGTAACAATACAGCTGCAAACGCTGCAGGAGCGTATGCGCATTCAAAATATGCTCTTGGAGCTCTTAATGGTTTCTCCAAAAATATATTTCTGGAATGCAAATAGCATTTCACAGCACAAACATGAATTTTTGAAGATCCTCAATCATCACGACATTGACGCCACACTCATATCAGAGACTCGCCATACAAACAAAAACTATTTTACTTAAACGGCTATACATTTTATGTGGTATGGAGATACTGGTATTCTGATCAAGAATCGAAAAAAAAGATTTCCAATTGCCGTCGTTTGCCTATATTCAAGCAACATCAATACATTTCGACACTCGAAGCGGTTATATAAACATATGCGCTGTATGCTGTCCACCATGCTTCTCCATCTCCCAAGCAGAATTTGTAAAATTCTTTGAGCTATTAGGTGACCGCTTTATAGCAGCTGGTGACTATAATGCAGAACACACGCACCGGGGGTCTCGACTCTTCAAACCCGAAGGAACAAATCTTTACAGCGCTATAATAACACAACAAAACTAGCAAGACTTTTACGCCAAACAGACAAACTTGCCCTTCACTATCAATAAATAACATCAACACTCCACAAGCAACTGAAGTAACATACATTGGAGTTGTTTACTTGTTGTTAGTTTTTAAAAGAGAAGATTCGACGAATAATACACCATATCATTAGAAAAAAAAGATCAGTCATTTTAATCTATAGACTGCGTCACAAGTGAAGATGACGCCACCAATTTTTAAAATCCTTTAATGTGCTTGGCCTACCACCGCAGTAATCATGCTTTAAAACTATGCAACGGTACGTGGTTGGTGGTTAGAAAATTGATGAACAATGTAATTTACGCGACGGTACTCAAAGGATAATTTGAAGTTGAGGAAGCCCTCATTCCAAGGATCCCGATCATCCCAACCGATATGCCGTTTAAATGGAAAAGACTTCAATTTTCGATCCGTTTTGCATTCGCAATGACCGTCAAGAATAGCTTTTGGATTCAATCTAATTTATTGAAAAAAATAAACAAAAATGTAAACCGCTTAAAAGTAGTATTTTGTAGCGTCAGAATGCGGCTTAATCTTGATAGTTTTTTTAATGTTGCTTTAAAAAATAAAAAACAATAAATATAGATAATATTTGTAACACCGAAAGTGTTAAATTATTCTAAACAATATTTTAGAAAAAATAATAAAGAATGGTTAGACGGCTCTGAATTTATAATTTCTGTTTATGTTTTGCACTTTGGGGCCGATTTTATAAAATTTTAAAAATTGTTGTTGATCACTCAAAAACTATACAAAAAATTTATTTCAAATTTAATGATACTTATTCTGACTGGTTTATGAAGTTTAAGTTGATAGTTGATATATAGACCACGATAGAATATGATGCAGGCATTGGAAAAAAAAAACAAAGTGGTGGCCCACCTTTCTTACAACTTGAATGAACAGATGGCAGAATTGAATACCGAATATATTGGTATTTGTTTTTGAAAAATATTTTTTCTTTAAAACTAGTTTTTAAACAAATTTTAAGAACGCAGCATGTCGGAAAATAAAATTTTGATCAAACAGCAGAAGCAAGTCAAGCTAATTAGCGTGCCCTGTTTGGCTTTTGCCCACATAGAATACAATGAGTCATCTCTATTTAATTAAATTGTTTATTCTCCAAAAGGTCTTCAATTCGCAACTACCTCTACGACAAACCATCCGTTAGCATATGTTGACCAAAAACTAATCGGTATGTAGTGGAATTTATTGCAGTGTGCAGGCTAGATCGCAAATAACAACAATTTTAACTAAGATTTATATCTCAATTGTTTTGGTTTGGATAAATGAATCCCTTAATATCAGCTATTACCGAACTATTCACATGTTCCGAAGAATTTCCTTGTGGAGCTTAGGCGGCATTATAGGCGTGAGGATACTATTGTTTTGTTAGAGATTATTGAAAGCCTAATATCTTAATTTAACTGAATCTGATATCAACTTTTGCGGTACTGTGGAGCAGCGAAAAAGGTCCTGTTCCATGAATGGCAAAATATCGTAAACTGTAATCTTTTCTTTAGCTTTTAAAAAAGAAAATTTGGTTAAGTTAACCAAGACCATAAAGATCCCCACATTGCCTGGCTACGTTGGGTAGGGTCCCAAAAAGTCCACATAAAGTATCTGTAAGATTTGATTATGCAACAAGGTCTTAGAGCTTTATTGGAACTTTCACACTAAATTCGGTCAATAGAAAAAACAAAAAATAGTTCAAAGGGGGGCCACAGTTTACAGACAAGGCTGTCCGCTATTCTGTCCCCAAAAGCTTGCTCTGCTCGACGATATATATTGCATCTGTGACGCTAATCTAACTATCCTTACGATGTTGAATAGTAAACTGGTTACCCTACATAAGCACGACATTTCAAAATACTCACCATTTCAAGGAACTCTTTGTCGGTAACCGACTAATTTCCGTAGCACCGATTCAGCATGCGTGCTCAGGATCAAGTTGTGTGAGTACTCCTTCATCGCCAGTGTGACCTGCATCGTAACTATAAAAGGGCTCATTAAAATTGTGAGTGTGAAGTCTAGAGCCTTGTACATTTCGTTTTTAATTAATTGAAAGGCATCCTCCATCATCCATCTTCTTGTGTCATTTGGACCAATGCGCTGCAAGGTTTCCACCAATCCAGCACCTGTGTCCATTAGACCAAACAGAGATCTATCCAAAACAAATACTTCGGCATTCGGTCGCAGATCGGGATATTAAAATGTGGTTCTCAAGATTGCATTTCTGCGACATAAGATTTTAATCACAGTTTAAATTACGAAGAGCAAAAAAACAAATATTGTTTGTACCGACTCAATACTATCGATGTGTACTTGATATTGGGGACTTATATATTTTAAATTGGGACGGGCAAGAGAAGTTAATAATAATTTAGTTGCATAATAAACCTAAGCACACTTATGACCTTGCTTCCAGTAGATTTAATATGGCAGTCGAATTTTACCTTTAGGTCAAGAAGATCTCCTAAATCGTTGACTGACTAACTTATAAACGAAGTCATTACGTTACATTTAAGGCAATTCAGATTTAAGAGGTAAGATTCACACCATTTTTGAAAGCAATCAAAATCAGACTGTAGACTGAAGCCCGACTGCAAATTATTATAGGACAAACAAAGTTTGACATCATCGGCATACGTTAGTACACAAGAATGTGTTATGATAGAGGGAAGAATACATAACAAAGGGACAAATTATTACCCTGAGGCCTCATATGTCACGTTAATCATAGTTTTTCCATTCAAATAACTTGAAATCCAAGTTAATAGATAATTCGAAAACCCGCGCTGATCTAATTAAAATAAAAGAAGAGAATGGTTAACAAAATCAAAAGCCTTACTAAAATCTGTCTATATAACATCAGTCTGCATTTTATTATTAAATTCTTTAACTACAATATATATCAATTCAAGTAGGTTCGTGGTAACAAAACTTCGCTTAACAAAACATGTTGATAATTTGATGATAGCGAGGAACACAAGTGTTCCAACGGAGAAGTTACAATGCGCTCGAATGTTTTAGGTATTTCAGACAATTTAGAAATACCCGTATAATTTTGAACATCAGCACCTTATATTGGCGGTGCTGAGCTTAGACAAAAAACAAACAAAAAACTTTAATTAGCTCTTCGCCGCGAAAATATTTGTTATATCTACTTTATCCAACTTGTATAAACAACTATCGTGATGAGTCTATGTTGTGCTGATTTCTGGTTTCGAAAAAGCACAGCATAGACATCTCTATTCAACTCAAAAGAAAATTAAAAGATAAAATAGTAGAAAATTATTAACTATTAAGAGGGCGGGATGGTTTGCAACTTCAAAAAAATTGTTTTCAATCATTTTTTATATAAATGTACAACATATCAGGTATATCATGTGGAAATTTCATGTTGATCGGAGTAAAACTAGCTGAGATACCGGTCAACTCGTAACCGTGCTTTTTCATACTTTCAATTGCTTTTAAAAATATAGACTACTTTTTTAGACTACTTTTTAAAGACGGGGTGTAACATGACTCTAAAATTAATGCTCCGATCTAAATGAAATTTTGCACAAATCTTATATACAATCTTTTATACAATTAATACTTGCACATGAACGACCGCTTTTAAATATTTCGTTTATCCGTACAAGAAACTTATACATTGAACAAATAAATTAAATTTTTATTTCACATAACACAAGGAGGCCTGGTTTTACGCACCAAAAGACTAGTTTTTTTTTAAGCGACTCCAACCGACCGCCGTTGCGGGACAAAAAATTTCGTAGATACTCTTCAAACAAAGCCAGTTCTCATGTACAAAACTGGAATATCTATGTACATTCACGCAGTAAAGAGAAAAAAATTGCGATACTCAGCTTTTTCAAATTTGGAAACCATCCTGCCCCCTTAATATCTTGTGACCTAGTTTCCCTTTTCACATACTCACCAATATAACTAGCCATGGACATCATAATGCAAAAATTGAATGACATATCGGTTATATTATCGCATTTAACAAACGGCACAGACGAGTTCAAATTACAGCGAGGCAAAAAAATACAGAAAAATCGCATACTTAGACACCGAGATTGAAATACAAGGGGGTAAGGATGCTTTCTGGCCGGGGTACAGATCTCAGTCAGATCCAGAAGTCCTTTACAAGAAATTTGTAAATCACCGAAACACCGGACTAGAGAGTTTCATTCAACGAGTGAATGAGTCGTTTGGTGGGTCACGCCGAAGGTTCTCATGGACGTCGGCAGAGAGAGTGATCGCGATCCATCGGGCTGGACCTTCGGACGAGGCCAAGCTGGGCAAAGGATTTCACAAGAGTGGGAACGTTGGGTGATGTCACTGGTCCCTTCTGTGGTTGGGGCGCACAAGTCGTTTTCCCCGTGTCAGAGACCAAAAATCCAAACGGTTTCACGAGAGTGGAAACGCTGGGTGGATTGGGGCGCAAAAGTCGTTTCACCTGTAACCTTACATAATACCAATAATTGTATCGTACACCTTCTAGGTGTGTACGGCGCAGAATCCCTCGGCAGCTTTCGATCAGGAATGCTGTCGCAGCCAGACTTGACTGCCGAGCGTGGGTCTCCATTCTCGCCTTCGTAGGTTGCAATGTCTCGCCTGGTCTTGATACGCTCGCTGAAGATTCGCTCGTACGATGTCGAAGATTCCTTGGAGGTGAGGCGCCTTGTCTTTAGGACGACCGCCGATCCGGTGTGAATTCGTCATACAGCATCGCAGGCAAGCGTGGTTCCCGTCCATGAGTGAGCCGGGGCTATACCCCTTCGAATCCGATATACTGCTATTGATCGCGAGGAATATCTCAGGCAACATATTATCCCACGAACTCTGGTCGCCTTCCGACAGCTAGGGATATCAGCGTCTTCACAGTGCGGTTGGTCCTTTCTGTGGCATTCTCCTGTGGACAATATGGAGCCGTGTATTGGATTTCTACGCCGAGCTTGGTGAAATAGTCCTTTAAAACCCGGCTTGTGAATTGCGTTGCATTGTCGCATACGAACTTCCGGGGGATGCCCTTTTCGCCCAAATTTGTGTTCCCGAAACGCGTTCTGCACTTGAGCTGCGGTGGCTTTCCGGAGTGGGATCAATTCTACCCATTTCGAGAATAAGTCGTGAAACACCAGAAGCATAGATTTTCCTTGTTTCGACCGGGGTAGTGGGCCCACAAAGTCCGCACAGAGAATGTCGAAAGGTTCACTGACGACACGGGCTAGCATCTTACCTGCCGCTTTGGTCTGTTCCGTCTTAAACTTTTGACAAGATTCACAATGGCGAACACGGTGTTTCGCGTCGCGATACATACCGGGCCAAAAAAATCCTTGCGTCAGACGTGTGATCGTTTTTCGGACACCCAAGTGTCCTGCGGTCGGGGAATCGTGGCACTCATGGAAGAAGCGGCTTCTACGGGAAGTGGGCACACAGAGCTTCCACGGAAAATAGTTCTCATCGTCAGCTCGGTAGCCCATATTCCTATCTAGCTGGCCTTTCTCGATCATGTAGTCGGCGAACTTTTCGGGGTCATCATGTATTTGGTCTTTCCTCTTTTTGATCCAGTCGCAGTGGTCCTCGAGTTCGACAGCGCCTTGAAGCACCTCACAGGGCTGTCGAGAAAGTGTATCGGCCACGACGTTCAATTTACCTCGTCGATAGCGTACGTCGAATTGGAACTGTAGGGCTCTCAATAGAAATTAGCCACTTGAGAGCTAGATGGTCGGTAACGACCTCGAATCGGTACCCTTCCAGGTAACACCGCATCTTCCTAATTGCCCAGATTATGGCCAGACACTCCTTCTTCGTGGTAGTGTAGTTCTGTTCCGCGGGGGTTAGTCGGCGGCTAGCGTATGCGATGACCTTTACTTGACTTTCGGAGCCCTGTGATAAAACTACGCCCAAGCCGACGTCACTCGCGTCTGTTTGCAAAATGAACTTTTGGTCGATATCCGGACAACCAAATACGGGGGCAGTAGTCAGGCATCTTTTAATTTCTTCCAAGGCGGCTTGCTGTTCTGGTCCCCAGGTCCACTTCCGTCCTTTCTTTAGAAGCGCAGTCATCGGGACAAACACCTTCTCGGGATCACTCTGAATTCCGTGGCCGAGGTAAACGAGTTTCTGCTTGAAGAAGCAGATTCTTTGGATTTATCCTTAAATTCGCCGCCCGCAATCTGCGGAAGACTTCCGAGAGATGAGTGAAGTGCTGTTCTTCTGTCGCGCTTATGATAATAATATCGTCTAGGTAGGCGAAGGCGACCGGTTCCATCTCCACACCAATTACGCTATCCAGAGCGCGTTGAAACGTGGCACTGGCAGAATGTAGCCCAAAGGGCATGACCTTCCAAAGCATTGGTACAATCCTCTCCCAGGAAACGTGAATGCCGTATATTGGCGACTATCCCTGGCCATGGGTATTTGCCAATAGCCGTTCTTCAAGTCCAACGTGGAGATGTATCGGGAGTGGCGTAATTTCTCCAGAATGTGATTGATTCTCGGGACTGGGTAGGCGTCGGGCACTGAGTGAACGTTTAACTGACGATAGTCTACACACATGCGCCAATCGCCAGTCTTCTTCTTGACCAATACGATGGGAGCGCTGTGCGGGCTTCTGGAAGGTTCGATGGCCCCGTCACGGAGCAGTTCGTCTACTTGGGCATCGATGACATGTTGCATCGCGGAGTTCCGAGGATAATACCTTTGTTTTCCGGGCTTATCGTCGCGGATGACGAAAGTGTGCTCGGCGACGTGAGACACCCCATGCAGCCTCTCGAACAAGGCCAGTTCTCGATCGATGAAGCCTTGTTGGGCCGGACTCAATGGTGTGCTCTGTCGCTGCTCGTTGTGTTCTACCGTCCCCATCCTAATGGGCGCCCCGGCGTCGATGTTCGGAGTCGTAGTCCGCGTAGGCATAGGGCTGAGTGCCTCTGCTTCTCCTGGCCTGGCAGTTTCCAAATGGGCCCCAACCTCAACAGGGTGTACCGTTTCCTCCTGTCTGCCTCGCGTCTTTATAATTACTGGCTGTAACAGAGGGTTTCCTACCGCTTGGGATTCAGATTCGCCCACATAGCACCTGAGTTCCCCCTTATTTTGGGAATTCCATCCCAAGTATTATGCGGTCTAACATGGTGGGCATTACCAACATAGGTAAGAGAACCGTAGTGCCTGCCAACGTAACCGAGGTTCGCCAGAGCTTCGTCACATCCAGACATCACCGGTCGGCCAACGCTATTCTAGTGGCAACATCCCGTAACTCGCCTGCACGTGCGGCCAGGTGAGTAAAACTTTCGCTGGCGAAACTCCTCGATGCCCCTGTATCAATGGTGGAGTCCACCCGTTGTCCTCCGATATCTATCGCTGCTGTGATGAGCCCGCCGTGTAACCTTAACGGGGGGCTTACTGGAGTCGGGTTGCTGATCTGTTCGTCTCCGCCGCACCCGGGTTCCGGTGGAGACGTTCCCCGTTTCTCGACACATTTCGACGGCAACAGTCTATGGTTAATACTCCTGGTCGCCCACAGTCCCAACAGAAATCCCGACGTGGGTTGGGGCAGTTCCGTCGGAAATGTCCGTTCTCAACGCAGCGGTTACAAGCCCGCTGTATGTCCACTCGAGAGGTTCCTTGCCAGTCATCTGGTGGGTCACGTGCCCTGTCTGCGTTGTTTTCTCCGGATTCCGGAATGGGTTGAAGTTGAGGTTCCTCTTGGTTCCTGTCCATGATTACTCTTGGCTCACGTCGAGTCGACTCGAGTTGTTTAACACTCTCATATTCTGTGGCCATATGGGTCAACTGTGTCAAAGTCACGAATTCACTGCGTTTAATGTATAGCCGTTATTCTGGAGCCATTTTTTCGTATGCTCGGTACAATTCTTCCTCTTCTCGATAGCCGGCTTGCTGCATCTTGGTTCTGAGCTCGATCAAGAAAGTTTTGAAAGGCTCTCCTCTCCGCTGCACGTGGGCGTATCACATCTTCCAACCGCTCGAAATATCGAGGGGGTAGGAAGAAGTCGAGGAATTCCCTCCGGAAAGATCCCCTTGAAGCCGACTGTAGGTGGCTCGTGCGAAACCACCGTGCCGCTGGGCCCTCCAAGATCTCGGACATAGCGCGGGGGACGTCCTCTGGATTTATCCTGTACGTCGGCATCTTTTCCTCGAGCGCGGCGATGAGAGTCAACGGATCCGAACTTCCATCGAACCGAAAATTCCACTTATGCATCTGCTCGGCGAACAGATGTTGAGTGGGAGCCGTGCAGCTCCGTGTTTCTCGCCCTTGTAGATCGGCGGGTAAGGGGGCGTCTACTGGCGGCATCCAGGTGACGTGTGTCGATCCTGGGTGTATCCCTCGATGGCGGGCTGGAGTCCCGATCGATGTAGCCCCGGAAGTCATGAGAATGGTGAGGGATTCCGTGAATTGTCCCGTCTCACCGTTCCTTCCTAGAGGATTTGGACTTGGGGCCCGGCTGCTATATTGCTCCTGCAACTGAGCCAGTCGGTCCCACACACCCTGTGGGAACGACCCTTTGTTGACGAGGCTGGCGAATACCTTCCTGGTCTCTTCGACGGTACCGTCGGATTTGAAACTTAAGGGCGAGAGAGCTGAGTTCATCTTTTGGGCGAGCGTATATCCAGCGGACTCCTATACCTGGATACTTAATAAAATCGGCTTCTTCGTACTCACCGTCGGATTCCTTGGGGTTACTCATTGTTTGTTGTCGTCTTTGATTTAATTCTTCTGTGAAAACTTCCTTCTCAAGTCTTTTAAGTCCTTCCTGACGCCGGATGTGAGCGGTTCGTTTTATCGTCGAATCGACTCTTCGGGTGACTCCTCTTTTTTTCTCAGTGGGTCTTTAAGCCACTTGAATGAATTTCTAGCTAGTCTCGGTGTTCCTGCTCGGGCGCCACTTGTAAGGATGTTCTCTGGCCGGGGTACAGATCTCAGTCAGATCCAGGAGACCTTTACAAGAAATTTGTAAATCACCGAAACACCGGACAAGAGAGTTTCATTCAACTAGTGAATGAGTCGTTTGGTGGGTCACGCCGAAGGTTCTCATGGACGTCGGGAGAGAGAGTGATGTCGGAGTTGATCGCGTCGTATCTTGCTCAGGAGTTAAAATCCACCGGGCTGGACTGTCGGACGAGGCCAAGCCGGGCAAACGATTTCACGAGAGTGGGAACGCTGGGTGATACACTGGTCACTTCCGCGATTGGGGCGCACAAGTCGTTTTCCGCGTGTCGGAGGTTAAAAGCTTCGGGCGAGGCCAAGCCGGGTAGAATTTTTGGACGTGGGCGGATTGAAGGGAAAGGATGGTGATACGATTGACCAGTCGGGAATGATGTCCACGCGCAAGTCACATGCACTATGTGGAGGAAATCTGGGGTACTAGACTAGACCGGATGGGTGTCCACGTGCGGGTCTCATGCACTAAGAGGAGGAAAGCTAGGATACTTGACCAAACGGGATAGGTGTCCGCGTACAGGTCACAAATACTACGGAGGGCAGCTAGGGTACTAGACCAGACGGGACGGGTGTCCGCGTACAGGTCACAAATATTACGAGGAGGGAAGCTAGGGTACTAGACCACACGGGCCGGGTGTCCGCGTACAGGTCACAAATACTACGGGGAGAGAAGCTAGGGTACTAGACCAGACGGGACGGGTGTCCGCGCACAGGTCGCATGCACTACGAGGAGAGAAGCTACTGATTGACTACGAATAAAAATCACAAACGAGGGATTTCACTTTCACTCCTTTTCTTTTTTTTTTTTTTCTAGATTTCTTTATTTATATTTCGTGGCGTGTTACTTCGGATTACACGAAAAATTACTGCGAGAGACACGTCTGTCCCGTCTTACCATTCCTAGTAGGAATTTCCTACACAAGAGACAGGCAACTCCATCGTTGTGTGACCACCTTCCCCACGCTCCCTTTTTTCGGGATTTCTGGAATATTCCATACTTTCTAGTATTTTCTATTAATTTGCTAAATATCGGCTAGCGTTGCCGCTCGGGTTTGGAACTTAGCTATGACTTAATATTCGGTCTCAACTTAATATTTATTACTCATAATACGTCGCTTACAACTACAACCTTACATACTAAGGTAACCTTACAACTTAATATTTGTTATTCATGATATGTAGCTTACACCTATAACCTTACATACTACCATTAATTGTATCGTGAACCGTCTAGGTGTGTACGTTACAGGGGGGAACCTTGAAGTTTAATTGGTACACAAAAAAAATCTGGACTAAGAGTAATAGTAGACCTAATAATAATACAAGTAGCAAAGATACATTTATCAGCATTCCACACATAAAGAAAATTAAACAACAACTGCAAAATTTGATTTTGGAAATGTAAAGATTTTCGACATCGAGAGAAGATAGAGAACAAAATGACTTCAGAAAGCCTACTACTACTACTACTACTACTACTACTACTACAGTAAGGGGAAAACGGATAGAAATGACGACACTATTAGGAAATTGAAGTACGTAAAATTATTCGTTAAAATCTAGAGCAAACCTATCTGTTTTGAAGGACAAAAATAACGCACAGGCCCAATTTCAGTGCTTTATTTCACACATCGCTCTGTTCGACAGCTTTGCCAATCTTATCATTATTGTTGAACGTTGATGCACTATAAACAGTACAAACAAACGGCCCAACGATACCAAGCACGAACTTGTTACCTGGGGGCCCTTTTAGTTTAGTGGGAAATTATCGGGTTCGCGAAAAAAAAAACACAAATAATATAATATAGAGACATTTATAAAAAAAAAAACTAAGTACGGTGCAAATATGTAAACACTTTAGTTTTTAAGACGGGGGGAATAAAGTAAATAGTAATGGACCCAAATGACTACACTGAGGCACTCCAGATGTTACGCTAATCATAATGGAAACAGCACTTTTAAAAAGAACTCTCTGAGTTCTACTATTCAATTAATTTGAAATCCAAGTTAATAGATTATTCGAACCCGCGAGCTGATCTAATTTAAATAAATAATGGAATGGTTAACAGAATCAAAAGCCATACTAAAATCTGTATAAATAACATTAGTCTGCATTTTATTATTAAATCATTTAACTACAATATATTTCAATTTAAATTAGTTCTTGTTGGTTAACCTTCGCTTTACAAAACCTAATTAACAAGGTGATATTAGCGAGTAACACAAGTGTTGCAAATGAGAAGTAATAATGCGCTTATTTATATATTGCAGACAATTTAGAAATACCTTTATAATTTTGAACATCCGACTTCCCTCCCCTATATGGAATGGAATATTAAAATATTCATTTGAGATATCACTGGCTTACAAATTTATCGCGATGAAATCCTCTAGACATCAAAAGGGTATATTGTATTCATTGAAAAGTACGCAACAGGTAGAAGAAAACGTTTCCGACCATATAAAGTCAAGATCTCGGAAACAACAAAAGCTAGAGATTTGAGATTAGGTATGCAGATTCTAGTTTTTCCTACGCAACGGAAGTTTATTTGAAATCGGAGCCAGACCCAGTCTAACGCCTACAAACCGGAGTCAATAGCCCAGATTCAAAATAGCCGAAAATATTTTATGACTTAGGAATGTTTGTCTTGCGGTATTTTCGTCATTGCTATTGCCGCTTCCATTTTGTTTTGGTGTATCTACTTTAAAACCTTTTGAATACATTTTCTACGCAAAGATACCTTAAGCTCTTCTTCTCCTTTTAAGTGTCATTTCTTTAACTCAAATCTATCAGAAATTCTTTGGGCAAATTCTATACACCTTATCTTTGCATGAAGCGGACTTACTCCATATGAGTTTGGTATTTCACAGTTTTAAATTTGCTTTTGTATCTATAAGATAATACGTTTAGGTTTCCGAAGAGTTGTATGATCCAGCAAATCTTGAAATGACACTTTCGCTTTCGTTTCACTAATCATACCCGTCATGTAAAGTATGCCACGGGTTGAAGGAAACGTTTCTGACCCTATAAAGTATATATATTCTTGATGAGGATCACTAGCCGAGACGATTTAGTCATGTCCGTCTATCTTTCCGTCTGTATGAACGCCGAGATCACGAAAACTATATAAGCTAGAGATTTGGGATTTGGCATGCAGATTCTACTGTTTTCTACGCGTTTATTTCAAATCCACAAATCGCAAAACACTAAACACCTCCGTCACTTAAGTCTGATACTTGTTAGACCTTAGCTGTGTGTTTTGGTAATAATCATCGATAGACTGAAACATTTTCATAATCGAGCAAATATTTTGGAAGTTTTGCCACCGTTTTGCGGCGCCACTTCCGCCCCTCTGCCGCTGTTCGGACGCGGCTTTGTCAGTATTCGCTGCAGTAGAGAGACAGAACGATATAACTGTTAGCGGAGGTTGGGGCACGCTCTTAGCTTCTATTGTCACCTAAGCTTCGATTGTTTTGTATGAGGAATACTTAGTTTGAAGTTTGTTGCCTTAGTAACGGGTATCTAATATTCGAGAAACTCAAATATAGCGTTCTCTCTTGTTTTTAATATTAATATTGGCTAGCTTGCAATATTATTTTCGGCATGCTAATGACATTAAAATCAGCTTGCTATAGTCTACTGATCAGGTACAAACAGAACAAGCTAAAAATGTCCAAATTAGTATGCCCCGGAATACAATTGGGTTTTAGGTGACACCATCTGAATGACTGGATTGCCAGCACTACAAGCTAAGAGCGATGTTCACACGAACAGACAGACAGGCATGAAGCAGGACCGACGGACAGACAGACGAACAAACAGATGGACATGGCCAGGTCGTCTCGCCCATTAATTCTTATCAAGTATAGTCTTTATAGGGTCGGGAACGCTTCGTTCTAGCTGTTGAATACATTTGTCAACGAATACATTATACCTAACTGTACAAGTAAACGAAATAAATATCGTTTTAAAATATCAATATATCAACAACATATCAACTAGTGATCAATATCACTAGTTTCTTTGCAAACTAGTCTCTCAGTTTTAAAGCTGTGAACATAAAACTTTCCCATAATTGAACTTAAATCACTCTCAAATCAACCGAGTTCATTGCCTAGCAATTTGATAACCTACACCATAAATTACAAAAAAAATATTTTGGTGTGATTATATTGGTCTAATAAATCTCGGTGTGGTAGCACGACCTCATTTTTGGAATATCTCCATTACCCTCAGTTTACGAAAATACTTTTCTTAAAGAGCCCGATTACGAGTACGATTTTACGGGTACTTTGTTTCTAAATAAGAGCCGAACTGAATTTTACTGCCCCATTTTTCTATAGTGCATCTATTTGGCTATCCTTAACCCAAAACAGTTTTTTTTTTTAAATTTTATTTTTGAAAAAGAATGCACACACATCAATGGATTGAATTAAAAGCGCTTTGTTTAATGGTGCCTAAAAGGAGACTATTGTAGACATTTCACAAAAATGGTATATCCTCTTTTTTAAAAAACAAAAAAATTATTATATATATTTCAGAAAAAAGAGTTTCCTAAGAAAGGGTAATACGTGTTAAGCATGATGATTTGATGATTTGGGCAGTACAAATGTTTTGAATTGACGCCCTGACACCATCTGCATCAAAGTAAAAATATCTTTTAAAACTCTCTGTAATTAGAATGAAAGGAAATACGACAAACTATAAGTAAATAAAAGGAAAGAAAATAAACTTATTTTTTTGCTGTGATGGTCCGATAATATCGAGTAAAGAATAATTAATTGAGCTTTATTTATTTATTTGTTAAAAAATGTTAGCTCGATAAAACTAATTAAATCTTAAAACTAAGCATTAACTTTAATGTTCAACTAAAAAATTACGAACAAACCGTTTGTTTAGGCTCGGTTGCCACTAGGAGATAAAAAGCGCAAAGTCGCCTGTTTTTTTTAATATTTTTTTTGCGGCGACATTTATAATATTATTTTTTTTTAATGATTATAAAGCTTTTAAAGAATGTAAGAAAAATTTTTCAAAGAAAAATAATGAAAAATAAGCCGGTGACGGAGAATCTTCCGAGGTGCCTTAAAAAAAACTTGATAGAAACAATTTATATGCATTTAAAAGCTAATGAATTTTTCGAGGTCACAAAGTTTTTTTAAAAAAAAAATCGCGTTTAATTTTGTATTAGGCAAAAAAAAATTAAATAAATAAAAAACAAGAAAGGAAGCAATCTTCGGCGTGCCAAAGTTCATATACCCTTGCAGCTATTTCAAAAACTAAATACTCTTGAAAACGTTAAAATTATGATTTACTCGCGTGTATGTTTAAAAACATTGAAGCTATGATGATTTTCAGCTTAATTGTTCGATAGTTCCTATGCCAGCTATACGATTGTTCCTATGGGAGCTAAATGCTACAGTCGTTGTGATTTTGATGAAATTCTGAAATATTTAACCAATACTATATCTCGAAGCACTAAGAAAAAATTAAAAATCCAAAGTTATAATTTTTTTAAATTTATTTTTATGATTGTTGCTATGGGAGCTATATGCTATAGTCGTCCGATTTTGATGAAATTTAAATCGTAATTCTGAAATAATTAACCATTACTTTGTGTCGAAGAACTAAAAAAAAATATAAAAGTTATAATTTTTTTAAATTTATTTTTCCGATTGTTCCTATGGGAGCTATATGCTATAGCTGACTGAAATTATAATACCCTCTGCAAGGGTATAAAAAAACTTTGTGATTACCTACTAATTTATGTGAAGAAGTAATGTTCAAATTTTCAAAAAAATGGTTCAGTATATTTTGAGTTCTGATGCTCACAAACATCAAAAAACACGTATTCGGGAAAATCGATTTAAAGTTTTTCACAGTTTTCTTAAAATAATGGAAAAATCCCATCAATGCCAGGCTTATTTTTTACGTCAGACACGGAAGAAATGCGAATGTTATGATTAAACGGAATATCATTCAACGTCACCCACAAGCATAAGACTTTGCTACAAGCAAATTATTTTTAATGTAATATAGTTGTTGTTTTAAATGTATAACGTAAAATCAAACTTAATATTATATTATGTGTTTTTATGTTGTTTAGAGTTGCCCTGAACACGGTTGCCGAAGCGCAACCGAAATATATCGGAAAAAGTAAAAATTTTGTATAAAAATAGTTTTTTTATATACCAGTTCCACCGTGGGCCTTGCCTTCCGGATGATTTGTGCTATAAGATATGTAATTATTAGATGCGTTGGAGTAGAAAAGCTCTTTATTGTGCTGGGAATTTTGAATTCCATACGCGAATTCTTAGAGAGGACATTAAATAGTGTTTTATTCTGGTGGCTTGTAAGTATTTTGATTCTTCATTAGCTCCCACACTGTTGTCCGCATGAATGTCATTAAGTAAGACGGGTTACGACTTTGATGTTTGCGCGAAATAGAGCATCGTGTGATGTCGTTGCTAGTAGCCTCGAAAACGACTGTTGGATGGACACTTTGCCATGCGATGTCCGCGTTGTAGACAGACAGTTTATGCGCAGACCAGGGTATTTTGCGACTCCGTGCTTTTCTTTTAAGCTCATTTCTGGAAGTTGTGGGTCCTTCATAATTTTGTGTTTGGCCTTGAGCAAAGAATGCATTTCGAATAAGTGAATGCAAACGATACTTCTCTACCAGATATATAGGTATTTCTTTGTCTCGGAGGATCAAATTCGTAATGCAAGTCCATTTGATTGCAAAAACTGGCAATGACGCTCGAAAACCATTGAACTTTTATTCCACTTGAGCAATGTTTTCAAATCCAGAGTATCGTTCCACTTGGTTCGCGATTGATGATTACGTTTTCCAATGACATCGTGTGACCGCCTAGAGGCCGAAAGTGATGAATAAAAAGCTTAGGCCTGATCCAGCAAAACGGCGTAGTTTGGTTCCGGCTTGTGATTTAATTAGACTTCAATTGAAAAACGATTTGATAGTATCTAGAAACGTTGTCGTGGCGTTCACTCAGACGAGCGAGAGCCTTCGGGTAATTATCGTCAGTGACTAGAAAAGCTCTTACGGCTTCCTGAGCAGGCCCCTTTTAACAATTTAAGGGATGGTTAAACTTTTTAATATCCAATAATTTACTAATTTACGACCAACGATTTGACTAAATGAATAGTTCTTAAAACCTGAACGTTTTCCACCAAACATTGGCATCCAAATCGGCTAACCTGATGTCACCGATTTGAGATTGAATTGTCAGTTTGATATTCACAAAAGTATCCTCTAGTCCTGAGTATGTTCGGCTTCGATTTCTGTCTGCACAGTCAAAACTTCCTTGCAGTAACTTTTTCACACCTCCACTCGCAAGATCCCAGTCCCGTCGGGATTTTTGTGTACCGAAACAAACGTCTCAGTACATGCAATTGCGTGTTTTCGTTTGTTGACTTTGACTCCAGTCATTGCAGTGAATTAATTTGTGTCCGAGTAAAATGTATACAAACCGCCGCTGTGTTGGAAATGATCCGCTCATTATGAGGGAGTGCACTGGAAAGCTCTAAGAAAACCTTGAACTCGCTCTCACCAATGTGAGTGAGTGAGAGTGTTTGTGAGGAGTGTTGAAACTCCCCAGAGCTGCAAAGCAACAGCGGAGGAGGCGAGAATGTCGAAAGAATCAAGGGCAGCTAGGACCTTGCACTAAGCAAAGCGAAGAATCCGTGTACCAAAGGTACCGAGGTGGGCATTGGACCCTCAAACGGCAAGGGAGACAAGGTCAAACGGTAAATAGGCGGAATTCGGACCCGCACAAAGAGGACGCACCGTGAACTAACGCTACGACAGTGGACCCTGGACCCAATCACGTGAGCTGGAGAAGAACGATAACGGGTCGAACACTGGCTATAACATCCATACGTAGAATCAGAAAAACAAATCCAAAAATATTATAACTGTTTTACAATTTTCCATATAGTAGTAGAAGTAGTAGTAGTAGTTTTTGTTCTTTATTAAATTTGATGTAATGATGGTCTGTATGTTCGTTGTTCTCCCTATTGCATAAGTTATAATTACTTTTTTGATTAGCTCTGAAACATTTATCCTATTATTTTTCGCAATATCATTCATATCTTTTAGCAACTGTGCATGTGTTGGGCCAGTCTGTGCCGATAAGTAGCCGGATAACTTCGTTGTCTGTAAGGGTCTTCCGTAGTGTTCCTGTCGGATCTCCTTCAGGATGGGACAAAGGGCTAGGCAATGCAGAGTGTCTTCTTCCGTATGCACATTGCACAACGAGCAGTCTGTGAAAGCTACGTTACTGCACGGTGTCGAGTTGAGAGGCACCATGTGTGCTCTAAAGATGAGAGATATTGCATATGCCCCTAGGGTATCAGTGAAATCGTTTGCGGCTCTGATAGTATGGTGCAGGCTCTTTGTTTCAATCTTCTCTTGTCCGTTCATCCACTGCTCTGATGATCAGGAGTTGCATACCCGTTCACAGAGTAACTTCCATTAACAAAATGTTATTTTGCTAGCGATTCACTGTGTGCGATACTGCTGCGAATTAACTGCCTAGCGACATTTTTTGAAAGAAGACCCTATCTCTGGCATTTCCATTACTTTGTTTATAAAACTAAAGTGCTTTTGAAGACTGTGGATGTATTCCGTGGCGACACCAGCTTCAAGATGGATTACGTAGGTCAGTGTGCTTAAGGGAAGCCGGAACATTTTTTTTATGTAGAATCTAAAAAGTTTTTTTGGGGTTTCGTGTCGTTTTTATCCATACCTCTGCAGCATTTGTACTTTGCAGGACTTGTTTTTGACCAAGTAGCCCTCTCCACGTGCAGCTTAAAGTCACTTTTGGGTATGCACGCTTGGTTTCTGTGTGTCTTTCAAGGTTCACGTTTTGTGTGTTTGACCTCTTAAACGGTTTTTAGAGCCTATCCGTTGGGCTGCCATCTTGCGTTTTGGGCCGGGCTTCCTGTGCCATCCCTTTTAACCATTACTTTGACCCCAGGTTTTCCGATTTTGCCATGGTGACCATGTCGTCCGAATACTTAAGAAATGTTATCCCAATAATTTCTAACGATACTCCAGTCATACTGAGCTTAGAAAATATGCTGTGTCGATCGATGGTTTCGAAAGCAATTTTGAAGTCGATGAAGCACATGCACATCTTAGCGATTCGTCTTTGGCTATGGCAACCAGAAAAAAATTGCTTTTAACTTTTATCAGCTTGGTACTCACTCAGCACATTATGTTCTTCAATCCAGTCATTATGGTGTGTGAGCACTATTCAGGTGAATATCTTCATAATCAGAAAGGACATATTTTGCAGGTATTTTGCATGCAGGCTAAGTGCAAGTCCGGCTCTTCTGCTTGTCTATCTCGTTCAATCCCTCGCTTTAGTGATTCGGATTAATTTAGCCGGTTTCTTTATTTCCATTGTAGGTTTGGTAAAAGTTTCACTTTGAGGCACTTTGGCCTCTTACGTAGGTAAACCTTCCTTTGGGGCCACTTAGAGCTATGCCATTTAGTGCTGTGAAGTTGTTGTCCGCATAATTAAAATATGTTTCTTTCCGTTTTGATCAACTTTGATTCCAGTTGCAACTTTCCTTGTGCAGTCGTTTCTCCGAGGCGCACTGATGTATCCCTATTCTGGCATTGTCCCTACATTGTCAAAAAGGACTCTTGAATTGCATTATACAGCTGATCGTACTGAAGCTAACAGCTATTGCAGTTCAAATACGTTAGAATTATTTTTAGGAGGTCATCCAGCGCTTTAATTTCTACCATATCCATTGACACCGATAAATTTGCAACTAGATTTGCTTGGATTCCTTTCAGATGCCCACCGCTTGCTCTCCCTCTTTCTGCGTCCTTTCTGCTGGTTTTTAACATACTATAGTTCGATAAATAGCGTTACTGCATGTTTTGTTCCACAAAGGCTTCGGATATATTTATAAACTTAAAGAATTGTCTATATTTTCGCTTATCACCTTAACCTCCTATGTTATAAGACAAATCTTATGCTGTTAATAGGCGTGTGGTATGTTGGAGAGTGCCGATCCTCGTTGCAGTGCGTAATTTCGAGGAAGAGTTCTGTTCAGTGGCATTTTGATTTGAGGAAAGCATCCTGCATTTTTTTTTTTACGTATGTTACTTACTAAACGGTAAAACTGACCACAACTACTCGGACGTCTGATTCGAACTACTTCAGGTGGAGATAAAGAGTCCACTATCGCCTTCACCTATTGAGAAAACAGAAGAAGACACCACTTACAAATCATGGAAGTCCAGGGAACGAGTTTCTTGGTAGCCGCTCGAAGCACCACAGGGATAATGCCGTCTGGTCCCGCTGATTTGTAGGGCTTCAACACCCTTATTGCCCGTACGATTTTCTCCTTTGTAACCTTACACCTAACGTGTACATGGCATGTAACCTCAGCCGCCTTGATCGTCGTCGAGTGTGACGAGAATGTGGTTTTCCTGACTGGATTCTCTGTGACCGTATTGGTCACGAAAGAGACCAAGTGTGGCTGGATACCTAGGAAGGACACGTCGAGGTCTTGCGGCTTCTGTAGTGCCTGTCAGATCCTCACAGAATCTATGCTAGGATTCGCGATACGCTTTCTTGCAGGTGATCTTGAAATCGTTAAAACAAGGACTATATTGATCCCAGCCTTCTTGCAAGTATGTATTCTTAGCCCTGCTAAAGAGCCTTCTTGTGTCCTTCCTGCGCTGTCTTAAAATCGGTGTCCTTCACGCATTGGCGCTGGATCTACTGACAGGCTTTTTTAACGGTTCGTTTTACTAGGCTGAACATGATCGGAAAATCCTTTGCCAATTACACCTGCTTGGTTTAAGGAGGGCTGTGGTTCGGCAGTGTGGTTTCAGTGCTTGAGCTTACGCCAGAAGCAGCTAGAGAGCGATCCGCATGGGATCTTTTCTCTTCCTGATGTTGAACCTATGCTTCTTTTTCAGCTTACGATCTGTAAGACACCTAAGGTCCTTCACTGCCAACTTACTGAGGAATTTAACCTACGCTGCTTGCGAGAGTGCTCGGCAGTTGAGTCGTCTAAGTCCGTCCTTGTTTTAGCGGGTGCAGTTTGGGGTTCTGTCCTGGACTCCTTACCAGTGCCTTTGGAGTCCCCCAAACATTGAGGCAAACGCCAAAGCCAGTTCCTAATCTGTAATGGCGGGCACAACGACCTGTAGGTCCTGTGTGTCCGCTTGCGAGACGCAGAGAAGATTGCTCTCCCCGGTGTCCTCCGGTGGTAGCAATCAATCGTTCCACCAAGTTTTGGGCTGGCATCCCAGCCCAGGTTTGATCCTTTGAGACCTCATCCATGATTTTGGAATCTCGGGTAATCACGGCCACATAGCATTTTATGCTTAACTGCCATGCATCTCAAATCATGGTATCCTCGTACAAGGGTTTAGTCAAGGATTTGGCTAGCTAAGCTCTCTACTGGTACTTCAGCCCAATAGTCAGTGAACGTGATCCATTAGGATATCATCAGCATAAATTTATATCGACATTTCGGTTTTTTGGATTAAGTTTTAATTTTCTTCGTTATTTGTAGTTGTTAGGTGGCTTTTCGTTTAAAAATTTTGCAGCTGCTCTCCCTAAGTAAACTTAAAAAGAGACAATTGGGGACCAACGACCTTTAGGTCCTGTGTGTCCGCTTGCGAGACGCAGAGAAGATTGCTCTCCCCGGTGTCCTCCGGTTGTAGCAATCAATCGTTCCACCAAGTTTTGGGCTGGCATCCCAGCCCAGGCTTGATCCTTTGAGACCTCATCCATGATTTTGGAATCTCGGGTAATCACGGCCACATAGCATTTTATGCTTAACTGCCATGCATCTCAAACCATGGTATCCTCATACAAGGGTTTAGTCAAGGATTTGGCTGGCTAAGCTCTCTACTGGTACTTCAGCCCAATAGTCAGTGAACGTGATCCATTAGGATATCATCAGCATAAATTTATATCGACATTTCGGTTTTTTTGGATTAAGTTTTAATTTTCTTCGTTATTTGTAGTTGTTAGGTGGCTTTTCGTTTTAAAATTTTGCAGCTGCTCTCCCTAAGTAAACTTTAAAAGAGACAATTGTATCAAACACCAGCTGGAAACAATGTTGAGTTTTGATCAAAACTGGTTGACTACTTTCTTACCGGCCATACATATTTCTTTCATTCTGACCATACAGTTCTATGACCATTTTTAGCGCAGTGTAAAAGACAGATTCTTGAATCTTTCCAAATCGCTCATTTTTATACCCTTGCAGAGGGTATTATAATTTCAGTCAGAAGTTTGCAACGCAGTGAAGGAGACATCTCCGACCCTATAAAGTATATATATTTTTGATCAGCATCACTAGGCGAGTCGATCTAGCCATGTCCGTCTGTCCGTCCGTCTGTCCGTCCGTTTCTACGCAAACTAGTCTCTCAGTTTTAAAGCTATCTGCATGAAACTTTCCCAAAAGTTGTCTTTCTATTGCAGGTAGTATATAAGTCGGAACGAGCCGGATCGGACGACTTTAGCATATAGCTCCCATAGGAACAATCGAAAAAAAAATTTAAAAAATTATAACTTTGCTGTTTTTTAATTTTTTTTTTTTTATTTCTTCGACATATAGTAATAGTTAAATATTTCAGAATTACGGTTTAAATTTCATCAAAATCGGACGACTATATCATATAGCTCCCATAGGAATAATCGGAAAAAAATATACAAATAAAATTATAACTTTGCTGTTTTTAATTTTTCTATTAGTTCTTGGACATATAGTAATAGATAAATATTTCAGAATTACCTTTTAAATAATTAAAAAATTACCTTTTTAAAAATACTAAAAAAAAAATAACTTTGCTGTTTTTAAATTTTTCTATTAGTTCTTCGACATATAGTAATGGTTAAATATTTCAGAATTACGGTTTAAATTTCATCAAAATCGGACGACTATATCATATAGAAATAATATAAATATTTAAAATAACTATCTAATAATTGAGCCGCAAATCATCATAGCTTCAATGTTTTTAAGCATATAAATCTTGCAATAGCTGCAAGGGTATATGAACTTCGGCTTGCCGAAGTTTGCTTCCGTTCTTGTTGTACATGTTCTCGCTGTAGCTCAGCTGAATAGATAACGCGACAAATGTAGCGAGATAAGAAAGACGAAGAACAATAAACATGCAAAGCTGTATAACAGCCCTGCGTGTGCAGCGCACACCTATGAGCATTTGACTAGGTGCTGGTGGTCTGCTCTAAACATACTCCCCCCGTTGGAAGAGGCACGGTTCCAACCAAATGGGATTCGATGGGCAGAGAGGCTAGTTTGGTGACGGCCCTTTTGGTAAGACCTGTAGCTGTCCGGACCACAGCTACTCTGACGACGCCGTCCTTTCATTTCATCGTCGGAAGGTTGACCTCCTGAAGCAACACAACACGACCGATTTGGATGTTGGATGTTTTGATCAGCCATTTGCTTCGTTCTTGCAACAGGGACAAATACTCTCTGCTCCATCTTTTCCAGAAGTGCTGCTGCATTTGTTTATTCTTTGCCAACTGCTTAGCCGGCCTTTGCGAAGATAAGTAACGTCAGGCTCAGGAAACCTTGTGTAGCTGGAACCTTGGAGGAAATGCGCTGGCGTTAGCACCTCAAAATTTTCAGCGTTTTCTGAAATTGGACAAAGCGGACGGGAGTTAAGAATAGCAGAAATTTCATATGCAAGAGTTCTTAATTCATCAAGGGCAAAGATGGCTGCACCGACAACTCGGTAGAAGTGAAATTTTGCCGATTTTACAGCTGCCTCCCATTAACCACCGAAATGTGGGGCACGCGGGGGTATGAATTTCCAATCAATCCCATTCGCTAAGCAGGAAGAAGTTATCGAAGCCGTGTGCGGTTCGCTCAAAAACAACTCCTTCAGTTCCGCTAGCTCTCGTTTAGCGCCAACAAAGTTTGTCGCATTATCACTCCAAATAGTACGTGGACTGTCTCTGAGGCTAATGAATCTTCTCAAAGCTGCAATAAAAGAATCCGTTGTGAGATCCTGGACGACTTCCAAGTGCGCAGCCTTCGTCGAAAAGCAGACAAAGACGGCGATGTAACACTTGTGGGGTGCTTTGTTCCGGGCCTCTGACTTGTGATAGAACGGTCCACAATAGTCCACTCCTGTGGTGTGAAATGCTGGGTTAGGCTGAACTCGATCTGCTGGCAGGCTACCCATCACGTGTTCCCAAGCCACAGGCTTCATCTGAAAGCATCTGACGCATTTGTTGATGACGCTAGCCACGAACTTTCGGCCTCCAATTGGTCAATATTTTTGCCGTAAAGCAGCGAGCAGCGCCTGTGATCCTGCGTGGAATTATTTCTCATGATAATAGACGATAATCGCCCTGGTGACCGGATGATCCTTGGGTAACAATATCGGATGCTTAGCCTCGTAGTCCAAGCTCGCAATTTTAAAGCCTTTCAAAAACACGAAGTAAATCCTCAGAGCTAAGTATCGGTTAGCGCCGTGGAACGTGTTCCGGAAGGTTCTTTACTGCATCTAATAGGGAGAGCCAGTTCGACGCTCCTTTCAGTAGAAATGGAGGTCCATTTGCCCAAAGGGAGTGCTCCAGCAATTCTTTGGGGGTACATCCGCGAGATACCACATCCGCCGGATTCAAGTCTGTTGGAACATGATGCCAAGCCATACCTTTCGTCATTTCAGGGATTTTCGCGATTCTATTAGACACAAATACGTTGAACTCCCTCGGAGGTTGCCGAATCCAAGCCAACACCAAAGGCGTGTCCGACCAGCAGTGAAAGGTGCAATCAAAACCTATGGTTTCCTTAACGTTTACGATAAGCTCAGCCAATAAACACGCTGCTGAAAGTTCTAATCTTGGTATTGTTAAAGCTTTTAAGGGAGCTACTCTAGACTTGGCGCAGAGTAGATGTACTTCATCGTTGCCATTGGCTTCCGACCGCAAATATAAGCACGCGCCGTAAGCTGCTGTGCTAGCATCACAGAATCCGTGCATCTCGACGGAAGCCTGCGATTGCTTTACGAATCGTGGAAATTTTAGGTTCTGGACGATCGACAACTGAGAGGTCAACTCCCCCCATGACGAAAGAAGGGGCTCTGGCAGTGTGTCGTCCCAATCCATGTTAATGCTCCATAGCTTTTTTGAAAAAAATTTTTGATTTTGTAACAATGGGTGCTATTAAACCAAGCGGATCATAAAATTTCGCAATTGTTGACAACACAATCCCTTTTGTTGCTCTTTGACTTGATAAAATTTGTGAAAAGTTAAAGAGAAGATTTTCCGAAGATGGATCCCAGACCAACCTCAAAGCCTTGGCGAAAGCTAATCCGTCGTGGAATTTAATCAATTGCTCTTTATCGCGCGCAGACTCTCCTTCGAGAGCACTTGCTTCATTCGAACACCATTTTCGGATCGGAAAGTGGCCGCGCGCCAGTAGCTCCTTTGCCTGATGACGAATTTCTTTTACCTCTTCAACTGAATCGCCACCAGAAATTAGATCGTCCACATAGAAATCTCTCCGAACTATTTTTGCTCCAAATGGAAATGATTCCTCTTCATCGTAAGAGAGCTGATGCATGGCTCTTATAGCCAAGAAGGCAGCCAACTTGGTTCCATAAGTTACCGTGTTTAGTTTATAAACACTCAATTTATCTGTGGAGTTCTCTCGCCAAATGATACATTGCAAAAAGTCATCAGGGTACGAAACACGAACGCAGCGGTACATCTTGCAGATGTCTCCACAAAGAGCTACTTTAAAAAATCTTAACCGAAGCAAAATATTAAAGATTTTTTGCTGAATTGTTGGTCCTGCTAGAAGCAAGTCGTTTAGAGCTATCCCAGATGTAGTTTTAGCAGAACCATCAAAGACGACACGAAGTTCAGTGGTACTGCTTTAAAGCTTCTGTACAGACTGGTGAGGCAAGAAAAATTGTGGCACCTCTGGATCCTTTAATGCGAGAGACATGTGGCCTAAGTTGAGGTATTCCTGTAAAAATGCCGATTTCTGCGCTTTCAGAATTTTATTTAATTTTTATTCCAAACTTTTCAAACGACGACGGGCCAGACAGTAGGAGTCACCTAAAGATTCGAATCCTAAAGTGGATAAAAGGCTAACCGAATATTGACCATTCTCCAGCCTAATGCAATTTTCTTTGAAATGCTGCTCGCATCGTAAGTCCTAGGCCAGCATCGATGGTTTTTCTGAACTAATGTCTTCAATCTCCTAAAACCGCTTTACTACGGCAGCAAGTGTGTCATCATCTGAATGATCAGCAGGATCCTTGACAATGGCAGCCAAGACAGATTTGCGATTTAGCATACTTGACATCCCTCCAGAAACTATCCAACCAAGCTTGGTGTTTTGAAGCGTGGGCAAGTTGCTATCCAAATTAATTTTCCCTTTAGCGATTATTTCGAAAAACAGACCAGCGCCAATTAAAAGATCAATTCGTTGTGATTAGTTTAAATGAGGGTCAGCTAGCGATATGTTTTGTGGGATCCTCCATCCCGCAGTATTTATATTGAAATTTGGCTGGTAATCAGTGATACTATGGGTTGCAACAGCTGCGAATGACGCACGATAGCTTTCATCCCGTGATTGCGCCAGAATATCGACTGCCTTATCAGAGTTCATGGAAGATTCCCCTATCCCAGAAATAAGAGTGTGCGATTGTCTAAGTTTCAAATTAAGTTGGCTAGCTAGGCGCGTAGTAGTAAAGTTTAACTGAGAAGCTGAATCTAATATTGCTCGGCAAGGCATAAATGCACCAACTTTATTTTTACGTAGATAATAGCAGATGGAAGCAGCACGTAATTCATTGGCATTGTATTTAAGGTTTGTGGTGGAGAGTGCGTTAAATGGTGATTAGGTTGTGATAATGGAGATGAGCATGACACTAGTGATGATGAAGTCGATGGAAATGGCTGAGAGCTTATAGATGGGTCGGATGATGGAGATGAAACTGAGGTCGATGGTATGGATGCCTCTGGGATAATGTGGAGTAATGGGTGGTGTTTCATGCGACAATGTTTACAATGAGTTGACTTACATTGCTGCAAGCTATGCCCCTTGTGTAAACAGTTGAGGCAAAGGTGCATTTTCTTTGCTTCCCTATATTGAAGATTGGGACTCAAGCTTAAAAATCGGGAGCATTTTTTCAAATAATGATCTCTAGCATCGCAAAATAGGCAAATTGGATGGTTTTTAGCAGACGTAATCAGTACACTTGGGTTATATCTATGAATGCTTTTTCCCACCTGATGGTCTGGTGTTTGAATTACCACAGCTTGGTCCAAGTTTTCCATCATCCGGCACCTCTTCTCCAAGAACGACTCCATAGCAGCACAGGTAGATAGCTCAGAGATTGACAAATCATCTTCCCATTTTTCACGGGTCCTTTGATCCAGCTTGTGTGTCACGATATGTGCCAGGGTACGGATTGCTCGAACATGCGAATTCATCCAATCGCTGAGCTCCCGAAGCCCCTTAGCTGATCCCTTCTCGACACCTTTTAAACCGAATATTGCCTGAACGTCTGCCTGAAAGTGTAAAACTTAATTATCAAATCGATTAATAAGTAAATTTAAATCCTTTTTATAATTTTCATTTGAGGGCTCGAGCGATCGAGCGCCGCCTAAAGAGCACCTCAAATATTGTAACTTTTCAATATCACTTAGCTCGTCATCATTTCCAATGACCGTGGTAAAAGTTGCAATAAAGTCCGGCCATTCTGAGTACGATCCTTGAAAACGAGCAATCTCTATATTTGGCAATCGAGGCTTCCTAAATCTGAAACAAAGGTTGTTTATAATATCAAAGGATGTAGAATTGGAACCCGGCAAATGCAGTTTGCGCAGAGCTGCTAAGGCCCGATTTAGTTTCGCCTTTAAATCCATTAAGATTGCGGAAAATTCCAACCGCGAATCTTTACTAATCTCCGAAAAGTCCAGTTTTTCCAGCGAAGTCTGTGCAGAATCGAATTCCAAGTTCATAGAGTTCACCCATTCCAACCGCGCGAGGACATCAGATTCATCAAACTGCTCACTAGCTCCAGCAGTTAAGTAATCTTCCATTGCGTTTAACTGCCGCAAAACGGAACGCACTTTGGCTCGGTAAAACTCGATGTCACTGGGAGCATCATTTTGAGGCTGAATCGCGTCTCCTGGGTTAACCATTTTTTAATTGTCTGACCGGATTCAGAGGGCAGGAAACACCCTATGCCTATTGCCGCGCAAATGTTAATGCACCGAGCGTCGCCAACGTAACGGAAACTTTGACTTCATTTTTGTTCTTTTTACCGAAATTTTTGCCTAGCAACAGCGCATTGACTTGTCAAGGTAATGTATGTGACCATACACATACACGGCTATTTATACATATATTTACGCAATGTACGCGTTTAACAACAATTAATTGCGATTCATTTTATGTTTAATGTTTGCAGCACAACACAGTTTTGCTTCTTTCACAGCGCGAAAATGCTCAAAAAAAATAAAAACAAACGGCCGGCCGGCAGCGCGCACATAAAGTGTTCGTGTGTTTGTGACTGAGATGCAGCAAACGACAGCGAAAATAAGTTATTGCTTAAACGATATTAAACAATGTTAAAAACCGACATGCGGACTCCGATTAAACGAATATCACATCGGGGTCACCAAAATGTTTATGGGGAAAACAACCAAAATGCCACCCTTCAGTTTAGAAATAGAAATTAAACGCACGATAGGTTCAATTGAAATTATTTCTTGATTTAATTAGCTGTGCTCGGAGTTGCAGCGATTTTGTATAACTGACTTGCCGAAAGCTTGAGTTCAAATTTTTATACCCTTGCAGAGGGTATTATAATTTCAGTCAGAAGTTTGCAACGTAGTGAAGGAGACATCTCCGACCCTATAAAGTATATATTATTGATCAGCATCACTAGGCGAGTCGATCTAGCCATGTCCGTCTGTCCGTCTGTCCGTCCGTTTCTACGCAAACTAGTCTCTCAGTTTTAAAGCTATCTGCATGAAACTTTCTTAGAAGGTAGTATTGCAGGTAGTATATAAGTCGGAACGAGCCGGATCGGACGACTATAGCATATAGCTCCCATAGGAACAATCGAAAAAATAAATTTTAAAAAATGATAACTTTGCTGTTTCTTAATTTTTTTTTAGTTCTTCAGCATATAGTAATGGTTAAATATTTCTGAATTACGGTTTAAATTTCATCAAAATCGGACGACTATATCATATAGCTCCAATAGGAACAATCGCAAAAAAAATACAAAAAAAATTAGAACTTTGCTGTTTTTTTTCTCTTAGTTCTCCGACATATAATAATAATTAAATATTTCAGAATTACGGTTTAAATTTCATTAAAATCGGACGACTATATCATATAGCTCCCATACGAACAGTCGAAAAAAAAATACAAAAAAAAATGATAACTTTAAATGTTTTTAACTTTTTCTTTTAGTTCTCCGACATTTAGTAATAATTAAATATTTCAGAATTACGGTTTAAATTTCATCAAAATCGGACGACTATATCATATAGCTCCCATAGAAATAATAAAAATATATAAAATAACTATATAATAATTGAGCTGCAAATAATCGAAGCTTCAATGTTTTTAGACAAATACGCAAGTAAATCATAATTTTAATGTTTTAAAAAATATTTAATTTTTGCAATAGCTGCAAATATATATGAACTTCGGCTTGCCGAAGTTTGCTTCCTTTCTTGTTGTACATGTTTTCGCTGTAGCTCAGCTGAATAGATAACGCGACAAATGTAGCGAGATAAGAAAGACGAAGAACAATAAACATGCAAAGCTGTATAACAGCCCTGCGTGCACACCTTTGAGCATTTGACTAGGTGCTGGCGGTCTGCTCTAAACAAATACGTTAGGATGCTAAGAATCCTTCGTTAGGTGCCAATTCTGTTACGTTGTCATAATAGCGCCGTACTCACAAAAGGTCGAGGTAAAAGCGTCAGATGGTCAGGCCGGATTCGGGTGGGGCTTATGGTAGCTTCTTCCCTCTCCAACATATCAAGAACAAGTATTAAACATGCCTGCTAAAAGTCAATCAATGTAAATGTCAAACGGGCATCAGTCCGCACTAAACTACAAGCTTAGCTGTCGTTTGATCGTAACATAATCGGGTTGTGTTTCGGCCACATAAGATAAAATTTAAAACGATCGTTAGAAGTTCGGCAGCAATCAGCTTACGAAAGTTAACAGTATTGGAACATACTGCCAATATCGAAACGCAACTCTACGCCTTGCGTACGAGACAAAAAAAAAAAACAAAAGCCAGACCCACGCGACTGCAGGAATAGTTTTTCATTTTCAAACGAGCGGCAAACAGAACAGACGTTATAGAATTTGCTCCGGCAAAAACCCGCGATCCACCCCTTGTAAGCGATATCAAAGTATAATACGTATATGTATTTCGCACAAAGCTTGCGATCAATTGCAAGAAAAAGGAAACCAACAAATCTTAGGAGTTTTCTGGTCTCTGTGAGTATTACAAAACGACCACCCCGACCCTTTCAGGTAATTGTTCAGACTTAATTTTTTTCAAATTTGCGTCAAAACCAACCCTAGTAAGAACCATAGTTGTGAATTGTACGCGTAAGGCAGCAAGCATCGGAGAATTGTAAAATCCAAACGTTTCAAAGCGAAGAGGCTTAATGTGCCTAGGAGCCACTGAGGGATCATATGAAGCGCAACAAAGACGCAGAGGTGGAAAAATAGCTTTCTGCAGTTTCCGTAGGAAAAAAGACGGTATTTTGTATGGACGCCAAAAAGACTTTGGAGCAATACATTAAGACCAGCAACGATATTTACCAAGGACTCTCTCGGTAGCAGTTGCAAGCCTTGGCATACGAGTTGGGAAAAAGCTAAACATCGCTTTGACACCTACATGGGAACAGAATCAAATGGCTAGAGTTGAGTGGTTTCGAGGCTTTTTGAAGCGACACCCATCTCTGTCAGTGCGCAAGCCAGAGACTACTAGTTTAACCCGGGCAACGAGCTTCAACACGCCTAAAGTTAACTTCTTTTTCCAGTTGCAAAGGGATGTATAATCAAAATATTCTTTCTCGTATTTTAAGCCGTAAGTTATTGCTCGATGTGGGATGTAGCGGGTGGCAAGAGTTACATCTTCCGAAAGTGGAACTCCTGTCACATTGGCCATGCCAGTTTTAGCAGGATGACGTTCCTTCCCCCCTTAAAAATTCTAAAGACGTCTTCTTAAACGGTGGACCCTTAGGAAGCGCCCGCGTGTCGAATCCCAGTGGGTGGATGAAATCAGAACTTTTTTAACTTTTTTAAACTTTTTCCAATCTCATGTTCGCTGTTCCAAGGAGGACCTAGTTCTTTTAAGTCTTGACAATCATTTTTCAAATTTAAGTATTGGTGGATCTATTGAAAACGATGAGGCCGAAGGCCGAAAGATTCCGGCTCAGACTCGACAGACGGAACTTTTGAAGAAATGGTGCAGCCCATTAAGCCACTTCTAAAGGCAGATCCCAGGGCAACAACACGAAATAGACGCGATTTAAATGGTACCCACTAACCCTCAGCGCACACACTGGGTGAATTTCACCCAGCGCGATTTTTCGGCCGTTCGGCAATTAAAAATGGAAGGAGGTGGGGGCTTGGGAGTGGGGGGGGGGGGGGGGTAACTTATCCGCCACCACTACGCGTACACCGAGTTTCAGCTTCAGTGTCCCAAAATTCGTTGAAGGGGAAACATCGAAAGTTGCTCAGCGGGTGAATTTCACCCAGTGTGTACGTTGTGACATATCATTGTTCTCATAGAAAAGGCGCCAATATGCTGACGCGGGCGAGAGTGCACAATTCGCACGAGGTAGAAGAGCTTTTTGACCAAGAAGAGCAATTGTCGTCGAGTAATGAAGCATCCTGTTGTTACCATAGTTGCAAATGCAATTGCGGTTGCAAATTGAACAATACGTAAACTACGAAGATAGGCCTGAAATGGACGACCCAAAAGACTTGTCACTTGAGAACAAAATGTTTAAACACAAAAGGTGCCAACTTTGTGGCCCTGCAACTGATCGAAAAACATTTTCAAATGTTTAAGTTGCGAACGTCCAATGTGCAAAGACCATGTCGCGAAAGTTTGTCAGCAGTGTGCCTTGCCGCTGCAAGATTTGTAAAGCTGTTCACAGTTACTTTCTTTTCTCATGTAATTTTGATTATCTACGTTTCATTTGTAGTACACTTTTCATATGTGAAATAAAATTTTTAAAAAATAATTGACCCATTTTCAAATGACTAAAATAAAAATATATTTTGGGAGAGTACGGTTAAAATGCCATTAAAATCTGAAATTTCGTACCCTGAACTATTGAAAAAATGCTTTCTTTTGTAGACTGATCATTTTTTTCATCAGCATCACTAGGCGAGTCGATCTAGCCATGTCCGTCTGTCCGTCTGTCCGTTCGTTTCTACGCAAACTAGTCTCTCAGTTTTAAAGCTATCTGCATGAAACTTTCTTAGAAGTTGTCTTTCTATTGCAGGTAGTATATAAGTCGGAACGAGCCGGATCGGACGACTACAGCATATAGCTCCCATAGGAACAATCGAAAAAATAAATAAAAAAAAATAATAACTTTTCTGTTTCTTAATTTTTTTTTTAGTTCTTCGACATATAGTATTGGTTAAATATTTCTGAATTACGGTTTAAATTTCATCAAAATCGGAGACTATATCATATAGCTCCCATAGAAACAATCGCAAAAAAAATACAAAAAAAATTATAACTTAACTGTTTTTAACTTTTTTTCTTAGTTCTCCGACATATAGTAATAATTAAATGATTCATAATTACGGTTTAAATTTCATCAAAATCGGACGACTATATCATACAGCTCCCATAGAAATAATAAAAATATATAAAATAACTATATAATAATTGAGCTGCAAATCATCATAACTTCAATGTTTTTAGACAATTACGCAAGTAAATCATAATTTTAATGTTTTAAAAAATATTTAATTTTTGCAATAGCTGCAAGGGTATATTAACTTCGGCTTGCCGAAGTTTGCTTCCTTTCTTGTTTTAGAAAAGATTTATAATATTTTTAGATTATTTCAAAAATCTTTCTGATCGGACGGTTGTATTCAATGGCTGCTTTTAAAACGTACAGGTAAATTTAATACATTTCTTACTTTCTGAAGAATTAGGCGTATATCTCCCTTTTGAGAATGGTTTTATATCATTTCGGATACATCCAGATAACATTTAATTTTCAGATGTTTTAATTACTCTTGTGAATAAATCTTAAAGCAGTTTTAAATTATTTTTGTTTGATTCTATTTTCAGAGAAAAGAAGCCGAGTTACTTAAATCATTTTTACCAGAAAAATTTGAATACGTTTTATTTATTCCAATGACGTCAGTACAGGTGCGTACTCAGTTTTGCAATTTCTAAAATATGCTATTGAATGCTACGCTATTTTATTTATTTGTCGACTTCTTTAGGAGACAGACAATAAGTTAAAAAAATCAAATTTTTCTTTTCTAACAGGATTTTTCTCTGTGGATGTCTGTACTGCGAATGTTCTTATCTCACAGCCATATTTTAAAATGCCGATGCCGATGTCGGGAATTATGTTTTATTTGTTCTCGGTTCCCTTTTATGTTAGAAAAGGTAGCGCGGCCTGCGATAAATACTTACGCAAAATCGTAGCATTATCTTCAATTTTAATTATTATTAAAGTCAAATGATACTGGTGGTATAAATTTGTATTTTGACCTGTCGCACGCTTCGAAATTCTTTCTCGCAGAGCCGACGTTGCTCGTTTCGTTGTCGTTCCTCAATGTATCGTTGCTAGGATCCAAAAATTTTAATCGGTCTGTTTGACGTAGCAAGAGTTTTATTTCTTTCTGTCTTGGGAATCACAATTATAATAAATTTGTTTCATTGTTTGGAAAAGTGACCCAATTATGTTATGGCATTAAAAAGTTTTCTGATACAATCTTTGCGCAAACTTGTGATTCTGCTAGGCCCAGGAGATTTATTTGGATTCATATTTTCCTGATGACTTTGGAAATTTTAGTATTTTGAAATGAACTTTTTTACTTTTTTGATCTACCAATATACCATTTGTGCTCTAAAATATATAATTATTTGTGCTGAATTTGTATTTGATTGTTAGATGCGTTTCTAAGATTAACATAATGTCAACCTCAAACTGATACAGAAACTGCGACAGCTCTAGCTTGTGCTGGGAAATTCCGGTAGAGTTCCAGAAGCAAATTCTAAGATAGGATATTATATTTTAATAAGTATTTCTTTGCGAGACGTGTTTATATAAATTTGTCTTACAACTATCTATATATTGTCCAGCATCTGTTTGAAAGTCAAGTTGGAAATTAATTGTATTTAGAAGGTCCATTTCAACTATATTATCACAGGGAATTGGAATGTCATCACTAACTATTTGAAAGGTAAAAGGAATTATGAATTTAGCTGTTTGTATTTCCATAAATGTTGAACCTTTTGATAGTTTTTTATATATAAGTTAACACCCAAAATAATACAATTTCTCAGACAGAGGAAATGAGTAAGCATTGATTGCACAACAAACAGCAAAGCAATGCCCTCAATAATAGAATTTCCCAAACCGAAGAAGAGAGCATTAATTGCACAACTAACAGCAAAGCAATGCTCTCAATAAAGTTCTAACGAACTTAGCTTGCACCTTTTGGTCAGCGATCGTGGGAATGCAGAACAGCCAATTTCCAAAGTTGATCGAACTCAACTTAGTGCATACAACAAAAACTATAATTAAAATGCACTGGCCAATTACAATTAAGTTTGGCCAACGGCAACGGCGACCAAGAGCAGCAACCAATAATATGAAAGAACGTCAGCAGAAACATCAACAGCGGCAGAGACGGCGGCAGCGATGGAGCGACGCGTAGCTATAAAAACAATTGTTTAACCTAAGTAAGTTAGTTCTTAATCTAACTCAATAAAGAAAGGTTTGATTTTTTTATCAAATTCATAATCAATCTTTTAACTTATATAAATGTTGAGACTGAGATTTGTTTTGTATACAGTTGTTGTGTGTGGGTTTTCTTTCATAAGGGAGTTCCTAAGCTTTCCCGTTCTGTCCCAATAACTCCTTGTTGAAAATTTGAGTTTCCTATTGGCTTTGTCCATAATGTCCTCGATAAGTATCATATTGGGTACATTGGCCGCTGCCGTGATAATTTCCCTGGTAGAAGTTATTTCTACCACGTGTGAAAATACCTCGATAGTTTCCTCTGCCAATGCCTCTATAATAATACACTGTTGCTATTTGTTTTTTGGGTACTGCCGTGTCTGTATTTAGCCATATTCATATTGTTGAATGAGCTTGCCTCCAAAATCGTTTTGGTCTTTCCGCTTTCGCAATTCTTTATTAAAGTGGATATTGTTTTTTTTTTGTGCTTAAATTGTCAGCATGTCAGCTTTTATCCCATGTTGATATAACTTGCTTTTAGTGATTTGCGCAAGTAAATAAGTTCGTTTGAAGTTTTGAAGTTTATTATTACCTGCATAAGTAAGCTTGTTTTGGACATTGCAGAGGGATGAACCAATTATTTTGGCGATTTTTTCGTATGGCCCTTTTGTCATGTTGACCAATTTTTTGGCAATGTTTATTATCTACTACGCTATTGTTAGTATCGGACTGTGATAATTCTTGATCAGATAAGTCAGATTGAATTAAAACAGCGGGAATGGAAAAATCGAAAGATCGTACATCGTTTGATGTCAAAATGTATCGTTCTTTCCATCGATAATTTTGTAGAAAAAATTAATAAGTATTAAAATTATCATTAACATCAGTTTTTATTTGCAGGGAGTGTTTAGAACTATACCTTTCTTTTTTGTTAATAAAATTGATCGTAATCTGGTTCAACATTAAACAAACTTAAGAACCTATCCAACTGCAGCTTGAGGCCTTTGCCTGGCTGCAGCTCTGTCGCCAAGGTGTCGGGTCAGCGTTTTGTCCCTACCCGTGGCGATCACTCGCTCCGCGAGTGCTCTGGTCTGACTCCGGGAACTTGCACCCGGAAAGCGAGGTCAGCGGTTTCTTCGCTGCGCTTGCAGGCCACCAGATATGGTCTGCAACTCGGCAGTTTCTTCTCTTGGGAACTGCCTGTGTTAACTTCTCCCCCCTTCAAGTGGTCGACGTCCAGGGGACCCGCTCGTTCCACATCGTTGTCAGTTCTTGGTTTGGTGTGACTTCTGGTCCTTAGATAGCGATAGCCGAGCCAAATGGTGGAACACAGAAAGAAGGTAGCAAGTAGGGCAAAGGAGTTGCTGAGGAAGGACCCCAGTGTAAGTTCTTCTCTGAGGGTCCCGATGTGGTGGAGATTGCTCAGACTTGCTCCCAATCTTTAAAGTCGATTGTGCCGGCAATAACTTTTAGTGCCGTCCCGATTAAGTTAATACTCCTAGCGGCTCTATGGTGGATTTTTAAGGTAGTCACCAACTTGCGAATATTTGTAAGGTCTGTCATTATGACTGGTGTCCTGTGATCGTCTGTAAATGTCTTCGTCATTGTTTCCGTCTGGTCGGCGTAGTCCTCATAAGTCTATTCCGCTAGCAGAAACGATAGCACCAACTATTCAAACTATTCAACTATTCAAGCAAATATTCAGGAAAAATCGCGGGGCGAGGTAAGCTGTCAGCGACACCCGGGTAATGATGCCACCCTGTCAATGCAGGAACCGGGACCCGAAGGTCAATCAAGTTTTTAATGGGACTACTCGAGGAATGACTGTGGAAAGTTTCCTTTTCCGGTTTGATCGTTTGCAAAAGCTCTATAGAGTTCCAAGAGTTTCAAATGGTACTGGCAGCTTATGGAGGATAAATAAGTTTGATTACTAATGTGGTGTGCAAAAAAATGACAACCGCCTCTTTGCCCAGACCAACGTGGATGGAGTGGAAATTATCGCGTTACCGGATTTTGGAGTCAGCGCTAATTGTATTGAAGAAAGGGCTGAAGCATTTCTTCAAGGCCGTTTAAAGCGAGTTGAAAAATTAAATAATCAAAATGTGCGCAAGGCCAGTGGTGGAAAAACCCATGGAAGCACAAGTAAAAGATTTAATGTTTTTAAGAGTGCCAGGGCTACAGTAACCATTTTACTTTGGAATACAATTCTGGACTGCTTTCGAATTACCTGTAATTGGGCAACGACTCGAAGAGCTCGAGCTAGTGCAACCAGAGATTGCACATGACTTAGATGTCGAAACTTCAAAACCAGAAACGGCCTATACTCCGCATGAGCTTACTCACGACCAAACCAAGAAGTTAAAACAGGTCATTGAAATTTATCAATTTGCGTCGAAAAGGCTTAGGCAAAACCAACCTGGATGAATATATAATTACCGTGACAGACGAGAATGTGTCAATCAAACAACGGCACTACCCGATCTCCCCAGCAAAATAAAATCTTGTGTACGAAGAATAAGATCGGATACTGAAGCTAGGGGTAATCGAGGAAAAAAATATCAGCAGGAGTTCTCTAGGAACGCTGCTTCAAAAAGGCACATAAAAAGCAAAGTATATTCCCGGGCCATCAAAGATGTATATCGACTGCCCCACAAAAAGAAGGATTACTTAGCAGACTCTAAAATACATACTACATATCCGCCATCGATCTGAAGGAAGTTATCCCCTTCGGATTGTGCAACGCAGCACAAAGAATGTGCCGACTAGTGAATAAAGTAATACCAGCAGCGCTGAGGGAATATGTATTTGTGTATTTGGAAAAACTCTCACTTAATGTAGGACCAAGTAAATTCAGCTAAAGTCAAGCCCGATACCTGGGATGCGTGGTAGGCGGCGGATGCATTAAAACGGACGTACAAAAATTCGGGCAATACAAGAATTCCAACAGCCAAAAACTCCGAAACAAATGCAGAGATTTCTTAAACGTAGTTCCAGATGCCTTATCCCGAGTCCATATGGACGAAATCTGAACAATGGACTCGGAAAAATTTTAATTACATTTAATTAATTTGAATTACCTGAAATCAGCTGCTCTTCAAAGCCCAGATCATATCAAATTAATCTAGGCGATAAAAGCCTGGACACGTCTACAAACGATTTGGGTGCCGAAACAGAGACATCATCGAAATTGCGCGAGCTTGGAAACTCTGGGTACCAGGAGAATTACTAGTTTGGAGGGCCCACCACGCTACAACAGAGGGGCACGGGGGTATTCACAAATCCCTTGCCCGATTGCGACAATTTTTTTACTGGCCGGACCGGCTGTTGAACTGCAAAAAATAGTGCAAGAATGTGAAATTAGGAATATCCGACCACCTATGGGGGAACAACGCATCACCGAACGGGCAGGCCAAAAATTTTTCATCGACTTCGTGGGACCCTATCCGCGGACCAATGCTGGGAATACCGTCATCTTTGTGTGGCCCTAGCCGATGAAATAGGCGGTCGCAACCGAGGTCGTCAAATTCCAGCGGAGCGTGTATACCGATCGGTACTACAAATGTTGAGGGCCGAGATAGCCAGCGATCAACGAAATTGAAACTCCCATCTAAGTCGAATTGCCTGTAGCCTTTGGAGTAACTTTCATGAGTCGATTGGCATAGAGCCATACTAAGCGAGTCAAGACCCAAGGCCCAATTCAACTGAATTCATTGCTCTGCAATGTGATAACCGACACCATAGTTTATTGCACAACAACTGAAATGCTTGAATTTGCACCCAAGTAGAGGGCAAAAGTAGCAGGCCGTGAAATTGAGCTGGGTGCAACTATGGGAACAGTTAATGAATGAAACGGCATTTGAATAGGAATAGTGGAATTCACTTTTCACCATTTCCTAACCATAGACCACTATATAAAGGGGCGGCTGAGTCAGAGCAAGAGTCTGCGACTCAGAGCAGAAAACTACTACTGGCTGCCTCAACCACAAAAAACCCTTTTTGACTAGGAAGGATGTACGCTAAGTTCAACATCTTCTAGCCATGGTCAACTGCCTGCACTACCAAGACGGTTTCAAGGATCACAATGACATTTCCCAAAACGTCCAGCAGAATAACCAGGGTCCTCAAAAGGAAGATCAAAAGAGGAAGAAAAGGCAGAAGAACAGGATTACAAGAACAAGAAGAAGAACAGGATTACAAGAACAAGAAGAACCTAAAATATAATTCCTGATCCTGACGACTAACAGCAACTTGTGAACATGGATTTCAAATCCTTTAAGGCCTCGAACGACGACGACGCGAACGTTGTCAATAACCTGGAAATTATTAACCATAAGTAGGGCATCGGCAATGTGCAAAACATTCTGTGTGGGATCAGGCGATACAGAGCGTCGAGATTTCATCGCCGAATAAAAAGGGGGTAAGTTCAGCGGGACAAGATTTCCTATCTATAAAGATGTTTGTAGGTATGTCCGTGCCAATCAACAACAGCAATGATCACCTCCACAGCAATAGCCAACAATTACCGCAACGATTCAGAGTTCAATAATAGAGTGGAATACTTGTTTTCCAAAACCAGATTACATATCTCCATATCCGAACTCGAATATAAATTTCTGGAAGTGTTTAACATAGATTTTTCTCCACTATGTCATTGTACTAAAACTATTGATTTAGAAATATATACAGTTTGTAGTTACACATAAATAATTATTTATAATAATACAATTGTTTTTTGTCATTAATTATTAATTAATTAATTAATGTAGTTACACGTAAATAATTGTAATCATTTATAAAATACACTTTTTTTGTCTTTAGAATTATAGTTAATCCCATAATATTTTCCAATCAAATAAAATCTTTTTTTCCAGCGGTCATAATCAGTTAAACTTTTCATATGTTCATATATGAGAAGCCTCCGAGCGACTTTTTACTGTCGCTGCTGCATGATTAAGGGATTTATAAATTCATTTTCTTATTCTTATTCGTATTAGCCAATTCGCTTATACCTACTAAACTTAGTCCTAATTACATGATAGCCATTCTGGGCAAATAAAATTTACTAAGGTTAAATATTACAAATTATCTTTGGTATACCTATCTACACTAATGGCTCAAGCCTACATATCCATATTATTCAATAAATTTATAATGTAATCCAAATTTGAACATGACTTGGTAGAAAACAATTCAAAGGGGGTGCTGACGCAACAGTGGAGTAGGTCAAGAAAATGACGGACGACCTTGACAATAGGTGTCAAGCAAGTGTAACGGGGAGGGTATGTGGCCAAAACACAGCTTGATCGTGATACGATCAAGCGTCAGCTTGAACCACACCCAAGCCGGCGCGTTCATGCGGGGCACCCAGGTGCCTGACCATCGGACGCTTTTACCTCGTCGCAAGTTCTTTTAGGACTGGGGCACTTATATACCCACGTGGACTTGTTAATGTTGAAGTAACCGATTGCTCGCTTCTCTCCCCTCGCTTGACGCTTGTCGACCTCGATGTCCGTCCTCGCTTTGCTCCCTGGTACGATGTCCTGGATCTGCTCCTTGCTTGCTTCTTTAGGACCAACGAACACTGCTACTTGATGACTGGTACTGGTTGACTTGTAATAAACGACTGATCTAGCTTCCTGCGCTCGGCCTGCTTGCCTCTGTTTACCGTTACTTATCGGCGTCTCCTTGCTTCTTGGTCCAAAGTCCAAGCTTTTAACGTTCGACCTTTAGCCATCTGCTTACGGCACTACAGCTGAGTCCGAATTCCGGTGCTGTCCCGTTACTTCGTTTCGCACCACATTTTTTCGCCGCACTACCGTTACTACAGCCGAGCTCGCCGCGACAACCGGTGGGCCAATGCTTGCGTGATTGCTTGCACTGCATGCTTTTATTTGTGGGGAGGTATTAAAATCCTCACACGGTCTCTACATATTTGTTACTGTCGGTACTTGCGGTTTTATCGCCTTAATACAGACGATGTACATTAAATAGGTGCTACACTACATTTTTTCCTTCGTGCGGCGGAGGTATGAACGCAAGTAAGTGTGTAAGACGAGATCAAGAACTTATAAAGCCTTAAGAGAAATTGTGTAAATATTAAAGTTAGTGATCAATTGAACTCATTTGCATACGCTTAATAAAACATTCCTACTGCATACACAAGTTTCGCGGTTTTAAAATAAAACAATATTGAATTTGTACTGTTTTTGCTCAAACTTATTCTAAGACAATATATATTTACATCAAAACTGAAAGCGGTTACTTATAGCCTAGCCGCACTAACCTTACCACCGGGCTACTCGCCCTCCGAACTATTTATTTTGCCAGGCGGTAAAAGGACTTGGTTGATTTCGCAGTTACAATAACAGTGGGGCAGTCTCAGATACCTGTAAAACACTATCACCATTATTACCATAAACAGCTCTCGTAACGCCCATCCTTCTAATTTCTATTAAAGCATTTTGGCATAAACAAGAAAGTTTGTAAGTAGATGGGTGCCCAAACATAATCTGTAAAAGTAACTCAAATAAAAACAAAGTTGATAAATGCGCAGCGCAAGTTTATTTCAAAATTTGGGTACGTCACATGGTAGACAATACCTATCGACAGAAGAACTTCTGAAAAACAGTATGAAAAGTTGCCCCGTACAGTTGTATTTCGATCGCTCCTCCAGTTCGTAAGCGAAATTTATAAAATTATTATGATACAAAAAAATAAATAATACAAAAACAATAAAACCAATAAAAAGTACACTCGTTTAACCAATGCGGAAATGTCGCGAATAACAGCAAAAACAGCAAGACGAGCGCCCACTCTCCGTTGTCTGAAATTACGCTTATTTTTCGTTCAAAGCACCGGAGATAAAAAGCAACGCAATCTCGTTGACCGCGACCGAAGTAGCACGCTCTCTGTCCCACCAATTCAGTCATCAAAAACAGCACTCGGGCAGACCGGGATCGATCGGTATGCACAAGTCAAAAAAGGGCTTAGCCCACAAAAAAACAAAAAAAAACCTGCCTAAAGACTCCAAAAATGTAAGCAAAACATTAGCAGAAACCAGCTTAAAGCCACCCCTAATCTGCATCAGGAAACACAACATTCCCGACCATAAAAGTAAATAGATTGGGTCCAACCAATTTTATACCGACTATTACAAAAGGAAACGTCTCAGAGACCAAGCTGCAGGTCAACAATAAAGACAACTTCCGCACTGTTTCAAAATTTTCTCACAGTGCGCATGTAAATTACTACAGTTATCAGCTTGAAAGCAGCAAGGGGCTACAAGTAGTAATAAAAGGAATTGAGCCAACCGTCCCAGTAGGTGATATCGCTGAAGGACTTAAAGAACAGGGCTTCAACGTCAAGTTTGTCATGAATACAGTCAACAGGGCAAAAACCGCACAGCCTTATTTTAAAACTAAACTATCGCCTGATACCTCACACCCTAAGAAATATTTAGTTCATCCAATAGGGGCTGACCATTCTACAAAGAGCTTAAGACTAGTCTAAGCCAAAGCGCCAGCAAACAGCTACTGACCAGTATGCCAACCCAACTTTTTTATACCTTCTACAACCACCCCTAGAGTCTCCTTTGCCAATGTTCTTCGGTACCTATCAGCCAAGACCTCTCATCACGAATCAAAATTAAGTTTACCACTTTTGCCAAAATCAGCAGACTAACCGCGGCCAGCTCAAAATGTTCAACCAACCACGAAACTTTACATTTGTTTTTATCAAATCTTTTCTTTTCATATTTAGCATTTTTGGCGTTTTTTCCTCGCAGAGGGGCAAAATATTAAAAGGTCTCGCTTCATTTCCAATTAATAATCCTAGAAGGCTTGCTTTCGTAATTCGATTTACAGTACAGCTTATGGCCAATTGTATCTCGCCTAAAGCGTCCTGCCAAGTACGCTGACTACTTTCTACGACAGTCATTACTCGTTCTACTTGGCCGTTTGCACTGCTGGCTCCCGTTGCAATTAAATGTAATTGTATTTTTTGCATGTTACAAAAGTTTCCGAAGACTGCTCCGGTAAAACTCCTTCCCTGATCTGCTATGATTCTTGCTGGTATGCCAAACATAGATATTGACGAAAGTTCCATGGGCACTACTGAAAGGCTCCGCGTTCTACCATTTCTTTGGATTATGCGGAAAAGTATTTTAGAACGCATTTCATATGTTTTGGCCAGATCTTCTCCAGGTTCTTCATTTTGAATTCTGGAAATAATGGATAAAGTTTTTCATCTCGCTGCTGCTCAGCAAGCAACCAATTGTCCGATATTTCGGCCAACGAAACGCATTTGTTTTCAGGACTGGGATACAATTTAGTAGTTACCTTTGGTGGCAACGGATTGCGTGACAAAAAATCTACGTGGGCCATTTTATATCAAAATCAAACATCTGCATATAGGCCCACCAACGTTGTACTCTTGGTGTAAGGCTTATTTTATTTCGCGTAGCTTGCAGAGAATTACAATCCGTAAATACAACAAAATGTAACAATTAAATATTTGCAAACTCGTAGTGACTAGCGCATTAACTTATAAGTTCCAAACTTGTAGCGTTAGGATGAAATTTTATAATAAATACAAATACAAATACAAATACAAATACAAATACAAATACAAATGCCGGCCGTGTAAATAGTGTCGAAAATGTTTCATAGCGTTAAACACGGCTAGTGTTTCTAACTCGTAAGAGTGTAAACGTGATTCAGTTGCGGATGTTTGTTTACTGAAAAATTCAATGACCCTAGGTTTATTGTCGATTTTATGGAGTAGTATTCCACCGTAGCCACCCATTATTATTATTAATATCGGGGTGTCCAGTGTACCGCGACCTATAAGATCTATTGTACCCCCATTCAGAGCCTACAGCTCAGATATCAACCCACTTCCTCGAATAAAGTCGAGGAGTTTTAGTGGGTTGATTCTTACTAGGAGCTCAGGTGTAAGAGTTCTGGTTTATAAGATTTTACATCTTATGCTTGCTAACGCCGGACAGTCTGCAATGATGTGTCTAGAGGTTTCGTCCTCTATGTCGCAGAATCTGCAAGTTCCACTGCTGGTTATTCCCATCTTACCTAGGTGACTTTTCAGTCTACAGTGCCCGGTTAGTAATCCGGTAACGATCCTAAGTGAGTTTTTCCCCAGTTGAATAAGTTCCTTGAACCTCTTCTTGTTATAGTTATTTATTTGAGTTTTGGCTTGCCTTAGACCTGGGGTATTTCTCCAGTGTTCTTGTCTCATGGCGCCTTCCGCTTTCCTAAGGTATTCTTTTATAGTGTGCCTCCCTATGCCACAGTAGGGCTCTGGGCCTACCAGGGGCTGTTCGGCTCCTAGTTTTGCCATTTTGTCGGCAAGTTCATTTCCGGATATATCCTTATGTCCCGGAATCCATCTGAGGGCCAGCCTGTTTCGGCTGCCCAGTATATTTAGCTTACTCTTCACCTCTAGGACTAGCTTCGAGGTGATTTTGTTGCTATGTAAAGCAGTAATTGCTGCTCGGCTGTCCGAAAGGATCGATATGTCCTTTTCCTTGTATCCACGCTGTATGTTGAGCTCTGCACAACGTCCAATGGCACATACCTCAGCCTGGAATATGCTGGTGTATTGGCCAAGGGATTCGTGGTATTTTATGCGAGGCCCTACCACTCCAAGGCCCGTGCCTTGTTGTGTCAGGGATCCATCTGTGTACCATGCAATGGTGTGTTTAGCCATCGGATGCACTTCAGACAGTGTGGTCCAATCTTTCTTATTGCCTAGGTGTGCTGTGAAGTTCTGCTCGAAGATTAGTTCGGCTGTCATTTCATCCCTAGGGTGGAGTATTAGGGGCACCTCACCTAACAAATTAGTCGCATCCCTGTTATTTAGAATGCAACCACTACCTGTGCCCTCAGTGCTTATTCTCAGGAGTGTAGCTTTGCGTTGGATATCAATCACATAGTGGAGTGGTGTTAGCTCCATCAAAACTTCTAAGGCAGCTGTAGGACAGGTTCTCATTGCCCCTGTCATGCATACGCAGGCAAGTCTTTGTAGTTTTCCTAGCTGGTTTTGCATGCTGATGAGCTTAGCTCGTTTGCCCCATGCAAGTGCTCCGTACGTGAGGATTGGTCTCACGATCATTAAGTATAGCCATCGTATTATCTGAGGCCTGGTTCCCCAGGATTTCCCAGCAATTTTCCGACAGGTATAGAGTGCTCTGTAACACTTTTCCAATGTCTTTTGGACATGGGAAGCGAAAGTCAGTTTACTATCTAACGTGATTCCTAGATATTTAACCTCTCGGCTAGTTTCTATAGGAGTTCCTAGCAGTGAGATTTGTCTCATTCTCTGTAGTTTGTACTTCCTTGTGAAAGGAACGATGACTGTTTTAGCAGGATTTAAGTTGAGTCCAACCTCCCTGCACCAGTCTAGCGTTGTCCTTAGTCCGAGTTGGACGATGTCGCAGAGTGTCGCTTCAAATTTGCCTCTGCCGATTATCACGATGTCATCGGCGTATCCCTGACATTGAATTCCTTTTCCAGCAAGTTTGCTGAGAAGGTCATCTACTAGCAGACTCCATAGCAGAGGGGACAGTACTCCTCCTTGCGGGCAGCCTTTGCTGGTAGCAATTGTCACTCTTTCCGAACCCAGTGTACATGTTGCTTGCCTGGATTCAAGTAGGTTGCCAATCCATTTGCTCGTAGTAGTGTCTATGTTCCTTCTGGACAGGGCAGCTCGAACTGCATCATGTGATGTGTTGTCGAAGGCTCCCTCTATGTCTAGAAAGGCACAGATAGCTATTTCTTTGCTGTCAATTGCCCCTTCTAGGGTGCGACATAGTTGATAAAGTGCAGTGTCTGTTGAACAGCCTGCTCTATATGCATGCTGTGTGTTTTGCAGCGGACAGTCTCTGAGAGCTGTACTTCTGATGTTTTTCCAGCGTTTTGAGACAAAACGAAGTTAAGCTGATAGGTCTGAAGGACTTTGGGCTGGTGATGTCTTTCTTCCCGATCTTGGGGATGAAGACCACCCTAGCGCTGCACCATGCACTTGGGATATACCCAAGGGCTAGGCTGCTCACCATTAGTCTTCTTAGGCGGGTTAGGAGTAGTTCCTGCCCCTGCTGTAAGAAAGCTGGAGAGATCATGTCTAATCCCGGTGATTTAAATGGTTGGAAGGTTCCAATAGCCCATTTGAGTTTCTCGGGCGTAACTATAGATTTGGCTGTTGCCCAGTCACTGGCTACTGTCCTAGGGGTTCTATGTTGATCACGCCTTGCGTTTCCCATGGTGGGAGTATTCCCCGGGAAATGCGTGTCAAATAGCAATTCTAATTTCTCCCGATCCGTGGAGGTGAAGGTGTTATTCCCTTTCCTCAGGGCTAAATTACTATCCGCTGCACTTTTAGCCATTGCTTTTTGCAGTCTCGCGCCCTCGTTGACGTTACTTATTGCCTCACAGAAGTTCCTATAGTTTTTCCGTTTGGCCTTCCTGATCTCTTTGTTGTAGAGCGTCAGGCTTTGCCTGTATAGTTCCCAGTTTCTATCAGTTTTTGGTTTGTTGAAAAGCTTCCGAGTGGTTACTCGTAGTCGTTCGAGACTAGCATTCCACCATGGTGCGTCTGTTTCCCGCCTCTGTCTACCTAGAGGACAACTGTCTTCAAAGGCATTTACTATTTTGTGGCCCAGGTTGTCTACCGCTCTGTCTAATTCCAAGGGATGTCTAGGGTATCCTGACGGTTCGTTGGAAAGATTGAGCTCTAGAGTTGACCTGAATTTGTCCCAGTTTGTTTTTCTGGGGTTTCTTTTAGGGTTACATCTTTTTGTTTTGAAGGCTACTTCAAACAAAATTGTCCTGTGGTCTGACATTGATTCTTCTGGTGACACATGCCAGTTCTTAATGTGGTGTTTAAAAGAATTGGTTACTAGAGTTATGTCTAGCACCTCTTCTCGTACCCTAGTAACAAATGTCGGCCTGGCGCCGACATTACAGATCTCTAGGTTATTGTTTAAAATAAATTATAGTAATTGCTCACCTCTGTTGTTGACATCCGTGCTACCCCAGATCACGTGATGTGCGTTGGCATCACATCCTATGATGAGGGGGATCTTGTTCGTCCGGCAGTGGTCTACTAGCCCGGGTATTCCTGGCGGTGGACAGGCCTCCTCCCCGGCAAAGTAGGCGAAGGCCACTGCTAGCTTCGGTGCAGCTTCTGTGCCGTTGATGGTTACGGCGACGCAGTCTCTGCTCATGAACTCTGAAAAGATACTATAATTGATATCTTTCCTTATAACGATGCATGATCTGGGAGGTGATCCTCCTGGATCGCATATTACCTTAGTGTCCTTCGTGAACAGGCCTTTTATGCCATGGTGCCACCATGGCTCCTGTACAAGGGCTAGCCCGAGGTGTTGGGAGGTGAACATCCTCGCCAAGACAGCAGATGCTGCTTTGGCCCGATGGATGTTTACCTGGGCTAGCCGAGTGCTGCATGTTGCAGCCATCACTCCGAGGTTTGATGCTCCGTGAGGTCTGGTGAAGAGAGAGAGCAAGTCTCTCCACCACCGGCTATCACGGTAACCTCGGCTTCTTCGCAGCTTTCGTCCAGGAGGAGCTCCTGGGCCAGCTCCTGGGATGACATAGGGTGTCCATCCCCTTGGTCGTCCCCAATGTCCATGCTGGTGATGGATTGTTCATCCTGTTCACCACTCTGTGACTTCGGCTCCACATTCGGTTGTTCGAGGGTATCCTCGACAGCCTTGCATGTGCCGTCATTGGGCGTCTCTTCCGGAGCTCTCTTGGTCTTTTTCAGACCGCTCACGGTGACGTGGCCAAACCGGAAGTTGAGTTTGTGGTCACGCTCCACTATCTCATCCCTTCCGGTCTGGTCCATCCCTACGACCAGGAGTGCACCAGCTCCGTCATTCTTCCTGGAGATGACCTTCCAGGCGTCCGTCTCGACCCGGTTTTGGAAACCAATGAAGGCCAATATTTCCTCATTGGTCCGGTCGGAGCTCCTCGGGCAAAACAACGTGGCGTTGTATGCTGCCGGGATGTCTGCTCCCGTGCGGGTTTCTAGGGGTACTCCCTTCCACGTCCGCAGCTGAGGTACGGCAGTCTTGAGCCACTCAGCTGAGCCTTCATCCAGGCAGTCGATAATCAGGTAACCCACCCTGAAGTGGATTCCCCTGAACACGACGGGACCGCTCCACGCTGACGTGAGCATCTCGTCCATGACCGACTCCTGGAGCCCGGATAGTTCCTCTGCGGTCAGGCTGGCCGCCGGGAAACCCTCCGGGAGTATAGCCACCCTGATGAGGGTGGCTTTCTTGGCAGCCTCCGCGTAAGTCGGACGGGGTCCGATGACCGGCGGTGCCGAGCTAGAGGGTCTTCCTCCAGCGGTTGTCGGCTTCTGGTTTTGATGGGGCTGGGAAGGTATCTTCCTGGCCCGCACTTTTGCCTTTTCTGCCGCTGCTGCTGATGTGCTAGGCCCCTCTTGCTCAGGGACCCGTGAGGACGTCTCACTAGCCCCTGGGCCGTGCCTAGACCTTTTGGGGGTGTCCGTTGGTGGTGTGCGGCTGGTGTTCAGCCGTTTACCAACCGGTGCTGTCCCCAATGCCGGCTGCTCCCTCGGCTCCTTTGCCTTCTTCAAGGCCTCCTCCGGTGTCATGCCCTGCATGAGGTACCTCAGGTACCACTTTACCTTTGACCCTGGCAGGCCACGCCTGTTGGGGTCGTCCAGTCCTCCGGGCTGTCCCAGGGCTGGAAGAGCGTCCTGCTTCTTCAGCTGCCTGATAGAGGTTGGCCTATCAGATGCGAGAGGTGGGCGTGCTGGCAGGGTAGCTCCTGCTGGCACCCCACGCTCCCTGGCTGGGAATGTCTGGGCTGCTGGTGTAGTCCTAGGCGGGTGCGCTGCCGCCTGGGGTCTGTCGCCTTCGAGGGATCTTTCCTCAAAGTGTCTTACGACACCGGTTGCAGGGATATCCTGCGGGATTTTTATTGCTTTGTTTCTTTTCATGGGGTCGCACGAGCTGCGGAGAAGTATGTGGTCCGCCCGGGCAGAGATCCGCTGTACCCGGGTAAGGCGTACTTAGGACAGACGGTCGCCACTTGCCTGAACCCTCCGTTTGCGACTGGGCTATTTGTTAACTCGGGCCCCCAGCCAAGCTGACTATCGGCACGGGTCGAATGACACCTTAGTCCGGCACCGAGGTGAGATGTGGGGGGATAGGATGGAGGTAGGTAGTTGTGAGGGAGGGGGTGTGTAAGGCTACGGTGTTAAGACGGCCAAACAAGCGTCTTGTCGGTATACCTCCATCGGTATACCCGCTGTTTGTCCGGGGTTGCTTATTTGCTTACGCTTATTCGCAACTAACCTTCCCAGAAGGTCGTTCGCTATCCGCAACCTGCGACCCGCCTGGTGGCCTCAGCTAAGCCTCCCTTCGAACCATCCCACTAGTTCTTGAGGACCAAGGTAGCCACCCATGCTCGCGTCAGTGTGCAGTTCGAGGGGATATTGGGGGTCAAAAATTAATAGCACCGGCTTATCAGTTAAAATTTCGATAATTTTTTTTTTCGCACTTCCTCATGGTCACCTTTCCACTCGAATACTTTATTTTTACATTCAGAGCATTGGACTAGCAAATGGAGAAGTGCTAGGACGGATGATATTAGCTTGTAGTAATTCTTTTATTCTTTCTCTCACTATTTATTTTTCCTCGATACTAAGTCTGTAAGGCCGCCTTTGGACCGTCTTATTTGGATTAATAAATCGAATATGAAACTCTGTGGTTTTCACTCGACTCTTAGGGAATCCATCAATAAATGCGTCCGAGAATTCATTCAAAATACACAGCAAGCTTGACTTATTTACACCATCCACACCAGTATTGATATTTGAAAAATTACAACTATTACTCAAAGCAAAACAAGTATTTATAGATACAGTTTGAAGCAGTTTAAATTTATTGTTCATTATTGAACGCCAAAACACTGACTTAGAATTTCGCGGCCAATTATAATACTAATATTATTATAACTATATTGAACAACATACAAAATAACTTCAAGCGTGTACTCGCTAATCATGACATTGGATAATATTTGTAACGTACTAGTTACCGTATTATTTCCTATACCTCTTGAGCTAACAACATTATTGGTTCGTGTGCCGGACAGCTGTTGGGATACTGATTCTTTTACGACGGAGCACTCTGCTCCAGAATCAAAGCAAAATGGATACGACTCACCAGATGATTTCAAAGTGCTTATTGGTCCTGATACGTTACACAAGTTAATACGCTTTTCTTCTGATTTGCCCTGGATTTGTGATGATAGACGTCCTTGGCAAGCCGATGCAATATGTTCTGGGTTGTTTTCAATTCTTTGCGGTACTGCACTTTTCACTGCTCTTATCACTTTCAGGTGTTGCATTTCTAGAAGTGCACAAACGCGTTCATTGGACTCAATTTGGGATGTAGGCGATCCCACTTCTGATGTCGGAACATCGTGTTTCTCAATTAATTCTGCGGCGTTGCGAGCCGTGCGCTTTCTCGGCAGTGACATTTCGTAACCGCACCTCGATTGAGACTTTCCGATCTATCAATCAGAACTGCCTTTTATACAGCCCAAATTGGTCAATATCCTCATAATCACATACTTTGCCAAATACCATATGGCCATCTCTATTGCTCGTACCATGTCACACCGAGACTGCACATAACAGACCTTCGTTAGGCTTAACGCAACACTTACACACAGAAACTCATATAAAGAAAGAAATGTGAAAGGAGGAATAAAAAGCAATGAGTTGCATTCATAACAAATTCTAAGTAAAAATGTAATTCCAAGTAAGTCAGCATTTCATGTTAATTTTTATTTAAATAGCATAATACCACGAAAACAAAACTAAAGATCCGACATAAATATGTATGGCTGACGGAGGGTCGCTGTGGGAGAGAGGGGTACTATGTTCACTTTGAGACAGAGCGGTCTCGCACGGCAATTAAGCTGAATTTGCAATGTCCAGTGCACTCAAGAGCGGTCATATGACCGATCACTTTGGGAACTGATTGGGTCGTATGTATGTGAGTATTGTGGCCAAGTGCTTCAATGTGTTTATATTTATATTAATGCATAAAACTGTAAAGTGTGCATTCGATATGTGAAAAATAATGTAATTCTATGAAGTTATTTTCTTAATATATGCATATATAATATCAATAAACATCTTATTTTATTTTTATTATTTTTTTTATTCGACTCAGAAAGTATTATTTATTTGCCTATATAAATTTTGTTCATTATAATTATGGTTCTTATTTGATGTATGGCCATACGTGATATTTATATATAAAAGAATTAAAGTGATTATGAAGAAAACATTTTTAGCCTATCCATATGTACTTTTTGTTTCCTTTTTTTATACCCTTGCAGAGGGTATTATAATTTCAGTCAGAAATTTGCAACGCAGTAAAGGAGACATCTCCGACCCTATAAAGTATATATATTCTTGATCAGCATCACTAGGCGAGTCGATCTAGCCATGTCCGTCTGTCCGTCCGTTTCTACGCAAACTAGTCTCTCAGTTTTAAAGCTATCTGCATGAAACTTTCTTAGAAGTTGTCTTTCTATTGCAGGTAGTATATAAGTCGGAACGAGCCGGATCGGACGACTATAGCATATAACTCCCATAGGAACAATTGGAAAAAAAAATGAAAAAAAAATTATAACTTTGCTGTTTTTTAATTTTTTAGTTCTTCGACATATAGTAATGGTTTAAAATTTCTGAATTACGGTTTAAATTTCATCAAAATCGGACGAATATAGCATATAGCTCCCATAGGAACAATCGGAAATATAAAGAATATTTAATAGCTGCAAGGGTATATTAACTTCGACATGCCGAAGTTTGCTTCCTTTCTTGTTATTATTCTATGTTATCTATTTCTTGTATACTTTCAACCTTATAGGGACCTGTTTCATTTTTCAATAAAACATGACCTCCTATTTTTAAATCAAAATCTAAAGTATTTTGGTCATAGCTAATTTTTTGTTCCTGCTTATGCGATTCTAACATTAACCTGGCTAAGAGAGCTTGTTCTAATATATAAAAATGGTTTTATTTTGTCTATTAAAATGTTTAGGTTTTCGTATGCACATATAAGAGTACTAGAAGGGTACACACTGTAACACTTTGTTGCAGTGTTTACATTATTCAAAGTCCCGGTCATAAACCCAAGTGGCCGAAACACGAACCGATCGATATGCCTTGGCCCACTCACAGAAAGTGCAAGTGTCAGCATAATCGTATCACGAGCGGACTTCATGTATGTGCATAAACTTCTGCGCTCCAGCCTAAGTGAGCATAGCTATATATTATATTTAAGAATGTAAATTATTTTCTATTTGTGCAGCCACGCGCTGTCCCTCGCCGCTGTCCGTGAGGGTTAGGAGTTGCGATCCAATGGCCACCGTGGCTGGTGATGACGTAATTGCCACCGTGGCTGGCTGCTCTTATGGATGAGCCGGGCGGTTGCCACTGGCGCTCTTCTCTCTTCTTATGAAGACTACGTTGGGAGTAACTGAATCCGTTGCTAACGGCCCTTAAGGCTCGATAACCAATTTCAATTAATAGAGTAAATGTTGACGGCCACTGCCGGAGTTTTATATTCAAGCCAATGTTCTTTATTGAATGTCAAAATTAAAATTGAAAACATATATGACTTTACGTAAGCTATGCGCGGCCGGCAAGCCGACCGCTCGTGCAGCAAAGTGCTGACACTAGCAAAATCAACATAGCTCACCATACCGTGCACCGCCAAGAACCAGGCACGGCCCCTAAAGATGTTTATGCTGATTTTGCAACTAAACACTAGGGTGATCCAATAATCACCCAAGATCTGTATCGACTTATGATTACTCCTTAACAGTGTTAACATACATAACCGTCTCTCCGCTGCCGCTGTTGGCAGCGCAGCAACGAGACTTAGAGTTCTTTAGCTTCTAAGTAAATTTGTAAAAGTCAAGAAACTCCTGAGATCTGGAAGCGGCAACTACAGCCGCTCCAGTAAAATAAAACGAAACTAAATAAAGTTAAAAGTGGACTTTCAATTAAATTACTACATGGGCTTACATACATAAATTACTACTTGGGATTACATACATAAATCTCTACATGGCGACCGTGACAGCGACTCGAAGATGACATCGAAGGACCGAGGCATAACCGCAGGAATTAAAGTGGAAGTCAACGGAGGACGGAGAACCGAGACCGAACAACCGCAGTGAGTAGAGTGTGATGTGTGCTAAACGCAGTGGTGTGGTTAAGAGACTTAAAGCCAGAAGGGCTGAATTACTGAAGCTACTAAATAGCGGAAGTAAAATTAACTGAAACAACTCGGTAAAAATACACGCCAAAGTTGAGTATATAAAAAAGAAAGAAAAAGTGAAACCACAATCACCCACACATCCACCTACCCTGCAATCCAAAGTCTAGTTAAAATTCAAGAAAAATTACCTCCGCCACAGACACTAGAGATCACAGCACTTAAGAAGAAGTGCCTAAACGACTGCGAGGGACCACTGTGCTCGCCCCATTGCGAGTACACCTGTGCAGCCAGCACCGGTGCCCCATCGTAGAAGACCAGCCTGTGCAGCCAGCACCGGTACCCCTTCGTAGAAGTGCAGCCAGCTCCGGTAACGTCTTACCACTCAAGTAAGACCAAGGAAAAGCGAACCGACAGCGCTTCCTAGAGCGCATTTTTTTCACCGTGCACTGCGTTGCACAATTATTTATATTGAACTGCATATTTTTTTTATAGTATATAAAAATATTGTAAAAATTGAGCGACATTAAAGTTGCCCAATTAGCGTGTGTCCTGAAAGCCATGCAAAATACCTAGGCAGGTTATTATGTATACATTCATTTTTATAAACACAAATTTTTATTTTATTCACTGAGCCCAATAATTCCCCACTATATGAGCCAAACTAAATTGCAAATCAATAATATTTTTGAACTACACAATTAACGTAAATAATTATATACCGACTATTGATAAAACACCCAAAATGGGCTTGGTTGATGTAAAAGAAGTGGACTCTACTGCGAATGTTATAAACAAAGTTGAATCGAAAAACTTTAATACCGAATTAACAAACATCTTGTTATCAATAATTGATTTTATTATGAGCGCATTTATTTTGTATAAGTCATACAAGTATATGTTCCAAAAAAAGTGCATATCAAAAAGAGCTATTAACAAAAGCCAGGCTTACGATCTATATAAAATATAAAGCGCTAGCAATAATTATAAAAATTATGTTTAAAAAAAAAAGAAAAACTACAAGAAAAACCCCTCTAAATACAAATATGTATATCCATATTGTGATATATTGAAGATAGAACCTAAATATAATTAAAATGACCTTAACTTATGTATTTCAAAAATAAAATAAAACAATCTAAAAAATAAATATGAATACTGCTGAGTGCATTAGACTTACTGTTGATAGGGAGTCTAATTTTGAGCATAGGGTATTAGCCA